>NC_137337.1:3765543-4365543 GCF_965287045.1 Carcharhinus amblyrhynchos
GGGGTTAGATACAGAGTAAAGCTTCCTCTACACTGTCCACCCATCAAACACTCCCAGGACAGGGACAGCATGGGGTTAGATACAGAGTAAAGCTCCCTCTACACTGTCCCCCCATCAAACACTCCCAGGACAGGTACAGCACAGGGTTAGATACAGAGTAAAGCTCCCTCTACACTGTCCCCATCAAACACTCCCAGGACAGGTACAGCACGGGGTTAGATACAGAGTAAAGCTCCCTCTACACTGTCCCCATCAAACACTCCCAGGACAGGTACAGCACAGGGTTAGATACAGAGTAAAGCTCCCTCTACACTGTCCCCATCAAAGATTCCTCGAGCAGGTACAGCATGTTTTATATGTGGAATAAAGCTCTGATGTTCCATACTGATAGTTATATTGAATGTCAAACTTCAAAACCTTTGGAACATTAATGCTAAGCTTTTGTTTTTTGTAGTTGGTGCCTGTTTTGAATCTGGTTCATGCTTCATCTGAAGCAGCCAAGATGACGACAGTTTTACTTTTAATGATACCTGAACAGGAAATATGTCAGCCAGTTGTATAGATCAAGTTTATAGCCTAAAGTGGGTCAGTGGAAAGCAGGTGCCACGGTGAGACAGTACAGAAAGTAATTCCATCAGTGTCTCCAGCTTTAGATAAGACAGTCCAGCCACCCAGCACGCTAGCCATTGCAAAAATGTGGTAAATTTGTTCATGGAAGTTTCTTGCTTTGAGTATTTCTTGTACTCATCAGCTCAGCTTGTTTGACCATGTGGACTGGCCACAGTGGGCAATCGGGAACCATGCTCATACTTTCTAATGTAGTTACCCAATCTACCTCAATCTGCCCCTCATACCTTTGTTTACGATCCTAGTTTTGGATTGAACTACACCACTCTCAAACTGAATGTAAAATTCAATCATAACTGGCTTCTGTTCCTTAAGGGTTCCTTTACAGCAAGACAATTAATGAACCCTTTCCCACTGGATTTAAAATAGCCTGATCCTGAATATCCTGGGCAGAATTTTGAACTGGTAATGGTGGCATGCACACAAAGTCTGAAGTGGGCAATCTTATCAAAACAATCTCAGTGCCAACATGTGTGAAATTGGGAATCACGCTTTTTTTGGGTGAGTTAAAAATTGAATCTCACCTCTCTGTGAAAAAACTGAAGCAAGATTTGTTTCCAGGCAGTAGGGTGAGAGAGTGGGGCCTAAGTTCACCGAAAGCCAGCAGACTGCAGCAGAGGGAACGATTGTGCATGTTCAGATCTCTGTATTCTGTGAGAGAGGATATTACAGGTGAGTCCTCAGCCAGTCATTCCTCCTTAGCCTGTCCAGTACTGAAGGAGAACCAGGAAGAACATTGGGGACACAGATAGGTACAACTTGGGGATGGGAACAGGGGTCAGACTTGTCATATGGGGATGGGAGGTGGGAAATGGGCAGGTCGGATGCCATGAGAAAATGAAGGGTCAATCTTATTCAACCACATGATTTACAGGAGAAATAATGTGGGGATGTGGCTTTTATGTCAGAGTGGATGTTGGGAAGGAGAGTAGGTATTATTCATTCAGCGAATGGGAAGGACTTGGGTAGAACTCACAAAGGCATGGAAAGATGAGGGTCAGGCCTGTGGTAGGATTTGTCATAGCTCACTGTGGTAATAAGAACATAAGAACATAAGAAATAGGAGCAGGAGTGGGCCATCCAGCCCTTCGAGCCTGCCCCTCCATTCAATAAGATCATGGTTGATCTGAAGTGGATCAGTTCCACTTTCCCGCTTTCTCCCCATAACCCTTAATCCCTTTGCCTACCAAAAACCTATCTACCTGCGTCTTAAATATATTTAGGGAGGTAGCCTCCACCACTTCAACGGGCAGAGGATTCCAGAGATTCACCATCCTTTGAGTGAAGAGGTTCCTCCTCAACTCCGTTCTAAACTGCACCCCCCTTATCTTGAGGCTGTGCCCTCTAGTCCTGCTGTCTCTCTACCTCTACCCTATCCATCCCTTTCGTTATCTTATACGTCTCTATAAGATCCCCGCTCATCCTTCTAAACTCCAACGAGTACAGAACCAGTCTATTTAGTCTCTCTTCATAGTCCAACCCCCTCATCTCTGGCATCAGCCTAGTGAACCTCCTCTGCACTTCCTCCAAGGCCAAAATATCCTTGCGCAAGTGCGGCGACCAAAACTGCACACAGTACTCCAGCTGCAGCCTCACCAGTGCCCTGTACAGTTGCAGCAAGACCTCCCTGCTTTTATATTCTATCCCCCTCACTATAAAGGCCAGCATCCCATTCGCCTTCTTGATCACCTGCTGCACCTGCAGACTGGGTTTTTGCGACTCATGCACAAGGACTCCCAGGTCCCTCTGCACCGTAGCATGCTGCAGCTTTTCACCCTTTAAATAGTAATCCCTCTTACTATTATTCCTGCCAAAATGGATAACCTCACACTTGCTAACATTGTACTCCATCTGCCAGGTCCTCGCCCGCTTGCTCAGCCTATCTAGATCCCTCTGCAGACTTTCCACACCCTCTGCACAATTTGCTTTTCCACTCATCTTTGTGTCATCAGCAAATTTCGACACCCTACACTCAGCCCCCTCCTCCAGATCATCTATATAAATGGTAAATAGTTGAGGCCCCAGCACCGATCCCTGCGGCACTCCACTAGTCACCAACCGCCAATCAGAATAGCACCCATTGATACCAACTCTCTGCTTCCTATTAGACAACCAATCCTCTATCCACGCTAACACCTTACCCCCAACTCCATGCCCCCTAACCTTCTGAAGCAACCTTTTGTGCGGCACCTTATCAAACGCCTTCTGAAAATCGAGAAACACCACATCCACCGGTTCCCCTCTGTCTACAGAAAAGTGTGTTCACACTTTTTCGATGTCTGGTACAGGAGAATCTTTCTAGCCTTTCTGCTAATTATGTTTGACCAGCAGCAGAGGCAACTATGTGCTGCCGCAAGCACCCCAGGCCAAAGACTTGCAGCTGTCCAGGAAGCAGAATGGGATTAACCTCAGAGACAGTACCCGACCTAAATCTTCCGGTGTCAGTGCTCATATCTTCAGCTGTCTGACCTCAGTGCTGAAGAAGGCTGCATCTATCCCGGGGGATGGTGGACCACCTCTGCCACATACTGAATGAGCTGGCACCCCATGGAACTGCAGGACACCCAATGCCTGCAGCCCTTAAAGTCACAGCCACAGAAAACTTTTTCACTAGTGGCTCTTTCCAGGGCAATACAAGGGACATCACCTGCATTTTCCAGTCTTCCACTCACAAATGTAACAGGGAGGTCACGGACGCCCTGTATCAGAAAGAGCACACCATGATCCTCGGATGCACAAAAAATCTTTACCACTGAGGCATAGGATTCAGTCAGAAATCACTGGCGTTGGTGGGGATTACTCTGGTTTTTGCCCTGGAACCTGCCAAACCCTCAAAAGATTCTGCCCGCTAGAGAACCAGCACATATACATTCCAGGGATTCATCTTCCACAGCAG
Organism: Carcharhinus amblyrhynchos; assembly: GCF_965287045.1. NCBI lineage: Eukaryota > Metazoa > Chordata > Chondrichthyes > Carcharhiniformes > Carcharhinidae > Carcharhinus > Carcharhinus amblyrhynchos. Next base: position 3,769,067 of record NC_137337.1, read on the forward strand.
CAGTGCTAATTAGGTTGACCCAGCCAATGTGTAGATTGAAGACATTAGCCTTATTACATATAGCTCTTATTTCCTGATTTATACTAGGCCCTACATTACCACAATTCTTTAGTGCCTCATAAATCTCACCAATGATTACTGCTTCTTTGCTCTATCCAAACTAATTCTTCATCTTGATCTTCTGATCTAAGATCCTCTCACTAATGTACTGATCTTATCCTTTACTAATAGTGCTACTTCACCTGCTTTTCCTTTTTGCTTATTCTTCCTACATGCTGATTACCCTTGAACTTTCAGTCCTCATGCTTGCTCATCCTGTGTAATGGCAATTAGACCATATTTGTTAACTTATATTCGTGCTGTCAATGCAGCTATCTTGCTGCACATGCTGAGTGCTGTGATGACACTGCACTTTTAAGAAATGCATTTTAATCATGTTTCATAGTAGGTTTTTCAAGCAGCTCCTGGCATTTTATTGGCACCATTTAGTCTGTAATCATAGAACATAGAACATTACAGCGCAGTACAGGCCCTTCAGCCCTCGATGTTGCGCCGACCAGTGGAACCAATCTAATGACCCTCTAACCTAAACTATTCCAATGTTATCCATATGCCTATCCACTGACCATTTGAACACCCTTAAAGTTGGTGAGTCCACGACTGCTGCAGGCAGGGCATTCCGCGCCCTTACTACCCTCTGAGTAAAGAACCTACCTCTGACGTCCATCCTATAATTACCACCCCTTAATTTAAAGCTATGTCCCCTCGTGTTAGCCATCACCATCCGAGGAAAAAGGCTCTCACTATCCACCCTAACTAACTCTCTGATCATCTTGTATGCCTCAATTAGGTCACCTCTTAACCTTCTTCTCTCTAACGAAAATAACCTCAAGTCCCTCAGCCTTTCTTCATAAGACCTTCCCACCATACCAGGCAACATCCTGGTAAACCTTCTCTGCACCCTTTCCAATGCCTCCACATCCTTCTTATAATGCGGCGACCAGAACTGTACACAATACTCCAAGTGCGGCCGTACCAGAGTTCTGTACAGTTGTAACAAAATTTCGGACCTCACGGCTCCGAAATTCAATCCCTCTACCAATAAAAGCTAACACACCAAATGCCTTCTTAACAACCTTATCAACCTGGGTGCCAACTTTCAGGGATCTATGCACATGTACACCGAGATCTCTCTGCTCGTCAACACTACCAAGAGTCCTTCCATTAGCCCTATATTCTGTACTCCTGTTATTCTTACCAAAGTGAATCACCTCACACTTTTCCGCATTAAACTCCATTTGCCACCTCTCAGCCCAGCTCTGCAGCTTATCTATGTCCCTCTGCAAACTGTAACATCCATCCTCACTGTCTACAACTCCTCCGACTTTGGAGTTGTCAGCAAATTTACTAACCCATCCTTCTACACCTCATCTAGGTCATTTATAAAAATGACAAACAGCAGTGGCCCCAAAACAGATCCCTGTGGTACACCACTTGTAACCGAACTCCAGGTTGAATATTTCTCATCAACCACCACCCCCTGTCTTCTATCAGCTAGCCAATTCCTGATCCTCTAATCAGTGTCCTTTATTGCGACTGAGGCAGAATAAATTACATCATGTTTATTTTAATCTGGGCTAATGCAGTGTGCTGGGGGTTTATGGTCATTTGGGGATTGCTGAGTAGAGTTTGATTTGAGATTTTTGACAGGTCAGGTGATGCCTGGGAATGGTTCTTTCCACAGAGAATTCCAAGTCTTTTCTTTCACGAGTGGAGAGTAGCAACAGTGCTTTTCCCTCTCTCTGCAATTGGAAACTGGAATTTTATTAGCCCGGCTGCCACAGGAATCAGAGCGGGTGAGGGGCAGAGAATGTGAAGGTCTGTTGACCTTGGGCAAGGCCTTGTTTCAGTGTGAATGAGGCCATAAGATCCCACCCGGGGTCTTTAGTTTCATTTTCTCAGATGCTGTTTGGAATGAAGACTGTATCTCGCTTTCCCCTCTCTGTAGTTGAAAATTCTGCTGCCTCTGAATTGCTGTTAGAAGCTGGCATTCTCTCTCTCTCTCTTTAATTTAGAGGCTTTTCGGAAAGTTCTAGGACTGGGAAGCCTCAGAGATTTAATCCAACATTCAAAGGACCAATTCACAGCTGGTATTAAAAAGCTGATCCAACATCACGTGAACATACTTGCTTTTTGTTCTAAGTCTAGAAACGGGTGGATGTCTATAGGATGGTGGTTGACTTGATCAACACAGGTAGCTAGCTGTTAAAGTTTATACTGTATCATTTTGATTCTTGTAATTGGTAAAATTTATGCTAATTTTTTTGTTGTATTTTAACTGTGTTATTAAATAAACTTCATTTGTTAAAAGATTCCTGGTAGGTCACTTGAATCATACCTGCAGTAAAACACTTTATGCCAAATTCAAATGTGAAACATAGCATCTCGGGTAACTTGATAAAACACCTTGGGAGTTTCTGGTCTGAGTCTTAACAGTGCATTCAGATAGATTGCCTTTAACTCTGACTTATTTTCCCGATCTCTAACTTTAACTTCTGGCACACCCTTCTGTGTGTCTCTGTGTCTCTTCCTGTTACACTCTGATAACCATTTCCCTTATTGCTATCCTGCCCTCTTAGCTTCTTTTTTGTTTATCACATCTAGCCTCACCCTTACCACTTAGTTTAAAGCCCTTTCTGCCTATGCGGCTTGCCAAAACACTGATCTCAGGTAGTTGAGGTGGAAACCATGCCAACAGTGCAGCTCTCACATCCCCCAATATGAAACCCATTTCTCCCACACTAATCTTTTAAGTCACACATTTAAAACTCACTCATTTGATTTACCCTATGTTAATTTGCATGTGGCTCAGTTTGCAATCTAGAAATTATCTTTGAGATTTTACTTTTCAATTTAGTCTCTAGTTGCTCACATGCTCCTTCTTTTGTCTACCAATGTTGTTGGCACCAATGTGGATCACCATTGTTGAATCCTCTCCCGCCACGACAAGCTTCTCTCCAGCCCTGAGCAAATATCCTGAACCCTGGCACAGGGCAGGCAACACAACATCTGGATTTGCTCTCTCGACTACAGAGAACAGGATCTATCCCCCTGACTATACTATCTCCTATCACTAACACATTCCTCTTCACTCCTTCCACTTGAATGGTGCCATAGTCAATCCACGCATCCAGCTTGCAGTCCTTCTCCCCATTCCCACAGGGAGCAAACAGCTTGTACCTGTTGTATAAAGTCGGGGCTGAAGCTTCTCCATCCCTACACGCTGATTCTCCCATATCTGCCTGACTCATGTCATATCCCCCTGTCCCTGATCATTGACCATCTCTGATTTTCTGCTTAAAGGGAGTGAGTACCTCCTGGAACAAAATCCCCAGGTAACTGATGTCCCGCATTGTCCATAACTCAGACTCCAGCCCAGCAAGTTGGAGCAGGAGCTGCTGTAGCTGCAGACACTTCCTGCAGGCATGGTTCTCCGGAATTGGAGTGCGTCCCACAGATTCCCACACGGTGCACTCACCGCACATCATTAGCCCTGCCCTTTCCAAGGTATGGGGCAGACTTAACGGGTGGGTCTACGGAGTTGGACCCTCACTCGACAGAGACCCATGTCGGAAAATCGCTGCGTGCTCCTGGCTGGCTTCTGTCCTTACAGTGAGTTCCCTGATTGGACATTCTACACCCACAAGAGTCACTGACTGAACAAAGAGGGAGTTTGTGACAGGAGGAAGAGGTCTTTTTAAAGGTTTTTAAGATGCTGAACCACACAAAAAGAAAACTGATGATTTAGTGCGTTTTGGAAGATTCCCCTCAGTTACTGAAGTAATAAAATCAAACACTTGCCATCTGTTTGGATGGGTGTGACTCTCTGGCTATCTCTTTTGTTGATTCATTCTCAGGATGTGCCTGACATATACTGTGTTTGAGCAGGTGACTGATACTGGTACTTTGGAACTTCTTCTTGACCTTTGCAGTGTGGCTGATTGGTTTGCCCATTTCCGAGGAAAGTCGTGAGTTAGAATTTGAGGGGGAGGGAACAGTTTAAAGCCGGGGGGTTAGCTGAGGTGAAGATGTGGAGGAATTTCTTCTCTTGGAAGATTGCTCATCTTCGGAATTATTTTTCTCAGAAACCGTTAGAGGCTAAGTTACTGAGGCCACAATCAGATCAGCCATAATTCTAAGGAGCAAACTCAATGGGCTGAATGGCCTACTCCTAATGATCTTATGAACCATGCTGGTGTGAGACTTGAGTTACATTTAGTCTTAGACTAGGTAAAGACAGCAGGATTGGAGGATCTCCTTGATAAAAACAGGGATTCTCAGCCCTTTTGTTTCTGTGGCCTTTCTCCTATATCATAAAAATTCCACAGATCCGCGCAAGTCAAGTGTTTTGTTTTGTATAAAATAAACCATAAATCTTTCATATTATTTTATTTAATTCCAAAAGAAATCAAAGAACAACAAAGAACAAAGAACAAAAACAGCCCGGGAAACAGGCCCTTCGGCCCAACGAGCCCACGCCGCCATCTCAACACCGCCAGTCCCCCTCTCCACCCACGACCCTTGCCTAATGTTTTATGGCCATCCAGATTGAGGGAAACTAATTTAGGGACAACTTATTACTGCCAATCAGCCTAATAGCAAATCTTTGGGGTGTGGGAGGAAACCGGAGCACCCGGAGAAAACCCACGCAAACACAGGGAGAATGTGCAAACTCCCACAGACACTGGCCCAAATCCATGTGTCTGCACAGCAAACAGTGATAATCACTGAGCTGTCGTCTTGCCCAGTATCTGGTCCAGTTTAGGCACACACTAATGACATGAAGCACTAGGCCAATCTCGAACAACCAAGAGCAGCCCCAGTACGACCCATCGCGTGTATGCCCCTCGTTGGACACAAGGCGGACCGACTTAAAACCTGTGAATGAAAAGGAAAAAAAGAACATTATTATTGTACCATATCCATTTACCTTACCAGGGACGCCCCAATGCTAATGACCCTTATTTAAAACAATCTCCTATATCCACCCATCTCCAACCCACTCATGTGCCTGTCTAAGTTACTCTTAAATGACTCTAGCATGTTTGCCTCCACCACCCTACTTGGCAGAGCATTCCATACCCCCACTACCCTCTGTGTGAAAAACCTCTCTCTAATATCAGTGTTGTACCTCTCCCCCCTCACCTTAAGTCCATGGCCCCTTGTCCTACGTGTCTCTATCATAGGCAATAGCTTACCTCTGTTTACTCTATCTATACCCTTCATAATCTTATGTACCTCTATTAGATCCCCCCTCAGTCGGCGTCTTTCAAGGGAAAAGAGCCCCAATTTATTCAATCTTTCCTCATACCCCAGTCCTTCCATACCAGGCAACATCCTGGTAAACCTCCTCTGCACTCTCTCCAGAGTCTCCACGTCCTTCCGGTAGTAAGGCAACCAGAACTGGACGCAGTACTCTAAATGCGGCCTAACCAACGTTCTGTACAACTGCAACATTAGACTCCAGCTCTTATATTCTATACCCCTTCTTACAAAGGCTAACATACCATAGGCTTTCTTCACCACACTCTCCACTTGTACTGCCACCCTCAAAGACTTGTGCACTTGCACCCCAGGTCTCGCTGCGATTCTATACTCCTTATGGGCTTACCCTTTATCATATAACTCCCCCCTACATTATTCTGGCCAAAATGCATCACCTCACATTTATCCGGATTAAATTCCATTTGCCATGTATCTGCCCAATCTACCAGCCTATCAATATCCCGCTGTACTGCCAGACACTGCTCCTCACTGCCTGCCAATCCAGCCATCTTGGTGTCATCAGCAAATTTGCTGATCACACCACCTACTCCCTCTTTCAAATCATTTATATACACTACAAAGAGAAGAGATCCCAGTACTGAGCCCTGCGGCACACCACTAGTCATGATGTGGGAATGCCGGCGTTGGACTGGCGTAAACACAGTAAAAAGTCTGACAACAGTAATCTCTAAACTGTCTGTGCTTTATATACTCTGTCTGAGGCCAGAACTCTCCATTCACCTGACGAAGAGGCAGTCCCCTCGAAAGCTTGTGAGTATTATCAAATAAATCGGTTGGACTAAAACCTGGTGTTGGCACACCACTAGTGACAGACCTCCAGCTAGAAAAGGACCCCTCCACTACTACTCTCTGACTCCTTTTTGCAATAAAAAGTCTGACAACACCAGGTTTTAGTCCAACCTATTTATTTGATAATATACTCGCAAGCTTTCGAGGGGTTACCCTCTTCGTCAGGTGAATGGAGAGTTCTGGCCTCAGACAGAGCATATAAAGCACAAACATATACTCTGTCTGAGGCCAGAACTCTCCATTCACCTGACGAAGAGGGTAACCCCTCGAAAGCTTGCGAGTATATTATCAAATAAATAGGTTGGACTAAAACCTGGTGTTGTCAGACTTTTTACTGTGTTTACGCCAGTCCAACGCCGGCATACCCACATCCTTTTTGCAAACCAGTTCTCTACCCATCTAGATACCTGACCACATATCCCATGAGCTTTAATCTTCTGTACCAACCTACCATGAGGGACTTTGTCAAACGCCTTACTGAAATCCATATAGACGACATTAACGGCTCATCCTTCATCGATTGGACATACACTTGAGAGAAATAAACTTGCTAGGGATAAAATAGTGGAATGCAACTGACTGGATTACTCCATAAAGAACTGGCATTGTCTCAATGGGCTGAATGGCTTCCTTTTCTGCTTTATTGACTCTTTGATTTAACATGAAACTTGTTACTGGTGTTAATTAACAAGGGGAAGACAACCACAGATGCATATCAATGGTGCACCTCTCATTGATGTCATTGCTAAAAATCCATTGCTAAATTGTTTCTAATAAATGGGACCAATACTCTCAGCAATGCAGCAGAAGCAGTGCTGTGCTCATTGGAGGATTTGCACCAAAATATTTCTTGTGGTATTTCGCTGAATTTAGTTCAGAAGGAGCTATCTGATGAAATGCCATTGAACTCTTTGAGAGACAGCAACACCTTAACCTTAAGAGTCTTCACTAGAGGTTTTAGTCCACTGGTGTGCAGCACATAGTTCCATTCTGACTACTGGAAAATAAATATTAAATGTGCTGCTTAGATCAGAAAAATGCACGAGCAGCTGTGGTTTTAATACAATAGAAGCAATTCTTGAATGGAGACCTGCTAAGAGTGGAAACATTTCTACAGTTCCTCTACTGTCAATGGAGTTCTGAGAAAGACTACAGAGGTGCAAAAACTGTCCCTGGATTTCAATAGGCTCTGCTTGAGTTATATCCCCTGATAACCAGATTACACATGTATGTCTCCAAACAGGTATTTAGCATGACCTTATTACCCATTTCCAGAATGTTCTGTTCCATCTTAAATTATAAGAGATATTTTAAAACATAACTGTTTTATAAATGTCAGTGTTCCTAACACCTGCCATGAGTAGGAAAAGTCTTTAACCATGGCATTGTAACACATCCTCTGGGCTTTCTAATCATGGCTTCAGAGCATAGGATGTATCTCCACAACTACATTGTCCTCTATTACCAGCACATTATTTTTCTCTCGCCTGTGCCATGGTGATATGGTTTCTTTTTAATTTGTTATAGTTTTCCTCGCTAATACCTACCTCCCTCAATTTGGTGTCACCGCAAATTTAGAAAGTGTTTTTGATCTATTAATATAAACATGACTTTCCACCTTCTGCTGCTCTGAATACACCCTTTACTCCTACTCTCTACTTTTTGTCTTGCAATCACTTACTGATCCATTTCTTGTCACTTGACTGTATGTGCTCCAACCATAGTCATTATATGGCCCCTTACTAAAGAGCTTTGGAAATTTAGATATATTACATCTACTGCATGGCCGTTTTTATTCTCCTTGTTATCTCTCCATACAGCTCAATAAGCAAGACTTTCCCTTTTGAAATCTATGTTGATAATTATTATAATGCTTTATTTTCTAGGTGTCTTTCTTTTTTCTTTTAATAGGGATTTCAGTATTTGCCTTCTCACTAATGTTAACCATCCACTCTGGACATTCTTAAAAGAGGTGTTATGTAAGATGTAACGATGAGTGATGGTGAAAGGGTGTGCCATTGAGTAGATTTGTAAAAGGATCAGAGATAACTGTATCCACCTGTGATTAATCATTGGATAACCTTTTCTTATCTTCAGAAAATGTGTTAGTGAGGTACACATCACTGATGAGAAGGAAGTGGTTTCTGGCAGAGACATTTGGAAAAACAACATTACAGTGGTTTCCTGCTTCAGAGAAATAAGTCTGTCTGAGGTTGAGAGTTTGGTGGACTGTATTCTCAACTCTGCTGCCTCCCAAGTGCTCCATTTGCTCGCGTCCAGACATGTTTTCAGGCTATCCAACCACAACAGAATCATAGTCAAAAATGTGTCATATATTCAAGGCTGAATTATAGACAGATTTTCTATAAACAAGAAAATCATGGAGTTGAGGCCACAATCAGATCAGCTCTGATTTTACTGAATGGCAGAGAAGGCTCAAGGAGCCAAATGGCCCACTTGAACGCCTAATTCTTGTGGACAGGAGGAGGTCATTCAGTCCCTCAAACCTGTTGTATAGAAACAACAGATGTTTATTTAGCCCCAAATGCCTGTAATATTGAAAGAGGAGGCCATTCAGCCCTTTGAGCCTCTCATTCAGTGAGATAATGGTCAACAGGATCACAACGCTTTGGTATTTATAAAGTCAGAGATTGTTGCAGACAAGTGATCTGACAAGACCACAATAAAAAGGGGACAAGACGAAGTTTTCCTGAAGAGCTGTGATACTTCTGTGGAGCGACCGTCTGATCCAGATGAAGGAGGTTATAAAACAACGGCAAAATAAACACTAGGCTTTATTGTTTGAGGCACAGAATTGAAAAATAGAAAATTATCTTAAACTTATATTGAAACTTGATTTTTTTGATTTGATTTATTATTGTCACATATATTTGTATACAGTGAAAAGTATTGTTTCTTGCTCACTACACAAAGCATACCATAGATAGAGAAGGGAAGAAGGGAGTGCAGAATTTAGTGTTACAGTCATAGCTAGGCTGTAGAGAAAGATCAGCTTAATATAAGGTAGATTCATTCAAAAGTCTGACAGCAGCATGGAAAAGCTGTTCTTGAGTCAGTTGGTACGTGACCTCAGACTTTTGTGTCTTTTTCCCGACGGAAGGGAAAAATGTCTAAGACCATGGGGTCCTTGATTATGCTGGCTGCTTTTCTGAGGCAGCGGGAAGTGTAGACAGAGTCAATGGACCACACTGTGGTCCAGTGGCTCTGTCTACACACAGACTGGACTTCTTTTCTCTTTGAAGAGATGAGTGAGATCCTAAATGAATATTTCTTATCAGTATTCACTGTTGAGAAAAGCACGGATGTGAGGGGACTTGAGGAAATAAATAGTGATGTCTTGAGGAGTGTACATATTACAGAGAAGGAGGTGCTGGAAATCTTAAAGTGCATCAAGGTAGATAAATCCCCATGACCTTATGAAGAGTATCCCAGGGGATTGTTGGAGGCTAGGGAGGAAATTGCAGGTTCCCCAGCAGAGATACTTGAATTATTGATAGTCACGGGTGAGGTGCCTTAAGATCGAAGGATGGTGAATGTTGTGCCTTTGTTTAAAAAGGGCTGCAGGGAAAAGCCTGGGAACTACAGGACGGTGAGCCTTGCATCTGTAGTCGACAAGTTGTTAGAAGGCATTTTGAGAGACAGAATCTACAGGCATTTTATGAGACAAGGGCTGATTAGGGACAAACAGCATGGCTTTATGAGTGGAAAATCATGTCTCACAAATTTGATTGGATATTTTGAAGGGTAACCAAGAAGACAGATGAGGGCAGTGTAGTTGATGTTGTCTGCATGGACTTTAGCATGGCCCTTGACAAGGTACCGCATGATAGGTTGTCGCATAAGGTGAAATTTCCTGGGATTCAGAGTGAAGTAGCTAAATGGATACAAAATTAGCTTGAAGACAGCAGCCAGAGGATGGTTGAAGAGGGTTGTTTTTCAAACTGGAGGCCTGTGACCAGAAATACGCCTCAGGGATCAGTGCTGGGTCCACTGTTATTTGTCATTTAATTAATGATTTGGATGAGAATTTAATAGGCATGGTTAGTAAGTTTGAAACTGACACCAAGTTTGGTGGCATAGTGGACAGTGAAGAAGGTTATCTATGATTACAAAGGGTTCTTGATCAATTGGGCCAGTGGGCTGACGAATGGCAGATGGAGTTTAATTTAGATAAATGCGAGGTGATACATTTTGATAGATTGCACCAGGGCAGAACTTATTCAGTTAATAGTAGGACATTTGGGAGAGTTATAGAACAAAGAGACCTAGGGGTACAGGTTCATAGCTTCTTGAGAGTGGAGTCACAAGTGGACAGAGTGGTGAAGAAGGCATTCAGCATGCTTGGTTTCATTAGTCAGAACATTGAATATAGGAGTTGGGAGGTCATGTTAAAGTTGTACAAGACATTGGTAAGGCCACATTTGGAATACTGTGTACAGTTCTGGTCACCCTATTATAGAAAGGATATTATTAAACTAGAACGAGTGCAGAAAAGATTTACTAGGATGCTACCGGGACTTGATGGTTTGTATTATAAGGCAAGGCAGGATAGGCTGTAACATTGAGGGAGTACTGCACTATCAGAGTGTCAGTACAGAGGGAGCGCTGCACTTTCAGAACGTCAGTAGAGGGAGTGCCACACTGTCAGAGGGTCACTACTGAGGGAGTGCCACACTGTCAGAAGGTCAGTACTGAGGGAGCGTCGCAACGTCAAAGGGTCAGTACTGAGGGGGTGCCAGAATGTCAGAGTCAATACTGAGGGAGTGTCGCACTGTCGGAGGGTCAGTACTGAGGATGCGCCTTACAGAGGTCTATAAAATAATGAGGGGCAGAGATCAGCTAGATAGTCAATATCTCTCCCCCAAGGTAGGGAAGTCTAAAACTAGAGGGCATAGGTTCAGGTGAGAGGGGAGAGATACGAAAGGGTCCAGAGGGGCAATTTTTTCACACAGAGGGCAGTGAGTGTCTGGAACAAGCTGCCAGAGGTTATAGCAGAGGTATGTACAATTCTGTCTTTTACAGTTATGCAGTTACATGGATAAGATTTGCTATCGAGGGATACGGGCTGAACACGGGCAATTGGGACTAGCTTAGGGATTAAAAAAGGGGGCGGCATGTACAAGTTGGGCAAAAGGGCCTCCTTCTGTGCTGTAAATCTCTAAGACTCTATGATTCTAAAAACAGAAGGCTGAGAGATGATCTCAATAAGGTTTTGATAGAATGGCTACAAAGAAAGAATGTGGGGAAGAACATAACTAGAGACCATCAATATAAAATGGGGAAATCCAATGGAAAATTTAGGAGAAATCTTCTTACTCAGAGAGTGATGAGAATGTGGAACTCACTCCCACAGAGAGTGATTGAAATATGCATTGTACAGTAGGTGTGTTTCAAGGGAAACTGGACAAACCTGTGAGAGAGACAGCAATAGAGGGTCACGATGGTAGATTTAGATGCAAAAAGATGGGAAGAAGCTCGAGTAGAGCATAAATGCTGTATGGACTGAATGCCACATATCTGATGTAGCATAAAATCTCAGCAGTTGGAAGGGATAATCAAAAGAAGCTTTGGAAGGGATAATCAATTTGATGCGGCCTCCTTTCTCAGATTTACAATGTACCTGTAAATAAGACAAGGGGTCAGCAGTCTGATTACTGCTGATTACCTTTGGATCAACTCATACTCTCAAACAGATAGTTCTCCCACACCAGAACATACTATTCCTCTGCCTGTATTCCCAGTGTAGCACCATGACTTGTGCTTATTGGTGTCACATAAGAACATAAGAAATAGGAGCAGGAGTAGGCCATCTAGCCCTTCGAGCCTGCCCCGCCATTCAATAAGATCATGGCTGATCTGTCGTGGCTCAGCTCCACTTTCCCGCCCTCTCCCCATAACCCTTAATCCCCTCGCTTATCAAAAACCCATCAACCCGCGTCTTAAAAATATTTAGCGAGGCAGCCTCCACCACTTCAACGGGCAGAGAATTCCAGAGATTCACCACCCTTTGAGTGAAGAAGATCCTCCTCAACTCCGTTCTAAACCGCCCCCCCTTTATCTTGAGGCTGTGCCCCCTAGCCCTACTGTCCTTTCTGAGCGGGAAGAGCCTCTCCACCTCTATCCTATCCATCCCATTCATCATCTTATATGTCTCAATGAGATCTCCCCTCATTCTTCTAAACTCTAATGAGTACAAGCCTAGTTTATTCAGCCTCTCCTCATAGCTCAACCCTCTCAACTCCGGTATCAGCCTAGTAACATAAACACAAAAACTTCCTGTGTTTACTTCTGCTGCACTTCAAGTGTCATCAGGCCCTAGCATCTGAATCAAGGTAGGAAGCTTTCAAGCGGTTATTGGATAGGCACATGGAGCACTCCAGAATTATAGGGAAGGGATAGCTTGATCTTGGGATTGGACATAGCTCGGCACAACATTAAGGGCTGAAGGGCCTGTACTGTGCTGTAATGTTCTATGTTCTACAGATGGGTTAAAATAGAAATTGGATGTACTGTATCAGTCTTGGCGTGTGGTTGTCAGATGCACGCTCAGTGCGGCCTGGTGGTGCTCCTCACTGACCACTTTCTTGATCAGATACTGAGTCCTTCACTGCATTCAAGATTCATGCCTACAGCTTTAGAAATGTTCCCCTAAACCTTGGCAGTGGTTAAATGGGTCAGAGTGAACAACTAAATCTATGTCAATCACTTCTTCAAAACTGTCTATTGTTATCCTGTAAATGATGTGGAGATGCTGGCGTTGGACTGAGGTAAGCACAGTAAGAGGCATGGTACATTGGAGAAACCACGCAGACACCACGACAATGAATGAATGAACACCGCTCAACAATCACAAGACAGGCATGTTCCCTTTCAGTCGGGGACGACTTCAGCAGTCACGGGCACTCAGCCTCTGATCTTCGGGTAAGCGTTATCCAAAACGGCCTTCACACCACAAGACAATGCAGAGTCGCTGAGCAGAGACTGATAGCCAAGTTCCGCACGCATGAGGACGGCCTCAACCGGGATCTTGGATTCATGTCACACTATCTGTAACCCCCATGACTTGCGAGGATTGCAAAATCTCACTAACTGTTCTGGCTGGAGACAATTCACATCTCTTTAACCTGTGCTTAACCCTCTCTCTACTCACATTGTCTATACCTTTAAGACTTGATTTCCTGTAAAGACTCTATTCCAAAAATTATCTTGTAAACTGAGTTTGTGTCTTTATATGCCCTGTTTGTGAACACAAGAACTCACTCACCAGAAGAAGGAGCTTGAGGCTCTGAAAGCTAGTGCTGCCAAATAAACCTGTTGGACTTTAACTTGCTGTTGTGAGACTTCTTCCTGTAAATGGCCAGCTAATGTATCTAGATGAGGAGCTGCACTCCCTCAGTACTGACCCTCTGACAGTGCAGCACTCCCTCAATACTCATCCTCTGACTGTGCGGCACTGCTTCAGTACTGACCCTCTGACAGTGCAGCACTCCCTCAGTACTGACCCTCTGACAGTGCAGCACTCCCTCAGTACTGACCCTCGAACAGTGCAGCACTCCCTCAATACTCATCCTCTGACTGTGCGGCACTGCTTCAGTACTGACTTGCTGACAGTGCAGCGCTCCCTCGGTACTGACTCGCTGACAGCGCAGCACTCCCTCAGTACGGACCCTCTGACAGTGCAGCACTCCCTCAGTACTGACCCTCTGACGGTGCAGCACTCCCTCAATATTCATCCTCTGACTGTGCGGCACTGCTTCAGCACTGACCCTCTGACAGTGCAGCACTCCCTCAGTACTGACCCGCTGACAGTGCAGCACTCCCTCAGTACTGACCCTCTGACAGTGCGGCGCTCCCTCAGTACTGACCCTCTGACAGTGCGGCACTCCCTCAGCACTGACCCTCTGACAGTGCGGCGCTCCCTCAGCACTGACCCTCTGACAGTGCGGCACTCCCTCAGCACTGACCCTCTGACAGTGCGGCACCCCCTCAGTACTGACCCTCTGACAGAGCGGGACACCCTCAGCACTGACCTTCTGACAGTGTGGTGCTCCCTCAGTGATGACCCTCCCTCAGTGCTGACCCCCTGAAATGTTTCACTCTCTTAGTACAGACCCTCTGACAGTATGGCACTCCCTCGGTACTGATCCTCTGACAGTGCTGCACTCCCTCAGTACTGACCCTCTGACAGTGCGACACTCCCTCAGTACTGACCCTCTGACAATGCGATACTCCCTCAGTACTGACCCTCCGACAGTGCAGCACTCCCTCAGTACTGACCCTCTGACAGTGCGGCACCCTCAGTACTGACCCTCTAACAGTGCAGCACTCCCTTTGCACTGACCCTTTGCCAGTGCAGCACTCCCTCAGTACAGACCCTCTGACAGTGCGGCACTCCCTCAGTCCTGACCCTCTGACAGTGTGGCACTCCCTGAGTACTGACCGTCTGACAGTGCAGCACTCCTTCAGTATTGACCCTCTGATAGTACGGCACTCCCTCAGTACTGACCCTGTGACAGTGCATAAGAAACATAAGAACATAAGAAATAGGAGCAGGAGTAGGCCATCCAGCCCTTCGAGCCTGCCCCGCCATTCAATAAGATCATGGCTGATCTGTCTTGGCTCAGCTCCACATTCCCGCCCTCTCCCCATAACCCTTAATCCCCTCTCTTATCAAAAACCTATCAACCTGCGTCTTAAAAATATTTAGCGAGGCAGCCTCCACCACTTCAACGGGCAGAGAATTCCAGAAATTCACCACCCTTTGAGTGAAGAAGTTCCTCCTCAACTCCGTTCTAAACCGCCCCCCCTTTATCTTGAGGCTGTGCCCTCTAGTCCTACTGTCCTTTCTGAGCGGGAAGAGCCTCTCCACCTCTATCCTATCCATCCCATTCATCATCTTATATGTCTCAATGAGATCTCCCCTCATTCTTCTAAACTCTAACGAGTACAAGCCTAGTTTATCCAGCCTCTCCTCATAGCTCAACCCCCTCAACTCCTGTATCAGCCGAGTAAACCTCCTCTGCACTCCCTCCAAGGCCAAAATATCCTTGCGTAAGTGCGGCGACCAAAACTGCACACAGTACTCCAGCTGCGGCCTCACCAGTGCCGTATACAGCTGCAGCAAGACCTCCCTACTTTTATATTCAACCCCCCTCGCTATGAAGGCCAGCATCCCATTCGCCTTCCTAACCACCTGCTGCACCTGTAGGCTGGGTTTTTGCGACTCATGCACAAGGACCCCGAGGTCCCTCTGCACTGTCGCCTGCTGCAGTTTTTCGCTATGTAAGTAATAGTCCTTCCTACCATTATTCCTACCAAAGTGGACAACCTCACATTTGCCAACATTAAATTCCATTTGCCAGTTCCTGGCCCATTCGCCCAGCCTATCTAGATCCTTCTGCAGACTCTCCACACCCTCCGCACAATTTGCCGTTCCACCAATCTTGGTGTCATCAGCAAATTTCGACACCATACACTCGGTCCCCTCCTCCAGATCATCTATATAAATGGTAAATAGCTGAGGCCCCAGCACCGACCCCTGGGGCACTCCACTAGTCACCAACCGCCAATCCGAATAGCACCCATTGACCCCCACTCTCTGCCTCCTTTTTGACAGCCAATCCCCTATCCACGCTAACACCCTACCCCCAACTCCATGCCCCCTGACCTTCTGTGCGGCACTCCCTCAGTACTGACCCTCTGACAGTGCGGCACTCCCTCAGTACTGACCCTCTGACAGTGCGGCGCTCCCTCAGTACTGACCCTCTGACAGTGTGGCGCTCCCTCAGTACTGACCCTCTGACAGTGCAGCACTCCCACAGTACTGAACGTCTGGTAGTGCAGCACTCCCTCAGCACTGACCCTCTAACACTGCGGCACTCCCTCAGCACTGACCCTCTGACAGTGCAGCACTCCCTCAGCACTGACCCTCTGACAGTGCGGCACTCCCTCAGCACTGACAATCTGTATCAGATGTTGAAGTTTCTGGATTGGAGTTTAAATTTCTGTTACGACATTGACAATGGGGGTGATTTTCCCATGCACTGAGGGAATGCCGCACTGTCAGAGGGTCAGTACTCATGGAGTGCCGCACTGTCAGAGGGTCAGTATTCAGTGAGTGCCGCACTGTCAGAGGGTCAGGACTGAGACAGTGCTGCACTGACAGAGAGTCATAAGGAAGGAGTGCTGCACTGTCAGAGGGTCAGTACTGAGGGAGTATCGCACTGTCAGAGGGTCAGTACTGAGGGAGTGCCGCACTGTCAGAGGGTCAGTACTGAGGGAGTGCCGCACTGTCAGAGGGTCTGTACTAAGAGAGTGCAACATATCAGGGGGTCAGCACTGAGGGAGGGTCATTGAGTTCCTAATGGGTGGTAAAATGGGAGATTTTTCTGCCTGTTTTCTTGGTGAATTTAGTTTGTTGAATTTCCGGCACTCTGAGCCTCACAACTGGGAATTCTTGCCAGGAATGGCGGGGTAGGGCCTAATACCACCCAAGAGGCCAGCAGCATAGCGCTGAGTGGGCCTCTGCGCATGTGCCCGTCTCCCAGTTGGGAATAGAACATAGAACATAGAACATTACAGCGCAGAACAGGCCCTTCGGCCCACGATGTTGCGCCGACCAATTAAAAAGCAATGACCTTCTAACCTAAACCAATCCCTTTCCATCCATAAACCTATCCACGGATCTCTTAAACGCCCCCAAACTAGGCGCATTTACAACTGCAGCAGGCAGGGCATTCCAATCCCTCACCACCCTCTGGGTAAAGAACCTACCTCTGACATCCATCCTATAACTACCACCCCTTAATTTAAAGCTATGCCCCCTCGTGCTAGCTTTCTCCATCCGAGGAAAAGGCTATCACTGTCCACCCTATCTAAACCTCTAATCATCTTATAAGTTTCAATAAGGTCCCCCCTTAGCCGCCTTCTTTCTAACGAAAACAACCTCAAATCCCTCAGTCTCTCCTCATAGGACCTCCCCTCCATACCAGGCAACATCCTCGTAAACCTCCTCTGCACCCTCTCCAATGCCTCCACATCCTTCCTATAATGTGGGGACCAGAACTGCACACAATACTCCAAGTGCGGCCGCACCAGAGTTTTGTACAGTTGCAACATGACGCTGCGGCTCCTAAATTCAATCCCCCTACCAATAAACGCCAAGACACCGTATGCCTTCCTAACAACCTTATCAACTTGATTCCCAACTTTCAGGGATCTATGTACACATACACCTAGATCCCTCTGTTCATCCACACTATTCAACATAGAACATAGAACATAGAACATTACAGCGCAGAACAGGCCCTTCGGCCCACGATGTTGCGCCGACCAGTTACAAAACAATGACCCACTAACCTAAACCAATCCCTTCTCGTCCATAAACCTATCCACGGATCTCTTAAACGCCCCCAAACTAGGCGCATTTACAACTGCAGCAGGCAGGGCATTCCAATCCCTCACCACCCTCTGGGTAAAGAACCTACCCCTGACATCCGTCCTATAACTACCACCCCTTAATTTAAAGCCATGCCCCCTCGTGCTAGATTTCTCCATCAGAAGAAAAAGGCTATTACTATCCACCCTATCTAAACCTCTAATCATCTTATATGTTTCAATAAGATCCCCTCTTAGCCGCCTTCTTTCCAGCGAAAACAACCCCAAATCCCTCAGCCTCTCCTCATAGGACCTCCCCTCCATACCAGGCAACATCCTGGTAAACCTCCTCTGCACCCTCTCCAAAGCCTCCACATCCTTCCTATAATGTGGGGACCAGAACTGCACACAGTACTCCAAGTGCGGCCGCACCAGAGTTGTGTACAGTTGCAACATGACGCTGCGACTCCTAAATTCAATCCCCCTACCAATAAACGCCAAGACACCATTCAGAGTCCTACCGTTAGCCCTATACTCTACACATCTGTTATTCCTGCCAAAGTGAATTACCTCACACTTTTCCGCATTAAACTCCATCCGCCACCTCTTGGCCCAGCTCTGCAACTTGTCCAAGTCTCTCTGTAAACTATGACACCCTTCCTCACTATCTACCACACCTCCGACTTTGGTGTCATCAGCAAATTTACTAATCCACCCAACTATACCCTCATCCAGATCATTTATAAAAATTACAAACAGCAGTGGCCCCAAAGCAGATCCCTGAGGCACACCGCTAGTAACTGAACTCCATGACGAATACTTACCATCAACCACCACCCTCTGTCTCCTATCTGCTAGCCAATTCCTGATCCAATTACCTAAATCACCCTCAATCCCATACATCTGCATTTTCTGCAGAAGCCTTCCATGGTGAACCTTATCAAACGCCTTACTAAAGTCCATATATACCACGTCAACTGCCTTACCCCCATCCACCTCTTTGGTCACTTTCTCAAAAAACTCAATAAGGTCAGTAAGGCACGACCTACCCTCCACAAAACCATGCTGACTATCTCCAATCAATTCATTACTCTCTAAATAACTATAAATCCTATCCCTAATAATTTTTTCTAAAACCTTGCCCACAACAGAAGTAAGACTCACTGGTCTATAATTCCCGGGGGAGTCTCTGTTCCCCTTCTTAAACAATGGGACAACATTCGCTGTCCTCCAATCTTCTGGCACTATACCTGTGGCCAATGACGACCTGAAGATCAGAGCCAGAGGCTCTGCAATCGCCTCTCTTGCCTCCCAGAGAATCCTAGGGTAAATCCCGTCCGGCCCAGGGGACTTATCTATTTTCAAACCCTCAAGAATATCTAGCACATCCTCCCTATCAACTGCAATACTGTCCAGTTTACAACCTTGCAACCCAGTGTTCTCCACAGCTACATTTATGTCCCCCTGCGTGAATACCGAAGAGCATTGGTTCAATGCCTTTCCAATCTCTTCCGGTTCCACACATAACCTCCCACTGCTGTCTCTAACTGGCCCTAATCTTGCCCTAACCAATCTTCTGTTCTTAACATATCTATAGAACGCCTTAGGATTCTCCTTAATTCTACCAGCCAAAGTCTTCTCATGTCCTCTTTTAGCTCTTCTTAACTCACTCTTTAACTCCCTCCTAGCCAATCTAAAGCTTTCCAGTGCACTACCTGAGCCCTCAAGTCTCATCCTGTCATAAGCCTCCTTTTTCCTTTTAACTAGCGAATCAACTTATTTGGTGCACCACAGTTCCCTAGCTCGACCATTTCCCCCTTGCCTGACAGGGACATATATATCAAGGACTCGCAGTAGCTGCTCCTTGAAAAAACTCCACATTTCGGACGTTCCCAGACCCTGTAGTCTCCTAGTCCAACCTATGCTTCCTAATTCTCTCCTAATAGCCTCATAATTATCCTTCCCCCAGCTAAAACTACTGACCCGAGGTTCATGCCAATCCCTTTCCATCACTAAGGTGAACGTAACCGAATTGTGGTCACTATCACCAAAATGCACACCAACTTCCAAGTCTAACACCTGGTCTGGCTCATTTCCCAGCACCAAATCCAATATAGCCTCACCTCTAGTTGGCCTATCATCATACTGAGTCAAAAAACCTTCCTGCACGCTTTGTGCAAAAACTGACCCCTCTAATGAGCTAGAGCTATAGCTCTTCCAATCAATATTAGTAAAGTTAAAGTCCCCCATAACAATTACCCTATTACTTTCACTCCTATCCAGGATCGTCTCCGCAATCCTTTCCTCAACCTCTCTAGAACTTTTAGGAGGTCTATAAAAGACTCCCAACAGTGTGACCTCTGAATACCAGTGTCCCTCCTGCCCACCCTATCGCTGGCTTCCCAACATGCTGTGCCCCCACCCCACTGTGGCCAGCCCAGTCCCCCACCCCCCTTGAGTGTCGCAGCGGGCTTGGAAAATCGCATCCAACATTTCACAAGCAAATGCTTTAGGGCATGTCAGGATTGTAAAAGTCACAGGAGAAATGCAGGTTCTTTGTTTAGGTTACCCACAAACTGTCGAAGTGACTGAGTTGACCAGAATCTTCCTCTGTGCCTCTGCTGGATGATCTTCCTCTTGTTTGTCACTGGAAGGGTTTCACTTAGCACCCTCAGTCTCTGCCTTCTGGGTGCCAATTCAGGTCTCACTGGCTGTTCCTCTCAGCTAGGCCTCCTTGCTTTTACTCTGCTTGTCCTCCTCACCATGCCTTTTTTTTGGTTAGAGAAGGAGGGAGAGGGAGAAACACTAATGAAATGTCTCAGGTTTACCCGTTCTTTGGCTTCCCACTCTACGGTCGAGGTGATGATACTAAGATTGGCGGAGTTGCGAATAGTGATGAAGATTGTCAGTGAATACAGCAGGATATAGATAGGCTGGAAAATTGGACACAGAAATAGCTGATGGAATTTAATCTGGACAAATGCAAGGTGATGCATTTTGGTAGTTCCAATTCAGGTGGGAGCTATAAAATAAATGGCCATTAGGAGCAGAGACACACAGAGAGATTTGGGAGTACAGGTTCACAGATCCTTAAAAGTGCCAGCATAAGTGGAACATTTGGTGAAGAAAGCATATGGCATGCTTTCATTGGCCAGGGCATCAAGCATTAAAGTTGGCAAATTATGTTACAGATGTATAAAATATTGGTTAGGCCACATTTGGAATACTGTGTCCAATTCTAGTCACCACACTACCAGAAGGATGTGAAGGCTTTGCAGAGAGTACAGAAAAGGTTTACCAGGATGTTACCTGGTATGGAGGGTATTAGCTATGAGGACAGAATGAATAAACTGGGATTGTTCTCCCTGGAAAGACGGAGGCCGAGGGGCGACCTAGTAGAAGTTTATAAAATTATGAGGGGTGTGGATAGGGTGAACAGTTGGAAGCTTTTTCCCAGGGGCAGAAATGACAATTACAAGGGGGCACAAGTTCAAGATAAGCGGGGAAAGGTTCAGTGCAGATGTGCAGGGGAAGTTTTTTACATAGAGGGTGGCGGGGGCCTGGAATGTACTGCCAAGTGAGGTGGTTGAGGCAGACACATTAGCAACATTTAAGACCTACCTGGATAGACAAGTGACGAGAAAGGGAATAGCTGGATATAGGCAGTTGGCTTTGATAGGATGTGATTGGCACAGGCTTGGTGGGCTGAAGGGCCTGTTCCTTTGCTGTTCTTCGTTTTGTTCATTCTCTGATGTGGAGGCAGATGAGTGCAACTTATTAATACAAGACAAGAGCATTGAATATTGGAACTAGAATGACTCCCTTTGGCTCGACTTTGTGTGAGGAAGGGTTTATGTAATGATGTGTTGGTGATTTTAGCACGTCATTTGACAGGCAACATCTAAATATAACTGACTGAATTATCGATGAATTTTCTAGTGTTTCTGTTGTAAAATGGCTGCAGTTCACTGCACCAGAGAGAAACAATGTAAACACATTTCAGGAAGCTAATCTGCTGCAGTGTTGATAAGAAATGACAGGAACCTGCAACCATGTAGAGATGTTATCGCAATGCAGACATGCAATCATGGGGCCAAATCGTGAAATTAGCTAGAGCCTGGCTCGGATACCATCAGCTCTGTTGCCCCATTTCAGACTGTAACTCAGACACATTGCGGTAGATACACCCACCCCCACCTTTCACATGAACAGGGTTGCAGCCAAAGGCATTTGCTGCGATGGACTGTTTTGGACTGCCACCAAAACTGACCCCACCTCTTCCCTCTGTTACAATTAACAACTGATATTTAAGTCACAGACTGGGCAAAGTGACAACTTACCAGAATAACACAAGGCTACCTGGACCAAGTCATAGAATCAGAGAAGCCCTACAGTGCAGAAGGAGGCCATTCGGTCCAGTATCTGCACTGACAACAATCCCAAACCTAATTACCCTCCTAATCTAACCTATCATATCCTGGGACACTAAGACTTAATTTAGCTTGTCCAGTCAACCTAACCTGCACATCTTTGGGCTGCAGCAGGAGTTTTTCACCACAATCTTTTCCAGTCCTGGTCGTAGATGCTCCTTGCAGCTTTCAGCTACTTTTGCTAACACCCTCCCTCACACGTTGACTGTAGCTTGTCTGTAACTGCAGTCTAGTAGAGATCTTCAGCTCTGATCAAATGTCTGAGATACTGACATTTTCTTTATGGATGCTATTTTTTAGAGGTATTTTTGCTCTTGTAATTTCAAACACCTTCCCCTTTATCCGATGGCTTGGACATGGAATTTTTAGCATTCATCTTAGTATCCATGTTTCAAAGGCCTAGATTTTCTTCCACCGATCTTTATTTTCTGCCCAGCTTTCTGAGGCTGACAGGAAAGTAGACAAAATGTGCTCTTTTAAGGGCAATTATGGTTGGGCAACTAAATGCTTACCTCGTCAGCAAAGCTCCCCAAGAAAGCACCTGTGTGATGGATCACTACTCCCTTTTGTATTGTCTTTACAGCATTTAGAATTCATTCATCATCCTTCAATGTAGAATAGGGCCAAAAGACTGGAGAGGAACAAATGTCCCATTTTCTAAAAAAAAATACACAGATAAACCAAGCAACTAGAGGCCAGTTAATTTAATCTTAGTGTTGGGAATTTGTTTAGAAATGATTATCTGGAACAAAATTGCCACTTACAAAGAACAAAGAACAGTACAGCACAGGAAACAGGCCCTTCGGCCCTCCAAGCCTGTGCCACTCATTGGTCCAACTAGACCATTCGTTTGTATCCCTCCATTCCCAGTCTGCTCATGTGACTATCCAGGTAAGTCTTAAATGATCCCAGCATGTCCGCCTCCACTACCCTACTTGGCAGTGCATTCCAGACCCCCGCCACCCTCTGTGTAAAAAATGTCTCTCTGATATCTGGGTGAAACCTCACCCCTCTCACCTTAAGCTTGTGACCCCTCATGATCGTCACTTCCAACTGGGAAAAAGCTTCCCACTGTTCACCCTATCTATACCCTTCATAATTTTGTACACCTCTGTTAGGTCTCCCCTCATTCTCCGTCTTTCCAGGGAGAACAACCCCAATTTACCCAATCTCTCCTCATACACTTGGACAAAAGTATGGATTAAATGACGACATTCAGCTCAGATTACGCAAGGAAAAATTGTATTCAGATAATTTGAGCTTTTTAATATCACAGAAGATTGACATTTTCTTATTTGTTTATGGGATGTGGGCGTCGTTGGAAATGCCAGCATCTATTGCCCATCCCCAATTGCCTTTGAGAAGGTGGTGGTGAGCTGTCTTCTTTAACCACTGCTGTCCATGTGGTGTAGGTATACCCACTGTGCTGTTAGGGGGGGAGTTCCAGGATTTTGATCCAATAAGAGTGAAGGAATGGCGATATATATACCAGATGGCAAGTGGTTTGGAGGGAAACCTGCAGATGGTGGTGTTCCCGTGTGTCTGCTGCTCTTGTCCTTCTAGATGGTAGTGGTTTCAGGTTTGGAAGGTGCCGAGGAGGAAAAGGTAATGAGTGTGATTCTGTTGATGTCAAAAGACATTTGATGAAGTGTCATGATATGTGCTTCTCAGCAAGGCTGAAGCCCAAAGAATCTGAGGGAGAGTGGCAACAAGGATATGAAGGCGGCTGAGTGACAGAAGATGATAGAAAATGGTTGTTTTTCAGTTTGGGAAGGGGAATGAATTTTGCAGGGGTTGGTGTTAGGAACACTGTTTTTTTTAATATCTCAATTAATGGCTCAAGTGAACAGGGTACAATTTCAAATTTTGCAGGTAACATAAAAATTGGAAGTATTATGAAATGTAAGGAGCATAGATATTCAAGACAGGTTGGGCCAAAGGTGGACATGGAAAAGATGAAATTTAATGCAGAGTAGTGTGAAATGATACATTTTGGGAGGAGGAACAAGGAAAGGGGATATAGAACCGTAAGGGAAATATGGCTTGGGAAAAGCACCGATAGGAAATAACAAGTAACAGCATGGTGTGAAAATACATGGTCTTTCATCTCTTTCATCTCTATTTGGTAAATAGTTACAACGCCCATGCGGTTAGAGAACACCAGATATAGTTGCATCCAGCATGAAGAAGACTATAAAGAAAATGGTGTAATGAAGCGATACGGACTCAGTGACTGAGAAATTTACTGGGAGTCATCCCTTTAGTATTGACTCACTGAAATTACATTCTTTATTCAATTCAGATGAAGTCAATAACTTGTGCAGGAGTTCAAGGAGTTTGTATTTGCTCTTTCACAGCAAACAGGTGCTGTAAAATAGTTAGGCAAATATTAGTTCATTAGCTACACAAAAAATAATAACAGAGAACAAGAACATAAGAACATAAGAAGTAGGAGCAGGAGTAGGCCATCTAGCCCTTCGAGCCTGCCCCGCCATTCAATAAGATCTTGGCTGATCTGAAGTGGCTCAGTTCCACTTTCTCTCCATAACCCTTAATTCCCTTGCCTACCAAAAACCTATCTACCCGTGTCTTAAATATATTTAGCGAGGTAGCCTCCACCACTTCAATGGGCAGAGAATTCCAGAGATTCACCACCCTTTGAGTGAAGAAGTTCCTCCTCAACTCCGTTCTAAACTGCTCCCCCCTTATCTTGAGGCTGTGCCCTCTAGTCCTGTTGTCCTTTCTGTTGTCCCTCCTCATCCTTCTAAACTCCAATGAGTACAGACCCAATCTATTTAGTCTCTCTTCATAGTCTAACCCCCTCATCTCCAGTATCAGCCTAGTGAACCTCCTCTGCACTCCCTCCAAGGCCAAAATATCCTTGTGCAAGTGCGGCGACCAAAACTGCACACAGTACTCCAGCTGCGGCCTCACCAATGCCCTGTACAGTTGCAGCAAGACCTCCCTGCTTTTATATTCTATCCCCCTCGCTATAAAGGCCAACATCCCATTTGCCTTCTTGATCACCTGCTGCACCTGCAGACTGGGTTTTTGCGACTCGTGCTCAAGGACCCCTAGGTCCCTCTGCACCGTAGCATGCTGCAGCTTTTTGCCCTTTAAATAGTAATCCCTCCTACTATTATTCCTGCCAAAGTGGGTAACCTCACTCTTGCTAATATTGTACTCCATCTGCCAGGTCCTTGCCCACTCGCTCAGCCTGTCTAGATCTTTCTGCAGACTTTCCACACCCTCCGCACAACTTGCTTTTCCACTCATCTTTGTGTCATCAGCAAATTTTGTCACCCTACACTCAGCCCCCTCCTCCAGATCATCTATATAAATGGTAAATGGCTGAGGCCCCAGCACCGATCCCTGCGGCACTCCACTAGTTACCAACCGCCAATCAGAATAGCACCCATTGATACCAACTCTCTGCCTCCTATTAGACAACCAATCCTCTATCCACGCTAACACCTTACCCCCAACTCCATGCACCCTAACCTTCTGAAGCAACCTTTTGTGCGGCACCTTATCAAACACCTTTTGAAAATCGAGACACACCACATCCACCGGTTCCCCTCTGTCTACCGCACTAGTCACACCCTCATAGAATTCCAATAAATTCGTCAGACACGACTTCCCCTTAACTGGGCAGCATGGACATGTTGGGCCAAAGGGCCTGTTTCTATGCTGTAAACCTCTATGACTCTATGAACTGCACGTTCAGCTGCTTCAGAGTGCTTTATATATCTCATTTTACCTGATGTGTTACTTGCTTTCACTGTCTTTTTCCAGCAGAAAGGACTTCACAATTATTGACCCTTTTTGGCTGATTTGAGTTAATATTATGGATAAAATTGACACAAAGTATAACAACTCAGGACAAGCACAATGATGATGACAAGTCATAACTCATGTTTCTCACAGCTTACCTGATTCCAGTGCTGCAGTACAAACATTGAAGTAGAAAGATCCAAATTGTCTATACAATGTGGTGTGTGCTGAATGACCTGCCTTTAAAGGTTGGCCATTACTGGGCAATGCCATGTGGGTGACCGCAAATAAAGCTATGGGCTGTGTCTGGTTTGTCTGAGTCTCTTACTTTCTCCCAAGGTTGCTGGCTCTGCACTGCACAGTAAAAAGTCTGACAACACCAGGTTTAAGTCCATCCTATTTATTTGATAGTAAACTCACGAGTTTACCCCAGTCCAACGCCGGCATATCCACATCACATCTGTACTGCACCCCAAACCCAACTCCCGCAGGTTGCACATGGAAGCCACACAGATACAGCCAGATACAGTTAGCATAGTACTCTGGTGATGTGTCACATTTGTAAGCATGTGCAGATGAGATCACTGACCAACTTTGCAACTGACCTCCAGCAGCTAACGATGGTATGCTTATATATGGCCCAAGAATAATAGTTAAGGTTCAATGATCAATCAATAAGGAGGAACTTCTTCACTCAAAGGGTGGTGAATCTCTGGAATTCTATGCCCATTGAAGTGGTGGAGGCTACCTTGCTGGATATATTTAAGTCATGGGTAGATAGATTTTTGGTAGGCAAGGGAATTAAGGGTTATGGGGAGAAAGCGGGAAAGTGGAACTGATCCACTTCAGATCAGCCATGATCTAATTGGATGGCGGGGCAGGCTCGAAGGGCTAGATGGCCTACTCCTGCTCCTATTTCTTATGTTCTTATAATAATGCGAAATGATGACCTAGTAAATAATGATGAAACTTTCAGATGCTAAAAATTTACTCAGTGCTTCTTTTGCTAGCTGACTAGATTCAGCACCAGTCAGAGTACACAAAGTAAAAACTATTGGTTGTTCTTCTCCTGAAGGCATAGTATGAATATGTGAACCTACTGCCTCTACTCCATTAGATGAAGTTTCGCAAGCAAGCAGCACTGGTGGCTTCGGATTAAAATGAACCAATACTTCAGATTTCTGCAAAGCATCTTGACATCTTTGCATGCTTTCTCACATTCTGTTGTCCAGTCCCATGGCTTTTTAATACAAAATAAATTAGGCAACGGCTTCAATAATGGGTCTCAGCTAGGAACAAACTTGCCATAATAATTTACTAATCTTAGAAAGAATGTTAATTGTGTCACATTCATCAGATTTGGTGCTTCTGAAATAGAATCCATCTTTTTAGATACTTTATGTAGGTTTTTACTATCAATAGCAAGTCCCAAATATTGGCCTGACATCTGGAAAAGATGACATATTTCTTTCTCGATACGTCATTCTTGAGACCATGCATTTGATGATGTTCCAATTTGTTTCTAAATTATTCTAATGACTCGTCCACTGAAACCTACATAACGTACCTAAAAAGATGGATTCTATTTCAGAAGTACCACATCTGATGATTGTGACACAATTAACATTCTTTCTAAGATTAGTAAATTATTATGGCAAGTTTGTTCCAAAATGAGATCCATTATTGAAGCCGTTGCATAATTTATTTTGTAAATATCATTCAGGTAACATTGTACACCAGAGAGATCATTTAAAATCTGACCCATCGATCTTTGGCATATGCCTGGGTGAGGATGTTATTCCAAAAGGTTATCTTTTATATCAAAAAAGACCTTAATGACTAACAGTGATAAGAATTAGGGTTAAGGATAGGGTGATTCAACTGCTGCATTCACCTGTAAATATGCTTGTGAAAGATCAATCTTGCCGAATTTCTGCCCACCTGATAACCCAGCAAACAATTCTCCAATTAAAGGAAGTGGAAATTGATCAGCACACAATGCTGGAATTTTTGATTGTTCCAAAATCACCACAAATACAAACTGAACCATCTGGTTTCAAGACAGGTACAATGGGGGTAGCCCAGTTACTCATTGTAATAGCTCTAACATACCAGTGTTAACAAGTTGTACCAGTTCTTTATCGACCTTGGGATGAATTGCGTATTCACTGTTCTTTGAAACGTTTTTGGTTGACTATTAGGCTTAATCTTGAGTTTCACCCGAATTCCCTTCTTTAAGCCAACTGTCTCTTTGAATACACTCCATTGTATTTATTCAGAAGGTGCTGTAGGTCTGATTTGGCATCAGCCAACTTGTTGGCAGCATTCCAGTTAAGCTTCATCTTCTCCAACCATGATCTCCCAAAGAGAGCTGGAAAATTACCACAGACCACACAGGGAGACAACTCTGCTGTTGTCCACTCAACTCTATGTTGACCATGATGTAACGCTTTAACAGCACATTCTCTTCCTTGTGTGTCTTAAAATCACATCAGCTAGGTTTAAAGGAAGATGCTTCAACTTTTGCTGATATGTGGTCCCAGGATTTAAGGTACAGTAGCACCACTATCAACCTTCATCCTAATATGTTGACCATGTAGCTTCTGAATTACCCAGAATCTATGCGATTCACCCAATATGGTAAGACATTGTCATGGGCAGTTCCCAACTTATGGATTTTTATTTCTGCACCAAATTGTGAAGCCTCTTTAGAGGCCAGTTCCATCAACACTGTGATTCCTACTGCTGTCTTTAAAGTCAAAGCATGTTCAGTAAGCAATCTTCTTTGGATAGCCTCATTCTAGAGACCACAAACTAAATGATCTTGAAGAGAATCTTCATGTGACTCAACAAACTCAGAATGTCGTGCCAGCTTTTTTAAGATTGCCATAAGCTGAGCAATGCTTTTACCTTCCACTTGATTCCTTTGGTGGAACCTGAACCATTCCATCAGTGACTTAAGAACATAAGAAATAGGAGCAGGAGTAGGCCAACTAGCCCTTCGAGCCTGCCCCGCCATTCAATAAGATCATGGCTGATCTGTCGTGGCTCAGTTCCACATTCCCGCCGTCTCCCCATAACCCTTAATCCCCTCTCTTATCAAAAACCCATCAACCCGCGTCTTAAAAATATTTAGCGAGGTAGCCTCCACTACTTCAACGGGCAGAGAATTCCAGAGATTCACCACCCTTTGAGTGAAGAAGTTCCTCCTCAACTCTGTTCTAAACCGCCCCCCCTTTATCTTGAGACTGTGCCCCCGAGTCCTACTATCCTTTCTGAGCGGGAAGAGTCTCTCCACCTCTATCCTATCCATCCCATTCATCATCTTATATGTCTCAATGAGATCTCCCCTCATTCTTCTAAACTCTAACGAGTACAAGCCTAATTTATTCAGCCTCTCCTCATAGCTCAACCCCCTCAACTCCGGCATCAGCCTCGTAAACCTCCTCTGCACTCCCTCCAAGGCCAAAATATCCTTGCTACTTTGGGCAGTAATGTTCTTCAAGGATCTTTGTCAAGTTATCATAGGTTTTGGTTCCTGGCTTTGTTGGATAAACCAAGTTCTGAAGCAAATTGAAGATTTTACTTCCTACAGTACCAAGAAAAACTGGTACGTACAATTGCTTTCAATTTTATTCACTTGTACAAAGTACTGAAAATGCTCTGCATAGGAAGTCCATGATCCATTGTGTTAAGGCCCAGGCCAGAAACTCCGATGCTTTTTGTGAAGTTAGCCTAAACTCTAAGTTTTACATTTGATTTTGGTATTGGCGAGCATAAGCTATTTCATAGCAGGGATGATTCAAGTGACCCATTAGAAATTTTTTTATCAAACAAGTTTTATTTAAGAACACAGTTAAAATACAACAAAAATAATGTATTTTTTACCAATCACAGGACATTAACATGACACAGTATAACTCCTAACAGCTAGCTCTCTGTTGTTCCAAGTTGAATACCATTCCACAGACATATACCCTTCTTCAGACTTAGCACAAACGTAAATATGCTCATATGATGCTTGATTTGTAACTTTGTAACACCTATGGACAGAAATCCAGGCCAGCTTTTTGCGGAAAAGGATATTTCCACAAAACAGCCAAACATCAGAGAAGTAAACTTAATCTCTGGCAGCTTCCAGTCTTCAGACTCCAGACAGGGAACAAATTGTTGTTGCTCTCACAGCTTCAAGCAGCTCCGAAAACAGAAGCAAAAAGTGGACCTTTCTGTGAAGTATAGCTGTCCATGGTCATATGGCATGCACTATCAATCAACTCCATTCAAGCTTCACTCTGCCATCCTAAAGGACCATTCAAACCACAGAACACTGCATTAGTCCAGGTTAAAATCAACATGATTTCATACTGCCTTAGTAACAAAATAGGATGCCGACTACAGACATGTACCAGATGCTGTCAAAATTCCAGGGCCTGCTGGAAACATCCTGCAGAGAAACATGATCAAAATCCATTTCTTAAAGGCACCATACTGTCACAAGTTTCTCTATTGGAATGGCCCATGGGCCCTAACTGACCCACTATTTGTTTTGCAGGATTAGTGACTCAAGATTGCTCAGTGCATATTTTTTATATTGTCTTCCCAATATTCTCCTTGTAAATCTGGAGATCATAGACTTGAATGTATTTTTTTTTCAAATTGCCCCAGCCATACAGCAGAACATTCCTTTTTACAAGTATGCGAAATACTGCCTGGAGTGTCATCTTTCTCTGATCGGAAAAACTCTTCTAAAATCATGAAAAGAGCTTTTTTTTACTTGTCTTTTGGCACTGGCATTCAATCTTTAACTCTGTTGTTGCTTCTTCCCAGACTTCTAATATTCGAAGTGTGAGGACCCACAATTCCTTTTCTCTTCGGAGCATTCCTCGATGCTCTTGATGGAACAAAACCCTGACTCATTGCCAATCTTCCTTCTGTAATGTCCAAACTATGTGATGGGTTGTGGGTTTTACACAGAAAGTTTGCACACATATATTCAAACTAACACAACAGGTTTTATTGAAGAACTGCTCTCTGCTCTGCATCAGAATACAATACTGAAAGTAAAACAGCAGCAGGGAATTACAAAGTTTGAACATTTTCATTGCATTTTAAGTGTCAGCAATGGCTCAATCCATATGATTGGTTCAATGGTTCAATCCATCATTCTTGCCTCTGACTCACATGTTTCAAGTCCTGCTCTGGCTCTTCAACACACAAAGTAAAGTTGACACTTTAGTACAGTATGGAGTGAGTTCTGCATTGTCAGAGGTGCCGTTCCAGAGACAAACTGAATCCCTATCTGTCTACTAGGGCAGATGTAAAAAATCCCGTGATATGATTTTGAAGAAGAGACAAGGTGTTCTGGTGTTCTTGCCAATGTTTATCCCTCAGTCACAATCACAAAAAGATTATATGCTTGTGTGCAACTGGCTGCTACTTCATAACTGTGATTACATTTCTAAAAGTACTTCATAGGCTACAAAGCACAGTGAGATGTCTGAAGGTTGTGAAAGGCATTTTTTAAAAATTCATTCATGGGACATGGATAGCCATAATTTATTGCCTATCTCCAGTTGCCCTTGAGAACCCATCATATTGCTGTGGTTCTGGAGTCACATGTAGACCAGACTGGTAAGGACAGCAGATTTCCTCTTCTAAAGGATATTAGTGAATCAGATGGGTTTTTCCTGACAATCAACAATGGTTTCATGTCATCAGTAGATTCTTAACTCCACATATTTTGTATTAAATTCATATTCCACTATCTGCTGTGGTTGTGATTTGAACCCAAGTCCCTAGAACATTAGCTGAGCTTGGGGATTAGTAGACAAGCGACTATACCACTCGGCTATCGCCTCCCCAAAGAGGAAATCATGCATCTACACATATCTTTCTATATAGATGAAACCTTTTCTTTTCAAAGACATTTCTTTCTTTTAATAAAACTATTACAACAGCGGGTTTGAAAATGCTATTGTTTTGCCTGAACTTTCCCAATCCTCAAAGCTGTTTTTGCAATGAACAAGTAATTAATTTGATTTGATTTTGATTTGATTTATTATTGTCACATTATTAACAGACAGTGAAAAGTTTGTTTCTTACACGCTATACAAAGCATGCTGTTCATAGAGAAGGAAAGGAGAGAGTGCAGAATGTAGTGTTACAGTCATAGTAGAGAAAGGTCAACTTAATGCAAGTTAAGTCCATTCAAAAGTCTGACAGCAGCAGGGAAGAAGCTGTTCTTGAGTCAGCTGGTACATGACCTCAGACTTCTGAATCTTTTGCCCAAAAGAAGAAGGTGGAAGAATGTCCAGGGTGCGTGGGGTCCTTAATTATGCTGACTACTTTACCGAGGCAGCGGCAAGTGCAGTGTCAATTTCTAATTAAGAAAAGGGATAAGGGGATATGGGGCACAGTGGGGATGTGGATTTGAGACCAGGGAGAGATCAGCCATGATCTGATAGGTGGAGCAGGTTCGAAGGGTTGAATTTACCTACTTCTGCTGCTAATTCCTATGCTCCTTCTATTAAATACATGGCACAATCCAAACGTGAACCACGTCCATCAGAAACCTGACCAAAGCAGTTTTAATAGGAAATGTTGAAAAAGTTGCGTGTGGAATTGAGAGCAACATATATAAGGATCTTTTTGAAGAAAGTTGAAGGGGTCAGAGGGAGATGAGAGTTGTTTTTGAAGGGGAGGGGCAATTGATTTGAAAAATAGATAATAGCAAAGGCGTGCAGATGATAGGATCAGTAGACCAAGATTAAGTCTGGTTAAGTAGAACATAGAACATAGAACACTACAGCACAAACAGGCCCTTCGGCCCACAAGTTGCACTGATCACATCTATACCTACTAAGCCATAGACCTATCTATAACCCCCAATCCCATTAGATCCCATATACTCATCCAGAAGTCTTTTAAAAGACCCCAGCGAGTTCGCCTCCACCACCACCGACGGCAGCCGATTCCATTCACTCACCACCCTCTGAGTGAAAAACTTAGCCCTAACATCTCCTCTGTACTTGCTTCCCTGCACCTTAAACCTGTGTCCTCTCGTAGCAACCATTTCAGCCTGGGGAAATAGCCTCTGAGAATCCACCCTATTTATTCCTCTCAACATCTTATAAACCTCTATCAGGTCACCTCTCAACCTTCGTCTCTTCAGGGAGAAGGGTCCTAGCTCCCTCAACCTATCTTCATAAGGCATGCCTCCCAATCCAGGCAACATCCTTGTAAATCTCCTCTGCACCCTTTCAATAGCTTCCACGTCCTTCCTATAGTGAGGCGACCAGAACTGCGCACAGTTCTCCAAGTAACGAGTGATGTTTCTCCTTTGGGGATTAGATTAATGAGGAAATACTCAAGGTCAAGGCCACAACTGACACAGTCAACAACAATGATAAAGCTTACATTACATAGCCCCTCTCTCTCTCTACTTTTCCGCGTCCGATGGTAGTTTTCTGTAACATATTATTCCTGGAACAGACTGCTAGTCTATTACCAGGGCTGAAAGCTTGATAGGCACTACTTCACATCAAGCATAGTCACACTCACATACAAACTAAAGGGCAATTTACTGTGGCCAGTCCACTAAACCTGCACATCTTTCGAGTGTGGGAGGAAACCAGAGCACTTGGAGAAAACCCACACAGACACAGGGCAAACATGCAAACTCCATACAGACAGTGACCCAAGCCAGGAATTGAACCAGGGTCCCTGGCACTGTGAGGCAGCAGTGCTAACCACTGTGACGCCATGCCATCCATATACAGCTCCTTTAACATCCTATAAACATTACAAAGGACTTTCCAGGAGAGATAGCAGACAACATTTGGCACTAAGTCACCTGAAAAGATGGGGGTCAGGTAATCAAATTCTGACCAGTAAGTTAGAAGTTTAAGGAACACAAAGGAGGAGGACAGATTTGGGGATTGAAATCTTGACTTAAGGGCAGTTGAAGAGAATGATGAGAAGACTGGCAGCAGAACCCAATGTATCTTACTTCACCGGCTCCTCATATTTGGGACATCAGGAGTGAGGAGGGAGGTAGCAGGAAAACAAGAAGTAACAGTTTAAAGGGAAGGCTCTCCATTACCATCATTGAACAACCGGGAATAGCCAAATAAAATGGCATTCCCAGGTGCCAAGAACAAATGGTGTTAAAATTGAACCCACATTCCAATGGTGTAACTCACTGCATCTCTCCCAATCTGCACCTGTCTAGCTCTGGCTGGTCCAATCTATTGCCAGAACTCTGCTGTACCAGGGTGGATGGGATTTTGCTGCTTTCACATGACTAAATGCAACTTCCAACTGAATCCATTCAGTGGTGAGAGCTTAATTTGGTGGGTGGGGGAGAAGTGGAAATGGAATTAAATTCATATCTGTAGCACCACTGGAGACAGCATTATGGAAACTAGTCATCCTCCTCAGCGCATGCTGTGTCACGGATCATTTCTGGCCTGGCCCATGTGGATCAGGAGGGTGTCCCCTCTGTGCACCTGAACAGATGCTATCCTAATGTCACACAGAACTACTGACTGATGTGACATCCATCCATCAGATGTGGACCACACAGGTCCATTGAACAAACTGGAATGCCACTCAACAAAGTGCAAGTGTTCAATTGCAGAATGGGACTTTAATTGGCTGTGATTACAGAGTCAGGATGCCAAACTGCAGATTAAGTAATTCTGAAGAACCTCTGGTATTGCAGAGTGCCTGGGCACACATGAAGGGTTTCTGGAGTTTGTGTCTGAGGCTTGGATGGACAAAGGTATACCTGACCAAGACTTGATCATAACATTAAATTTGGAGAAGAGGATGTAGAGAAGGGAACCTGTTTGAAAAGGGGGAAAAGGAGGTAGGAGGACAAAGAGGTAGGAGGGAGGGAAGGAAGAGATGGGGAGGTAAGAGGGAGGGAGGAGGAGGGAAAGTCAGAGGGAGGGAGGTAGGAGGACTCCTGGGCCATTTGCAACTGGATGGGTTGCCAAAGAACTGATTATCGGGCCGTTTTTGATGAGAAATTCCCCTGGATTCAGCATATCCCCCACCAACTATTACATCCACTTGAGGCCCCATCAGAGCTTCCCTTTGGCCAGCATACAATTAGCAATATAATTTCTGACCCCTTTTAACAATAGGCCAAATTCAAGGTGTTACAGCGAGCCTAGTAACACCTTGTTTTGCTTATCCAAGTAGTTGCTTTCTTCTACAGTAAAGAAGATTACAGAATAACAATTATGACAATTTCATCAGAAGAAAGGTCACAATGTGAATCGGGCAGAAATTAATCCAGGCCATGGAAGTGGGTTGTGAGGAGGTGAGTGCCACAAAATTGGACAGGAAGGTGGGTAATTGAGTGTCCTTTGCCTTCTTGACTTGATCCAATTCATTCAGGGATGGGAAGAGTTACAGACATAGGCCAGAGGCCAATAGATAAACAGCTCAATGCAGCTTCCATCTTGTGGTGAGAGCCTATTTTGTCACCACGGAGATCACGAAACCGTGTGGGGGGAGGAGAAGCGGAACAGGAATGGAATTCATATCTGTAGCACTACTGAAGGCAGCAGCCTTTACACCCTTAAAATGGCCAATTGAGGGTCTCAGCCTACCCTGAGTCGTAGAATGTAACAGCCAGGCAACCCCTCCACTCAAGGGGAGTCTGTCAGGCAAAAGCTGGTGGCCTCACTGTGGGCCTGGGAAGAAAGGCCTTTTTGATTGGGCACACTATGGCCCATGGATGGCTCCCCGACAACAAGGGCCAGCTGGCAGAAACACATGCCTGGCCTCCTCAGCAACCCATCCATCTTTCAGGACACAGATGCAGCAATCTCAACCCCACTCAGCTTCACTCTGGGCCTGCCCAGCCTTGCTGCTCTGTCTTTCTTATGACATTCCTTTAAAGTTCAGTAAAGGGCCGCACAGTGGCACGGTGGTTAGCACTGCTGTCTCACAGTTCCAGGGACCTGGGTTCAATTGGAGTTTAATCCAGATAAATGTGAGGTGATGCATTTTGGCCAGAATAATGTAGGGGGGAGTTATATGATAAAGGGTAAGCCCATAAGGAGTACAGAATCGCAGCGAGACCTGGGGGTGCAAGTGCACAAGTCTTTGAAGGTGACAGTACAAGTGGAGAAGGTTGAGAAGAAAGCCTATGGTATGTTAGCCTTTATCGGAAGGGGTATAGAATATAAGAGCTGGAGTCTAATGTTGCAGTTGTACAGAACGTTGGTTAGGCCGCATTTAGAGTACTACGTCCAGTTCTGGTCGCCTTACTACCGGAAGGACATGGAGAGTCTGGAGAGAGTGCAGAGGAGGTTTACCAGGATGTTGCCTGGTATGGAAGGACTGGGGTATGAGGAAAGATTGAACAAATTGGGGCTCTTTTCCCTTGAAAGACGGCGACTGAGGGGGGATCTAATAGAGGTATGTAAGATTATGAAGGGTATAGATAAAGTAAACAGATGTAAGCTATTTCCTATGATAGAGACACACAGTACGAGGGGCCATGGGCTTAAGGTGAGGGGGGAGAGGTATAACACAGATATTAAGGGGAAGTTTTTCACACAGAGAGTAGTGGGGGTATGGAATGCTCTGCCAAGTAAGGTGGTGGAGGCAAGCGTGCTACAGTTGTTTAAGAGTAACTTAGACAGGCACATGAATGGGTTGGAGATGGGTGGATATAGGAGATTGTTTTAAATAAGGTTCATTAACATTGGGGCGTCCCTGGTAAGGTAAATGGATATGGTATGATAATAATGTTTTTTCTCTTTTCATTCACAGGTTTTAAGTCGGTCCGCCTTGTTGTCCAACGAGGGGCATACACGCGATGGGTCGTACTTGGGCTGCTCTTGGTTGTTCGAGATTGGCCTAGTGCTTCATGTCGTTAGTGTGTGCCTAAACTGGACCAGATACTGGGCAAGATGACAGCTCAGTGACTATCACTGATTGCTGTGCAGACACATGGATTTGGGCCGGTGTCTGTGGGAGTTTGCACATTGTCCCCGTGCTTGCGTGGGTTTTCTCCAGGTGCTCCGGTTTCCTCCCACACCCCAAAGATGTGCTATTAGGCTGACTGGCAGTAATAAATTGTCCCTAAATTAGTTTCCCTCAATGTGGATGGCCATAAAACATTAGACAAGGGTCACGGGTGGAGGGGGGAACTGGTAGTGTTAAAATGGCGGCGCGGGCTCGTTGGGCCTGTTTCCCGGGCTGTTTTTGTTCTTTGTTCTAATTCTGGCCTTGGGTCACTGTCTGTGTGCAATCTGCACATTGTCACATTGTCCGTGTGGGTTTCCTCCCAGTGCCCCAGTTTCCTCCCACAGTACAAAGATGTGTGGGCTAGGTTGATTAGCCATGCTAAATGAAGGTTTGAAGTTGAAGTTTATTCATTACTGTCAGAAGTAGGTTTACACTTATCTGTATAACTATGCTCACTAGAGATGTGCATTTAGTGTTTTTAGTATCTGATTAATTAGACCAGCAGTCACTGAGTCTGAACATCAAGAGGTATAAAAAACATCTAAAGGGACATCAGCACAGGGAAAGGATTGATTAGTGAGTAGTTGATGAGTGTTTTTTTTGTTGAGACCAAGAACAAGTTGTTGATTTCTGGTATGTTTAGTTATTGGTTGATAAGTAAAGGCATAGCAGGGTACCTCACTACCATCAAATGCACGTCCTGTGTCATGTGGGAACTCCAGAACGTCCTACACAAGCAGATGTGCAGGACATCTCAACAGCTGGAGAAGCACAAGCCATGGAGATTGAGAAGCAGCTGGTGTTACTGTAGAGCACTGTGTGACAGAGAGCTACATGGATAGCATGTTACAGAGACTAACTAGAGAGTGTACAGACGAGACGGGGGGGGGGGGGGGGGGGAGGTGGCACGGTGGCACAGTGGTTAGCACTGCTGCTTCACAGTGGGTTTGATTCCAGCCATGATCACTGTCCGTGGGGAATTTGCACGTTCTTCCCATGTCTGCATAGATTTCCTCCAGGTGCTCCAGTTTGCTCCCACAGTCCAAAGATGTGTGGGTTATGTTGATTGGCCATGCTAAATAGACCTAGTGTCAGTGGGATTAATAGGGTAAATGTGGGGTTACAGGAATAGTGCCTGGGTGGGATTGTGGTTGGTGAAGACTTGATGGGTCAAATGGCCTCCTTCGGTACTGTAGGGGTTCTATGATTCTGTCAGGGATGGAGAATTTGAGCTACAAGGAAAAATTGGATAGTTTGCTTCCTTTGAAACAGAGGAGGCAGAGGTGAGATTAAATTGAGATGTACAAACTTATGAAGGGCCTAGATGGAATAGACAAAAAGGACTGATTCACCTTCGAGACAGATGAGTAACTAAGGGGGCAGAGATTTAAAGTTATTGGTAAAAGGCACAGTGGGGTCGATGACAAATGTTTCTACCCAGCGGATGTTAATGGGCTGCTGCTCACTGCCTGAAAGGGGGATTGAGATAGAAACTTCAATTGTATTTAAAGAAATACTTAAATGTGCACTTGAGGTGCTGTAACTGACAGGGCTATAAAGCAAGAGCTGGAAATCATGGTTAAACTGGAAAGCTCTTTTCTGATTGGTATGGATACAGTGGTCTCCTACTGTGTAATAAATCTCCTATGAATAGGTGAAGGCCTCTGTATAAAGAAAAACTTTTTCTTTCCTATATTACATCCTAAACGATCGAAAAATACATCAGTGGCTGTAAAGGGCTTTGAGATGTCTGAAGGTCAGGAAAGATGCTATATAAATGCAAGTCCTTTTTTTTCTTTAATGTATTGCTGCCCTGCACCACCAGATGGCCTTCCTGCACTTTGCAAACCAATGCACTATTCTGAGAAACAGAGGGAGCAAAACAAATACTGGAGATTTGTAATACAAGATATATTTCTATGTTTTCAAGCTAAGGCTTCCTCTTTTCGCTGTGCTTTCATCTGAGATCTTCCATGTTAAACAATGATCCTCCTTCCTGCCTTTGTTTAACATCTCTTAATGGGACTTTGCTCAAAATGGTTCACTTCTTAAGAGGCTACTGACCTTGCTGTATATTTTCAGCATATTCTGTTTTAGACCACAAGATATGGGAGCAGAAGTGGGCCACTTGGCCCATTGAGTCTGCTCCAACAGTAATAGGATTCCAGGCTGGGTACTGCTAAACCCTCTCTCATTCTTCGTACGCTCCTCAAGCCAGCAGTGTCAGGCAGACGCTTCATCTGAAACAATCTCTGGTGGATCTGTTCAAAACCTGCCTGGAATTCTAAGTTCAGGTCACCTCAACTGGTCTGACATTCCTCCCCCTTCTGTCCCCATGAATGCAAGCCAAAATGGCAGAATGCACCAACTTCCAGATGAGATGTTTAACCGAGGGCTATCTGATATACATAAATGTTCTCACGACTACAGTTTGGAAGAAGAGCAGGACAACTTTCTCAGTGTCCTAGGACCATAATTCATCCATCAACCAACATCGCTGAAAGAAAACAGGTTATCTGGTCATTATCATACTGCTGTTTGTGGGGTCTTGCTGTGCATAAACTGATTGCCATGTTTCTTACATTACAGCAGTGACCCCAAAATACTTAATTGACTTTAATGCACTTTGAGATGCCCTGAACGCAGGAAAGGCATTGCAAAAATGCAAGACTTCCTTTCGTTTGAAGCATTTGTTATGGTAGAGTGTATGTATCACACAGCTTGTTAGTCCCAATGGTCACCTTGCTGACTCTGTTTAAGTAAAAGCCCAGCTATCTGCCAGTCGAGCTGCTAGTCTCTTTCCTCATCTAAGGCTGAACATAAACAGTGAGGCTTCGCCTGACAATGGGTGGTGCTCTCTCCCTTGACAGGCCAAGAGAGGCGGGGGGGAAAGCCTGCTGAAGGCACTGTAGTAATTCCAATTCTGAGCCTGCAATTCCCTGATTTGGAAATAAACCCTTCATCTCATCCCCACCCTTAATATACGCAGCAAAAAATATCTATCAGAAGCCTTCATTGCCTTTTCACCGCTGATCTATATCAGGGAT
The DNA here is from genome assembly GCF_965287045.1 of Carcharhinus amblyrhynchos. Taxonomy (NCBI): domain Eukaryota; kingdom Metazoa; phylum Chordata; class Chondrichthyes; order Carcharhiniformes; family Carcharhinidae; genus Carcharhinus; species Carcharhinus amblyrhynchos. The sequence continues at coordinate 3,808,839 of NC_137337.1, forward strand.
GACTCCACCCTTAGCACAAAGCTAAGAAAACGTCATTGAATCTTACAGCATAGAATGAGGCTATTTCTGCTAACTCTTAAAAGAGCTATCCAATTTAGTCCCATATTCCTCACCATCCTTGATCCATTTCTTCAATTATTGATCTAATTCAGCTTTGGGAAGTTATTGTCGAGTCTGCTTTCAGCCATTGGAAAATGACCAATCTAACTGAATCCTTAGCTGTAAAAAGTGTCCGCGCACTTGCAACCTGCCGATTCTAAGAGAACAAAATAGGTGTCACAATTTTCGGACATCTTGTTCCTTTTGAGGTTTGTGGGCTGGACTGTGGGAAGTTGGCGTGTTATACAGTATAGAAAAAAGCTGAACTAAAAGCAGCATTTTATAGCTGTCCCCTTAACAGGACAAGGTCTGCATGAAAACAGTGCTCTGCAAAACTTGTGCCAGTGGGAAAATGGAGTTATTTTTATTATTGCAAAATCACAGATTTTAGCTGGTGAATTGTGGACAGTTTTGGGGACTACACTTTAAGAAAGATGTCAAGTCCTTGGACAGGGTGCAGAAGAGATTTACAAGATTGGTACTGGGAATGAGGAACTTCAGTTCTGTGGAAAGTGTGGAAAAGCTGGGCTTGTTAACCCTTAGAGCAGAGAATTTAAAAGGAGAATTGATAGAGCTATGCAAATTCATAAAGGATTTTGACAGAGTAAATGAAGAACTGTTTCCACTGGCTGGAGGGATAATAACCAGAGGATGGAAATTTAAACAATAGAACTGGAGGGGACACAGTGAAGCATTTTTTTCACACAGTAAGTTATCAGGGTTTGAAACCCACTGCTTAATAGGAGGTAGAAGTAGATTAAATTGTAAATTTCAGAAGGGGAATTGGATAAATACTTTAAGGGAAAGTAATTTTCACAGCCATGGAGGGTGTGCAGGGGAGTGAGACAAATTGGATCATTCTAAAAGTATTGGGAAAACCACATCTTCCAGAATTGTACTTCCCTTTTAGAATTTGGAGGGCCACTGTGTTATTTGGACATTGATTTTTTTCTAAAAGGTCACGGCTAGAATTTTACATACCAAGTTTGGAAGTGCCTTCCACCTGAAATCATGTGAGATCACACAGGAAAAAACCCCATCCTCTTCCCACTCACCCTAGCAGCACGTACTTCATGTGAAATCAAGCTCTGGGCTAACTGCAGGCAGGAGCATGTTTCACATCCGTTTCCAAGTCCACCATCTGCATGCACTTGATGGGTAAACATTTTCAGCCTATAAGTTCAGTTCTGGAATGGGGGCAAACATACCTTTTCTTGGAATCACCTGACCAGCATGACAGAAAAGACTATTTTTTTTCCTGCATTAATTACGTTAATTAATGGAAAAAACTGGTTTAATGGCAAAGGCTAGTGATATGCTGAAAACCAGATGGCAGAGATGAACTTTAAGTTTTGAATTTGTTGTTTTGAATTTCATTGGGACCGAACTCAGAAACTGAGAAGTTGCCGAACTCACACTCTCTTTGCCTTACTTGAAACCATGTGATTGTCAGTATCCAGTTGGGAATTATCACCTCAGCGGAACTGTCTGTCTTTGAAAATCTGAGAAGCTGAGGTGAGAAGGATTGATCTACCTCTATTTTCCTCCACATTGAAACTCCCTAGCTGAGAAACTCCAGGCTTCTACTGGGACTAATGATATATCTTCACACGAGTGCTCGTGCACCCAGCATTAAAATCCTGTAAATTGTATCTTTTTTTGTTATAAATTCACTTTTCAACTGCAGAGACTCTTGTTTGTTTGTACTTTGTTGGCATGTGTACATGTGTGGGCGGGCACGTAAGTGATTTAAAAATGTTTTCATTCATTCGTGGGACATGCATTTATTGCCCGTCCCTAGTTGCCCTTGAGAAGGTGGTGGTGAGCTGCCATCTTGAATCGGTGCAGTCCATGTACTGTGGGTTGCCACAATGCTGTTCGGGAGGCAATTCAGGATTTTGACTCAGTGACAGCCGAGTCAGGATGGTGAGTGGCTTCGAGGGGAACTTGCAGGTGTTCCTATGTATCTGCTGCCCTTGTCTTTCTGGGTGTAAGTAGTTGTGGGTTTGGAAGGTGCTGTCTAAGGATTTTGGTGAATTGCTGCAGTGCATCTTGAAGATAGTACATACTGCTGCTACTGAGTGTCAGTAGTAGAGGGAGTGGATGTTGTGCCAATCAAGCAAGCTGCTTTGTCTTGGATGGTGTCAAGTTTCTTCACTGTGCGTGTAATAGTTATACTTCCAGGTTACAATTGTGTTAACCAGTTCTTGGCAATTTATTTTTGTTTTTAATATATCAATTATTCTGTTTATTGAAAGAAGCCTCATTAAAATCTCTTCCAATTTGGGTCCAACAGTAGCAAAGGTAAATAATTGGCCATTTTGGTGAGTAGATTAAACTTTAAAACTCATGCATCAGAATTCTACTGCCCTGCCCCTACAGAATCGGAGCCAGTAAGGGACAGACAATGGAAATGTCCGCTGACCTTGGGTGGGAATTTCTGGTCTTGCTCACTCGGGCATGGCTGTAAAATCCTGTCCATGGCATGACCTGTGAAGTAGTGGGGCTAGAGAGACTTTGCACTCCTCCCATTCTGGATGTAGTACAAAGATCTGACACAGACACAATAAACCGATTGCCCTCCTTCTGTGCTGCATTATTCTATGACGCTATATTCTACAAGGCTATTTACTGCATCACAAATGTAAATATGCAGGTAATAACCCCAGCTATTTAATGGGCTGTGAGATGATTTGATGCGTAAAGATCATGTCACTTACCCTCTGAAACTGTGTTTGAAAACTTTGCAACAAGATGAATTATACAGTGGTTGTGAAGGAGGCTGAGAGCAGGCACAAGCAGTGGCTAAACAAACACCTTTTTGAGCAGTCAGCTGAGTCGATGGTGAAGGGGGAAACCTAGCGGTCTCTGCAGACTGAACAAAACAAATGTTACCTTGATAAAATTGGGATTCTGGGCCTTAGCCTGGTTATTTCAGGGTTGAATTCCACAATTCCTTTCATTTTTCCATAATTATCAATCGCTGGACAGAACATTTGACCGGTTAATATACTGATGTTTATTCCTTAATCTTAATTCACATTGGATTGATTGGTGCTTCTTTCTCCCAATCCTCCTTTTTCCAGTTTTGAACTTCCTCAAAACTACTAAATCTGTAACTTCTTCCAGTTCAGGTGAAAGGTCTGCCTGAAATGTTAACTGTTTCTCTTTCCATGGATACTACCTGGCCTGCCAAGTATTTCCAGCATTCTCTGTTTTATTAAACATTAAGGTATCATTGTGGCCGACACATTCAACGTCTGAAGTTTCCTGTCTGCATCAGTCCTTCTCTCTGACTGTCGCAGGCTGAAGTGCGCGATATCCCTGCGTGATGTCTCACTCACCAAACAGTACAGGATGGGGTCCAGAATGCAGTTTAAGCAAACCAGAGCTACTGACAATCGGTAAGGGATGAAGATGGAATTTGCAATGCTACAGTTTTTCTCTGCGATGCCCCGGATCAACAGCATGGCATGGTATGGGGTGAAGCAGATGGTGTAGCTCACTGTGATGCCCAGCATCAGCTCCACTGCCCTTCTCTTCTCATGGTGCTGAGTGGCCATATTGTTCTTGAGAGATCTGTAAATTTTGTAGTAGAAGGTGATGATCAGGGCCAATGGGAGCAGGAAGCCAAAGGTTATCCTGAAATAATTGAGCTTTGCCTTCCAAGGTTCAATTGGGTAAATATCGTAACACAAGTTGTGTTGATTGACATCAGCGTGAATCTCTGGCATGATCAACAGTTCAAGATTGAAAGCTGATTGGCTGACCCAGACAATGCAGCTAATTATGATCGCAGTTTGCACAGTGCGGGCTCCAGTCATCTGCAGAGGGTGAACTATCCCGAGGTATCGGTCAAAGGAGATACAACACAAGAAGCCGGAGCTTGCATACAAATTGGTGTGGGTCAAAAAGGTGCAGATTTGGCACATTGTGTTCCCAGCTCGCCAGTCATCTTCGTGCATAGTGAAATCAATCCAGAACGGCAATGTTAGTATGTACAGCAGATCGGCCAGGGTTAGATTGAAGAGGTATATTCCAAGCTCATTCTTGCGTTTCACTTGCTTGTAGGCTGCATAAAGGGCAAGACAGTTTACTGGCAGGCCCACGATGAACACCATAGTATAGACAGTTGGGAATAACCACAGGTTGATGGAATGTTGAATGAAGCATGAATCATTCTATTAAGAGGGTCAAGAAATGAGTGATTGAAAAATGGAGGAGAGATATACACAAAGACATACCCACTGTAACTTCCACCCAAAGAGTGCGCAGGCACTGAATGCAACCATGCATCATGGGACCATGACTATTCTAATAATGACTCAGCTATTTAGAACTGAGGCAAGGGGAAATTTCTTCCCTTACAGATGAGAATCTCTGGAATTCTCTATCTCAGAAGGTTGTGCATGCTTGCCATTGAGAATATTTGTGAGAAAAAAGACCTCACACTGTCTTTTTGTAAAAATATAGAGGTATCCTCATTGCTATTTTAAGATTTAAAACTGGACTTTGGCTGAATGAGATCCTTTAAATGCTTGAACCCACATATGTCCATGGCCCCAGAACAAAGGTGCTGGGAAATCTCACACTCTGTTACCTCTGAGGAGACTCTAACAATCACTTGGGGACTGAAAACTCCAGCTTCAGTATGAGCAATACAAAGGCTATTTGTATTTAATAGCTCAGGGTGGCCAGAAAGAGATAATGGTCCGCTAACACAAATGACCTCACAACATTCCTTCCAATTTGCCATAACTGAGACATTTGACAATTTTCGAAACTCTGTGGCATTCCAAAAGCTGCATACACATCCTTTGTTGGAGACCAGGTGGAGAGAAGGGGCTCATGTAACATAGGCTTCTGGCTTGTTGAACAATTATACTATTTTGCTGAGCTGAAATCTCAATCTGCTCTTTACCATCTTTACCATAGTGGCGCAGTGATTAGAACAACGCCAGGGACCCAAGTTTGATTCCAGTCCTGAGTGACTGTGTGGAATTTACACATTCTCTCTGTATACATGCCACTGCGGATCGTGTCTTCATATACACTCTAGACCCTGACCTTTGGAATATAAGGAATACCTTAAATCAGACCGTCCAATTGTATTATTAACCCCAGCCTGGTTCACAGGGCCTCAGCGCGATGGACAATTTCCACTCAGGAGGACTGGCTGGAGGGAAGGTGAACTCAGAGAGCAGGCAAAATTGCAAATCACTGTGGCAAACCCCCAGGAACTCTTACAGAGAATGACCGATAAATGTTTCAGGAAGTGTATCAGAAAACCAGGAAGTTCAATGGGCAATTCTGATCAGAAATGTGTAGCTATGTGTATGGATCAATACATGGATGCCTGCAGTACAGTGTCATGAACACACAACCCCAACATGCAACTGTACAGCAAGATGTACTGTTGTGTACATCCGTGCACAACGAAAGTATGCACAGATGTAACTGTAGCAAATGAGCAAGGTTTGTACTGCATTTATATCAATCTGGGAAAGACAAGCACTCAAGCAAGTTGCTGTGCAACACAAGGTGCTGTATATGTTTCAGGAAAGTTGCTAACTTGTCTAGGATATAAAACAATTGTGTCAGCCTATATTCTGTGGACTTAATAAGACATCACAGCACCAGGGACCCAGGTTCAATTCCCGGTTGGGTCACTGTCTGTGTGGAGTCTGCACGTTCTCCCTGTGTCTGCATGGGTTTCCTCCAGGTGCTCCAGTTTCTTCCCACAGAAGATGTGCTGGTTAAGTGCATTGGCCATGCTAAATCCTCCCTCAGTGTGCCCGAACAGGTGTCGGAGTGTGATGACTATGGGGATTTTTACAGTAATTTCATTGAAGTGAATGAATAAGCCAACTTGTGACACAAGTTTTATTGACTTAAAAACTGAATAAAAACTGAAGTGTCTGCCACATCATCACCTCAGGCAACTGCTCTGATGTGCATGCGTGTGTCTGCGTGCATGTGTGTGTGTGTGCGTGCGTGTGTGTGTGCACGTATGTGCATGCCTGTCAACCAGCTTCTATTCATTAATATGAAACAATGAAAAGGTTGGTCAAACAAGTTGCTTTTAAAGAGGATCTTGAAGGAGAAGATGGAGGTGAGGAGAGTTAGGGAGGAAACTGTAGAATTTAAGATTTCAAGGGTTGAAATCTTGGCCACCAGTGCTGGAACAAAGGAAGTGGCAGCTGCCTCTGCAACCAGATGCTCTTATTGCAATATTAACACAGGGACATTCACCCCAACAAACTTAATGAAACAGAAGTGCCTTCATTGCTACAGAGTACAGCAAAGCAATACAACAAAACAACCAAAATGCACAGCTGAACAACTCCACTTTGCCCAAGCCCCATAGCCCTTGATACAGTGCCCAAAATTCCCTAGCTCTCTGTCTTGAATGAGAGGGATGGAGTTAAATTAGACAACATTAATTTCTTCTCTCACCACCCATCTGTAAATAAAAAGATATTTTGATTTGTTTCCCTATATAGGTGGTGGCGTATACACAGAGAGAATGTGTAAATTCCACACAGACTGTCACTCAGGGCTGGAATCAAACCTGGGTCCCTGGCATTGTTCTAATCACTGTGCCACTATGGTAAAGATGGTAAAGAGCAGATTGAGATTTCAGCTCAGCAAAATAGTGTAATTGTTCAACAAGCCAGAAGCCTATGTTACATGAGCCCCTTCTCTCCACCTGGTCTCCAACAAAGGATGTGTATGCAGCATTTGGAATGCTACGGAGTTTCGAAAATTGCCAAATGTCTCAGCTATTGCAAATTGGAAGAAATGTTGTGAGGTCATTTGTGTTAGCGGACCATTATCTCTTTCTGGCCACCCTGGGTTATTAAATACAAATGGCCTTTGTATTGCTCATGGTTGCTGCAGTCAGTAGAGGGGCCTGGGTCATCCATTCTGAAGTCACTTTGTGAGATCTGCTGAAGGAATGACCACCTGATTCGGACCCTAGTTTGTGGGATTCCTAAGTAACCAGTGTGAGTATGTGCAATTGTTTAGAGAATTAGTAAAAATGTTTCAGAGTATCCCAAGTTGTGTGTGATTAATTTCAAGAGTAGAGTCGAGGACTCTTGGACAAAATGCTGTAATGTTCTATGTTCTAAAAGGGAGGTCTCACAGTGCCAATTATGTCTCTGATTTACACTTTTTTGAAGCTCTGTTCTACAATTTCTAATACTATACATATGTAAATTATTGCTCTTGAGTGCCATGTATGTTAGGAGGGTTATTAACCATCAAAAAGAGTAGAACTGACTCTAAACCCCTGGAAACAGACAGATGCTACTTTTGATACAGAATGCAGCATCAACTTCCTTCATGCAAGTGGACTTTGTGACTCCAGGAACCCTGTCTTCACCTCCTGGAGGGCATACCTAGAGAAACACCAGCATATCTAAAAATGAGGTGTCGACCTGATGAAGCTGCAACACAGGGTTACTTGTATGCTAAACAGCATAAGCAACAAGAAACAGACTGAGCCAAGCAATTCCACAACCAACTGGTCAGCTCTGAGCCCTGCAGTCCCACACCCAGTCAGGAATGGTTTGTATTCATTCATTCCTTTTTATATTCATTTGTGGGGCATGGGTGTCACTGGCTGACCAGCATTTATTGCCCATCCCTTGGTGTCCAAGGACAGTTGAGAGTCAATCACATTGTTGTGGCTCTGGTCACATGTAGGGCAGACTGGGTAAGGACAGATTTCCTTCCCTAAAGGGCATTAGTGACCAGATAGGTTTTTCCATCGACAATGGTTCATGGTCATCAGTAGATTTTTAATTCCAGATATTTTTTATTGAATTGAACCCAGGTCATAGTATCATAGAAATGCTACAGTACAGAAAAAGCCCATTTGGCCAATCGAGTCTGCACCGACAACAATCCCACCCATTCCCTACCCCCATATTCCTATATACCCGCTAATCCCTCTAACCTACACATCTCAGAACACTAAGGAGCAATTTTAGCATGGCCAATCAACCTAATCTGCACATCTTTGGACTGTGGGAGGAAACCGCAGCACCCGGAGGAAACACATGCAGACACGGGGTGAATGTGCAAACTCCACACAGTCAGTGATCCAAACCGTGAATGGAATCCAGGTCCCTGGAGCTGTGAAAGCAACAATGCTAACCACTGTACTACTGTGCCGCCCTCGAATCCAGGCCCCTAGAACATTAGCTGAATTTCTGGATTAATAGTCTAGCGACAATAACACCAGGCCATTGCCTTGCCTGGTGTGGACAATTAAACAACTCACCGGAGGAGGGGGTCCACAAACATCCCCATCTACAATGATGGGGGAGCCCAGTGCTTTAGTGTAAAATATAAGGCTAAGGCACTTCAGGCAGAAGTGCTGAATGGGTGATCCATCTCAGCCTCTTCTGGGAGCCCACAGTCTTGAGCCAATCAATTCACTCCACGTGATATCAAGTAACGACTGAAGACACTGGATGCAATGGATGCTGAAAATATTCTGGTAACAGTACTGAAGACTTGTGCTCAAGAACTTCTGCAACCCTAGCCAAAGCCGTTGCAGTACAGATACAACACTGGCATCCACCCAGCAATGTGGAAAATTGCCCAGTTATGTCTTATACAGAAGAAACAGGACAAATCTAACTTGGCCAATTACCGCCCCATCGATCTACTCTCAATCATCAAAAGTGATGGAAGGGGTCATCAACAGAGCTATCAAGCAGCGCTTGTTTCATAATAACTTGCAACTTGATGCTCAGTTTGGGTTCCACCAGAGTCACTCAGCCACTGACCTCATTACAGTCTTAGTTCAAAAATGGACAAAAGAGCTGAACTCCAGAAGTGAGGTCTCACCTACAAGGCACAAGTCAGGAATGTGATGGAGTACTCTCCACTTGTGTGAATGAGTGCAGCTCCAACAGCATTCAAGAATCTCAACACCATCCAGGACAAAGCAGCCTACCAAAATGTACCTTATCCACATTCATTCCCTCCATCACCAACACTGATTGGCAGCCGTGTGTGCCCTCTACAAAATGCACTGCGGCAATTCACTATAGCTTCACTGGCAGCAACTTCCAAACTCACGAACACTATCATCTAGGAGGACAAGGACAACAGATACATGGGAACATCACCTCCTGGAAGCTGCCCTTCAAGTCACTTGGAAATGTATCAGCATTCCTTCACTGTCGCTGGGTCAAAATCCTGGAACCCTCCCGAACAGCACTGTAGCTATACCTACACACATGGGCGACAGTGGTTCAAGAAGGCAGCTTACCATCTTCTCAAGGGCAATTAACAATGAGCAATAAATTCTGGCCGAGCCAGAGATGTCCATGTTCCACAAACAAACAAGAGAAACATTTGTTCAGAGTTCCTCCAATTGGGTACTATAACTTAGGCATAAGATTGGCAGAAATCCTCGTGGCTATAGGGATTCTGATGATCTGAAAGGTGTTTCTGTATATTTTAACTGTTGCAGGTTTATTTCCAATGCAGGGAAATGAAAGTTTTGACAGTCAAAAGGAGGGCATATGTGCCTACTCATAAGGTTCAGACTCATTAGATCAAAAGGCCATTAAATAGGGAAGAAGCAGGCTATTTGACCCATTTCACAAGCACCCAAACAATCCATCTATCCAAAACTTCAGGCACCATATACCCAAAGTGTGGCAGAACCTGCAGATCATGCATTGGACTTATAAGCTACCTCAGAACCCAGTGAAATAGATTTCCTCAATCTGAGATACCACTTAAGAAGGAAACAGTAAAAGCAAAATTTGCTGGAAATCTGTAATAATAATAGAAAGTACTCAGCAGATCTGGCAGCGTTTGTGAAAAGGAAAGCAGAAGTAATGCTTCAATCCAATATCACTCTTATTCTGAAGTTCTGAACTTTTTCAGCACTTTCTATATTAATGCTTAAGAAGATGTTGGGCTAGAAATTGTTGCTGGATGATGACAAACTATTAATCTATTCAAATGGTTCCCCTTTCTGCATTTCAGCGGAAGAAATTAATCAAATTGTTGTAAATAGGTTAACTCTTAACTTCTCTATTGAAAAGTGTAGCTATGAGGATGGATTAGAGAGGTTGGGACTGTTTTCCTTGGAGAAAAGGCAGAGGTTTGATCAAGGTATTCAAGATCCCGAGGATATGGACATGGAGATTAGTGGGAAACTGTTCCCTCTCAAGAGTACATCAAGACCAGAGGGCATAGATTTAAAATAAGGGCAAAAGGTGAGGAAAAATGTTTTCACCCAGAGGGTGGTTGGAACCTGAAATGTACTGCTATCTAAAAATAAATAATGTGCAAGGTTGTGGGGGTAAGGCAGGGGACTGAGATTACGTAGAATGCTCTTTTAGAGGGCCAGTGCAGGTTTGATGGGCTGAATTGCCTCCTTCTGCACTGTAAAGGTTCTGTGAAATAGAAGTATTTTACAACCCAATACATGCTTGTCTTGCTTTAATACCAACAGTTATTTCCATTTTCATATACTAGGAAATGTGTAAAATGTACATTGAATTAGTACCTGAAAAATTATAAACATCTATGTGTGATCCTTTATCATTTTGCTTTTCTGATTTTGTCTAGATATTGGTGCTGTTTAGCATCTGAGTCAAAGGTGACAAGTTCAACCATGTCATTGTTATTTATGACACACTGGTGCTTTCAAAGTACACAGTTACATCTACCAACAGGAAACTGAATGTGGTGCGCTCACAATTGAGATAAAATACTGCGGAGATAGGAAATCTGGATGGCAAACAGAAAATGCTTCTCCTGAAATACTAACTCCGTCTCACTCTCCAAAAGCCATTTGACATGCTGAGTATTTTCAACATTTTCTGTTTTTTATTACACAAACAGCAGGGATGCTGGCAATGTGAATCTTGATTCAGTCATTGTCAGGCAGTTTAGAGAGTCACGTGGCACATATCAGTCCCTACTCACTTTCAGACCACACTCACAATCAGACCCAGCTCACTATTAGAACACATTCACAATCAGTCCCTGCTCACAATCAGACCACACTTACAATCAGTCCCTGCTCACACTCAGACCCAGCTCACTATTAGGACACATTCACAATCAGTCCCTGCTCACAATCAGACCACACTTACAATCAGTCCCTGCTCACACTCAGACCCAGCTCACTATTAAAACACACTCACAATCAGACCACACTCACGATCTGGACCCTGGAGAACTGATGCACTCTTTGTTCTGTATGATCAGACCCTTTGCCTGGTCTTCCCAATCACCCCAATTCTCAAAAATATAAACTACAACCTGCAATGAGAATTATTTTATAAATAATGCAACATTGCTGATAAAACACTCTACTCATTCCTATGGCCTTTCTGTGAGAATGTATTTAGTTTCTTTTACTGGTTAATGTTGTATGCAGCGTTTACTCAGACCAAGTGATCAGTAAATGTAGAGATGGATGTTGAAATATGGAATTGGAAGTGTAGAGGGCTGAGTTGTTGCTAGGTGTAGCAGTTATTTATGATCTCTGATGGTGACTGAATCTTGATTTGTACCTGAGGCACAGCAGTTTCTGCCAACTTGTCTGGGCCTAAACTGATATATGTGGAGGCCTCACTAAATCTGACTGAATTACTATTCTCAGCTTGGCATGAAACAGTAATCCTGATAATGAAGACTGGAATTTATGGTCGATTCCTCAAATCTCCAACCTCCCCACTTGCCCTCTGGCCTTTCGATTCATTCCCTTCAGCTGGCCTTCTGGAACAGCCGTAACTCTGTGTTTCAGGGCTGCTGCAAGTGCATCCTTCTGCAGTAAGCTATTCCCTTCCTAATAATATCATGGTCAGGACATCTAGAATGAGATCGATTGGGTCATGTGAAGTTGTACTGAAAACACAAACAACTACAGTTTAATACATGTACCACTGCTCCAGGCAAAATCACTTAGCCATGAATGGTAGAATTACATAGGAACGTAGGAACAAAGGGAGGTATTCAATACATGGATAGAAAACAGACTGGGGCTGATGGAATTTAGTGCAGGAGAATAGGAGGTGACGGATTTTGGCAGAAGAGAGACAGAGAGGCAATGGCACAGTTATAAGAAGCTGCAGTCACAGAGAGGTCCGGGATGCATATGAATAGAGGATGGCATTTGAAGGAACCAGGACATATGGAGAGAGGATGGTTAGCAAAGAATATGGGACCTCGGGCTTTATAAAGAGAGGGATTGAATACAGAAGCAAGGGGATTTTGTTGAAATTCTGGTTCGGCCACAACAAGAGTATTGTGTACAGTTCTGATTACACTTTAGCAGAACATGAGGGTCCTTGAGAGGGTGCAGAGGAGATTTACTGGAATGATTGCAGAGCTGAAGGGCTTGAACCACAAGATTAGGTTGGAGAAGTTGGAGCTGTTCTCACTGCAGCAGCAGAGAATGAGAGGAGATTTGATTGAGGTGTACAAGATTATAATCATATTTCTGGATGTGGAAAAAGTTGGAGAAGTCTTGAGTGGAACAGAAAAGCTGGCATGGAATTGTTGGGCCAAATGGCCTGTGTCTATTTCTTTTATCTATTCTCATCATTCACAGGTAAAGACCTTTCTTCTGAATTCAGTATTGGATGTATTAGTTAGTGCAATAATTTCTTATAATCTAATTCTTGGGGCATGATTTTTCAGATAGAGTTTCCGTCCTGTCATTACTGCAGCCTCGCAGCCATTTAACACTCCATGAAGATGGAATTTCTATCTCTCATTTGGGCTACCTCAGAGTTGTGAGACACTCAGATTGTCTGGTAGCTCTGTTGTCCCAGTCGCAGCAGAAACAGCGGTCAGGCCTGGGACTAAATGCAGTCTCTAGATTTTAAATCCTGGAGCCCAGGGCAATGAGAGTTTGGGGCTGGCATAGGGCACTTGCACTGTGATAACCCCCAGGACTTGCATGGGGAATCACTGATTTACCTCCCTGTAGGACTCATGGAATACGAGTTCCCTGGGATTGGTAATTAACTCACCAGGTGGTGTTTGTACAATGTCCTAGCTAATGTTTATTCCTCAACCAATAGTGCTCAGAAACAATTTTTGGTCATTATTAAATGGAGATACATCTGGGTTTGGGTAACCCGTTCCTCCTGTCCACTCAATTTTACACTGCGCTCTCCGTCTCAGATACTGCCTTCAAAGGGTGTAAATTTTGCCCAATGAGTAAGTCTGCAGCTGAAGGGGTATGATAACCCTTTGGTCTAGTCCGACTTTGTGCAAATCTGAAATAAAATCAAAAAAATGCTTGAAAAAGCTCAGCAGCTTAGGCAGCATCTGTGGAGACAAACAGAGTTAACGTTTCACGTTAGAGCTGAAGAAAGATATAAATGTGGGAGTTTTTAATCCAATGGAAGGGGCGGGGGCAGCAAGAACAAACTACAAACTGATTAGAACCTCTGGTTGTTTCGTGTGTTTTTCTCTTTTTGTTATGCTGGGTTGTCTTCATCTTGGTTGTTATCTCTTCATGTTGTATTCAGATGGTTTTTATGTAATCATTCATGCCCGATTTGAGCACATTTGTTTCTTTGCTTATTACTGTTCCTTTTGCTTGTCATATCATGAAATATTCTACTATTCAATCTCCCCTGGCCTCCACTTTATCACAGAACTTCCTTCTTTGTTCTTCCTGTCCCTTCCTCCTTTCCACTGACCCAAAAAACTCTTATATCTCAACCCTCCTTCCTTTAACATAGAAACATAAAAACTAAGAGCAGGCCATTTGGCCCTTCGAGCATGCTCCACATTCACTTTGATCATGGCTGATCATCAAATTCAATATCCTGATCTCCCTTTCCCGCATATCCCTTGATGCCTTTAGACCCAAGAGCTTTATCAAATTTCATTTTGAAATCACACGTTTTGGCTTCAACTACTTTATGTGGTAGTGAATTCCACACATTCACTTCCCTCTGGGTGAAGAAACTTCTTCTCCTCATCTCAGTTCTGAAAGGTTTACCCCTTATCCTCAAACTATGACCTCTAGTTCTGGACTCCCCCACCATTGGGAACATTCTTTCAGAATCTCCCCTGTTTGAATTTTATAAGTCCCTGTGAGATCCCCTCTCACTCTTCTAAACTCCAGTGAATATAATCCTAACCAATACAAGCCTAGCCTCTCCTCATATGACAGACTTGCCATCCTGGGAATCGTCCTGGTAACCTTTGCCGCACTCTCTCTACGTCAAGGACATCCTTCCTAAGATGGGAGCACCAAAACTGCACACAATACTCTAGGTGTGGCCTCACCAAAGCCCTGTAGAATTGCAGCAAAAACATCCCAATCCCTATACTCAAATCCTCTCACTATGAAGGCCAACATACCATTTGTCTTCTTTACTGCCTGCTGTACCTGCATGCTTACTTTCAGCAACTGATGCACGAGGTCTCGCTGAGTATCTACTTCTCTCAATTTATACCTGTTCAAGTAATAATCTGGCTTCCTATTATTGCTACATGATGAGGTGAAACATTCACTGTGTTTATCTCTCCATGGATGTCATCAGAGCTATTGAGCTTTTCCAGCACTTCTAAAAATTGTTGGTCATCTTTTGCTGGATCGGGTTTCATGATGTTTCACAGTCCCATTACAAGAGTGGTATGGTCAGAGATCCCTACCTCACCTGGCAACATTCCTGTTCCATTAGAGTGGCATGGTCAGAGATTGGAGTCCAGAGGTCTCAATCCCTATCTCACCTCACAGCTTTCCTAAGTGGTGACAGGACAAAAAATGGAATAGCAGTTTGCTGGTAGCTCACTTAATAAAACCAGAGCCCAGTATAATACTCTGACAAAGCATCATCCAGACTTGAAACATTGGCTATTCTCTCTCCACAGATACTGTCAGACTTGCTGAGATTTTCCAGCATTTGCAGAAATTTGCTTTTATCCCAGTAAATACTGATTGACCAAGGATGTGAAAATCTCAGGCTCCAGTTAAAGCTGGCTGTTCTTGTGCTGGGAACAGTGAAGGCTGGCCAACTAGAGCCAATGCCCCAGTTCACAGCAAGGTGGGAAAAGATTCTGGCTCCACATTAAGGACAATGATTGCATTTAGATAGCCTTCACCATCACAGCATTTCCCATAGTGCTTTGGAAGCAATGAAAAACTTCAGGCGTGCAGTCACTGGTATAATATAGGAAACACTGTAGCCAATTTGGGCGCAACCAAAAGCAATTTAATATTGACCAATAATCATTTTTGAGCACTATTGGTCAAGGAGTAAACACTGGCCAGGGCGTTGTGGAGAAATTCTTTGTTTGTCTTTGAATAGTACCTTGAGATCTCTTACTCCCACCTGAGCAGACAGACTTACTTTAACATCTCAGCTGAAACACGGCAGCATTGACAGTGCAGGAAATGTCAGCCTAGGTTTTTATCCTCAAATCACAAATCAGTGTGGACGCCATGCTCTAAGGGATGTGGACTAAGAGACGGGATCTTGATCCATTGGGCCAGTAGGCTGACGAATGGCAAATGGAGTTTTATTTGGATAAATGCGAGGTGATGCACTTTGATAGATCGAACCAAGGAAGGATTTACTCAGTTAATGGTATGGCATTGGGGAGAGTTACGGAACAAAGAGATCTAGGGGTACACGTGCTCCTTGAAAGCGAAGTCACAGGTGGACAGAGTGGTGAAGAAGGCATTCGGCATGCTTGGTTTCGTTGGTCAGAACACTGAATACAGGAGTTGGAACGTCTTTTGAAGTTGTACAAGACATTGGTAAGGTCACACTTGGAATACCGTGTACAATTCTGGTCACTCTATTATAGAAAACACTGTATAATAACACTGTATAAAGTCAACGTAGTCGAGGAGAATATTGAAATACAGGCTTTTAGACTAGACGGGATTGAGGTACATAAGGAGGAGGTGTTAGCAATTCTTGAGAGTTAGAAAATAGATGAGTCCCCTGGGCCGGATGGGATTTACCCTAGGATTCTCTGGGAGGCTTGGGAGGAGATTGCAGAGCCTTTGGCTTTGATCTTCATTTCGTCATTGGCTACAGGTATAGCGCCAGAAGACTGAAGGATAGCAAATGTTGTCCCCTTGTTCAAGAAGGGGAGTAGAGACCATCCTGGGAATTATAGACCAGTGAGCCTTACTTCTGTTGTGGGCAAAGTTTTGGAAAGAATTATAAGGCATAGGATTTATAATCATCTAGAGAGAAATAAATTGATTAGGGATAGTCAACACGGTTTTGTGAAGGGTAGGTCGTGCCTCACAAACCTTATCGAGTTTTTTGAAAAGGTGACCAAAGAGGTGGATAAGGGTAAGGCAGTTGACGTGGTGTATATGGATTTTAGCAAAGCGTTTGATAAGGTTTCCCATGGTAGGCTACTGCAGAAAATGCAGATGCATGGGATTGAAGGTGATTTAGCAGTTTGGATCAGGAATTGGCTAGCTGATAGAAGACAGAGGGTGGTGGTTGATGGGAAATATTCAACTTGGAGTTCAGTTACAAGTGGTGTACCTCAGGGATCTGTTTTGGAGCCACTGCTGTTTGTCATTTTTATAAATGACCAAGATGAGGTGTAGAAGGATGGGTTAGTAAATTTGCTGATGATACCAAAGTCGGAGGAGTTGTAGACAGTGAAGATGGATGTTACAGTTTGCAGAGGGACGTAGATAAGCTGCAGAGCTGGGCTGAGAGGTGGCAAATGGAGTTTATTGCGGAAAAGTGTGAGGTGATTCATTTGGTAAGAGTAACAGGAGTACAGAATATAGGGCTAATGGAAGGACTCCTGGTAGTGTTGACGAGCAGAGAGATCTCGGTGTACATGTGCATAGATCCCTGAAAGTTGGCACCCAGGTTGATAAGGTTGTTAAGAAGGCATTTGGTGTGTTAGCTTTTATTGGTAGAGGGATTGAATTTCGGAGCCGTGAGGTTCGAAATTTTGTTACAACTGTACAGAACTCTGGCACGGCCGCACTTGGAGTATTGTGTACAGTTCTGGTCGCCGCATTATAAGAAGGATGTGGAGGCATTGGAAAGGGTGCAGAGGAGGTTTACCAGGATGTTGCCTGGTATGGTGGGAAGGTTTTATGAGGAAAGGCTGAGGGACTTGAGGTTGTTTTCATAGAAAGAAGAAGGATAAGAGGTGACCTAATTGAGGCATACAAGATGATCAGAGGGTTAGATAGAATGGATAGTGAGAGCCTTTTTCCTTGGATGGTGATGGCTAACACAAGGGGACATAGCTTTAAATTGAGGGATGGTAATTATAGGACGGATGTCAGAGGTAGGTTCTTTACTCAGAGGGTAGTAAGGTTGTGGAATGCCCTGCCTGCAGCAGTTGTGGACTCACCAACTTTAAGGGCGTTCAAATGGTCAGTGGATAAGCATATGGATAACATTGGAATAGTTTAGGTTAGAGGGTCATTAGATTGGTTTCACTGGTCGGCGCAACATCGAGGGCCGAAGGGCCTGTAATGTTCTATTTATATTCTGTTTAGTCTTCTGATCTGTCACCCACCTTTGCATCAATATGTGCTTTTTCTTTAAGTTTGATGCTATCTTTAACTTTTTTAGTTAACCACGAATGGTGGGTTCTTGCTTTGGAATTGTTCTTTCTTGTTGTGCTGAACAAAGACACCAATGTCAGACTCCTATTTATTGACTACAGCTCAGCCTTCAACACCATTATTCCGACGAAACCCATCTCCAAACTCCATGGCCTCCCGCTGCAACTGGATCCTGAACTTCTTAACTCACAGACCGCAATCAGTCCAGATAGGCAACAACACCTCCTGTTCGATTTTCAAGTTTGCTGATAATACCACCATGGGGGGGGTCGGATCTCAAACAATGACAAGTCGGAGTACAGGAAAGAAATAGAGAATCTGATGAACTGGTGCAATGACAATAATCTCTCCCTCAATGTCAACAAAATGGAGGAGACTGTCACCGACTTCAGGAAGCATAGTGGAAGACATGCCCCTATCTACATCAATGTGGACGAAATAGAAATGGTCGAGAGCTTCAAGTTCACCAACTTTAAGGGCATTCAAATGGTCAGTGGATAGGCATATAGAACATAGAACATTACAGCACAGAACAGGCCCTTCGGCCCACCATGTTGCGCCGACCAATTAAAAAAGCAATGACCCTCTAACCTAAACCAATCCCTTTCCATCCATAAACCTATCCACGGATCTCTTAAACGCCCCCAAACTAGGCGCATCTACAACTGCAGCAGGCAGGGCATTCCAATCTATCACCACCGTCTGGGTAAAGAACCTACCTCTGACATCCGTCCTATATCTACCACCCCTTAATTTAAAGCTATGCCCCCTCGTGCTAGCTTTCTCCATTCGAGGAAAAAGGCTATCACTGTCCACCCTATCTAAACCTCTAATCATCTTATATGTTTCAATAAGGTCTCCTCTTAGCCGCCTTCTTTCTAACGAAAACAACCCCAAATCCCTCAGTCTCTCCTCATAGGACCTTCCCTCCATACCAGGCAACATCCTGGTAAACCTCCTCTGCACCCTCTCCAATGCCTCCACATCCTTCCTATAATGTGGGGACCAGAGCTGCACACAATACTCCAAGTGCAGCCGCACCAGAGTTTTGTACAGTTGCAACATGACGTTGCAGCTCCTAAATTCAATCCCCCTACCAATAAACGCCAAGACACAGTATGCCTTCCTAACTACCTTATCTACTTGATTCCCAACTTTCAGGGATCTATGTACACATACACCTAGATCCCTCTGTTCATCCACACTATTCAGAGTCCTACCGTTAGCCCTATACTCTACACATCTGTTATTCCTGCCAAAGTGAACTACCTCACACTTTTCCGGATAACATCGGAATAGTTTTTTATGGATAACATCAGAATAGTTTAGGTTAGAGGGTCATTAGATTGGTTCCACTGGTCGGCGCAACATCGAAGGCCGAAGGGCCTGTACTGCACTGTAATGTTCTATGTTCTAAAAGATATTATTAAACTAGAAAGAGTGCAGAAAAGATTTACTAGGATGCTACTGGGACTTGATGATTTAGTTATAAGGAGAGGCTGGATAGACTGGAATCATTTTCTCTTGAGTGTAGGAGGCTGAGGGGTGATCTTATAGAGGTTTATAAAATAATGAGAGATATAGATCAGCTAGATAGTCAATGTCTTTTCCCAAAGGTAGGGGAGTCCAAAGCTAGAGGGTATAGGTTTAAGGTGAGAGGGGGGAGATCAAAAGGGTCCAGGGGGCAGTTTTTTCACATAGAGGTTGGTGAATGTCTGGAACAAGCTGCTAGAGGTAATAGTAGAGGCCGGTACAATTTTGCTTTTTTAAAAAGCATTTAGATAGTTACACAGGTAAGATGGGTATAGAGGGATATGGACCAAATGCGGGCAATTGGGGTTAAACAAAAAGGGACGGCGTGGACAAGTTGAGCCAAAGGGCCTGATTCCATGCTGTAAACCTCAATGACGCTATGACTATGTACAGCAGGCACCTCAAAACACCGGTGAAGTCTCATCAGCACTGCATCTGCAAGATCCTGCACATCCATTGGCAGGATAAGTGCATCAACATCAGTGCTCTCACTCAGGACATCTCCAGCATTGAAACACTGTCCACGCTTGATCAGCTCTGCTGGTCATATGTTTGATATAAAACTCCTGAAACAAGTGCTCTACTCAGAATGTTGACACAGCAAATGAGCCCCAGGAGGGCAAACAAAATGCTTCAACGACACCCTCAAAGCTTCTTTGATAAAGGGCAATATCCCCATTGATACCTGGGAATCCCTGACCCAAGACCACCTGAAGTGGAGAAAAAGAATCCTGGAAGAAGGTGAACATCTTGTGTTTTAACATCAAAAGCAAAATAAAACCAAGCATTGACAGCGAAGGGAGTGGGTGGCAACCCGGACACCCCACACACCCACTGCTCCAACCATCGTCTACCCAACTGTAACAGAGACTGTTGGTCACACGTTGAACTCCTCAATCACCTGAGAACTCATTTTTAGTGTGGAAACAAATCATCCCCAACTCCTAAGAAGCAGGATTAGCTTTTCTCCAGGACCTGTCTGACTCACTATCTTTCTCCACCAGAGGTAGATGAGGCAGTGAGGGTAGCCAGTACCTGCTGGACACAAAGAGCCGTAATGTAATATGGAAGCTACTGGAGTCACTTTCAGGCAGAGAATAAACACCAACAATGTGCACTTACATAGCATCTTTAGCCCAGCAAAAAACTTTACAGGAGAGTTACCAGGTCAAAATACGACACCAAGTCAAAGGAGATATCAGGACAGGTGCTCAGAGGTTTGGTCAAAGAGAAGGAAAGTTAGAGAAAAGGAAGGCCATAGGGAGGGAACTCCAAAGGGTAGGGCTCAGGTAGCTGTCAGCTTTTGCACCACAATCAGTGAAAAATTAAAAACAGATCTGTGCTGTATGAATTTAAAATGGGGTGGCACAGTAGTTAGCACTACTGTCTCACAGTGCCAGGGACCTGGGTTCGATTCCTGGCTTGGGTCACAGTCTATGTGGAGTTTGCATGTTCTCCCCATATCTGTGTGGGTTTCCTCACACATTTTGAAAGATATGGTGCATTGACCTGGTTAGATGCATTGACCCAACTAGATGCCAGAGTGTAGCAAATAGGGGAATTTCACAGTAATTTCATTGCAGTGTTGATGTAAACCTTACTTGTGACTAATAAATATACTTTAAAATGCCTTCCATCACACTAGGGTTTTAGTTTTTGACAACGTGAACTGGGAATTCAATATAATTTCTGATACAAAGTAAAACACGTGTTTTAAAAACACTGTTTGCCTTCACACATGAAGCTTACACATGGAAGAACAAAGAGAGGAGCCAGGTTTTATAGTAGCAAGTGAGCAACTGGGTGAATCTGACATTTTCTGTCCCAGGCTCACCAGACTGCAATTTTGTTCCTGTACAGAAATATCAACACAAGCCTGAAAATCATCAATCTGAAATGCCTTTGGTTTGGCAGAGTTGGGTTAAGACTACACCTGGCCAGCTTTTCTGTATGATTGAACACTTACCGTGGGAGTGCTAGAATTCAGCAGAGTTCTTATCACTTCAGACATTCTTTCAGGACGATTATTCAAAGGCACCCAACAGCTGACTGGTGATGAACAGGAAGCAAACGGCTTCACAAATCGTTGCGTGTGAGCTACAGGAAACCACTCAGCAACTGAAAAATTAAATTTTGTGATCTGAATAAAAAAGGGATGTGAGGATGCCTGCATGTAGTATTGTGGGTAAAGAAAGTTTCAAGTGGCAGCGAGAAGAGAAATTGTAAATGGTTATCTAGCACGCAGTTAAAATTGTGCCTGTGCTTCCAGACAGTTTTAAAATTTTCATCCGTGTCAAATTCATTCATAACCTTGTCCCTCAATATCAATGAAACTTCCTCCAGCCCTATCCCCTCAATATTCCGATGTGCTTCTTTTTTATTGGGCTTCTTCAGCATCTCCAAGTTTAACTGCTCTGTCATTGGGAACCATGCCTAGGCCTGAAACTTTAGAATTCCCTCCTGAAACCATTTTGCTTTCATACCTTTCTTCTGAACAGAAAGGCAAGTGCTGGCTCGGCTACATGTCTGTGGTTTAAAGCTCCCACGGTGCTGTTTGGGAAGTTGCTTGAGGACTTTGACCCATGAAGTAATGACAATATAGTTCCAAGTCAAGACGATGTATGGTTTGAAGGAGGAACTTACGAGATATGGTGCTCAATAGGCCTGCTGTCCTTGTCCTTCTAGATGGTAGAGGACATAGGTTTGAGAGGTGCTGTTGACACCTTGACAATGCCACAGTGCACCTTATAGATGGTATACATTTCAGTGACCGTGCACCACTGATGGACAGAATGAATTTTTAAGATAGGGTGCCGTTCAAGGAGGCTGCTTTTAGTCACCTGCCTTAATGTATCATGAGGCTCAGTGTCAAATTTTGTTTGATGGTTCTGTGATGTGTCTTGTGCCATTTAATTACACACAGGAATTATATAAAAGCCAGGTGATGTTAAAATTGAGAGTGCCTGCATCAATGGACAGCATAGTGGTGCAGTGGTTAGCACTGCTGCCTCACAGTGCTAGGGACCCGGGTTTGATTCCTGACTTGGGTCACTGTCTGTGTGGAGTCGCTATGCTGGATAGGTGCACTGGCCATACTAAATTCTCCCTCCGTGTACTCAACAGGCACCACAGTGTGGCGAATGGGGGATTTTCACAGTAACTTCATTGCAGTGTTAACGTAAGCCTACTTGTGACACTAATAAATAAAGACCATCCCTGCCACCACCAGAGACCTTCCGACCCACCTCCCTCCCCCCACCAGAGAGCCATCTAACCCACCTCCCTCCCCACCCCCCTCCCGATCTGAAGAAGAGAGCCATTGGGAGCTCAGAACTTACCTCCTCAGAAGCTAGAGCGCCCGAATCGGACCTTTGCGGACCATGTCTGTTTTGCGCCGAATCTGGATGGGTGAATGTGGTGGTAAAGTGGGAAATGCCGGCAAGTTTGGGACTGCAGCCCATTCAGTCAATTTAAGTGCATGTAAATGTATTTCAATTGATGTCTTGCCCGTTTTGGGTGCAGTCCCGACGATGGCCTTTCACGGTCCTTGGTGAAGGGGGAACCGGTGTGGAGGCGGGCACGGATTGCGCTACTCACCCCACGTCCAACTTTACCACGTTTTTGCACCTGGAAACAGGCGCAATGCAATGGTAAAATCCGGCCCTGTTTTACCGTTTTGATTCTAAGTGCTGGGTGGACTTGAAACTGGGAATGTTTCAGATCCAACCTATAGGCCCGTTCTCAGGACCCCATATGCACTCTGCCTACAGAAATATCAGCGATTCTGAATCGCGTTGTAGAAGCCGGTGCGTTGGGCTTAATGCACCCGAAATCCTACAGCTCCGATTGGTGCCTCTAACTGCACACGTGCAGAAGAAAAATGATAGAACGCTGCTCCCCTGCCACGTATCTCCCGGGCTGGATAATGCCTTCCCCTGGACCCCACTGACATTGCCCCGCCCCCACAACATTACCCTTATCCCCTCACGTCCTACCACTCAGATCGATTGCGGGCCCCTCCCCTCCTTCTCTGCCACGGATCTCAGGCAGAGTTGCATCAGAGCCCCCTCCCCCCCACTAATCACAGGCAGAGTAGCAGTGGACCCCCGTTACCCTACTAATCATAGGCGGAGTGGCAGTGGACATCCCTTCCGCCCACTAATCACAGGCAGAGTGGCAGCAGACCCCCTTTACCCTACTGATCACAGGCAGTGGCAGCAGACCCCCTTCCCCCTACTGATCATATGCAGACTGGCAGCAGACCCCCTTCCCCCTATTGATCACAGGCAGAGTGGCAGCAGACCCCTTTCCCTTTACTGATCACAGACAGAGTGGCAGCAGACCCCCTTCCCTCTACTGATCACAGGCAGAGTGGCAGCAGACCCCCTTCCCTTTACTTATCACAGGCAGAGTGGCAGCAGACCCCCTTTCCTCTACTGATCACAGGCAGAGTGGCAGCAGACCCCTGTCCCCCTACTGATCACAGGCAGAGTGGCAGCAGACTCCCTTCCCTCTACCGATCACAGGCAGAGTGGCAGCAGACCCCTGTCCCCCTACTGATCACAGGCAGAGTGGCAGCAGACCCCTGTCCCCCTACTGATCACAGGCAGAGTGGCAGTGGACTCCCCTTGCCCACCGATCTCAAGCAGAGAGTCATCGGATGCTAGGCACCTACTTTCTCACTAACTGGAGCGCCCAAATTGTACCTCTGTGGAACATGTCTATTCTGGATGGGCGAACACAGTGATAAAGGAGGAAGTGCTGGTAAAGTTAGGCATGCAGCCCATTAAGTCAATTCAAATGCATTTAAATGGCCGTCACACCTGTTTCGGACATGGTTCCAATCGCGGCCATTTTTGGGCCTTGGTAAAGGGGAAACCAGCACAGAGATGGGCACGGATTGTGCTACTCACCTCACGCCCAAGTTTTTGCGCCCAAAAACGGGTGCAACATAATAGTAAAATCGGGCCCTATGTTGCGCAATCACACAAATCGCCATAGATCTTTTAGAAATATCCCTGGGGTTTCATTGTCATTAAGATCCTTTAGCCTGTTTAAAACTTTTGTCTAGTTTGTATTGAAGCCATTGATTTTGCCCAGCTTAACTTAGTCGAAGGATGGTGAATTGCTCGCGACTTCTTTTGTGAATACTTGAAGGCAGTCACTTAAAACCGTCACTACTGTGAACATATCCTGTGTTTTGATTATGTTTACATCTATGATTATTTCACCTTCTCTCTGACTGCCCTCTCAGTGCTGAACACTGTTCCAACTACGGCCTAACTAATGCTTTATAAAGGTCTAGCATATATTCCTTTTGTACATCTTACCTCTATTAGTGAAACCAAGGATTCAACAGCCTTCTTAACTTGTATTGCCATCTTCAGAGACAGAATCATGGAATTTTTACAGTACCAAAAGGGTCTATTCAGCTCATTGTGAGAATATCAGCTCTCTGAATGAGCATTTTTCTTAGTGGCCTTCTCCCCATTATCCCTGCACTGTCTTCTTTTTCAAATAACAGTCTAATTTCAAAAGCTTCCTTTGAACCTGCTGCCACCATACTCATGTACTTTAGATTGCGGAGGTGGTTGATTCAGTTGGCTGAACAGCTGGTTAGTAATGCACAGTGATGCCAACAGCATGGGATCAATGCATGTATCAGCTGAGGATATTCATGAAGGCCCTGCCTTCTCAACCTTGCTCCTTGCCTGATGCGTGTAATCCTCAAGTTATAAGGGTAGAGCTGACTATTTGATGAGGACAGCTGGCCATTATCATCTGGGAAAATGGCAATTTTACCTTTACCAGGCCGTAACTGTTTGCTGTGTGAAGAAGCTTTTTCTCATATTGCTTTTGCTTCTATTGGCAATTATTTTAAATACATGCCCTTTCGTTCTTGATTCATTTACAAGTGGAAAACAGTTACATTAAGAAGTTTAAAGGTAATAATCTATCTGTTCCATGTAATTTGGCATAGGGCAGAGAGAAGCAAATCTGTATCTCAAAGGCTGTGAGGTAGAATTGGGTGCTGGCTCATGAAGCATTGGCAGCTGTACTGGGAAAACAGGAGCTGTATTGTTGGCACATTCTAACCCTGAACTATAATGGGACCAGTGTTCTAGAGAGCTGTATAACTAGGGAAGTAGAGAGGATTTTAAACTAAATAGGGGGCAAGGGATCAAATCTGGGAAGATGTGGTAAATCAAAGAAAACAGTCAAGGCAAAAGAGAAAGGTATTTATGTGGGAAATGACAAAGAGACTGTGAAAGGAGGGGAAGAGAATATTAATCTAAGAGTAAGTCAGCAGGATAAAAGTTGGAAAAATAATAAAGGGACAAAAATAAAGGCTCTGTATCTGAATGCATGTAGCATTCAAAACAGGTAATAAATAAATAGGATCTGATAGCATTACAGGGACATGGCTGCAGGACGACACAGATTGGGACCTGAATATTGAAGAGCATGTGACTTTTAGGAAGGACAGGAAGAGAGGAAAAAATGGAGAAGTGGCTCTGTTAATTAACGATGGCATCAACACATTAGAAGAGGATGGCCGATTTTCAGAAAACCAGGGCGTATAAGTGGTTTAACCTGCCACATGTCTGATCATTCCTTAAGTCTGTTCGTATTCTTACCGTTTAGCACATTTTTGAATTTTGCACCATCAGCAAATTTTGAAATTAGGTTCCATACTTTTAAATTATTTTACACTTGCACATGACATTAAACACAGATAACGGACAGCCTGTGCAGTACGTTCCTGGCTGACGCAATGTTTTGCACACATGCAGTTCAGCAGGAACATTGGCGATCAGCCCTGAAACACGTGCTCGAAGAAAATCCCACGTTCCTGTGTATACTGCCTGAGCTTGAGCAACAAGGGGCACTTCTTAAACACTTTGTTATCCGAAACGTAACTGGCATCCTAAAGTTCCCACATGGCAGTTGAATTGCAGCCAGTGGGTCTTAGTGGTCTCACCATTTTGCTCATCTAAGATTTTTTGCTTCACCTTGGGTGCCATTGTTTTTGAACATATATCCATTGGAATTTTGCAGAATGAGAGGTGATCTTATTGAAATGTATAAGGTCCTGAGGGAATTTGACAGGGTGGCTTAACTGAAGATGTTTCTCCGAGGGCAATCTAGGTGTAGGGGACACAGTTTAGGAATCTTTCACTCAAGATTGAGAATTTTTTGTCCCAAGGGTGATTATTCTTTGGAATTCTCTTCCCAGAGAGCAGTAGAGGCTGGGTCACTGAATATATTCAAAGCTGAGTTAGATCTTACATCAGAAATTGAGTCAAGGGTTTGGTTGGGGGGTGGGGAAGGTGGGTGGTGGTCCACAAAGATAAATGGAGTTGAGGCTATAATCAGATTACCCATGGCCTCAGGTTTCATTGAATGGTGGGGCATGCTCAAGGGGTAAATTGCTCTACCCCGCTCCCAATTCTTGAGTATTTTATATAATATCCCCTTAGATTTTTTATTATGTGCACCAAATTTTTATTTCATTGCAATTTGGAATTGTTTAGAATTGGAATCCTCTTGATTAGTTTCAGCTCCTTAGATCCAAATAATTACTCTGATGATTTATATATTTAACGTTACTCCTCAGTTTTAATTATTTAGCACCTCATTCCCTTCTACACCCAATTCCCATTCATTAAATTCCCACCTTCACGGTTTGGCAAGCTAATCCATTTGGTAGATTCGTTCAACTTTCACCAAACTCATTGCTTAAAGATCTGTGTTTTTGTAGATATGTCTCCAATATATAGCCTTGAGAATTTACCCATGTCATTGCATGAAGTTGTGAACTTGGCTCCTGAACTTTGGCATTTTTGAATGCCAGGTAATATTGAATTTAACTTTGTGGTGACTCTTCACAAACTACTTCCACTTTCTGCAAGTGTCTGGATGATTTATGAATATTCTATGATGATTTTGCAGAAATGAGATTAATTCCTCTTTCTGCCACTTCTTTGATCTGGTAGATCATCAGTTCTGACGTCAAACACTTCGGATATTTTTCATTCTATTTTCAGTCACCATGTGAAATAAATTCCATATCTTTATCTGTGGTGGTCATTAGTTCAGTTGGCTAGATGAATAAAGAGTGCTGCACAGCAATGCCAATGGACTGAGTTCGAATCCTGTAGTGGTAGAGGTGGTCAACGAGGGCTGCCTCATTGCCTTGTCCAATGTTTACTGTGGAGTGGAGCCTCCAAAACTATATAACCACTTGTCTCTCTCTCTGTAACAAACAGAAATGCCAATGGCCTCTTGTGGATTATGGGAATGATCTTAATTTAAATGCTCATATATCTTGTTTCTTCAGAGAGCACCATTCTCTGTATTTTGGGAGCCTCCACTTGACAAAGATAGGCATAGATGACAAAATTCATAATCAATTCCCATGTGCCAGCTCAGCCTTTGGCCAACTGAGGGGTGACTATTGGAATGAATATTTGAGCCAGCCTGAAATTTAAGGTCACGGTTTACCAACCAGTAGTGACCCTGAGCTCCTAAATGCTTCAGGAAGTTGGACAACCTGTAGCCGGCACTGCAAAATACTGGAAAAGTGGCATCAGCAATGCTTTCACATGATCCTGCAAATCCAGTAGCAACAAAGGTGGTCCAATAGCAGTGACTGCTTCCAAACCAGCTTGCCCAGCATTGAGGCACTTATCACTCAAAATCAGCTCTGCTGGGCAGGACATGTCATTCGTGTACCTGATGCCAGATTCCTGAAACAATTGCTCTACTCGGAACTTGATCATTGCAGCTACTCCCAGGACAGCCAAAATGCTTTTTGGGCGGCATGGTAGCACAGTGGTTAGCACTGTGCTTCACAGCTCCAGGAACCGGGGTTCAATTCCCAACTTGCGTCACTGACCGTGTGTAGTTTGCACATTCTCCTCGTGTCTGCGTGGGTTTTTTTCAGGTGCTCCTGTTTCTTCCCATCATCCAAAGATGTGAGGGTTAGGTTGATTAGCCATGCTAAAATTGCCCCTTAGTATCCTGAGGTGCATAGGTTAAAGGGATCAGTGGGTCAATATGTAGGGATAATGGGGGTAGGACCTGGGTGGGATTGTGGTCAGTCCAGACTCGATGGGCCATTTGGCCTCTTTCTGTACTGCAGGGATTCTAAGTCAAGTCATTCTAAGTCATATGTCCTCAAAGCATATCTGAAGATACCAAGCATCCCTGCTAACTCATAACCAATAAAAATGAGAAGCTGTCACACAAACATTATCTGCAAGTGAAAAATAAAGAATATTAGCAAAACTAGGCAATGGTCAATGATAAAGGTGCTAATGCATCAGCGTTAGCACATCACTGTGACTGATGATGTTTTATGTTGTAGGAGTGTGCTGATGATATCAGTGATCAGCTTTGCACACAGATATTTCTTTTTTGGCCCCATCTCCCTGAATCAGCCAGGATGCACAACAAACCAAGCAGCAGGATTTCCAAGAATTGAAGGTTCTTCTCTGCTTCATCCATTCTTTTAAGGATACCTCGCAGTTCATCAAAGTGAGCACTAAAAACCTGTGTTGGGAAGCTGAGATCGCCGTCTACAATTTCACCCAAAACGATGGCCATCATCACAACACCAACAGCATCACTGAAGCACAGACCTGCTCACTAGCGAAACCATCACTATGAACTGGGCCCTGCCTCGGCCATCTCCAATCACTTTGATCGAACAAGGATTTTCCCGAGTTAACTGCTCTCCTTCGACAAAATCTAGCCAGGATCTCCCAGGATCATAACACAGATTATACATATCAGGATCGAATAATCATGGATTGTGCATCAGGATGAAAAACAGATTAAAAAATGAGCAACAAAAATACCATTCCTCCCACACTTACAACACTTGATCCCTCTCCGTAAAGAACCTTTCATGGCTTCATAAAGCTTCAGACTTAGACAACAAACCTACAAAGACCACTGGAGATCTGTCTGTATTGGAAAACAATCCCGACTAAGATCTGAAATGCACATCAATTGAACGTCTGCCAACAACACTGAAGATTTTAATCACTCCAGCGAAGATGGTTATGCTGTTTGTCCCATCCCAAATCTCTCCACTTCGCTTTCTTCCCTTAAGATACTCACTAAAACCTATCTATTTGGCAACACTTTTGGCTACCTGACCAAATATCTTATGTGGCTTATTTTGTTTTATAATATTCCTATGAATCACTGGATATTTTGACATTAAAGGTGCTATATAAATGTAAGTTGTAGTTGAGGAAAAACTCATCGCTAATTATTCTGAAGTTCGTTCTTTGCCTTTCACTTCTAACTTAACTGCCTAGATTCCCACTCCACCATTAATTAATACATTAACCTTTCCGGCATTTGATGATCAACACTTTTTATTGACTAGCTTTCTCCAGCCATGGTTCAATCCCCTTTTCACTTCTCCATAGCCCAGCTGCAGCCTATCCTTATTTTCCCCAATGTTTCATACTTCTGCATTATTACAGACTTCCTCTAATTGTCAAACATCAAACTTAACATTTGTATTAAATTCTGAGAAACTAACATTCATGTGAATACAATGTTCTTGAAATACTTTTAATGGTTACTTTTGTACAAAATACAACACACAAATTATGTTTAATGACAGATTATAGTTAGATATATATCTTCCACTACACATATATAGAGGTACACTGTATTAAGCAATGCTTATAATTTCATGTTCATTCATTTTTCCTCATTACTGAATTTTATCCCAATTCCCAATGTTTAATAGACGTCTCATAAATGTCTACAATGACACATTCTTCATTTTACTTATCAATCATCCGTTGCTGGTCATTTTGTTTTCAAACAACATAGCATCAGCTTGGTTAAGTTTAAGTGTTGTGAAACAATGAATTTGCACTGGTTTAAAAATTAAGTAAGCCATAATCTACAGCCATTGAACATGTGCAACAAAACTAGACAGTGAAATGTGGCATCATGTATTGCTTTAAAATCTGTTTATTCCAAACTGATATAGTACTGGTCAATTTCTCATTTTAAGTTTATTGGCCATGATGACCTTAATTCATCTTGATAATAGAGGGTACTTAACTTAATATACAAACTCCAAAGATGAGTAGAGGTAGCCAGTTTTATTAGGGCATTAATCACACCCGCCTGGAGGAAGTCAGTATCTCAACCCTCCCTCTGGCATTGGACACAAAGCATAAGGCAGTATGTACAACAAGTCTGAAGCGCTGTTAATCACAAAACTTAGCAAAACAGAACAAAGATGCAAGATGTCAGTGATTGCAATTTGAAATTTGAAGAAAGGACTGTGCCAAAAACAAATAATTGGCTGACAAAATGAAAAATGTGACTTTTTATTCTCTCTTTACAAGGAAATGTAATTCATTATTTGGAATTTGTTTTTATCTGTTACACCATGTTCATAAGAGGGGAATCTTATTCACTAAAAATGGGTGTGTTTTGGTCAGGTGAGATTTGAAAAGTAAAATAAACTCAAACTCAAACCCAACCCACCCACTTCTGCTTTTAAGATGGGTAACCAACCCACTCCTCAAAGGCAGGTTCGTACTTTGCAATTCTACGGGTAAACCCACTGACCCTATCTTGAGGTAACAGACACAATGCACTGAATGTCAAATGTCCAAAATGGATGAGGTATTTAAACTTTAAAATTCTTGAAGACCCCAAACTGCCCATTTCTGGATTTAATGGAGGAGGTACAAATCTGAACCTGGAGTTGAGTTGGTCAATTAAATATTTTTATCTGTTTTGCAAGTTTAACCCTGGGCAGCCAGGTTTCCTGACCCTAAGGACACTCGATAGCTGAGTAGAAGGTAGTAAGGACAGCTTTGGGGTTCAGGGAGATCTTGCTTGTTACACAAACAACGTATCTGAAACTACAGACTCAAATGGTCCTCATCCAACTAGATGCCAAGCCTATCCATTTGGTTGCTTTCAAAGCACGCAAGTTATGGCATATTCATAAATTAAGGTGCAGACCTTATTCATTGTGATTATTAAACAAAGAAAACAATATCGGTTTAAAAGGTCACTATGTCTACAAAATAGCTGCTGAACATCAGACGACATTGCTACATGGATTTCATTACTCAGCCAAGGCAAGGAAATGACTCATGGTATCATAGGACAAAAAGTACATTCTACTCCATGGGTGTTAATTACTGAAATCCTGCAAAAGCCAGAAAGGCATTCCTGAATTAAACAGGTTTTTTGGGGAAAAAAAACACTGCTGCTGCAGCACTGGGTCAGGAAGTTGACACTGCTGATGTCATCACCTGGAACAGTGTCACTGGATGCGGACCTGGTGGACGTATGCCACTGACTTGCAACCACTTGCTCACTGCCCCACCGTCACTTTACTCACAACCTCATCACCCCTATCACTGCTTTGCTCACCCTCACCGTCCCTCCCACCATTTTGCTTAGTGCCCTATTCCCAACCCTTACTTCCTTTGCTCACTGCCCTGTTTGTTGTCACTACATAGCGAGGGTACAGAGCTGCAAGTGAGAAGGAGGCAATTAGAATCAGGAGTGGGACAACCAGTGAAGCAGCAAGCAGGGTCGTGAGCAAATAGCAATCACAGGATTTTTAACTGTTGTTTTGGGGTTAAATATTCTGCGAAAACTCATTTTTACCAATGATGAAAAAATTCTATTGATGTTGCATTTGTTTAAATATCGTTGTATGGCTCAGTATTATTTGAAGCAGGCAACTACCTGTGGCTGGTAGTGACATCACAGGCATTGCAACTGCATATCTGGTGAATGCGTCTCTTCAGTTGTGATGACAGTAAACACAGCCAAAAAAAATGTTTAAACCATTAGAGATCTGAATCAATGGACAGTAATTTAGAAACAATAAAGCAAAATGTTATCATTCATCAATGTAAGAATACTTGATAAATCACAGCTGTGATGGGTCATATGTTAATACAGCCATGTTTCCCTTTCTCAATCTTTAAATAATTGTTATCTGCAGAAAGATACACAGGAAAAGCAGTAACATGGTGGAACATCAAACCCCCAAACGCCTGTGCTTTCTCCGGACTGGCAACTGTCTTCCTGGACATTGCTTGAAGTAACAACCAGAAATCAATCTCATTCCTTCAAGGGAATTCCTCCAAACCTCTTTTAGCCAACTTCTGAAATCCCTTAGCCGACTCAACTAAATTTAACCTCAGTAAACCCAAATTTTGTTCTGTTTCTAGGAGCATGTATATATAAAGATGGATGTAGGTCAGATGAATCCAGCACACACATTGCCCGTGATCTACCCTTTCTGGGTTCAGCAGAGATGAGGATTTTGGAATACATTTAAGTAAAAGGAAAGCTCTTAATGTTGCCCTAAAAGCCTTGCCTACACCTTAGTTCTCTGACAAGGAATTGCCATTTTTTTCCTGAAAAAAAAAAGCTGTAGATTAAAGGAAGGAATCAATGAGTTGGTCAGATGGACAGAATAGTGCAAATAGAGTTCAATCCAGTAATGCACTTCAGGAAGACTAACAACAAATGATGAGAAGCGTAAAGGAAAGGCTTGCAGTGCATGTCCCACAGATAGTGACTGGATAGGAGATAAAGGTGAATAAAATCTAAGGGTGGGGGGGAGAAATATAATTTGGATATGAGAGGAAGGTTCTTCACGCAGAGGGTCGTGGGGGTATGGAACGCGCTACCGAGTAGGGTGGTGGAGGCAGGCATGTTGGACTTGTTTAAGGTTTACTTAGATAGACACATGAGGGAAACAAGGATGGAGGGTTATAGTAGAGGGTATTAAATAGGGTCAGAGCCTCGGGACGACACCGGAAATGTAGAATTACATGTTAACGTTTTGTCTTTTTATTCTGCAGGTGTCGGTCCACCTTGTTGTCAAACGAGGGGCATGCACACGGTGGGTCATACGTGGGCTGCTCTTGGAGGTTCCGGGAGTGGCCTAGTACTTCGTGTCGGTGTGTGTGCTTAATCCTGGACCAGTAGACGGGCGCCGCAACAGCTCAGTGACTATCACTGCTAGCTGTGCAGATACATGGATTTGGGCCTGTGTCTGTGGGAGTTTGCGCATTCTCCCTGTGGTTGCGTGGGTTTTCTCCGGGCGCTCCGGTTTCCTCCCACACCCCAAAGATGTGCTCTTAGGCTGATTGGTATACCAAATTGACACTATTCTCCCCTGAATCTGGCTAAATTAGGGGTTCCACTCACATACACACAGGGCAGGGTAGGTGTAGGAGGATGTGGCGGCGCGGGCTCGTTGGGCCAAAGGGCCTGTTTCCCGTGCTGGGTTGTTCTTTGTTCTTGTTAAAAAGACTTAAAGGAGCCAAGGCACAGAATGTAAGAGCAAAGAAGTTATATGAATTGGGACTGCATGAAACATTGATTAGGCAACTGGAGTACTTCATGTGGTTCTTGACACTGCACAATAGGAAAGGTGACTGCACTAGATAGGGTAGAGAGAAGATTTGCAAGGATGTTGCCTGAACTCGTGAACTTTAGTTATGAGAAAAAATTGGATTGCTAGGGTTTGGAATAGAAGTGTCTGAGGGAAGATCTGAGAGAGTACTTCAGGGTGATGTCTTGACCAGAATCAAGCCGCCTGGTTTAAAATCAAGCAATTTTTGTCAGTTAACTGTCAGTCTTCATCAACTGGTGCATTCTCCGTTGCAATGACTCCACCAATCACTTGCCAACAGAGCAGCACTCTCTTCTCAGAGTATAAACTGGTTGATTTCCCTTGCATTATATTTTTGCAAATGTCCCGATGCTTGCATGATAAAAAAAGTTTTTTCCAGCAAAGTACCAAACAACTATTTAAATTGTATAAAATTGAGAGAAATTGATCAAGAGGGCTTTAAGATATCCTACTTCCATTGATTGAGGAATCAAGGACATGCTTAAGGTGAAAAGTAGATTTAGAGGATTCAAGGGGATATTTTATCATTCGGGAGTGCTGGCAGAGGTAGAAACCTTATAATGTTCAAAAAGTACTTGGATATGCTGTTGAAGTGAAGCTACAAGGCTAGGAACCAAAAGCTGGAATGTGGAATTAGGATGATGGCTCCTTGTCAGCTGGTGTGGATGATAGATCCAATGGCCTCCTGTGCTGTAGAATTCTGTGATTCTAAAATCACTGCCAGATTGTGCGGGACATAGGATGCATTTGACAAGTAGAGGGGATGTTATGTCCCATTATGTATGTTTAACAATGTGATACATGACAATATAATGTGACTGTGATGTCAGTGGAGGGATAAATATTAACCAGGAAAGTGGAGAGAATTCCATCTGCTCTTCTTCAACTTAATGCCATGAGGTACTTTATATTTACCCAAGATGGTATCGCTGCTTAGGGTCAATGTCTCATCCAAATGACGACCACTCTGACAATGCAGCACTCAGTTGGTAGAAAGAAAATGGAACAATGCTGACTTAAAACATAGATGGCTTGCACCTTATGCAATATAACTATCAATCTTTTCTTGCATTATATTTATTTCATCGTATGAAATACAAATCTGATACTGAACTTAGTCTTTAAAAACGATCATTTCATGTCCATCAGCAACTTGCTGTAGCAAAATGAATCAAACAGTAAACTAATTGCAGTCTGAAGATTACAATTTACATATCCATGGGAGTCCTGTGGAATTTATTTTTTAATGTTTTGTTGTACTCCAAGGTATTTAGAGTGCTATTACAATAATTTTATGCTGTTGTTGTGCTTTGAAATGCATTAAGAAGTTGGCAAGGATTGGTGGCAATAATGAGATTTTGCAATCGCAAATGCTATAAATGAAACATCTGCTTGAAGGCGATGTAACAATTTAAAAAGCAATTGCTGCGTGATTGAGACTTGGAATGTTTCCTTGCAGAACCAGTGGCTGACTGCTGTGAAAAATCTTGTTTCAATATAACCCATGGCTGCTAGTGGAAAGAGTGTAAGGATTCATCACAATAATGAACAATGTCAATGTTATAAGAAAACGATATTGAACAACAATACAACTTAACGCAGAGCTGTTCAATCATAGTTCACGCAGTAATCACAGAAGAGCAGGTGGTGAAGAACAACTGGTATATATGGTAAATGAAGGCTCTCAGTGATAAAAGAGAATGTTACCTTACTCGAGCTAACTCAGATCATATAAAGAAATTCTAAGAGTCACAAAAGTCTAAAAACCAGAATGTTAAATGGTTTAGTTATTCATCGTCAGATGTACTCAGATAACATTAAGCACTATCACTCCCTGGTGTCCTTCACCAAAATTATTCCCTACTCCAGGATGATCCTGGAATTCAAAGGTAACACCCGCCTTTTTGCCATTATAAGCCACTTTCTTCCTGCTATCTCTACTCTTTTCAACAATAAATGTAAGGAGATTATGGACTTCTTTGTCACTAAAATTGAGAGTACCCAATCAGCTGCCTCTGGGATGAGGACGATGTAAGTAATCTATGTGTGTTTCTGGGTTGTCTGTACAACTTGCGTAAATCTGTGACAATTATTGTTATACAGCAGAACCTGATCTCCAACTGTCTTGGACTTCCTTCCTGCTGGATCAAGATCTCACTGTAGAAACTATGTGGCAGCTGGTGTACAATAGTCATCCCATGTTAAGAGATCATTCACATATGGATCTTCCATTCAAATGAGGTTTGGTACCTGGAACATTATGAACAATGCCAACAGCAACAGAGCTAATTGCTGCACCACTATCATAGCCTGAGAGCACAGGCACTACAATATTGAGACCATGAGTGAGACATAGTGGGCAGAAGACCAGCGCAATAAATAAAAAGGGGGGTACACCTTTTCCTGGAAGAGGAATAATACCTTCACTGGATGGGTTTCACTCTTGAGAACAAGCTTGGTTAGTATCTCAGTGGGATAAGCAAACTGCCTCATGCCCATCCTAGATTCCACATTAAGGTTAAAAAAGGATTCTACTCGAACCTTGTGCAATCCCTAAACTAGGTCCCAGCAAGGGACAGCTAGCTGAAGCTGTGACAACTTCAATGTCAGAGTTGGAAACAATATGAACCTAGAAGGGTGTGATTGGCAAGGAAGGAGTAGGGAAAGCAAATTCCAATGGACTGCTTTTCCTGAAAAAATTATTTGAATGTGAACTTGTCATAACCAATATATTTTGGTCAGAGAAATGAGCACTGATGGCCACAATGATACATGCTTGATAACATCATCATCTGAGCAAAAGCAGGTCCCATCATTCATGCCATGACAGGTGCTGACAATTGATGGACCAATCGTCACCTATTTTAGTCTCTCGTTTCTATTAACCTAGCCAATAGGTTTCCAAATAACATTTGAGGTCTCAAGGATCCTACAAAGACAACTCTTCTTAGTCATCACCCCACAAGCAACCTCTAAACACTCTGCAAACAGAAACTGCAGTGTGCCCACAGTGCTTTGTTCATTTTAAAATTCGCTATATTCAGTACTTGTGAAGAGATTCTGGCGTTTTCCATCAGGAAACAGAATGACCAAGAGATTAAAGCTAATTGAAAGTAAGTGTATGGTATATGTATACAGAAAACACCACCAAACTTTAGGAAGAAAAACATCAGATTTTTAGGTGCCTGAAGGTAGCAGTGCAACAAAAAACCCAGGACGTGAAAACAATTTTGGGTGGAAAGAGCACAGGAGACCCAACGATGGGAAAAATCCCATTTTCCAAGAATGGATAGTTTATTAAGGACAGAGGCTATGATAGCTTTCTGAAGAACTCTGCATTCATGAAAGTGGCAGTGACATTAGATATTGCATAGAACGCAAAGTTTTCAGTTGGAAACTACATGCCAAGACCAAAGGGCACAAAGTTGTAGTTTGTGACTTTCTTTTCACTGACAAATCTGCACTAAATGCATGGGCCACTATTCATCTACGCTAACTTCTCACCATCAGCGTCAAAAAGACTGAAGTCATGTACCAACCTGGTCCACAGGTGGAGGGCGGAACAGCAGTCTGTGAGTATAAAACCAACTTCCTGAAAAGTGGCATCACAGGAAACCTGACTGGCTGGTAGGAAATCTGTATTAAATTTGAAAAAGGACACTGCAAAACTAATTAATAAGTTAATTAAATAAAGATGGCTGGACAGGGGATGTGCCACAGCTGTATGAGGTGGGAACTAGCAGATCCTATTGCAAGCTGCAGTGGCCACATCTGCAGCAGGTGTTGGCTACTCATTAATGACTGTCCCTGCCCTCACCAATGGCATAATGGGAATTGTATGTATTAAAAATAATTATCAGGCAGTTTCCATGTTCGAATGACCATTCATGTCAGTGTACCCTCACAACAGTTGCAGCATGACAATCTATTCTATGATGATGTTATGACACTTGCCCCTTAACCTTTCTTCTTCTAGACCCTAAAAATATGGTGGAAGAAGCTGCCCTCGGAACCAGCAGCCTCTATGCCAATTTACCCACCATTGCACCACTCTGCCTAAATATGAGAACATTCTACCCCATGGTTTAAAACAAAATAATCTTTACTATAGAAGAGTCAATGAAGAAAACATTAAATACCATGTATCTTATTTTCTAACATTTGGAATATACAAGTTAAACATGACAAATTGTGACTAAATAGGGACTACAAATTGCAAATTATAACACGGATCTCATGAATTAGCTCAGCAGTCCGATCAGAATTTAATGATTACAATGTTCCACAAAGTCCTTCAAACACTGTCTTCCTTACATTAAATTTCAGCTCCTTTCCTTCTATCTAGGAGCTGGTCTGAACTCCAGCTGAAAGCAATGGAAGACAAACCAGAGTTTCACAGGTCTGGATGGCATAGATACACCACTGCTATCAACAAGTAACCTAACAACTGCAGCAACATATTATCTTTGCTTATTCTCAGCTTCTGGATCTAGCCCCCTTTTGAGTTTTCTTCAGCTTTCCTCTGCTGCAGTCCACTCAACAACTTCAGCTGCTCAGTTTGGACTGATATGCTGTTTTATATCTTTCAACAAGGTTTCAGTTGCTACCTCAGTTTTGGCTTCATTAGAAACAGAGAAGTTCAGTTTTGTAGAATCCTACAGTGCAGAAGGAGGCCATTTGGCCCATCGAGCCTACACTGACTACAATCCCACCCAGGCCTTATGCCTATAACCCCATGCATTTACCCTAGCTAATTCCCCCAACACCAAGGGGCAATTTAGTACGGCCAATCCACCTGTGTACATTGTTGGGCCTGTGGGAAGAAACCAGAGCACCCAGAGGAAACCCATGTAGACACGGGGAAAATATGCAAACTCTACACAGTGACCCAAGCTGGGAATTGAACTCAGGTCCCTGGAGCTGTAAGGCTGCAGTGGTAAGCACTGTGCCACCATGCCATCCTTATTTATAATTGAGAGGACCTATGATGTTTATTTATTGATGGATGTACAGATCATCAATGGTTTCATTTCTAGGTTTACCTTTGCTGATTGCTTTCCAGTTTCATTTCCGGTTAAGTTTAATGTTCTGAAATAGGCACTGTCTCAAAAACATTTAAATTATTAAAAGGTTAGGTTATCTCACCTATTTACAGCTAATATAATGGTGCAAAACTGGTACATGTACATGCAGAGAGTTAAAGATATTGACATAGTGGTAATGCCACTGGACTAGTAATCCAGAGGACCAGGTTAGCAGTCCAAGGACCTAGGTTCAACTTCCATCATGACAACTGGTGGAATTTTGATTCAATTAATAAATCTGGAATATAAAGTTAATCTCATTAAAACTAATCAGGAAACTATCATCGATTGTTGTAAAAACCCAACTAGTTTACTAATATCCTTTAGGGAAGGTAATCTTTACCTCGTCTGGCCTATATGTGACTCCAGAGTCACAGCAATGTAGCTGACTGTTAACTGCCCTCTGAGATGGCCACATAAGTTTCTCAGTTTAAGAGCAATTAAGGATAGCCAATAAATGCTGGCCTTTCCAATGATGTTCACATTCACATGAATACATAAAAAAATTAAAAGTTAAGTGTTAATGATACTGATTTGGAATCTTAACGGATAGATAGCTTAGACATGCATAGTTTTACTTCCCTTGCTGACTGTTTGTTGCCCAGGTTATTCAGGCATCCTTAGTAACTTGTGGATGTGTTAAAGAGTCTACATGAAAAAGGCTCTATAATCATATTCCAGAGCATGAGGAGAACACATCATAAAAAGTCTTATTGGGAATGGCACCAGTTGGAAATACTTTTGGCATACAAATCTAGGGCTGATGATCAGCAAATGCAAAATATTCACTCAGAAACAGAAACACTGAGAATACTCCTCAAAAGGAAAACCTTGTAGTCATCATTACAATGGGAAGAGGACTTTTTTTTTGATAATGAATCAAATAGAATAGTGATGTTAATAATGGTAATTCTTTGGGGTTAATTGACTTGTCCTGATCTAGTTATTCATGAATATGTAACTAAGGTGAAAGAAACTCAAAAACAGGGAAGTGGTTCCGACTACTTAAGTTATTCTTCACAAAATGAATTTATTATCTCTATGCCAAGAATTTGAAGAACTTCATCTTAAGCGAACATGAAAATGGTTGACACCACTATAGATGAATCACATATGGAGTAAAATAGTTAATCTTGTGAAATACTTAACTCATTCATAATTGAGGGGAAAATTAAAAGGCAGAGGAATTTAAAAAAGCCCATAAAGAGGAGAAAGCATTAGGGCTCACCATTTCTGTCCCAGGCACGAATGGATAAGCCATATTGCCAGAATATCTGTTGAACACTTGCCAAAAAAGCTTTTCTGCAGCAAGCTAGTTGAAAGGAAACATTCACATGGAGGCTAGAAAGTGTTTTAAGGATGTGCTGAAGAGTTTCAGCATCATCCCTAAGGGATGGGAGCACATTATGCAGGATCATGCTATATGGCAGAGTCTCATCAGGACAAGACCTCCTTTGAACAGAAAAGTCACACAGGCCAGAAGGAACTATGAGTTTCATATGTCCAGAACTACAATCACCTCTTCCACATCAACAGGCATTTTGTTTTGAAAGGTGGAAAAAAACTTGCATATATATAATGCTTCTCATGACAACCAGATGTTTCAAAACACTTTAAGCAATTCAATACTTCTGAAGTCTAATCACTGTTGTAATGTAGGAAACACAGAAGCCAACTTGCACAGAGTAAACTCCCACAAACAACAATATGATAATGACCAGATAATCTATTTTTGTGATGATTGATGGATAAATATTGCCCAGGAGAGGAGAGGTCACCCTGCTGGGAGTCTTTTATAGACCTCCAAAAAGTTCTAGAGAGGTTGAGGAAAGGATTGCGGAGACGATCCTGGTTAGGAGTGAAAGTAATAGGGTAATTGTTATGGGGGATTTTAACTTTACTAATATTGATTGGAATTGCTATAGCTCTAGCTCGTTAGAGGGGTCAGTTTTTGTTCAAAGTGTGCAGGAAGGTTTTTTGACTCAGTATGTTGATAGGCCAACTAGAGGTGAGGCTATATTGGATTTGGTGCTGGGTAATGAGCCAGACCAGGTGCTAGACTTGGAAGTTGGTGTGCATTTTGGTGATAGTGACCACAATTCGGTTACGTTCACCTTAAGTGATGGAAAGGGATAGGCATGAACCTCGGGTCAGTAGTTTTAGCTGGGGGAAGGGTAATTATGAGGCTATTAGGAGAGAATTAGGAAGCATAGGTTGGACTATGAGATTACAGGGACTGGGAACGTC
Source organism: Carcharhinus amblyrhynchos (assembly GCF_965287045.1). Classification (NCBI taxonomy): domain Eukaryota; kingdom Metazoa; phylum Chordata; class Chondrichthyes; order Carcharhiniformes; family Carcharhinidae; genus Carcharhinus; species Carcharhinus amblyrhynchos. Next base: position 3,849,817 of record NC_137337.1, read on the forward strand.
CGAAATGTGGAATTTTTTTCAAGGAACAGCTACTGCGGGTCTGCAATAGGTATGTCCCTGTCAGGCAACGAGGATTTGGTAGGGCTAGGGAACCGTGGTGTACTAAAAAAGTTGATTCGTTGGTTAGGAAGAAAAAGGAGGCTTATGTTTGGATGAGGCTTGAGGGCTCAGGTAGTGCATTAGAAAGCTTTAGATTGGCTAGGAGGGAGTTGAAGAGGGAGTTAAGAAGGGCTAAAAGAGGACATGAGATGACTTTGGCTGATAGGATTAAGGAGAATCCTAAGGCGTTCTATAGGTATGTCAAGAACAGAAGGTTGGTTAGGGCAAGATTAGGGCCAGTTATAGACAGTAGAGGGAAGTTGTGTGTGGAACCGGAAGAGATTGGAGAGGCATTGAACCAATATTTCTCTTCGGTGTTCACGCAGGGGGACATGAATGTAACTGTGGAGGACACTGGGGTGCAGGGGTGTAAAATAGAAAGTATTGCAGTTGAAACCGGGGATGTGCTGGATATTCTAGAGGGCTTGAAAATAGATAAGTCCCCTGGTCTGGATGGGATTTACCCTAGGATTCTCTGGGAGGCTAGAGAGGTGATTGCAGAGCCTCTGGCTCTGATCTTCAGGTCATCGTTGGTCTCTGGTATAGTACCAGAAGATTGGAGGACTGCGAATGTTGTCCCATTATTTAAGAAGGGGAACAGAGACTTCCCCGGGAATTATAGACCGGTGAGTCTTACTTCTGTTGTGGGCAAGGTTTTAGAAAGAATTATTAGGGATAGGATTTATAGTTATCTGGAGAGTAATGAATTGATTAGAGACAATCAGCATGGTTTTGTAGCAGGTAGGTCGTGCCTTACTAACCTTATTGAGTTCTTTGAGAAAGTGACCAAAGAGGTGGATAGGGGTAAGGCGGTTGACGTGGTATATATGGATTTTAGTAAGGCGTTTGATAAGGTTCACCATGGTGGGTTTCTGCAGAAAATGCAGATGTATGGGATTGGGGGTAATCTAGGTACTTGGATCAGGAATTGGCTGGCAGATAGGAGACAAAGGGTGGTGGTTGATGGTGAATATTCGTCATGGAGTTCGGTTACGAGCGGTGTGCCTCAGGGATCTGTTTTGGGGCCACTGCTGTTTGTAATTTTTATTAATGATCTGGATGAGGGTATAGTTGGGTGGATTAGTAAGTTTGCTGATGACACCAAAGTCGGTGGTGTGGTAGATTGTGAGGAAGGGTGTCATAGTTTGCAGGGTGACTTAGACAGATTGCAGAGCTGGGCCGCGAGGTGGCGGATGGAGTTTAATGTGGAGAAGTGTGAGGTAATTCATTTCAGTAGGAATAACAGATGTGTTCAGTATAGGGCTAACGGGAGGACTTTGAATCGTGTGGAGGAGCAGAGGGATCTAGGTGTATGTGTACATAGATCCCTGAAGGTTGGGAATCAAGTAGATAAGGTAGTTAAGAAGGCATACGGTGTCTTGGCGTTTATTGGTAGGGGGATTGAATTTAGGAGTCGCAGCGTCATGTTGCAACTGTACACAACTCTGGTGCGGCCGCACTTGGAGTACTGTGTGCAGTTCTGGTCCCCACATTACAGGAAGGACGTTGAGGCTTTGGAGAGGGTGCAGAGGAGGTTTACCAGGATGTTGCCTGGTATGGAGGGGAGGTCATATGAGGAGAGACTGAGGGATTTGGGGTTGTTTTCGCTGGAAAGAAGGAGGCTAAGAGGGGATATTATTGAAACATATAAGATAATTAGAGGTTTAGATAGGGTGGATAGTGATAGCCTTTTTCCTCGGATGGAGAATGCTAGCACGAGGGGGCATGGCTTTAAATTAAGGGGTGGTAGTTATAGGACGGATGTCAGGGGTAGGTTCTTTACCCAGAGGGTGGTGAGGGATTGGAATGCCCTGCCTGCTGCGGTTGTAAATGCGCCTAGTTTGGGGGCGTTTATGAGATCTATGGATAGGTTTATGGACGAAAAGGGATTGGTTTAGATTAGTGGGTCAGTGTTTTTTTTTAAAAAACTGGTCGGCGCAACATCATGGGCCGAAGGGCTTGTTCTGCGCTGTAATGTTCTATGTTCTAGGACACCAGGGGAAACTCCCTGCTCTACTTTGAATGATGTGGTGATGCCAGCGTTGGACTGAGGTAAACATGGTAAGAAGTCTCACAACACCAGGTTAAAGTCCAACAGGTTTACTTGGTAGCAAAAGCCACTAGCTTTCGAAGTGCTGTTCCTTCATCAGGTAAATCACCTTCTTTGAATGGTACAGGACTTTTGAAACTTGGAGACATTTTTCAGTAGTCAGTGGCAAGGCTGTGTGTAAACCGTGTTCCGAAAACAAATTAATGGAGGAGTTATAATTAGCACAAGATCAACTGAATGGAAGCTGCTATTTGAAATGTCACTTAGTTCAAAAACCTCATGCTGATGCAGTCAATGTTTTCTGCAAATAAGACATTGGGGTTCAGCATTTATTTGCAGTGTCTGCTGAAAACCAACATGCATGCTGAAATGGAGGAATGTCAGCCAGCAAATACACATGAAATAAAAATTCTGACTGACAATGCGCTCCGTGCTATAAAAGTAAACACATCCATGCTATTGGCTCAGCAAATTAATGGCTACATATTGAAGTATGATAATCATCCTACCAGCCAGACAAGCAAGAACTATATTCTTGAATTTCAACAGTCTATTAACACTTAACTCAAAATGACCTAAAAGAGCTGGAAGCAATTCCAGGATTTATACACCAATAATTGAAAAGAGCACTGACATTGCCGTGCATAAAATGTTAATTTTGCACATTTGAATTTCAGGAGCAGAATAATATCAGCTATATGACTGTGTATGCCAACATTATCCAGTTAACTGCATATAACGGTTGAATATTCTAAAGCAATTCTACATAAATCATAATCTGGATCTACAGAGAATGGTGATACTGACTTTAGATAGTGCACCTAGAGCTGCCCAACCTGGAGTGAGTAGCGCACTGACAAGAACATCACTGCATTACCTTTAGAGAAGATCTGGAAATTGATGAAGCTTGGCAACTGTACCAACAATGAAAGAAGTAGAAACATGAGAACGTTACTATTTTTAGAATGTTATTAAGCATTTTCAATTCACTTGTACAACTGTAGCAATCCAACAGTGCAGTGATTTTTAAAATATAACCTACATATTGACAAAAAACAGCTCTCAGAGGAGTTTGTGCCCGACTCATTAAAAAGAAAATTTATGGTAACATTGCCCATGACCTCTCCAACATTGCTGTTCCTGCCTCTATATTAGCCCATTTGCTCTTGAAACCCTCATCTGTGTTTTTGTTGTCTCCAGATTCATGTATTCCAATGTCTTCTGACTGTCTTCTCACCGTCCATCCAGTATAATCCTAACCCGATCCAAAACTCTGCTGCCCAAATTCTAATGTTCACTCGTGCGTTCACTGACCTGGTCTATTGACTCCCCCACACCAAATTTAAAATTGTGCCTTCAACCATTTAGGTCCAGAATTCCATCCTTAAACCTCTCTTCCTTTAAGATCCTTAGAGTATCCTCAGACAAAGCTGTAAGCATCCATTCTACTACTTGAAAATTTTTTTTCTTTGTTGGGTGCTAATTCCTGACTGATTATGGACTTAGAAGCAGCCTTATGACATTTTCTTATATTTAATTCAATGCTTCTGTACTTGGAAGAGTAAAACTTAGACTCTTGCTGGATAAACGTGTTTGTATGTGTGGGAGATGGTTAAGTTCTGACTGTGATTCCATTATGCTTAGTAAAGGCTATGGCATGAAGAATAAATAAATCAGCAATGGCTGCTTACAACTGGGCCTTGTAAGGATAAAAAATCTTTTAAATTTTAGTTTTAATTGGAAGCCAGAGCAGTTTGAGATATGCAGAGAATGAGAGGCTGTGCTAGAAGCAGTTGGTTTAGAAGGTACACAGTGTAGGTTCGAACAACCCATTCCTATTTCTTATGGTCTAAGGCAAGAGAGGGAACATCTCTCAGCTTAACTATAAGAAAAACACTACCATGATGTAATGATTATCCAGAGAGCAGCTAGTTAAGGAAACTAGAGAAATTAAGAGGTGTTTCCAAGAAGTCTGGAGTTAATGCAATAGAGGAAACTGCGAACCACAATGGCTTACTGGTCGTAAAGGCACAGAGAGCTGAAAAGCCAGCAGATCATGAGAGGCCAGAAAGATATCTGCAGTGACGCTAAGGTTTGTGAGAAATTATTTCAGTTTGGGAGACATTATTTAAAATAATTGTGGAAATTATTGGTTAGACCTCGGAATATGTAGAAGTCTCTAAGACAAAGAAATCCTAAAGGGATTGTTGTACATCCTGGACATAATTTGCTGTTAAAAGTGGAGTGTAACTTTTGCTTAAAAGTGTCATTTGGAAGACTTGGTCTGGATTTTGGAATGCAAACTGCAAAGTAAAAGCATTACTAAAAAACAAGTGGAACAATGCGAACAAAATTGAAAGTGAGTGGTGAATCAGTCTTGAAATGCAAACCATTGACAAATGATAGCCTCCATGTAAGAATCCTCCGAAGGTGGTTTCAATGAAGAGTTAGCTGCAACTAGGTGGCACAAAACAGACAAATAAGTGAAACTACGAGTCCAATTCTCCCACCGCAATGGCTAATCTTTTGGCGTGTCAGGTTGGAAGGTGCACGTGTCAGCCATTTCACAGGATTCGCGCATGTGTCACCGATACATGCGCATTTCTTACTACTAGAGAGCAGGCACAGCTGAGACCACGCCGGTTTCCAGCATAAAGACCAGGTAAGTGATTTCAATCTATTTTTCATGTAATTTAAATGTCATTATCACACCCGGGACTTAATTCTCTGGGCCCACTAGCATCTCCCACCCCACTGGGAGTATTTCACTCTGGCGGTGTTTAGAGTAGCTCCCCACATTAGGGAACAAGCGGGAGACCCCGCTGGAGTGAAGGGAGACAACTGGGGCCCCCCCACAAGGGGTTGGGCAGTGGGGGAGGTGGTGCCCCCTGGGCAGTGCCTTGAAACACAAGCTGGCACTGCCAGAATTCCAATGGCCATGGGACACCTGGGCACTGCCCACCGGGCATGCCAAGGGGTGGGGCCTATTGTGAAAGGGAGAGGGGTGGGGGTCCCGCTGCCATTCTGTGTGGGATCGATCGGGGCTGGAGGGAGGCCAGCAATCAGGGCAGGCTGGGGGTGGGGGGTGGTCCGCCTCCATGGGTTGGGTGGGGGGTGGGGGAGTGGGCGAAGAAATGGCCCTTGGGGAAAGTAGATGGGGGGGACTGGCCAGTGATTGAGCTGGCCAGCAAATGGGAGGCTGAGCTGATATATTGGGGTCACTGCACATGCTCAGAGGCCTGCAACTGTCAGACTCTGACATCAAAAGGCTCCCCGAGACTCTATGGCGATTCTCTCATCACAACATGCATATTTTTTGGTGGGTTGGGAGTTGCACATGTCAGCCATTTTACGAGTTCCCTGCGAGCGTCTACGACCCACGCACATCACCCAACTAGAAAGAAATGGCACTGCCAGGACTGCGCTGTAACTTAGAAGGATTCTTAGGAAGATTCTTCAATACATCCCTCTGAGGTGATGCCCAAGGGGTCGTGGGCAGTTTGCTCCAGGGCAGCAGGGCACCCGAAGGGACACGTTCCTCTGGGCCCAGAACTGCAGTAAAGAACACATGTTAGGGGAAGAGAGGTAAAACATTCTACGCAGCATCATACTTACTTTGAGGAGCAACTAGGTTGAGGGCTATGCTTCTGCTCACTTATATGTTGGACGCCGACCTGGCCGTCAGTGTCCATTCTGGATGCCCCATCACCCCTTGCCAGCTCCACTGCATTCTCTTCAATGCTGGTCAGCTGCCGCAGGTCAGGCACACCACCACCAGTCTGTGCAGTTTCACACGTGTTCTAAATGCTTTTCTCCTGTGGGAACATAAGGTGGATAGCAAGCATTCATATATTGAAGTGCATGGTGTGCAATGCATGCCTGTGTCTCAGGCGTTGTGCTGGCAGTTTCAAGTCATCACTGAAGGGTGCTCATTGAGGGGTGAGGGGAAAGGGTTAGATTTTGTTACTGGGGTAAGGGTAACTTGTTGTATGCACATCAGGTGTCTAATCAGGGTTTGAGATCCATGCCAAGCACGTGCGGGGTTCTAAGTGGAATGCTCGCTCACCTTTGTTGCTTGAAGAAGGTCATGCACTTTTTTCTGGCACTGCTGGCCAGAGCGCAGTGTCAGGTTCCTGACACTGACTGCTTCTGCCACCTCCTTCCACAATGCTGAGGTGGATGCAGCCCTTGGGCGAGGGTCCTGGCCAGTGAAGATCTGCTCATGCCTCTCCATGGCATTAAAGGCGCTCCTGGTTGGCCTCAGTGAATCTGGATGCTGCCTTCCTCAAAGGCATCTTCGTGGCGTGACTGGCTGTGTGTCCATTCCTGCAGCTTATATACAGCTCTGGCTTATTAGGGCAGTGCGGGTGCAGTGAATGTGGCCACTCAGGGGAGTGTCAGTGCAGTGAGTGTGGCCAATCAAGGGCCCGTTGGCAATACTTGTGAGAGATTTTGAACGCTATTTTCAGTTGAGTGTCATGCATCCCTCGTGGTGCTAATTGGCTGCCATTCAATATGCTGCTGTGTCCAATGGGTGTATGTGTGTGCACAATATCAGGGCTCCTAATCAATGAGTTGCTGTGTCTGGGGGTGCGGGGTAGTGCAATAGTCAGGGCTCCCATTCAAGAGAGGGAATACTCACAAGCTGGGGTTGTGCATATCAGCACAACACAAGTTCTTTGCAGGTCAGTATATTCGAGGGATGGGGTACTTGCGTTACCCAGATCCATGGGGAATGAGGTGAGCAGGCAGCCATGTCTGTGTGTGGGGGGAGAAGGGCAGTCAACGATGTCTGTATTGGTGGTTGGGGGGAAGCTGCGACGTTTCTATGGAGAGGGGTATAGGGCAATGATGTCTGTATGGGGGGGTAGCAATGTGGCCAGTAATGTCTGTATGGGGGGGGGGGGCGCACGGGCAGGGCAGCAATTTCTGTATGGGAGGGCAGCCGCAATGTCTGTGTGTGGGGGAGGGTGGCAACAATGTCTGTAAGTGGGGGGGGGGGGGGAGACTAATGTCTGTATGGCCACTGATGTCTGTAAAGGGGGGTGGGGCAGTAATGTCTGTATAGGGGGGGTAAGGCAGTGATTTCTGTAAGGAGGGCAGCGATGTCTGTATAGGGGGCAGCGATATCTGTTTGGGGCGGCAGTGATTTCTGTAAGGGAGCAGCTATGTCTGTACAGGGGACAGTGATTTCTGTAAGGGAGCAGCGATTTCTGTACAGGGAGGGCAGCGATGTATATGTGGGGGCAGCGATTTCTGCATGGGGAACAGTGATGTCTGTATGGGAAGGGGGGCCAATGATTTCTGTATGGGGGAGTAGCAATGTCTGTAAGGAGAGGTGAGGCAGTCTGTTGTGGGGTTGTGTGGGCCAGCAATGTCTGTGGGAGTTGGATAGCAGTGATCCGGATGCTGGGAGGTCTTTTCTGCGATCTCCCAGCAATGTAGACATAAGAACATAAGAAATAGGAGCAGGAGTAGGCCATCTAGCCCTTTGAGCCTGCCCTGCCATTCAATAAGATCATGGCTGATCTGTTGTGGCTCAGTTCCATATTCCCGCCCTCTCCCCATAACCCTTAATCCCCTCACTTATCAAAAACCCATCAACCCGCGTCTTAAAAATATTTAGCGAGGTAGCCTCCGCCACTTCAACGGGCAGAGAATTCCAGAGATTCACCACTCTTTGAGTGAAGAAATTCTTCCTCAACTCCGTTCTAAACCGCCCCCCCTTTATCTTGAGGCTGTGCCCCCTAGTCCTACTGTCCTTTCTGAGCGGGAAGAGTCTCTCCACCTCTATCCTATCCATCCCATTCATCATCTTATACGTCTCAATGAGATCTCCCCTCATTCTTCTAAACTCTAACGAGTACAAGCCTAGTTTATTCAGCCTCTCCTCATAGCTCAACCCCCTCAACTCCGGCATCAGCCTAGTAAACCTCCTCTGCACTCCCTCCAAGGCCAAAATATCCTTGCGTAAGTACGGCACCCAAAACTGCACACAGGACTCCAGCTGCGGCCTCACCAATGCCCTATACAGCTGCAGCAAGACCTCCCTGCTTTTATATTCAATCCCCCTCGCTATGAAGGCCAGCATCCCATTCGTCTTCCTGACCACCTGCTGCACCTGCAAGCTGGATTTTTGCGACTCATGCACAAGGACCCCGAGGTCCCTCTGCACCATCGCCTGCTGCAGTTTTTCGCCAAGTAAGTAATAATCCTTCCTACCATTATTCCTACCAAAGTGGACCACCTCGCACTTGCCAACATTAAATTCCATTTGCCATTTCCTGGCCCATTCGCCCAGCCTATCTAGATCCTTCTGTAGACTCTCCACACCCTCTGCAAAATTTGCCGTTCCACCAATCTTGGTGTCATGCGCATCCTGCTGATTTCAAGTTCTTCTGCATGAATAGGCCTCGCCCCTGAGCGTTTATTCACGATTGTGATCTGCATTGCACAGAGTGGGTAGATTTGGGTGAGGAAACAGCTGTGATCTAGACCAGTTTACTCACCGATTCAGCATTTGAGAGAGAATCGCGTGCACCCCTCCCCCCAACCTCATCGTGGTCTCTGCAGTGCACAGAGTGTGGGAGACTCGAGTCTCAACTCCCACTGCAAAAACAATCGTGAATTACACCAAGTCAGCACTTGGAATTTTTTGGGAGAATCAGGCCCCACATATTTAGCTATATAGTCAGTGTCAGTGATCATCAGCTACTTCATCTGAAGAACAATCAACATCGCAGGTTGCACATCTTACAAACAAGCTTGAAAAACGATCGTTACTTTTACATTAGTGTGTGCCAGTACACATAAGTCTTTTGATCTTTATTTTATGAACACTTTGCATCATTATTGTGAAGAATTAAAGATTCTAAAAGAGCTGGATTTTACATGAAATAACTGGAACTGCTGCCATCCTGTGTATGTGCAAATTGGGTCATGAACCTGACATCATCATGCCAATCTCCCATGATACAGAAGTTATTATGGCCATCATTTTTAAAAAGTTGATTGAAAAGCTTTTAAATTTGCTAACAAATGACCCGAATAATATGTTGTTCATCCATAATGTGGTGGGTGCATGGGAAACAGGATCAGTATATCTTTGTTTTATCAGCAAGAGCTGCAAAGGTGGATATTGAGGCTGCAAGGGGGACTATAGCCAACTTTAGTAGAACAGGACTGACAGACTTTGCTAGTGCTATTCATTTTCTACTTGATTGCATTTCAAATTATATTAGGGTATTTCCTCAGGAAGGAGGGGCAAACTGGGAGTCCCATAACATTACTGCTTGACATCGCTATTTCTTATGGAAATTACACATTCTATTAGAGGCATCTTCTTAAGTAAAGAGAGAAGAGGAGCTGACCAAGGACAGATGCATCCTGTGGTACAGGAAGCTGAGCAACTTTAGCTGAGCAATTTCAGTAAGGTGTTTGATAAGGTAGGCTATGAAGAAGATAAAGAGGTGTGGGATAGAAGGAAATTTGGCCAATTGGATAAATAACTGGCTGTATCACAGAAGACAGAGGGTGGTGGTGGAGGGAAAATTTTCAGACTGGAGTTGTACCACAGGGTCACTGCTGGGTCCTCTGCTTTTTGTGATTTTTATCAATGACTTGGAAGTAGGGGCTGAAGGGTGGGTTAGTAAATTTGCTGATGACACCAAGATTGGTAAAGTAGCAGATGAGGTGGAAGGCTCTTGCGGGCTGCAAAGAGACATTGATAGGATACAGAGCTGGGCTGAAAAGCAGCAGATGGAGTTTAACCCTGATAAGTGTGATGTGATTCATTTTGGTAGGACAGACTTGAATGCAGGTTACAGGGTCAATGGCATGGTTCTGAGGTATGTGGTGGAACAGAGAGATCTTGGGGTTCATACCCAGAGGTCTCTGAAGGTTGCCACTCAAGTGGATAGAGCTGTGAAGAAAGCTTATAGTGTGTTAGCATTTATTAGCAGAGAGTTTGAGTTTGAGAGCCGTGGGGTTATGCTGCAACTATACCGGGCGTTGGTGAGACCACATTTGGAATATTGTGTTCAGTTCTGGTCACCTCACTATAAGGATGTGGAAGCATTGGAGAGAGTGCAGAAGAGATTTACCAGGATGTTGCCTGGGTTGGAGGATAGGTCTTATGAGGAAAGTTTGAGGGAGCTGGGGCTTTTCTCTTTGGAGCGGAGGAGGATGAGAGGCGATTTAATAGAGGTATATAAGATGATGAGAGGAATTGATAGAGTGGAAGTGCAGAGATTATTTCCTTGGGTGGATGTAGCTGTTACTAGGGGGCATAGCTATAAGGTTCATGGTGGGAGATATAGGAGGGATGTCCGTGGTAGATTTTTTACTCAGAGAGTGGCTGGGGTGTGGAATGCACTGCCTGCTGTGATAGTGGCGTTGGACACTTTAGGAACTTTCAAGCGGTTACTGGATAGGCATATGGAGCACTCTAGAATTATAGGGAGGGGATCTTGGGATTGGACACAGCTCAGCACAACACTGAAGGCCAAAGGGCCTGTACTGTGTTGTAATGTTTTATGTTTCAATGTAACCTGCTGCTGAGCAAGGGTCTGCAAAAGGGAGGCATCAGCAGCAGGCAGACAGAAGGCGGCGGCACTGGCCCAGGGTTACAAATCACCACCTCAAAAAAAAGAGACTAGTCATCTCCTGGTAAAGTTTAGCAGCACCTATTGAAGCTTTTGTAAATTATAAGCAAAAGATTGCCTGTATTTTAATACTGAAGTAAGCCAAAATTATTCTTCCAATTTCTCCAATTATCAAGATATTATTTTTGTTGAACAGAGGCAAAAAATGCAAATCTTCATGGATGGGTATAATTAGCTTGGTTGCTACATCCAGTCATGAAGGAGCCTGATAGTTGCAACTTATATTCCCATTCAGAAGTATCTTTGATAAATGAAGAAAAGTGTGCTGACACCTGTATAAAAGCCTCATTGCAGCATCAGAACATCTCAAAGCCTTTCCTACCAGAGTGACTATCATTATGGAAGCAGCATGGATCAGTTGCTTCTCACAAGCACCAATGGGGTGACAGATCAGTTAATCACGTTTCTATGGTTATTATATCTAAAGGAAAGAATGCTGAATTGGCCACAGGAAAGATTTGTCACATTTCTTTGAAAGTTCCCAGTGCAATCTCTTAAGATCCACCTAAACTGAACTTCAATATAACATCTTATTATCTGCCACAGTAACGGAGTGGCAGGAACAGCGCAGGGAAGGCTCTAAGGCCCAAAGAATTTGGCAAAACTAGGGATGTGGAGGCCCTGCTGATCTCAATGGTATACCCTTATTTAAATAAAATGCTGCAAAATCACACGATTAGCTTGAAATGCAGCAATCAACAAGACAACAACAGGAATTCCTTTCCAGCCTTCACTTGCTCTCAGTGCAGTCCTCTGCAAACTTCCCTCTCCAACTGAATTACATGGGACTCTGCTATAGTGTGGAATCTGGTAATGACACACATCCATTCTCAATCATAAAAATCTCATGTAATTTATTATTTCATAATGTTTCACAACATTGGTGAAGTATAAATGCTCTACAAATCTGTCAGCCAATGACTTGGCAGCCTAATGACTAATTAAAGTGCTCATGAATATTATTCAAACTTACACTAATACCATCACATAGGGAACATCTTACACCGTTGCCAAGAGGCTGAAAATGATTTCAAAGGTCAAGCACTTTATTTTTCAAAAGTGGGGAATTTGCTGAATTATTCTTCTGTGGGAGGTTTAATGATGAAGAAAAGTTCAGAGAGGTGTTGATAGAGATGTATGAAAGTGGCCAAGGAAAGCCCAAAATGCAGACAACACACCTCTCCACAAGTTCATATACACATACTTCACCCAGCAGAAAACCAAAGGTATTCTTGTAACCAGTCCTGTTATTCAAGCGCAGGCTAAATTCTGCCACCAAATGAACAATATGAAAATATCCACATCTCAGTAAAATTTGGAGCCAGCAAAGGGGAATTGACAAGATTCAAGAACTGACATGGCATTTTGCAAAAGAACAATGATCTGCAGATGAGCCAGCCACAACTTCATTTCCGGCTGATGTAAAGAAAATTTTACGTGGAGGATATACTGAAGAACAGGCCTTGTGCTGTGACAAACTGGACCGTTACGGTAAAATGTTACTGGAGAAGACTGAAGAAATGACACCAGCAAAACATCCAAATTTAAACAGATAATGAGGTACAGTCCCCACAGCAGCCAAACTCATCTACACAAGTTGACTCCATTCAAAATCTGAAAATTCAGCAAACCACTCTACTTATATAATTTATGCCAATATCGAAGTAATGCCAAAACCCAAATGACCTCATCAAGTTTCAAAGACCACCACACACCAAACATCAGAAAACATCTGACAGAGCAAACTACCGAAGAAGTGGATCTTTAAGGACAAACGCTCTGCACACACAGACAGGCAGAGGATCTGGTAACAGTTGATGGGAACATCAATTGCTGCTATCTATTGAAAAACATGTTAAAAATTCCAAGACATCTTATTGTGACTATGCGTTGGGAAAAGCCCTTTTTTGTGCAATGTCCCTTTAGTACCAAAATGGAGTATTCAGAAAAGGGTTAATTGGCTTCCTGACTATGACATCATTAGATTCCAACAAATGCTCATGTAGCTTGAGGCTGCGATGGGGATGAATGTTAAGAGACAAAGAATAAACAGAAAGCTAACTGCAGTGAAGTTGGGTTTCAACCTGATTTATAAGGTCTTAACCAAAGCAAAAGTAAGTAAATGTAACAAGTCAAATTAGCAAGATTTAGACACCATAGTGTCATAACCCAGAGCTCGCCTTTTCTCCTACCTGCCCTTCTTTAAACAGATTAGAACATCAGAATTATGTTGGATGCAATTTTCTCATCTTTTGACCAAGTGTCAACTCAGGTAGGAAAAACAGGGTGTAGCTCATGGACTCCACTGCCGGCTTTTCCTACCACATTATTTGACACTTAGGCAAAAAAAAATCAAGGCCATCATGCGGCAGGGCCTGCCCCGATTTTCCAATGTCAGAAAGATAAAAATAAAAAATAAAAAAACTCCGACTACAGTCGAGGAACATCTGACATCTCCCCCACATACTGCCCCTGGCAATGTATGCCCCCAGCACTGCCAGTTATCTGCTTGGACATGACACTTCATCTGGGAGTTGTACTTACCTGTGTGCCCCTAGCGGAGTTCTGTTAACCAGTTCCCTGTTTTTAAAAGCCTGTTCTAAATCCCGCTGACCTGATATAAAACCACTGGAGGGCATGTCTTTCCTATGTGGGGGTATGTTACAGTAGGGTGCCACGAATTACATTACAACATATTCAAATTGGGTTGTTCTCAATGAATGGCAGGGACTCCTTTACATCACTGGCAGGAACAATCAAGCAGGGAAATCCTACCAGAGTAGAAGCTGTTTTGAGACTCTCACCTCAATTCTATGCCCAATGCGCCATTGATGCCCACAAAAACAGTGGCAGAAAATCCCATTTCTTTTCCAAAATCTTTTCGTGGTCAACTAAATGAGGTGAGGATACATCTAAATTTTCTTTAGAAACATCTTGATCAGTTTGTATTTCTATTTTGTGCAATGGTTTTTAAGTCTTGCAACTTGAAGATTCATCTTCCCTCTCTTTCCAGTTGCTTTGTTTTCAGTTGAATCAGTGATTTTCACAAGCCACGCTTCTTACTTTCCACCAGATCAGACATCTCTGTTGATTTCTCTTTTGTAGTCATTAACTTTAGAAGTATTCATTATTTTGCAGGATAGATTCTGCTGTCCTGGTTTTGAGTGTATTTTCAGTAATATTCAAAATAGTAACATTAGAACAAGCTGCAGAGCTTTGTTCTTTAACAGGGATGCTGCAAGTTGCATACAAACTTCATCAAATGTATGTTCCATTTTTTTTTGAACAGGACAATAGTTTGCCAAAGAGTCATATGTCTTCAACTGGTGACTTTTACTCATGCCCTTGGAACGATTAAACGGATTTGGGTGCTTCTCAGTCAACAATCTCCAGGCAATCTTTATTTGCGTGTGTAAGGTATCAGTGTACAATGAATAGATATAATTCAAATATTCTGTATGACAAGAGAATTGGACTTGTGTGAATCAAACATTACATTGTCACTCCAAACAATCAGAACTTCTGGTGCACCTTTGCCACTTGTTGTGGACCTGCAGTTTACTTTGAAAAATGTCTCAGTAATTGTTCATCATCTTTTAGTTACTTTTTGTGCACAATCAGCATTTATCATGAATCAAATGATTGTGGAGTAAGAGAACTACTAGTGTCATGGAAACTTGCTACAATTGATGAAGAATGTGTATGAATGCACTAGACATAAAATCTGACCACACGCAACACCACAACTGAAAAGCCTGCTAATCTGCTCAAGTTTAATTGGAGGAACATCAGATTTCAAAGTGAGGCATAACTTCTGGATAACCACCTTCCTTTTCTTTGAATTGTTTATCTGATTATCAGCAGATGAATAAACATGCTTGAGCTCTGCTTATCAGGTCTCTTTCCTTGGAGCAGTTCTTCTTTCATTGTTTTCTGTACTAGTGTTCCCTATTTTCAAGGAACTTTTTCAATAATGCGCAATGGTTAAAAGATATTGACGCCCTGTTTTGATTTTGGATAGTGGTCCACAATCCATTAGAACTCTCTCAGTAGTTCATTGAAAGTGAGAAGAGATCAATGGAGCTGATTTAATTGATGGATGACGCTTCCTCAACCAGCTTCCACATCTTGCAAAATTCGAACAGCTTTCCATATAATCCTAGTTAGTAAAAGTGTTGCATTATTTTAGCCTGAGTCTTTTATATTCCTCAATGGTTTGTCATTGGACAGTAACAACTTGATGGTTATTGGAACTTTTCATCTGTTGTCTTGGAGGAGGTCTTCATTGGTAAAAGCATTTTAAACACAAAAACATTGAGGCATTCTTTCTGATTCTTCCTCAGAATACACTGTCTGTAATAATCTTTACAAACCTGGGTTTGACTGCTGGGATTCAATTAAGGATGTTGGGCTAAGTCATTCAGCCTCATTATCTTCAGGGTCTGTATTCTCATTCAAATCCCCCCAAAAAGTATTATCTAGCTGAACACTTATCTTCCAGCTCAATTCATTCAGGGCTGCACGGTGACATAGTGGTTAGCACTGCTGCCTCACAGCGCCTGGGACCTGGATTCAATTCCAGCCTCAGGTGACTGTCTGAGTGGAGTTTGCACACTCTCCCCATGTCTGCGTGGGTTACCTCCAGGTGTTTCAGGTTTCTCCCACAGTCCAAAGATGTGCAGGTCAGGTTGACTGGCCATGCTAAATTTGACCTGTGTCCCAAGATAGCAATGAAAAGAGATTGGATAGGGTAGGGCTGTTTTCCTTAGAACAAAGGAAGCAAGGGGTGACTTTAATAGAGGTGACCAAAATTATGAAGGGCCTATACAGGGTAGAAAGGACTTGTTTCCCCTAACTGAGGAGTCAATTACCTGGAGGCATACATTTAAGGTGATAGGTAAAAGGATCAGAGGAGATATGAGGAATAACATTTTCACAGAGGGTGTTGGGTGTCTGGAATTCACTGCTTAAGTTGGTGGCCGAGGCTAAAACACTCAAATTATTGAAAAGGTACCCAGATCTGCATCTGCAGTGCTGTAACCTGCAAGGTTACAGACCAGGTGCCAGAAAATGGGATTAAAATGAGTGACTATTTTTTCCTTCCACACAGACATTATAGGCTGAACAGTTTCTTTCTGCACCATAACTTTTCTGTAGTTCTATTTAACAACTTCCCCTCCTGCAACTCTTTCTAATAAACTGATGATAGTATGCACACTATTTCCTACTCTTGGCTAGAACTGACAAACCTCATCAACTTTACTACCAATTTCCACCATTATCTCACGAAACCACGGCCTATCTCCAACTCTTCCCTTCCTTTTTTTCCATTTTTGAGAACAAGCTATCAGCAAATATTCACTGCATGTCCACTGCCTCTTGCAGCTCCCTTGACTACATTTCCACACACTCAACCCTGTAAGGATTCTATTCCATTTTCCCAGTTTGTCTACCACCTTTGCATCTGTTCCAAAGATACATCTTCTCAAACAAGGGGACCTATTTACAAGATAAAAGGCCTATCATTTAAAACTAAGATGCACAGAAATTTTTTCTTGCAGGGGGTGATGAATCTCTGGAATTCTCCACCCCAAAGGGTGATGGAAACTGGATCACTGAAGTATTGAAAGTGAAGGTGGATAAATATTTGATAGGTCGAAAGGTAGAGGGCAATAGGGAAATGGCACAAAAAAGGAGTTGTGGCTGGCATAGATCAGTCACGATCATATTGAATGGTTGGGCAGGCTTGAAAGGTAATTAGTGAGATTCTGCATGCCCAGGCAAGTCATGAAGGTTACAGATAGTGTAACATGAACCCAAGATCCCGGTTGAAGCCATCCTCAAACTGTGCGGAACTTGGCTATCAGTCTCTGCTCAGCGACTCCGCACTGTCGTGTGTCATGATGGCTGCCTTGGAGAACACTTACCTGAAGATCAGAGGCCAAATGCCCATGATTGCTGAAGTGTTCCCCAACTGGAACACTCCTCCCTGGTGATTGTTGAGCAGCGTTCATTCATCTGTTGTCGTAGTATCTGCATGGTCTCCCCAGTGTACATGCCTCGGGATATCCTTTCCTGCAATGTATCAGGTAGACAACGTTGGCCAAGTTGCAAGTGTATGTACCATGTACCTGGTGGATGGTGTTCTCACATGTAATGATGGCATCCATGTGGATGATCTGGCATGTCTTGCAGAGGTTGCTGTGGCAGGGTTGTGTGGTGTCATGGTCACTGTTCTCCTGTAGGCTGGGTAGTTTGTTGCGGACAATGGTCTGTTTGAGGTTGTGCAGTTGTTTGAAAGCTAGTGGAGGTGTTGGGATGGCCTTGGTGTGATGTTTGTCTTCGTCAATATCATGTTAAAGGCTCCAGAGAAGATGGCATAGCTTCTCTGCTCTGGGGAAGTACTGGATGATGAATGCTACTCTGTCCACCGTGTCCTGTGTTTGTCTTCTGAAGAGGTTGATGCAGTTTTTTGCTGTGGCACGTCGGAACTGTTGATCGATGAGTCGAGTGCCATATCCTGTTCTTATGAGGCCATCTTTCAGCGTCTGGAGGTGTCTGTTGTGATCCTCCTCATCTGAGCAGATCCTGTGTATATGGAAGGCTTGTCTGTAGAGGATGGCTTCTTTAACGTGTTTAGGGTGGAAGCTGGAGACATGGATCATTGTGAGGTTATCTGAGGGCATAACCTGTGCTTAACCCTCCATCCACTCACACTGTCTGTATCTTTAAGACTTGATTACCTGTAATAAATTATTTTGTAAATTGCGTTTGTGTCTTTATATGCCATTTGTGGATAGAACTGCCACTCAACTGATGAAGGGGCAGTGCTCTGAAAGCTAGTGGCTTGTGCTACCACATAAACCTGTTGGACTTTAACCTGGTATTGTGAGAGTTCTTACTGTGTTTACCCCAGTCCAATGCCAGCATCTCCACATCATGGGGTGTCTAGAACAAGGGGTCACAGTCGCAGGATACAGGGTAGGCCATTTAGGACTGACATGGGGAGAAATTTCTTCACTCAAAAGGTGGTGAACCAGTGGAATTCTCCACCACACAAGGTTGTGGGACCAAGCCACTGAATATATGTACGAAGGAAATCCATGGATTTATAGACTCTAAAGGCATCCAGGGTATGGGAAGAGTGCAGGAGTATGGTGTTGAGGATCAGCCATGATCATATTGAATGGCGGAGCAGGCTAAAGAGCCAAATTATGCTGCTATTCTCTATGATTTCTCTCCACTTCCAACATTCCTAAGGAACTATTCCCTCCACAACACCCTAATCCACTTCTCAATCATTCCAAACACCCATCCCCTTCCGATGGCACTTTTTCATCTAATCGCAAGAATACAGCTCTTTTACTTTCTCTTTTCTCACTATCAAAGGCCCCATATACTCCTCGCAGGTTGTACCCACTATGTTTTGCAATTGTGTATTTTGCATTGCATTTTGATTTTTAATATTTAAAGTAATTTTGTATTTTCTCACTTGATTGACACTGCTCTTAATCCAGCTAAGACTGTGCTTGCTGAATAGTTAATCAATAATAATCAGTAGTGATACTTTTCCAGATCTTGCTTTTGTTCTTTACCGGCCACACAGCTGTTATCTAGACCAAGGCTGGAATCTTACCACCATTCATGTCACTGGCATTTTCCCATCCCACCGCAAAGAATGGGATTTGGTTGGCCGCCAAATTCTCCAACTTCGCTGCAGCCCAAGTTGTTTGTTTTCCCACTTTTCAAAAAAGAAACATTTTTTGTTTACTAGAAGTACTGTTCTGTGGCCCTGAGACTACAGACCAAGTTGCTGAATAACCTTACCTGGTGCAGTCATCTGAAGCATCAGAAGATGAAGTTTAATTGATGGACATAACACCTGATTGATGGCAGATAAGAAGAAACTATCCACAGTACATAAATAACCTGAATATCGCAAGTCTGCTTACAAGTTTCGAGGTCCCTGCCCTATGAGAAAGACTGATAAGAGATGCCATTTGTTCTTGGGAAAAACCGTAGCAGGCTTCAGGGAGCTGGAATACAGCCAAAAATCCAGACTGAAGAGATACTGCACCTGATTTTACTAACAATTTGCACCCGTTTTCAGGCACGAAGTCGGGTGTGAGGCCTTTATTGCGATCTGCCCCCGCGTCCACGCAGATCGCCTCTTTACCAAGACCCGCGAATGGCGGGGAACCTTTCCGCACCCAAATCGGGCGCAATGACGATTTAAATGCATTTCCATGCATTTAAACTGAATTAATGAACTGCCCGCCCAACATTTCCCCTTTTACGACCACGTTTATCAATCCAGAACCGCGCTTTTACAGATCTGCTGAATAAAAGTCTGAGTCGGATGCTCTAGCCTCTGAAGAGCTCATTAATGATTCCAACGGCTCTCTGACTCAGGACAGTGGTGGGGGTGGGGATGGAAGCAGGCCAGATCATTCTCTGGTTGGAGGGGGGAGGAGGGAGTGAGGTCAAATCGTTGCCTGGTTTGGGCAGGGGGGGGAGGCGGGTCAGATCTACCTCTGGCGGGGGGCGGGGCTGATCATTGTCTGGTGGTGGGGAAAGGGCTGATTGTTGTCTGGTGGGGGGGGGTAGGGCTGATCATGTCTGGTGGTTGGGGGGAGGAGGAGGTGGATCAGATGTTCTTCTGAAGGGGAGGGGGAGCGAGGCCAGACTATTCTCGGGGTGGGAGTGGGGAGTGGTGAGGTAGATGGATCTCTGGTGAGGGCTGGGGGAGGGGGAGTGAGGTAGATGGATCACTGGTGGGGGGACTAGGGGGTTCCACTGCCACTCTGTGGGTGACTGGTTGGGGGGGAAGGGGTGGCGATCGGTCTGGGTAGTAGGGGGGTGGATAAGGGGGGTAGTGATATGTGCATGTGTCCCTTATCCACCCCACTACCCACACACATCACTGCCCCCCCTATCCACCCCCCCACTACCCAGACCGATTGCCACCCTGCCCCCCTTCTCCCCCACAGAGTGGCATCGGACCCCCTGCCCCCCACCCCCGCCCTGCCCCCATCATCCCCTCACCCCCCACTCCCCCCGAGTGGCAATCTGACATAGATGGTCACTCTGCGGAAGTTATGGGCCAATCTCTCTTTGTTGATATTTCAAAGTGACAACAACGTACACCGACTCTTGACTGTTTATTTTTGTCCTCGGCTTGTTGATCACTATATTTGTGGGATTTATTGATGTCTCAGTTTATACACTGTCATCCACAGTATTTCATTAAATTTAGTAGTGTTCACAACATGGTCTCTAAGACTAAACACCAATGAGAACAGCACTTTGAAGAATACTGCTACTCAGTTTGCAAACATGACCCTGAGCTTCCAGCGGCTGTCATTTTAATTCTCCACTTAGATCTCACACTGACCTCCCTGCCCTCATCCCACAGCATTATTCAAGTGAAACTCAACACAACCTCAAGGAACAACAACTCATCTTTCAATTAGGCACTTTATAACATTCCAGTCTCAATACTCAGTTCAACATTTGTAGACAGCATCATGCCTCCATTTTGTTTCCCTATTTTTTGCCTACTTTGGTTTTTCTCTTATTTTCACTCAGTCAGCAGCACAATCACTCAATGCACATCTTTTATTTCTGTATTTTCTTGCCCCATCATCAGAAACGTATGAAAAATGCACCAATGAAATTTGCCATGGTGGATGATTGGTGGGCAAATTATGGCCTGCAAGTTGCATCTGGCCTGAGCAGAATTAGATCAGAATAGTTATTTAAGTACTTGATAACCAAAAATATTAAAATATAGAAATCCATTAAAACAATCTATGCCACTGGTTGATTTCAGTTTGAAACCATATCTATCAACCTAAACATTTCCATAGTCTACCAAATACTAGGCAGACAGTATACATTGCCAAAACAGAGCACTTTGCAAATGCCTCATAGAAAATTGCACGTATGATATTTCACAATGTTTTTTTGTCTGTGAGTGAGATGCATGTTGAAGTGCAAGTCAGCCACTGGGTTTTTCTTTTCCCTTTCATGTATGAGCTCTATAAAGAAAAGTCCAAAGATGTGCAGGCTAGTTGACTGGCCATTCTAAATTGCCCTTAGTGTCCCAGGATGCATAAATTAGAGGAATTAGTGGGTGAATACACGGAGATATGTGGATAGTACCTGGGTGAGATTGTGGTTGGTGCAGAGTCAATGAGCCGAATAGCCTCTTTCTGCACTGTAGGATTCTATGATTTCTATGAAGTGGCTAATGAGTTGATGTTGCTGGCGTGCAACGCTCCAAATACCAAAAAGTCGGAGAACATTCGTGAGTCACAAAGAAGTATTATTTTATACATAGAAGTAACTGAAGACTTTACTTCTGATCTGAACAAGAAAGTATGCTGTTTATGTTAGCTGCCAATGATGACAGTGATATCAAGGGCATTGCTCTTGGTCTTTGTTAGAAATTCCCTGACTTTCAGAAAATAAAGATTGTGGAATTTGGCGTCATATGCACTGTCCTTCAATTATGAGAAAGCCCTGCAAGAATTACATGTGAGCTCAGTGACTCCAGTGGAATGTTACCTTCAAGGAAAAATACAAGTCAGAAAAACTGGATAAGGTTTATGCTTCTTTGAATATTCACAAGGCAGCACAGAAAATTGTAACTTTATTCAGGTTCTACCTATTTGTGCAATCAAACATTCTTCCTGCTGAAACGCAACAAAATTCATTACAGAACTGAAGAGCATCTCACTTTCTTATTACAGATTTCCACAACAAAAATTATACTGGAGGCCATTGTAAAGATGGCAAATTACATTGTCCACATTAAGCAGAGGCTGTGTAAAAGGAGTTAAGTTTGATTACATTTTATGTGATGCATTACTAAATTGGGATTGTTATAATAAGTAAGGTTTAATGTTCATTTCTATCACAACTTATCTTTATTTTAATATTTTTCTTTGGAGTTAAAATGATTAGCAACAATTAAGCAATTGCTTAAGAACTTCTGCTTTACTTTGAAGCTAAAACACTTTAAACATGTATTTGAGATTGTCTGCCAAATGGAGAATTACTGATGTTTCAACAAAACAAAATGTAAAGAAGTCATTAATAAATGGAAAAACTATCAAACCTTTAAGTATGGCAGTGCACTAAAAGTTTAGGTACAATAAAATTTGGTTTCTGGCAGGTAAAGTAAAAAAAAACGGAATGATGCATTTTTCTAAGTGCGTTGAACCCTACATTGTTCAACAGTATAATTTTAATAATAGTGTTGATTTTAAAATAAATTTGTTGTCCTTAACATGAACTGCTCATTTCTTGAGCATTTATGGACTGCCACACGATTTCCACACCCTATATGACCCTCAAAATGAAAATTTTGCCCACTTCAGGATCTACAAGATACACCACAGCAACTTGTGAAGATTTCTTGGATAGCAGCTTCCAAACTAGGACAGGTGGCTAGTGGTAATCTCACCTGATTAATAATCTAGAATCCCACCATGGTAACTAGTGGAAATTAAATTAGTTAATCAATCTGGAACTAAAACTCTAGTATCAGTAATAGTGACCATGAAACTAATGTCATAAAAACCTGGTCTTTTAGAAAAGGAAATTTGCTGTCCTTACCTGGTCTGGCCAATGTTACTCCAGACCCACAGCAATGAGTATGACTCTTAACTTCCCTCTGAAATGGACAAGCAAGCCACTCAGTTGTATCACACTACTACATAGTCTGCAAAAAGGAATGAAACTGGAAGGATTACGCGACATTGACCCAGGCACCCAAAGGCGACAATAGCAAACCCTACCCTGTCACTCTTGTAAAGTCTCTTTACTAACATCTGGGGACTTGTGCCGGAACTGGGAGAGCAGTCTCAGCCTAGTCAAATAACAGCCTGACATTAACAGCAGCACAAATCATAGCTAACAATGCCCCAGACATGACCATCATGTGGTGGTGGCACAGTGATACACAATCAGGAGAAAGTTGCCCTAGGAGTTCTCAAAATTGAATCTGCTCCCTAGTCTCACGGAATCAGATCAAACATAGAGTCATTGAGGTTTATGACATGGAAACAGGTCCTGTGGCCCAACTTGTCCACGCCGCCCTTTTTTTTGGGCATAGACAAGGTAACCTCCTACTGATTACCATGTACCTGCACAGTTGATGAATCAGAATTTCTCCATGTTGAACACCACTTTGAGGTAGCACTGTGGATGGCAAGGTTACAGAATGTACTCTTAACTGCTGTAATTCAATGTCTGTCATCACAAATGGCTTGGTAGCACCACCGCTGACCGTGCCCTAAAGGAGTCTGCAGCAGGGCTGAGGGAACCAAAAGAGAAAAACCTGTTTGACCTCACCCTCACCAATTTACCTATCACTGATGCATCTGGCCACAGTAAAAAGTCTGACAACACCAGGTTTTAGTCCAACCTATTTATTTGATAATATACTCGCAAGCTTTCGAGGGGTTACCCTCTTCGTCAGGTGAATGGAGAGTTCTGGCCTATTCACCTGACGAAGAGGGTAACCCCTCGAAAGCTTGCGAGTATATTATCAAATAAATAGGTTGGACTAAAACCTGGTGTTGTCAGACTTTTTACTGTGTTTACGCCAGTCCAACGCCGGCATACCCACATCATGGCATCTGGCCACGACAGTTTTGGTAAGAATGACTACTGCGCAGTCCTTGTGGAGATGAAGACCCGTCTTCACATTGAGGATCCCCCCCATTGTGTTGTGTGGAATGACCATCGTGCTGAGTGGGATAATTTCAAACTGATCTAGCAACTCAAAACTGGGTATCCAAGAGGTGGCAATGGGCCATCTACAGCAGAACTGTAAATAACCCCAGACTTTTGCATCACGGCCCAGCGTATCACCCACTCTACCATTGCCATGGGGTAACACAGTAGTTAACACTGCTGCCTCACAGCGCCAGAGACCTAGGTTCAATTCCAATGGTGGGTGACTGTGTGGAGTTTGTACATTCTCCTTGTGTCTGCGTGGGTTTCCTCCAGGTGCTCCAATTTCCTCCCACACTCCAAAGATCTGCAGGTTAGGTTGATTGGCCATGCTAAATTGCCCCTTAGTGTCAGGATGATTAGCAGACTAAATATGTGGGGTTAAGGGGATAGGGCCTGGGTGGGATTGTGGTCGGTGAAGACCTGATGGGTCGAATGGCCTCCTTCGGCAGCATAGGGATTCTACGATACCATCAAACCAGGTAATTATAACTGGTTCAATAAAGAACACAGGAGGGCATGCCCAAAAATTAGATGTCATCCTGGTGAAATTAAAACGCAGCATTTTGTATGTCAAACAGCGATAACAACATTTGAAAGACAGAGCCACATGATCCCAGAGCCAATGGGTCAGATCAAAGCTTGTACTCCTACATTCAGTTGTGAATGGCAGTGGACTATTAAACAACTCAATGGAAGAGGAGGCTCCACAAATATCTTCATCCTCAATGATGGGGAAGCCCAGCACACCAGTGCAAAACACAAGGATGAAGCACCTGCAACACCTTCAGTTAGAAGTAGCTAGTAGATAATCCATCTTAGGCTCCTCCGGCAGTCCCCAGTATTACAGATATCAGGCTTTAGCCAATTTGACCCACTCCACAAGAAATCAAGAAACAGCTGAAGTCACTGGATAGTGAAGACTATGGGTTCTGACAACATACTTGCTATAAGACTGAAGACTTGTGCTCCAGAACTTGCCCTGCCCCAAGTCAAGCCATTCCAATACAGCTACAGTACTGACATCTACACGGTAACATGGAAAACTGCCCAGAAAAATCCATGATGTGGAGATGCTGGTGTTGGACTGGGGTGAACACAGTAAGAAGTCTCACAACACCAGGTTAAAGTCCAACAGGTTTATTTGGTAGCAAACGCCACTAGCTTTCAGAGTGCTGCCCTTTCGTCAGGTAAGTAGGAGTTCTATTCGCAAACAGGGCACATAAAGACACAAACTCAATTTACAAAATAATGGTTGGAATACAAGTCTTTACAGGTAATCATGTCTTAAAGGTACAGACGTGAGTGGAGGCAGTGTCAAGCACAGGTTAAAGAAATGTGTATTGTCTCCAGACAGGACAGTTAATGAGATTTTGCAAGCCAAGGCAAGTCATGGGGGTTACAGATAGTGTGACATGAACCCAAG
This sequence comes from Carcharhinus amblyrhynchos, assembly GCF_965287045.1. NCBI lineage: Eukaryota > Metazoa > Chordata > Chondrichthyes > Carcharhiniformes > Carcharhinidae > Carcharhinus > Carcharhinus amblyrhynchos. Next base: position 3,874,799 of record NC_137337.1, read on the forward strand.
ACCCTGGTTGAGGCCGTCCTCACGTGTGCAGAACTTGGCTATGTTGGAACTTGGAACTGTGAGTGGGAACACAGAGCGTCGACAGTTTAAGGAGTGGGAGCACTGAACAGTGACAGCTGGGAGTCTGGGTGGAGAGTATGGCAGTTAGGGCAGTTCAATGCTCCTCTTGCAGAATGCAGGAGGTAAGGTTCACCATTAGTGACCCTGTTGACTTCACCTGCGGGAGTGCACCCAGCTCCAACTCCTCACAGACCGCCTTAGGGAATCAGAGCTGGAACTGGATGAGCTTTGGATCATTCGGGGAGGCAGAGAAGGTGATAGATAGCAGTTATCGCGAAGTGGTAACACCTAAAAACGAAGTTGACTGGGTGGCAGTCAGGAGAGGGGAGGGGAAGAAGCAGTCAGTGCATGGATCCCCTGTGGTTGTTCCCCTCCAAAATAAGTAAACTATTTTGGATACTATTGAGGGGGGTTGACCTTCCAGGGGTAAGCCATGGTTACCAGATCTCTGGCACGGAGCCAGACTCTGTGGCTCAGAAGGGAAAGGGGGAAAATAGGATAGCCGTGGTTGTGGGGGACTCAATAGTTAAAGGCACAGACAGGCGGTTCTGTGGGGGCGAATGAGACTCCATGATCGTAGTCTGCCTCCCTGGTGCTAGGGTTCTGGATGTCCCTGAACGGGTAAAAAGCATCCTAAAAAGGGAGGGTAATCAGCCAGACATCACTGTCCACATTGGTACAAATGACATAAGCAGGAAGAGCAGGGAGGTCCTGTAAGGGAGTTAGGTAGAAGGCTAAAAAGCAGGACCTCTAGGGTAGCAATCTCTGGATTACTCCCCATGCCACATGCTGGTGAGGCTAAGAACAGGGAGATTAGATTGTGCAGCTGAACACGTGGCTAAAGAACTGGTGCAGGAGGGAGAGTTTCAGATTCGTGGATAACTGCTAAGTCTTCCAGGGAGGATGGGACCTGTACAAAAAGGATGGGTTACACCTGAACTGGAGGGGTACCAATATCCTGGATGGGAGGTTTGCTAGTGTGGTTCGGGTGAGTTTAAACTAATGTGGCAGGGGGTGGGGATCGGAACAATAGGTCAGCACGCAGAGACTGGGGATGAGCATGGGGCTAAGGCAAGGCTACCTAAGAGGAAGAGCAATCTGGGGGAGGATGAACTCAGTGGACCTGGAGTACTTCAATGTAAGGACTGTAACGGGCAAAACAGATGAACTTAAGAGCCTTAGTGCACACGCAGAACTTGGATGTGGTTGCAATGACAGAGACTTGGTTAAAAGGACAGGACTGGCAGCTGAATATTCTGGGGTATAAGTGTTTTAGGTGAGACAGAAGAGGGACTAAAAGAAGTGGGGCTGTAGCAATACTGGTTAGGGAGCATATTACAGTGGTACAGAGGGTGAACAATTTGGAAGCATCATATAATGAGACACTGGGTGGAGTTCAGAAACAGGAAGGGCACAGTCACTATGCTGGGGGTATACTACAGGCCTCCCAACAGCCCACAGGAAGTTGAGGAACAGATATGTAAGGAGATTCTGGACAAGTGTAGAAAAAATAGGGTTTTTTTATTGAGAGACTTTAGTTTCCCTCATATACACTGGATATCCCTTAGGGCTAGGGGTCCGGATGGGGAGGAATTTGTAGAATGTGTCCAGGAAGATTCTTTGGGACAATATTCTGGTTGATAGTCCAACTAGATATACAGCTATACTGGACCTAGTACTGGGGAGTGAGCCTGGTCAGGTATCAAAATTTCGGTGGGGGAACATGTGGCGAATAGTGACCACAATTCTGTAAACTTTCAAATAGGCATGGAAAAGGATGAATGTTGTCCTATGGGTAAGGTGCTGAACTGGGGGAAGGATAAGTAGAGCTGGATTAGGCAGGATTTGGTGGCTGTTGATTGGGAGAGGCTGTTCATGGGTAAATCCAGATCTAGCATGTGGGAGTCTTTTAAGGAGCAGTTGAAAGGAGTGCAGCTCAGGCATGTGCCTGTAAAAAACAAGGACAGGAAAGCTAGGATTCGAGAGCCGTGGATAACCAGGGAAATTGTGGGTCTAATCAAAAAAAGAGGCATACATAAGGTCCAAACAACTAAAAACAGATGAAGCAATGGAGGAATACAGAGAAAGTAGAAAAGAACCCAAACAAGGAGTTAGAAAGGCAAAAAGGGGTCATGAAATGTCCCTGGCAGACAGGATTAAAGAGAATCCCAAGGCATTTTATACATACATTAGGAACAAGAGGGTTGTCACAGAAAGTCAGACCTGTCAAGAACAAAGGAAGGGAATTATGCTTAGAACTCAAGGAAGTAGGTGAGATCCTAAATGAATACTTTGCATCAGTATTCACAGAGGAGAGGGATATGTTGATTGGTAGTGTCTCAGAGGGATGTGTAGACCCATTAGAGCAAATCGCAATTACAAGGAAGGGTTAGGTATTTTAGGAAGCATTAAAGTAGACAAATCCCCAGGGCGGGATGGCATTCGTGCTAGATTACTGAGAAAGATAACAGATGAAATTGCTGGGCCTCTAACAGAAGTCTTTGTTTCTTCATTGAACACAGATGAGGTCCCAGAGGATTGAAGGACAGCAAATGTGGGTCCAATTACTTAAGAAAGGTAGCAAAGATAACCCAGGTAATTATAGGCCAGTGAGCTTGACATCCGTGGTAGGGAAATTGTTGGAGAAGATTTTCAGAGATAGGATCTATACACATTTAAAACTGAACAGTCTCATTAGCGAGGGACAACATGGTTTTGTACAACGGAGGTCATGCCTCACAAATTTGGTTGAGTTTTTGAGGAGGTAACAAAAATGATTGACGAAGGGTCATGGACGTTGTCTACATGAATTTTAGTAAAGCATTTGACAAGGTCCCTCATGGCAGGCTGGTGTAAAAGGTTAAATCTCACGGGATCAAAGGTGAACTAGTTAGATGGCACAGAACTGGCTTGGCCATAGAAGACAGAGGGTAGCAGTGGAGGGGTCATTGTCTGACTGGAGGTCTGTGACTAGTGGTGTTCCACAGGGATCTGTACTGAGACCTCAGCTGTTCTGATATATATAAATGATTGGAAGAAGTTGTAGCTGGTCTGATTAGTAAGTTTGCGGATGACACAAAGATTGCTGGAGTTATGGATAGTGATAAACATTATTAGAGAATACAGCAGGGTATAGATAGGCTGGAAAATTGGGCGGAGAAATGGCAGATGGAATTTAATCCAGATAAATGTGAAGTGATGCATTTTGGTAGATCTAATGCGCGCGCGGCGGGGGGGAAGCTATACAATAAATGGCAGAACCATCAGGAGTATAGATACACAGAGGGATCTGATTGTGCAAGTCCACAAAAAAAAAGATGGCAGCAAAGGCGGAAAAGGTGGTGAAGGAGGATATGGCATGCTTGCCTTTATTGGACCAGACACAGAGTATAAAAGTTGGCATGTGATGTTGCAGTTATATAGAACGTTGGTTAGGCCACATCTGGAATACTATGTCCAGTTCTGGTCGCCACACTACCAGAAGGACATGGAGGCTTTGGAGAGAATGCAGAAAAGGTTACCAGGATGTTGCCTGGTATGGAGGGTACTAGCTATGAGGTGAGTTTGAGTAAACTAAGGTTGCTCCCCTTGGAAAGACGGAGGTTGAGAGGCGATCTAATAGAAGTTTATAACATTATGAGGGGCAAAGATAGGGTGAATAGTTGGAAGCTTTTTCCCAGGTCAGAAATGACAAACACAAGGCGTCACAAGTTCAAGGTACGGGGAGCAAGGTTCAATAGATATGCAGGGGACATATTTTACACAGAGGGTGGTGGGGGCCTGGAATGCACTACCAAGTAAGGTGGTTGAGGCAGACACGCTAGGATCATTTAAGACTTATATAGATAGCCACATGAACAGCCTGGGAATAGAGGGATACAAATGGATGGTCTAGTTAGGAACACATGATCGGTGCAGGCTTGGAGAGCCGATGGGCCTGTTCCTGTGCTGTATTGTTCTTTGTTAAAATTGAGTCGATCCACGACCTGATAAACCCCTACCCAGATCATTTTGTTTCAACTGATAAACTTTAAAGTCGATGCATCTAAAAGGTGATGCCCAACCCAGCATCAATCCTGCTCGAGTGTATATTCGCATTCAAAATAAGCTGAAACTGGAATTGGATTTCACGGTACAAAACAATATGATTTGTAAAGTTGAGCATCATACTGATTGTTGGTACAGCTCCATTACATGTGTCTTGAATAAAGATGACAATTTACACCTACGTTTTGATCCAAAGTGATTGAACGTTGCACCAAAAATTGATCCGTGTAAGATTCCTACACTGGGAGAGCTTAATCCCAAATGTTAAGGTGCAAAGCATTTTTGGCAGATTACCATTTGGACTGTCCATTAGCCAGGATGTATTCCAACAACATTTGGATATTTCAGAAAATCTGCCAGACTGATACTGTTTCACAGATGACATTGCAGTTCTCAGGAAAACTAAACATGAGCATGACACAAACATTCATCAGTTCCTGGAAACAGCTAGTTTTCAACAGCAAAAAATGTCAAAGCAACATGAAGCAAGACAACTTCTTTGGATCAATCTATTCTTCAAATAGTATCAGACCTGATCCTTTTGTTGCAAAATGGTATGCTCAAAATTGTTTCCTGCATCTCCAATTATATATTTTTCTGTTCCAATATAGTTTATTAATTCATTTGTTTGTTCTGGATTTTCATTGTCATTTTTTGCACATTCTTTGGCAAAGATATATAGTAGTTTGGCTTCTTTGGTGGCAGGATTTGTTATAATTATGGTTTTAACGATCATTGTGGCAGTCATGCTGTTGCAAAGAACAATCCTAATTTACTCAAACAACAGCTATGAACACCACCCATTTCTCTGAGCATCCATGCCTGTGCAAGCTGTGTAGATTCATTAGCCCAGCAGTTCTTTTGGAATGATGGTCCCGTTTTATTAAACAGTCTTACTTCAGAATGTTGTCCTTTCCTTTTGTCTGTGATAGTACAATGTTTTTGTTCTTCAATCTTCATCTTAAGATCACATATCTGATCACTGATCTACAATCTTCTTCTCAAAGATGACGAGCTTTGTCAATAGTCCCACAGTCTATGCTCAGTTAGTTTCAACAACTCAGGAAGAGACTCCAAATCAGTCACCATTTCTTGCATGGGTCTCCACACCTACTCAATTTAATCACTGTCCAGTAACGTGTTCTCCCTCTCTGCTTTCACTAGTTCTACATTGCACTTGTCTCGCTTCATTAACTGAGATTTGTAACTATCCATCAGCCCTTCGGTGTTTGATCAAGTCTTTTGGCTGCTGCTTCTCAGACTTAGCAAACATCAACTTCTCCTTCTGAACCTGCGCCAGCTTGAGTGAATTAAATCTATAGGGGTACTGTTTAATTGGAACAGCATTTTCAACATCTACATCATGCACAATTACTTTAGTACTTCCCAGTTTGTTCCCACATATAGCTCCACATGATTGTAATAACTCTTTCAGGTCCTTCAGTAGGTAACTCAGTAATTTATCCCAATTTCTGATTATTTCCTCATTGTTCAATATAATTTGAAGAATGTCAAATTCAGAATCATCTGGGTTTGTTTCTTCACTCTGGATAGTAACAACTAACATATCCTGCTTCTGTTTTCCTTCCCCATCAAAATACCATTTGAGAATATTAAAATGACACACTCTTGAGTTTCCTTCTATTAGGCATTCTTATCAAATAGTTCACCTCACTCAATTTTCTTTTGATTCAATAAGGCCTACAAAAACTTGTTTTTAATAGTTCACCGACTGGTAATAATACTAATGCCTTTGCCCCACAATCAAAATTACAATTTGTCTGATCTATTCTCTACTTTTTCAAATCACATGCTGTCACTTTTAAACACTGTCTAGCTAATTCACCAGACTCCCTTAAGTTTGACACATGATCCAACAATGTAGTCTGAGAACAAAGGCTCACCAATTTCTCCTTGATCGATTAAGTGGTTCTCTTACTTCATGGCCAAAATTTAAATCAAAGAGACTGAATTTAATTGATTTATTCGGGGCATTTCTAATTGTAAAATGTACAAATAAAATTCCTTTATCCCAATCCTCTAGATAATCTTGACTATAGGCCCTCAGCAAGATATTTAAAGTTTGACGCCCCCAATTGATTGAAATCGCTTTACTCCTAAGCCATCCATAACGTCCTTGAACAACTTTGACAAAAGAAACAGATCTTTGGTCTGATTGTGTTTCTGTGGGCAATTCATACCTGGTGAAAAATTTAAGTAACTCCTCTACAATCCTTTTAGCTGTCATATTAGGTAATGGAATAGCCTCCGGAAGTCTAGTAAACACAACCATTATTGTCAACAAATACTGATTTCCACTTTTCATTTTAGGGATGGATCCTATGCAATCAGTTAAGAACGTAGCACAAAGATTGAAGAATTTGCTGCTAATCTATCAAAAATGTTTCATATTCCATCAAATGTATTCTTCAATATTATGTTCCCTCCAAGCTTACCATGTCAAAACAAATGTGTCCAAGAAAGACCTCAGAGGATGTCTACTACAGGAAGACCAGTCAGCTGAACTTGGTTCCAAAGTCCTTATGACAGCTCAGGCAAATTCCTCCAACAAAGGAAGGGAAACTCTCCCTTTAATTTTCAGAATACAGAGGTTCCATACATATTTATTCAGCAAGCATTTCATTGTTCATACCAATCAGACCTCTCACAAGCGCACATCCACAATTACAATGATCCATAGACACAATTTTTAAGTACAATACTTACCACACTCTGGGAATTTTTTTTCCTTCCTGATGCTCTTAGCAGACTTCCAAATCCAGCTAAGAACAAAGACATTCCTCTAGACTTAAAAGGTGAATATTGTTGAATCTGAGTTCAAAGATAATTTGCACAACGGTCTCCTTTATTTTGATCAAAATCAAGCTGAATAGATTCAGCAAGCTACAGCTGGTGATGTCTAGCTGCAACAGCTCAAGGACATCATCATCAGCAAATGCTGCAAACATATTCAACAGGTCTCTGAGCAAGCACATTCTTTCTGGTCACTCATAAACGAACTAGGACTGTCTAGAAATGTAATTTTAAAAGCAAACAAATGTTAACTCCACATGCTCTACGTGGATTTATGTTTGAACATATACGTATAGGTCACATTGACTCAGAAAAAATGCAGAGATTTGCAAATGAATCTACCTATTAGCCTGGCATCAATAAAGACATTGATGAACTGCTCAAACTGCGTGAAATATGTCAACTCCATCATCCTCAATAACCCAGAAAATCTCTCATTCTGCACAAAATTCTTTCCGTGCCATAGTGCAAGATTGTACCTGATATTTTCCATGTCTGAAGATAGGATTACATCCGAGGGACTATTTCACCATTTTTTTCGGTGAACAAATCAAGGATACCACTGGTGCAACATTTGTTGATACATTTAACAACCATATTCATTTTGTTTTGGTTCACAGTGCACTGGTGCACCCTACCAAGATATATGCAGGAAGTGGGAAATTCAGCACATTAATTTGACGATAATGAGGAGGTAATGATATCATTTATACTGCACCATTTATACTGTAGAGTCCATTATCAGAAATGCAAAGCAACTTGTCAAGATTTTTGGATGTTAAATCATTGTGCTACTCCTCAAGGTAACTTCAGAGCAACTCTGATGTTTGGAAGACAGGTCTACACAACTGTTCCCTCACGCACTCTTACCACCCAGCCCAGTCACATGTACACGATGCGTGGAAAAATATCACAGGTCAAATCATATGATGTTGTCACAAACAACGGACAAATCCTATGAAAAAGGAGGCAACACATCCAAGTTGTACATAATCAACTATCTGTCATACAAGATGATGACTGATACTGGAAGAATCATGCCCAATACAACCAGACATCGATGATGCATGACACAACTCCGTCCACAAACACAGAGAGCACACCTACAGAGCAAACTACGCAGCTGAACTGTGATAACTGTAGAAGAACTAGATCTGAGCATATCAGAAATCCATCAAAGCATTATCCTTATGTATATAAAGATAATTTACCAATGTACATTCTTGTACATAGTTATCAGAACAGACTTCCTGTTCTGCAGAGAAAAAATTGCAAGGTTAAAGAAAGGGACTATATCTTTTAAGATAGCTAGATTATATCACGTCACATTCTAATATTAAGAGGTCTCCATCTTATTCTCTGTACATGCTGTTAGTTGGAAGTTAGTCTGTTAAACAGCCGCTCAGCTGGTCAACCATTATGTAACGTAATAGTAATCTAAATAAGCATATAATCAGGACAGCATACATACATCTGAGATGTCACTTTGGATTACATAGCTGTGGTTGACATATAAGAACATAAGAAATAGGAGCAGGAGTAGGCCGTCCAGCCCTTCGAGCCTGCCCCGCCATTCAATAAGATCATGGCTGATCTGTCGTGTCTCAGTTCCACATTCCCGCCCTCTCCCCATAACCCTTAATCCCCTCGCTTTTCAAAAGCCCATCAACCCGCGTCTTAAAAATATTTAGCGAGGCAGCCTCCACCACCTCAACGGGCAGAGAATTCCAGAGATTCACCACCCTTTGAGTGAAGAAGTTCCTCCTCAACTCCGTTCTAAACCGTCCCCCCTTTATCTTGAGGCTGTGCCCCCTAGTCCTACTGTCCTTTCTGAGCGGGAAGAGCCTCTCCACCTCTATCCTATCCATCCCATTCATCATCTTATACGTCTCAATGAGATCTCCCCTCATTCTTCTAAACTCTAACGAGTACAAGCCTAGTTTATTCAGCCTCTCCTCATAGCTCAACCCCCTCAACTCCGGTATCAGCCTAGTAAACCTCCTCTGCACTCCCTCCAAGGCCAAAATATCCTTGCGTAAGTACGGCAACCAAGACTGCACACAGTACTCCAGCTGCAGCCTCACCAATGCCCTATACAGCCGCAGCAAGACCTCCCTACTTTTATATTCAATCCCCCTCGCTATGAAGGCCAGCATCCCATTCGCCTTCCTGACCACCTGCTGCACCTGCAGGCTGGGTTTTTGCGACTCATGCACAGGGACCCCGAGGTCCCTCTGCACCGTCGCCTGCTGCAGTTTTTCGCCCTGTAAGTAAGTCCTTCCTACCATTATTCCTACCAAAGTGGACCACCTCGCACTTGCATATAGAAAACTCGCATATATAAAACTACAAAGCACATCATTTGACAGCAAGCATTCACATCATCGCCCATCCCTAATCTCTTAAAATGGCGCTGTGCTGCTTGAGCTGCTGCAGCCCTTGTATTGTAAGAACACCCAACGGCATGGATATTGCAGCAAGAGAGGCTCAAGAGTATGGGCTGGATTCTCCCCTCCCACCGCTGCACAGAAATGTTTTGAGAATTAGTAAGATGAGACCTGCAGGCCTGAAAGTTCAATTTTATTTCCAACAAATGCCATCTTCCCTAAGCAGGAAACAGGTGGATTGCAATGTCATGCACACATCCTGTGACACTGAAGTTGCCCATATTAAAGGCCTAGGGAAGGGATCATGGGAACAAGTGATATGCACTGAATGGCCTTTAATGTTGTAAAATTCTGGTTTTAGCGCAGCTGGTTGAGGGAAGAATATTGCCTTGAAAAAAAGATAGTCTTTAAAATGTCCTAACCTTAGTCATAGAGGTTTACAGCATGAAAACAGGCCCTTCAGCCCAACTAGTCCATGCCGCTCAGTTTTTACCTCTAAGCTAGTCTCAATTGCCTGCATTTGGCCCAAATCCTTCTGTACTCAACTTATCCATGTAATTGTCTGAATGCTTTTTGAAAGACAAATTGTATCCACCTCTACTACTGCCTCTGGCAGCATTACTATTTGATCAGACAATGTGACTTCTACATCACAGTTGAACAGTGGCACTTGGCATTACAGTATTCAGCAACTCTATACGCGCTGGATAGGAGCGCTGGCCATGCTAAATTCTCCCTCAGTGTACCCGAACAGGTACCTGAGCGTGGCAACCAGAGGATTTTCACAGTAACCTATTTGTGACACTATTCAATAAACTTAAATTTATATTGGGTAATAATTCTAGAATAAATGGTCAATCATAAGTGTGGTTAATGCAATTTTTGGGAGAGTCAATAAATGGGTGCCAACACTCCTACCTAAAATGGAGAGCAGCCAGGCTACATGTGAAAACTGAGGGCCAATCTCAGTTCACTGCTGGGTTACCTACCTCCACCCATGCCTTTGCCTTTTAATGGTGACTTCAAGTTCAGTTCACGCATATGGCTGCTAGATTCCTGGTCTCCAGTTTGGTGGGGTAATTTCTAAAATTCAAAAAGCTTTGAATACTCCGATGACTTTATTCTAATAAAGCCAAAATCTAAATATTGTGCAGATGTCCCACAGAATACAAACCACCATCCTTACCCATTTTGAGTGAAAGTTTAAAATGACTTTCAGGTTCTTCCAGCTCAGAGCAAATATTATAAATAAGGCAAACTGACTTGTATTTCCCATTATATTGCACATTATCTCATTATAAATTTAATCTTCCCAAGTAAAACAAATAGTTACCCACAATAACTAATCTCCAACATCCTTCCCAGGACACCATGATTGATCAAAATATTTCTGCTCCAAAAGACAGCATAAAATTCTGACATAAAACTGTGTTGCGGCAGATGAAATTCAGAAACAATTTTAGATGGGCAAGTAGCCATGTGCTTACATAGTTGAAACAGTCAAACCATTAAAAGGGATTATATCCTGTGTTAATGCTTATCTAATGGCTGATTCTGGGCAGAAATCTGCATCACTGATTGAATTCAAATTGCTAATTGTTTGATAGAAATAAGTTGATTTGTGAGTCCATAATATCATATAGTAAATGTACTTAAAAATGAAACAAAATTTTCTTTTCCAGCACTGCCCTGATAATCAAGGAACTTTGCATGAAGAGAGATGATAAAGAAATTGAAAGTTTGTCAGTCAAATTTGCACTAGATTTGATTCTGAACCATGATTTACACAAGATTAAGTACCATATACATGCTAATTTGATGGAAACATTTTTCAAACTCTTAAAGTTACAACCTTGTTGTAATAAATTGTCAAAACTCTTTGGTAAGTATGGCCTTACTTTCCGTGAAAGATTGCAACACAGACAATAAGTGCATTTTAAACAAGGCAGAGACTAACGATCAGAGAATTTAGTGGATTAAAAGACCGAATGTTTGAATTTCACTCACTTTCAGCCTGAACTAGAAAGTTTCTGAACTCCTTCTAGTTCAGGCTGCATATTAAGCAAATTTCTGCACAGAGACCACATGAAGTGAAAGCTTGCCACCAAATTATAGCAGCAATTTGAAAGAGCATTTCCCACAGGTTAAATGCACTGGCAATCTTTTCATCATCTAATGAAAGTGGATGCACCTGTGTAGTACCTTCTGCAGGTGAAGGATTGCTGCTGTGTATTATAAGGTAGTAGAGTTTGAATTTTCAGGAGTAGATGTTGTCAATTCTTTGTGAACACCTAAAGAGAGAATATATGATAACAGAATCAGCAACAATCTAATTCTGATAAACACAACTTTCCAGTAAACTGAATGACGTTTTCCAGCATGAATGTTAGTAGTACACCAGTACATATAAAAAGCTATCAGCCATATAGTACGAGCAATTACAGGTAATGTAGTCTGGAGATTCATGTCTTCTTACCCATTGCTGACTGTTTCAATATATTACAAGTCTGCTACTTTGAAGGTAATTTCTACAAGTATAGTCAGCATCTGTAGATTTGATAGTCTAGCTACTTAAGTGAGAAAATCTCCTGCAATAACTTCTTTTTCCATTCCTCTACATGACCTCTGGAATTCCCCCCAAGCATCTATTATAACACACTCCCTTTCTCCTCTCTCAGGGCATTATCTGAAAGCAGAACATCAAGTTTCCCATGGAGCCTAATGACATTTGGCCCTCATCACTCTTCTCAACTCTATTTCTGAATTGTCATGCTGCTTATCCAAAATTCATGATTGGATTAGCAGGAATATCTTTCATTTAAATATATGGAAACAGGAACTATTGGGTGCGAATCACCTATTTGTATTTGTGTTTCTCACTGATGTAAGCTGTGAGGTAGGATTCACCCAACTTAACCAGTTAAACATATGCAGAGTGTTAAAGACCCATCAGCCCAGATGTTCAGAGATCAGAAAGCTGTTTAAAAGGGATGCCGCATTCATCAGGAAGCCCCCTATCCCTTCCCACAACAGAAATTATGAATTCCCCCCCCCCTCCACACTCACCAGGAGAGCACCCCCAATCTCTGAGGGGCATCAATAAAATGGGTCACTGGTCACCCTCCCCCACATCACACAAGCAAGAGGGTGCCCGACCCTCCTCTCCTCTCCACCCGCTTCAGGAAGTTCTGCCCCCACACACTGACACCCTGGCAGTGACAACCTGACCTGGCATGTTGGATCATCTGGGGGCCCATGTGCCACTGCCAGGCTGCAATGGGAGAATTCCCCCAAGGGATAGGTGGGCTCAGGATGAGATCAAGGTGTTCACCATGGCACTCTCAATGCTGAGAATGGGAGTCTCATGGCTGGACTGCCTTCTAGCCCTGGGAAACCTGAAGATGAAGAGTGGCATGGTGATTTCATGACATTCTGGTCTGTGGACTGTGAAAACTTTGAAGAGGGCTGAACACTTTAATGTCCATGCTGCTGGACATGTGGTAGGCCTCCAAATCCCAGCAGAACTTCATTCAGCAGAATGGATTCCCCTTTCTCTATTTCAGAAGCTGCAGATGTGAGAAGACCACTTTCAAGTGCTCTGAAGTCAGTCACTTTTGAGAGAGGAAGCAATTCCCTTCTCCACAGCTGCTCAGTCAGCCCCATTCTTTTAACGTAGCCTTTACTGCAAGTCTCTTCAGCCTTCATAGAAAGCATAAAGCCTTTGAAATCCATTCAAAATCTTCCAAAAGCTACTTCCAGTCAATTTCACTCCAGTCCTTTTAACTCACCTTTGACTGACAGCCAATCTCAGTTCACTGCTGGGTCACCTACCTCCACCCATGGCTTTGCCCTTTAATGCTGACTTCAAGTTCAGTTCACTCATGGAGCTGCTAATTTCTGGTCCCCAATTTGGTGACGTAATTTCTAAAATTCAATGAGCATCGAACAGCTCAGTGACTTTACTCTAATGAAGCCAAAATCTAAATATTGTTCAGGTGTCCCACAGAACCTCAGATTTCCCACAGTGGATGAACTGCCAACCTTACCCATTTTGAGTGCAAGTTGAAAATCACTTTCATGTTCTTCTAACTCAGAGCAAGTATTGCAAACAAGCCAAGCTGACTTGTATTTCCTATTACATTGCACATCATCTCATAATGGATTTATTTTGTCTTTCCAGGTAAAGCAAATACATCCTTCACAAGACACCATGACTGATCAAAATATTTGAATGACAGTAAAATGGTTTTTCAACAGTATGCAGTCAGCTTTCTTTCCCTTCAAGGTTGAATGCATCTGAATTCCACCCCCACCCCGTTGTTCATAACACCAATAATGTTTACACAAAAGAGGAATTGAAAAGCACAGTGCCACACGGGTTCAATGCCACCATTATTATGACCAGACTGGAAACTAAGAGCAGATCCGTAAGAGAAGTGAATACCGTTTTTTGTTATGAAATATGAAGCATCGATCAATCATTAACGTTTGTCAATAACCAGCAAGCAAATAATGGGGGCAATAGGGAATACTGAAAGTCTGATCAGGTATATATTGCATTAGGTACGACTCCAGGCCACAGCTCTGTTGCTACCTTGACATAACAGAGAAACAGAAAAGAAATGGTGCAACCCCAGCTGGAACACCAAGGTGAAAACGTCTTATTGAAACGACTTACATCTGCAGAGGGAGTGAGCCATTTCGCATTTGCTAAAGAACCCCTGCTCTGAATGATTTTTTGTTTAAGGCATCGTCTGAAAGGTGGCAACTCTATAAATGCAGACAGCTTTTATATCTCTCACCCAGATCTTCTAAATCATCTGGATTTCCTATTTTGTAAATTTTGCAAAGGGTGTGTTGGGGTGCAGTGTCCACTGATAAACACTACCAAATATCCAAATCATTTCTTTCCTCCTATAATGTTTTTATTACTTTCAAAATGTGAGAGTTGCTGGCTAGGCCAGAATTTCAGGCTCAGCCCTAATTGCCTAGTAGTGAGCTGCCTTTTTGAGCCATTGCAGTCCAGGTGCTGTAGTACACCCATGTGCTGTTAGGGAAGGAACACCACAATTTTCCAGCAACAGTGAAGGGACGGTGATATGTCAGATTGGTAAATGGCTTGGAGGAGTGTTCCCATGTGTCTGGTACCCTTGTCCTTCTAGGCTTTAGTGATGGAAGGATTGAGTATTTGTTGGTGGGCTGCCAATCAAGTGGACTGCTTTGTCCTGGACGTTGACTTTCTTGGGTATTATTAGGGCTGCACTCATCCAGACAATTAAAAGTATTCCATAGCACTCTTGACATGCCTCGTGGATGGACAGGCTTTGGGGAGTCAGGAGGTGAGTTACTTGCCACAAGATTCCTAGCCTCTGACCTGCTCTTGTAGCCACATTATTTACATGGCTAATCCAGACAATGGTAACTGTAGAATGTTGATAGTGAGGGATCCAGCAATGGTAATGCTACTGAATTCAAGGGAAAATGGTCAGATTCTCTTTTGTTGGAAATGCTCATTGCCTAACACGTGTATTTCCTATTTGTCATTGCATGCCTGCATATCATCCAGGTCTTGCTGCATTTGGACATGGAGACTGCTTCAGTAGAGGGGTCATGATTGAGGCTGAACATTGTACAGTCATCAGTGAACATTTCCACTTCTGACCTTATAAGGTTACTGTCAGATCAGCAATAATCTTATTAAGAACATAAGAAATAGGAGCAGGAGTAGGCCAACTAGCCCCTCAAGCCTGCCCCGCCATTCAATAAGATCATGGCTGATCTGTCTTGGCTCAGTTCCACATTCCCACCCTCTCCCCACAACCCTTAATCCCCTCACTTATCAAAAACCCATCAACCTGCGTCTTAAAAATATTTAGCGAGGTAGCCTCCACCACTTCAACAGGCAGAGAATTCCAGAGATTCACCACCCTTTGAGTGAAGAAGTTCCTCCTCAACTCCGTTCTAAACCGCCCCCCCTTTATCTTGAGGCTGTGTCCCCTAGTCCTACTATCCTTTCTGAGTGGGAAGAGTCTCTCCACCTCTATCCTATCCATCCCATTCATCATCTTATACGTCTCAATGAGATCTCCCCTCATTCTTCTAAACTCTAACGAGTACAAGCCTAATTTATTCAGCCTCTCCTCATAGCTCAACCCCCTCAACTCCGGCATCAGCCTAGTAACCCTCCTCTGCACTCCCTCCAAGGCCAAAATGTCCTTGCATAAGTACGGCGCCCAAAACTGCACACAGTACTCCAGCTGCGGCCTCACCAATGCCCTATACAGCCGCAGCAAGACCTCCCTAATTTTATATTCAATCCCCCTTGCGATGAAGGCCAGCATCCCATTCGCCTTCCTGACCACCTGCTGCACCTGCAAGCTGGGTTTTTGCGACTCATGCACAAGGACCCCGAGGTCCCTCTGCACCGTCGCCTGCTGCAGTTTTTCTCCACGTAAGTAATAATCCTTCCTACCATTATTCCTACCAAAGTGATGGAGCAGGTTCCATGGGTTGAATTGCCTATTCCTGCTCCTTGTCCATATGTTGGAAGGAATCCCATTGATGAAGTAGCTGAAGATGGTCCGGCCGAGGACACTATCTGAGGAAATCCTGATGTGATGTCCTGGAACTAGGAAGATTGATCTCCAATAATCAAAACCATCTACATTTGTGCTAGGTATGACTCTAACCAGGGAGAGCTTTCCTCCCTGCTTTCCATTGACTCCAATTTTGTGAGGACTCCTCAATACCATAATCGGTCAAAAACTGCTTTGATGTCAAAGGCAGTTACTCTCACCTCACCTCGGGAGATCAGCTCTTTTGTGCATGTTTGAACCAAGGCTGTAATGAAGTCAGCAGCGGAGTGGCCCTGCCAGAACCCTAACTGAACGTCAGTGAGCAGATTATTGCTGCGCAAGTGCTACTTGATTGAACTGTTGATAATCCTTTCCATCACTTTATGGATGACTGAGTGTAGACTGCTGGGATAGTAATTGATCAGGTTGGATTTGTTTTGCTTTTTGTGAACAATACATAACTGGGCAATTTTCCATGGTCAGGCAGATGCCAGTGTTGTAGCTATATTGGAACAGCTTGGCTAAGTGGGCAGCTAGTTCAGGAGCACAAGTCTTCAGTACTATTTTTCAAATGCTGTCAGGGCTTTTGCAGTATCCAGTGACTTCATCCATTTCTTGTTATCATGTGGAGTGAATCAAAGTGGCTGAAATCTGACATCTGTGATTCTAGGGACTCCGGAGGTCCTCGACAGAAATCCATCTTCCATTGGTTAGTCATTATGTCGATTACTTATATTTCTCATTTTTATAAGTGCAGAGTGGAAGGCATTGGCAAACATCAGCTGACATAAACTGCTTAGAATACATCCCAGAATGAAGTGCCATTAGACAACGAGCCAAGAACCTATTTCAGGCATAGCATACATGAATAAATGAATGGGCATTGTTCAAATGTAACCCAGGGACAAGGTTCACCAGCAAAGGCACTTCAGACAGATACGCCAGCTGTACGAGACTCATCAGCACCCACAACACTCTACTTTAGCTTCTGCGCTTTCAGAATATTACCTTGTATCATTTCAAGATGTAACATGTCTTTCCAATTTCAGGCAAAAATAGTCTGTTGATAAATATTTCATTTAATGTATGAACTATTAGTTGTTGTAGAAATTGGTGCTGATTGTAAAAGGTGTAGTCTTCTTTCAAAATATTGAACAGACGTTGACTGTAGTTTCATGAAAGCCTCCAGTTCTTGGACAATGGAGTGATACTTCTAGAAACAAAGAGAAAGAGAATGGATTTTAATCAATGAATTGAAGGTCTACTCATCACCATAAGACATAGGAGCAGAATTAGGCCATTCACCCCATTGAGTCTGCTCCACCATGCAATCATGGCTGATATTTTTCTCATCCCCATTCTCCAGCTTTTATCCCTTAAGTAGCAATGGTAATGGGAAGGAGTCATATTCATCATAATAAGTGTAATTTTGTGGAGAATAATTAAAATCCAATCCCATAAATTAATTATTTATAATGGGGACCAGGAACGTGAACCATCAATCTCACAGCAGTGTCACACTTGAACAATGATCTCAGTACTCCAAACAGCTGTGCGCACAAAGAAAATTCTCTCTAATGATGCATGAGTTTCACTATCACTATAAAACCATGCCACCATTGTGTTCTCTTGCTCACCAGCAAGGAAAACAAGAGATATAATATAGTCAAAACAGATAGATATATCAGAAAAGACGAAATAGCTTATTTTACTTAGGTTAATCTAATGTCTGATTTGACAGTTTAAATTCTTATTGGTAAAGCATGAGTGGATTAACATAAACCTGAATGGAGCTGATTGTTAAAATCTTCAAATACTTTCCCAACAAACACTTCATAAAACACAGAAGACTCTGATCTTGATGTACACTAAATCAGACATGAACAATTTTTAGGCCTGGCAATTTAATACTCAGTGACTCACGTGGATAGAAATCTGATTATTTTGACTACTAAAGGAAATGGATGTGAAGTGCAATGATGTGTATTAAGTATGATGGAATATTTGAAGTGGAAAACTACTGATTGTTTATAAATTGCCTCAGGGTTACTACTGATGGCAGCAATAAACTAAAAAGCAAAATTTGCAAACCAATGTTAGGATGGCAAAAGCTTTCTAGTAAGACATGTAGATATATATTAAAACGTACACTTAAAATAAATCTTTTCCTCAAATACTCTTGGGCTGTCCTCCACACGTTTCACCCGAATTTGCTGTGCTAATGATGACAAAGCTGTTGAAGATCATTGTCATGCATTGGTGAGACATCCAACATCTTTGGGCGTGTGCACATTGTAAGGTACTAGTCCAGAAACTGTTTGTGCCATTCTGTACTGCTTCAGAAGCTTCAGTGTTGCCATCGTCGTCAAGATTAAAAAGGGATAAAGTGACACTGACAAGAATTTGAGCTAACATTTTCATTCTTTCATAGTATGTGGACGTAGTTGTAAGATCAGCATTTATTACCCATCTCTAACTGCCCTCCCAATGCTGCTGGGAAGTGAATTTCAGGATTTTGATCTCACCACAATGAAAGAATGGCAAATACAGTGGCCACATGATGGTGCATGGCCTAGAGGGGAACTTGCAATGAATGTGTTTCCATGCAACTGCTGCCTTTCTCCATCTAGGTGCCAGCAGTTGCAGGTTTGGAAGATGCAGTTGAAGGAGCCTAGGTTAATTTCTGCAGCACATCTTGTAGATGATACACACTCCTACCACTGTGCATCAGTGATGGAGGAAATATTTGAATTAGTGAATGGGTTGCAGATCAAGCAGGATGGTTTGTCATAGATGATGTCAAGCTTCCTGCAGAGTGTTGGGAGTTGGCACTCACCCAGATAAGTGAAGAGTATTCTATCAGGCTCCTCACTTGTGCAATGTGGACAGGTTTTGGAGGATCAAGGGATAAGTTACTCACTGCAAAATTCCAGCCTCTGACCTGCTCTTGTATTTATATGGCTGGGTCCTGTTGAGTTTCCGGTCAATGGTAAATCCCAGGATATTGATATTGGAGGATTCAACAATATTCTCACCACTGAATGTCATAAGAACATAACAAATAGGAGCAGGAGTAGGCCATCCAGCCCTTCGAGCCTGCCCCGCCATTCAATAAGATCATGGCTGATCTGTCGCTGCTCAGTTCCACTTTCCCGCCCTCTCCCCATAACCCTTAATCCCCTCTCCTATCAAAAACCCATCAACCCTCGTCTTAAAAATATTTAGCGAGGCAGCCTCCACCACTTCAACGGGCAGAGAATTCCAGAGATTCACCACCCTTTGAGTGAAGAAGTTTCTCCTCAACTCCGTTCTAAACTGCCCCCCTTTTACCTTGAGGCTGTGCCCCCTAGTCCTATTGTCTTTTTTGAGCAGGAAGAGTCTTTCCACCTCTATCCTATCCATCCCATTCATCATCTTATACGTCTCAATGAGATCTCCCCTCATTCTTCTAAACTCTAACGAGTACAAGCCCAGTTTATTCAGCCTCTCCTCATAGCTCAACCCCCTCAACTCCGGTATCAGCCTAGTAAACCTCCTCTGCACTCCCTCCAAGGCCAAAATATCTTTGCGCAGGTGCGGTGCCCAAAAATGCACAGTACTCCAGTTGCGGCCTCACCAATGCCCTATACAGCTGCAGACCTCCCTACTTTTATATTCAATCCCCTTCGCTATGAAGGCCAGCATCCCATTCGCCTTCCTGACCACCTGCTGCACCTGCAAGCTGGGTTTTTGCGACTCATGCACAAGGACCCCGAGGTCCCTCTGCACCGTCGCCTGCTGCAGTTTTTCGCCCCGTAAGTAATAGTCCTTCCTACCATTCTTCCTACCAAAGTGGACCACCTCACACTTGCCAACATTAAATTCCATTTGCCATTTCCTGGCCCATTTGCCCAGCCTATCTAGATCCTTCTGCAGACTCTCCACACCCTCCGCACAATTTGCCATTCCCCCAATCTTGGTGTCATCAGCAAATTTCGATACTCTACACTCGGTTCCCTCCTCCAGATCATCTATATAAATGGTAAAAAGCTGAGGCCCCAGCACCGAACCCTGGGGCACTCCAATAGTCACCATCCGCCAATCCGAATAGCACCCGTTGACCCCCACTCTCTGCCTCCTATTTGACAACCAATCCTCTATCCACGCTAACACCCTACCCCCAACTCCATGTCCCTCGACCTTCTGCAATAACCTCTTGTGAGGCACTTTGTCAAACGCCTTCTGAAAATCTAGAAAGACCACATCCACCGGCTCTCCTCTATCCACCGCCCTAGACACATCCTCATAGAACTCCAGTAAATTTGTCAGACACGACTTCCCTTTAATGAAACCGTGCTGCGCCTGCTCTATCAAGCAATTCCCTTCAAGATGCCTCGCAATTTCCTCCTTAATGACAGATTCTAACATTTTACCTACCACAGACGTTAAACTAACCGGCCTATAATTCCCCGCCTTTTGCCTGGCACCCTTCTTAAACAACGGCGTAACATTAGCCGTTTTCCAATCATCCGGCACTTCCCCGGAATCCAGCGACGTTTGGAAAATAACCACCAAGGCATCCACTATCACCTTCGCCATTTCTTTCAGAACCCTCGGATGCATTCCATCCGGTCCTGGGGACTTGTCCACAATCAGTCCCTCCAGTCTGTCGAGCACCGCCTTTCTAGTAACAGTAATGTCATTAAGACCCTCCAGTCCTACCACCTTTCCATCGCTAACACCTGGCAAATTATTCACGTCCTCCTCCGTGAAGACAGAAACAAAAAAGTTATTCAATACCTTAGCCATATCCCCATCCCCTACCACTAGGTCCCCTTTCTCATCCTCTAAAGGACCAACATTCACCCTAGCCAGCCTCTTCCTTTTTATATATTTATAAAAACTCTTGCTATCCTTTTTTATATTAATCGCTAGCCCAGCTTCATAGTTTCTCCTACCCTTCCTTATCAACTTCTTTGTCAATCTTTGTTGACATTTAAACCTCTTCCAATCCTCTTCTCGCCCACTACTCTTAGCTACTCTAAATTCCTCCACTTTTAGTTTAACACTTTCCTTCACCTCCTTCGTTATCCACGGCTTATTACCTCTCCTCCTACTATCCTTTTTGACCATCGGAATAAATTTCCGTTGAGCACCAAGAAAGATCTCCTTAAAGATCCTCCACTGCTCCTCAACAGATCCTCCCTCCAACGCGCTCTCCCAGTCCACATTCGCCAATTCTTCTCTCATCCTACCGTATTCCCCTCTATTCAAACAAAGGACGCGTGTCCGGGAACCCACTTTCTCCTCCTCCATCTGCACCAGAAACTCCACCATACAATGATCACTCTCCCCAAGAGGATCCTTCACCACAAGGTCCCTAATTCTACCCGCTTCATTACATAGCACCAGATCCAAGATAGCTCGCTCCCTCGTCGGCTCCAACACACACTGTTCGAGGAAACTATCCCGGCAGCATTCCGAGAACTCTTCCTCCAGCCCCCCACGTCCAACATGGGTCGACCAATCAATATGCAGATTGAAATCCCCCATAACTACGGCCGTCCCATTCCTGCACGCCGCACTTATTTGCGCGTTAACAGCCCGCCCCATCTCCAGATCATTATTCGGGGGCCTATAGACGACACCCACCAGTGTCTTCCTCCCTTTGCTGTTCCTAATCTCCACCCACAACGATTCCACCCTCTGCTCCTTGGCTCCAATATCATCCCTTGCTACCACCGTGATGCTATCCTTAATCAGCAGAGCTACGCCCCCCCCTTTTCCCTCCTGCCTATCCTTCCTAAACACTTGATAGCCCTGTACATTCAGCTCCCAGTCCCTGTCACCCTGCAGCCACGTCTCTGTAATGGCCACCAGATCGTATCCATTTGTGTCGATCTGCACCATCAGCTCATCCACTTTATTCCGAATGCTTCGTGCATTCAGATAAATTGCTTTCATCCCAGCCTTCACCTGGACCCTATTTGCCGCAACGCCACCAACTATACTCACGCCCCCTACTCCCTCTATTATTGGGACATCCTCGGCCTCTTCCCTTACATGTACACTCTCCTTAACTTTAGACCTCGTAAGGTCACCTACCCTCGCACCCAGGAAATGTCAGCAGGAAATGTTTGGATTCTCTCTTGTTGGAGATAGTCATTGTCTAGCACTTGTGTGACACAAATGTCATCATTTATCAATCCAAACCTGCATGTTACCCAGGTTTCGCTGTATATGGACATGGCCTGCTTCAGTATCTAAGGAGTTGCGAGTAGTGCTGAATAGTGTGCAAATGTCATCGCCTCTAACCTTGGTGGGTGGCTGGAACTCGCTGCCAGGGGAGGTAGTGGCAGCGAATACGGTAAAGGTTCTAAGGGGCGCCTTGACAAATACATGAATAGGATGGGAATTGAGGAATATGGTCCCCAGAAGGGTAGGGAGTTTTAGTTAAGTCAGGCAGCATGGTCGGTGCAGGTTTGGAGGGCCGAAAGGCCGGTGCGGGGTGGGGGGGAAGGTGGGGGTGTGTGAATGTGTGTGTGTCCTGTGCTGTAATTTTCTTTATTCTTTATGATGAAAGGTAGGTAATTAATGAAGCAGATTAGGTCTAGGATACTATCATGAGGAGCTCTTCAACCCAATCTCCCCTCCGTCATTTCCACTGACTTCTATTTTGACAGGGCTCCTTGATGCTACATTCAGACAAATGTTAGGTTGATATCAAGGGCAGTCACTCTTAACTCCCTAAGTTCAGTTGCTTGAATCACGGTTATAATGAGCTCAAGATTCAAATGGCACTGGGGGGACCAAATCGAGCCTCAGTGAGCATGTTACTACTGTCCACTAATAGCAAAGTGTTTTCAGATCTGAGTTTTTCCATTTAAATCAAGACGTTTTAATATTTTTCTGCTCACTTTAAAGTACAAACTTAAGATTTTTTGAACTGATTAATATCACTTCTAGTTTTGTTAAAAATATGAACTGATGATTTTTAAAATCATCATTTGTACGAATTACTCTGAAAATCTCCGTATCGCTCATGACTAGGATTCTCAAGTGCTGCCAAATGTGAATTGAGTTTTGGCTGGAACACCAAATTCTCCGTTCTCACTTGCAGCAGGGCAACCACAGGCAGGATCCAAGAATCCTGCCCTGAATCTTTTGTTGGCAAGACTTTTTAACATTAATCTACATTGCCAGATACTAATTATGTATCTGGCAATATAGCAGCGTAACTTCGACAGATTCTGCAGTCACAGCTATTGTTCACTGTACCATACTTTTGTCTTTTTTGCTAGCATTAGAAAATACTAAGCTACTTCTTCTTGGATCCAAGGATCCTCTCTCCTTGCACGTGAAGTACTCAATCTGACCATTGCACAAGGTTAATTCACACTTTGTTTGAAGCTAGTGGCGAGCTATGTTGCTTCACTGTTAACTGCAAACTGCACATCTTCACCTCATCCAAGACTCTGCCCATATCCTATCCCATACATAGAACATAAGAAATAGGAGCAAGAGTAGGCCATGTAGCCCTTCGAGCCTGCCCCGCTGTTTACTAAGATCATGGCTGATCTGAAGTGGATCAGTTCCACTTTCTCGCTTTATCCCCATAACCCTTAATTCCCTTGTCTGTCAAAAACCTATCTACCCGTGACTTAAATATATTTAGCGAGGTAGCCTCCACCACTTCAACGGGCAGAGAATTCCAGAGATTCACCACCCTTTGAGTGAAGAAGTTCCTCCTCAACTCCGTTCTAAACTGCCCCCCCCTTATCTTGAGGCTGTGCCCTCTAGTCCTGCTATCCTTTCTAAGCGGGAAGAATCTCTCTACCGCCACCCTATCCATCCCTTTCATTATCTTATACGTCTCTATAAGATCCCCCCTCATCCTTCTAAACTCCAGTGAGTACAGACCCAGTCTATTTAGTCTCTCTTCATAGTCTAACCCCCTCATCTCCGCTATCAGCCTAGTGAACCACCTCTGCACTCCCTCCAAGGCCAAAATATCCTTGCGCAAGTGTGGCAACCAAAACTGCACACAGTACTCCAGTTGTGGCCTCACCAGTGCCCTGTACAGTTGCAGCAAGACCTCCCTGCTTTTATATTCTATCCCCCTCGCTATAAAGGCCAGCATTCCATTCGCCTTCTTGATCACCTGCTGTACCTGCCAAAGCCTGTTTACACAGCATGCTATTCTAGCATTGTTTTTGTGCATCTCAAATGTTCAAATTTAAAATTCTCAACTTTGTAGTTTCCTCCAAAGCTGCACTCTCCCTGTATTGCTGTCATCTGTTCTAAATCTTCTCCAAATTCTCCAGGCCTCTGACTCCAGGCTTTTGTGCATGGTCTCCTTCCCTTCATCTCACTATTTGGGTCCATGCCTTCAATTGCTGGATAAACTCCTTGACAATTACTCTTTCTTTCTAAAATGTTTCAACATGTTCTTGACCAAATTTTCTATTCACTCTATTTGGTTCAGCATTATACTGTTCTCATGTCACTGTGAATGCAATGCTTCATTAAAAGTTGCCAGACGAACATGTTTCTCTTCCTCTAAGATTAAAACTTAGATGCTGAGAGTTTGAACATCAGGTTGAACCATAGCAGGTTTCATTCATGTATGTGAACTGCTAGTTGATGACAATGTTCAAAAGGAAATATAATTTTCTCCACAATTTCAACAATGTCATTACCAAAATTATCATATTCAAAACATGGGTTAACAGATCAGCAACCATCTCGGCATCTCAAAAGTTTGGCTGTAAAAGCACAGCAGATACCGAAAACTGCACAAATGGAGCACTTACTGACATCTCAATGACCGTCTACTATATCCAAGGCTCAAGTCAGAATGTGGCCAAGAATCTGACACCACCCAGAGTTACACAGTACATTCAATGATTGGCCCATCCACTGAACATTGCCCCCTAATCACCCGCACTCTGGTAGAAATATCCATAATTTACAAGTTCTCAACGTGTCTGCGTGGCTTCCTCCTTGTGCTACGGTTTCATCCCACACTCCAAAGATGTGCAGGTTAGGTGGACTGGCCATGCCAAATTGCCCTTTAGTGTCAGGATGTGTGGGGTTATGGGGACAGGGTCTGAGTGGGATTGTTGCCGGTGTGGGCTCGGTGGGCCGAATGGCTTCTTACTGCACTGGAGGGATTCTATATGCCAACATCTCTTCAAAGTTATGCCTCCCTCTGCTGCAACCTCCATCATGAAGAAGGACAAGAGCAACAATCGCATGGAAATACTGTTATCACCCCTGCGGAAACAAAAACTACAAACAACCCCAACTAAAACAAATGGACAAGACTTCGCTTTTTCTAACTTTTACTTCAACAATCAAACCAAAATCAACATAAATTAAACGAAGTATCAGGAAAATTGCAGTCAATATGACCAATAAATTACACATTGAACAGCAGATACAAATATCGATTTCAGATTAATCAGGTAGTCCACTTAGTGCATATAGCACTAATTTCAGCCACAAACTCCTTTACGGTTGTTCTGAGATTGTGAAAGGTGTAATGACGCAATTAAACAAAAAATGTTACCATTGTCATTCGGTGTCTTTCCTGGAGCTCACTACCAAACGCTCTTCAGGTGTTGTACTTTCCTCCTTTAAATTTTATGTCATCACACCGTTCCTCAAAAATCTAATTCTTGACCCCACCTCATAACAACATAAGAAATAGGAGCAGGAGTAGGCCATCTAGCCCTTTGAGCCTGCCCCGCCATTCAATAAGATCATGGCTGATCTGTCGTGGCTCAGTTCCACTTTCCCGCTTTCTCCCCATAACCCTTAATCCCCTTGCCTACCAAAAACCTATCTACCCGCGTCTTAAATATATTTAGCGAGGCAGCCTCCACCACTTCAACGGGCAGAGAATTCCAGAGATTCACCACCCTTTGAGTGAAGAAGTTCCTCCTCAACTCTGCTCTAAACTGCCCCCACCCCCCTTATCTTAAGGCTGTGCCCTCTAGTCCTGCTGTCCTTTCTGAGTGGGAAGAACCTCTCCACCTCTACCCTATCCATCCCTTTCATCATCTTAACCTCAACCTTGCAAATAACGACAACGGTTCAATGGAAACTTTCAAAAGGAAATTGGATAAGTACCCGAAGAGAACAAACTTGCACTGTCATGGAAAAAGAGCAAGAAAAAGCATGGACAGGGTGGATAGCCTCATTGTGTACTGCTGTACCCATTCCATATCACAGCACTGGGCAAGGGGAGGCCATTCGGGACATCAGCCCTGTACAAGCTTCTTGAAAATTCACCTCACTCCCCTGCTACTTGCTTGCTAATAGCTCTGCAAATTCACCACAAAGTCCAGCTTGAACAACCCCTCAGGAAAACCATGAAGCTCGACCTCACATTCGACGGAAACACATATTGGGCGGGATTTTCCGGCCGCTTTCGCCATGAAACCGGAGAATCCCGCCCGAAATCAGCGAACTTGGCACGGTCCGCTCCGATTCTGGGGGCGGGAGAATTCGTCCCAAAGCAAGAAAATTTTAAAACCGTTCATCAAAAAGACACCGATGGTTTAAACGGCTGTGTAATGCCGTCATTTCTGGCGATTTCGCACCGTTTTCATTGAAGTTCTCGAGCTTCAGCTGTCGAGTTCAAAACCACCTTTCGGTAACTTCGCGCACCTTCCAGAAAGTTCTCCACCAGCCGACAGCAGTACGCAGGCGCGTTCTGGTGGGTGACAGCAGTGCGCAGGCGCGTTCTGACAGACGACAGCAGTGCGCAGGCGCCCTTCGCGAGGCGGGATCTTTCCCCTCCCAGTCTACGCATGCGCACCGGGATTTGGCGCGTCGTGTGCTGAATTTTTCCCAGCGCGCGGTTTTCGTCTCTCTGCCAGTTTTGAGTCATTCACATTGCTTTCCCCCGGGTGCCCTAACTCCAGCTTTCCGTAACTATCTGCAGCGCCGATCAACCATGAGAGGAAGCTCTTGTTGGTTCAACTACATGAGATCTATCCAGCAACCTTGGGTGGCCAACCTTCCTGCCTTGTTCTGGAATCTCCGGGAGATTAAGGATTAATAACTCAGGCACATTAACAACATAAGAAAAAGCAATATGAGAAAAAAAACTTTTTGAGGCAGCAGATGGTTAGGATTTGGAATGCACTGCCTGAGAGTGGTGGAGGCAGGTTCATTCGAGATGTATAAGGGGTAATTATACTTTTTATGTAATCGTTTGTGGGACAGGAGCGTCACCGGCTGACCAGCATTTGTTGCCCATCCCTATTTGCCCATGTTCAGTGGCAGTTGCGAGTCAACCACATTGCTGTGGATCTGCAGCCGCATGTAGGCCAGACCAGGTAAGGATGGCAGATTCCCTTCCCTAAAGGACATTAGTAAACAAGATGCATTTTGGCCAATAATTGACATAGTCATCAGTAGACTCTTAATTCCAGATTCTTCTATTGAATTCAAATTCCACCATCTACCGTGGCGGATCCAAACCTGGGTCCCCAAAACATTAGCTGAGTTTCTGGATTAATCATCCAGCGATAATACCACTAGGCCATCACCTAACCCCTATTATTTGAAGACAAAGAATGTGCAGAGTTTTGGAGATATTGCTGATATGGAGAGTGGGCACTGACATAACGAGCTGAATGATTTCTTTCTGCATTGACATTTCTGTGTTAACCAGAAGTAGACCACTTGATTGAAATTACCAGAGGTGACATCAGGAAAAAAACCTTTTTTACACAAAGAGTGGTTAGTTTCTGGAATGCATTGCATGAGAGTGGTGGCGATAAATTCAACAGAATTCAAAGGCAATTGGATGATTAGCTGAGAGTGAGGGAGAAAGGCAGGGATTGGGGTTGGATAAATAGCCTTCTGCTGTAATCATTCCATGATTCTATACAGCCCCTTGAGTTCTGCTATTAAATATGATTTTCTTCTACCTCAACTTCACTTTTATAGAACATAGAACACTGCAGCACAAACACTACAGCACAAACAGGCCCTTTAGCCCACAAGTTGCGCCGATCATATCCCTACCTACCAGGCCTATCTATAACCCTCAATTCCATTAAATTCCATGTACTCATCCAGAAGTCTCTGAAAAGACCCCAACGAGTTCGCCTCCACCACCACCGACGGCAGCCGATTCCACTCACTCACCACCCTCTGAGTGAAAAACTTACCCCTGACATCTCCAGTTCCTATTCAGTTCCCATGTCTGTTGATTATGAGACCAAAAGTGTGTTTATTTCTTCCTCAAATATACTCAAGATGAAGCACTCAGCTCTGAGAGTTCAAAAAATTATGAGTCTTAGTTTGATCACTTCTCATCCTTCTAAACTCCAGACAGCACTGGTGCAATTTACTCACCGTAAGACAAGCCTCTCACACGTGGAGTCAATCTAGTGAACTTTCATTGTACTGTCTTCAATGCAAAGATATCCTTCCTTATGGAAACTGCATCTGTGCACAGTATTCCTAATGTGTTCTCCAAAATTCTATACAATTGTACCATGAGTTCCTTGTTCTTCCACTTCAGTCCCTTTGCATTAATTGGTTCCTGTTTGGTAACGTTTTGTGTTCCATGCAAGTGTATGCCAAAATCTCTGTGAATATCAACATATAGATGTTTCTTCTCTTAAAATGTATTTTGTTTTCTTATTCTAGTACCAAAGTGAATAAATCCACACTTGCTATACTCCATCTGCTACCTTGCTACTCACTTACTTAACATGTCTGCATCTCTTTTCAGTTTCATTGTGTCTTTCTCACAGTTTACATTCACACCTAGATTTGTAAGCAAACTTAGATTCATTATTCTCTGCTTCTTTGTCTCAGTCATTAAAATAGATTGTAAGTAGTTAAGGCCCTCGCACTGATGCTTGCAGCCAATAGTTAATGCCAGTTAACTTGAAAATTTCCTATTTATCCTCACTCTTTTTCTTATCGACTAACCAACCTTCCATCCATGCAAATATGTTATCCCCAGATACATGATTCAATGTCTTTCATATTAACATTTTTTATGGCACCTTATTAATAGCCTTTTTTGAAATCAAAGAATACTTCATCTATTGGCTTGCTTTTATCTACCGTACGAGTTATATCTTCAAAAAGTTATAATAAACTTATTATTTTGGTTTTCATAAAACCGTGCTGGACTCTGTCAAATCATGAAAATATTTTCTAAGTGTTTTATTAACACCAAATTATATGTTCCAGCACTTTTCTGACTACTCAATTCAGGCTAGCTATTTATTTTCTGTTTTCTCCCTAATAGCAGTTATTTTGCTTATTTTGGCTAATAGCAGTTTTGCCAACTTTCAGTTGGCTGGACAGGTTTAGCATTTTGGGGGATTCACAATCTCTACAGCTATCCCTTTTGATTTGTTCTTTTATGAGTTGCATTTGATTGGTGTTAAAGGTATACAAATTGAGACATTTTGGTTAATAAGGTATTCAGTTTCTGGGAACCTTGGAGAATGAAGTCGAAAATGGGTCACTTAGCCAACAGCTGCTGGAGATGTCTAACTGGCATAATCAGTTGGTAATTAGCAGTTGTAAAGAATAAGATTGAGGAAGCTTGGCAGTTGAGTTGTTTAATATGTGAAATGAACGCTCAGCTAAAGCATTTATTCAATGTTAATTGACAGTTTATAAGAAGAGCATGAAAACTGTTGCAGGGAACAGTAAAGATGAACTAATTGTATGGAGCTGAATGGTGCATTGCTGAGAGCATGGAATTTTCATGTTTAGGAAGACAGCTAGTAAAGGATGTTGCATAGTTATCACTAACCAAGAAATTCCTCATGGGTTCTGATTAATTAACATAACTATGGGAGAAATCCTATTTATACAGATAACCAAGAGAATTTCTGCCAAAATAAGTGATCCAAATTATCCTGATGCTGATGTCTCATGTATATAAGATGAGGGGGTTGGACTATGAAGAGAGACTAAATAGACTGGGTCTGTACTTGTTGGAGTTTAGAAGGATGAGGGGGGATCTTATAGAGATGTATAAGATAATGAAGGGGATGGATAGGGTAGAGGTAGAGAAATTCTTCCCGCTTAGAAAGGATAGCAGGACTCGAGGGCACAGCCTCAGGATAAGGGGGGGCAGTTTAGATGAGAGTTGAGGAGGAACTTCTTCACTCAAAGGGTGATGAATCTCTGGAATTCTCTGCCCATTGAAGTGGTGGAGGCTACCTCGCTAAATATATTTAAGTCATGGGTAGATAGGTTTTTGATAGACAAGGGAATTAAGGGTTATGGGGAGAGAGCGGGAAAGTGGAACTGATCCATTTCAGATCAGCCATGATCTTATTGAATGGCAGGGCAGGCTCGAAGGGCTAGATGGCCTACTCCTGCTCCTATTTCTTATGTTCTTATATGGATGTCACTAACAATGTCCATTCCCAAGCTGCTCTTCAGGAGATGATAAACCCCTTCTTGAACTACTGAAGTCATGTGGTCAGGGTGCTCTCACAGATATGTAGAAACTTCTAGCATTTTGACCTAGTGACAATGAAGAAATGGCTGATCTATTTCCAAGTCAGTTTGATGTGTGTGTGGAAGAGGACATAGAGATTACGGTACTCTCATGCACTTATTGTCCTTATCCTTCTAGGTGATTGAGCTCATGGGTTGGAATGTGCTAGGAGGAAACCTTAGCAGGTTACTGCAGTGTATCCTGTGAGTAAGACACAGTGATGGCAATTGCTTAAGGTAATGCATGAAGTGCCATCAAACTGTTTTTCTCTGGATGATGTTGAGATCTTGTGCGTTGCTATAGCTATAACCGTCAAGTGCAAAGTATTCCATCATGTTCCTGAGTTGTAGGGGGAGGTGGTGAAAGAAAATTATTCTTTGATTAAATGTGTTGTATACTGTCTTTTCCACGTGCAGTTTGGCTGAACTAAAATGATTGGATGCTGAGGTAATAATGAGGAGATCACATTTAATAATGCTGACTGACATTGACCTCACTTGAAGTCATAAGGTCAATGAAAGGATGTTTCACTAGGCAGACGCTTGGCCATTCCCTAAGGAATGAGGCAGAAAACATCTTCAAAACATTTTATGCTTTTTGAGGGCATGGCTGCTTATCTGGCCCGGGAAGTGCTGAATGTCCCATACCTGTTATCTATAGATTCTGCAGTAAAAATATCCTTGTCATTCCATTGCATTGTGAATGGTTAAGATCAAACCTTGCAGTCATGATGTGGAGATGCCGGAGTTGGACTAGGGTGGGCACAGTAAGAAGTTTTACAACACCAGGTTAAAGTCTAACAGGTTTATTTGGAATCACAAGCTTTCAGAATGCTGCTCCTTAATCAGGTGAGTGCTGAAGGAGCAGTGTTCTGAAAGCTCATGATTCCAAATGAACCTGTTGGACTTTAACGTTGTGTTGCAAACCTTGCAGACCACAGATATCTACAATTGTTTGAGGAGCCTCAGGATATATCTGAGGAATCAATGAGTCTGGAAGAAGAAGTAAATACATTTTACACAATTCTGACCTTCTTTAGCAGAGTAAGAAGTCTCACAACTCCAGGTTAAAGCCCAACAGGTTTATTTGGCACTAGCTTTCGGAGTCTCAGGCTCCTTCATCAGGTGAGTGAGGATTTGTGTTCACAAACAGGTCATATACAGACACAAACTCAATTTACAAGATAATGATTGGAATGCAAGTCTTTACAGGTGATCAAGTCTTAAAGGTACAGACAATGTGAGTGGACAGAGGGCCACTGTCCCTAACTGTCCTGGCTGAAGACAATACACGTCTCTTTAACCTGTGCTTGGCCCTC
Organism: Carcharhinus amblyrhynchos; assembly: GCF_965287045.1. Lineage (NCBI taxonomy): Eukaryota > Metazoa > Chordata > Chondrichthyes > Carcharhiniformes > Carcharhinidae > Carcharhinus > Carcharhinus amblyrhynchos. The sequence continues at coordinate 3,906,476 of NC_137337.1, forward strand.
TCTCCATTCACATGGTCTGTACCTTTAAGACTTGATAATCTATAAAGGGTAATCAAGTAGGGGGGAAGGGGCCCATAATCGGTCTGGGTGGCGGGGGTGTGGGGTGGATAAGGGGGTCAGTAATGTTGTGGGGTGGGGCAATGTCTATGGAGGCATTGCCTAGCCCAGGAGGAATGTGGTGGGGAGCAGCATTCTATCATTTTTTTTCTGTGCATGCGCAGTTGGAGGTGCCAATTGAAGCTGCAGGGTTCCGGGCACATTAAGCCTCACCCACAGGCTTGTGCAGTGTGATTAAGACTCACTTATATTTTTACAGGCAGAATGCGTATAGGGCTGCCTCAGAACGGGTCTAAAAGTCGGATCTGAAACACTCCCAGTTTCAAGTCTGCCCAACACTTAGAATCAAAATGGCAAAATAGGGCCCTCTGAATACCACATTAGAGAACAGACGTCGTACTTGTGTGCTAGAACTGTGTTCCATCGACAACTTTTTAACACAGAGATAAGAATAATACTAATTAAGCCAAAATGACAACTCCATTAATAACAAAATTGCAGTCTGAATGTTTCAGCATTTTTGCTGTCAGGATTGTAACGTGGGCACAGCAGGATGCAGTCTCTTGTGCTGACAGGAGTAACATTTCTGTCAAAGTCACACTTCAAAGAGGCTATCAGGACTGTGCATAAAATGTGACAATGATTTTCCCATCTGTAGCACTCCGTAACAGACCACATTAACATGGGAAGTTGAGATTGAAAAGAGATTAATTTTCATTCTGCTAAAGATGAACTGTCAAGATGTCACCCCAAGAATGCAGAGGCTTGAGATGGAACTGAAATGGATTACTACTTTTAAAATTGGGATTTTATTACCTTCTTTAGATGTTAAGGAACTATATAAGGACCAATCAATCTAAAGTTCCACGAGTACAAAAGCTTAGCATGGTATGTTCTTTCTTTTCATTCATTGAGTGTAAAGTCAAAAGCAAGAAACCAGCAAGACTGGATGTAGTGATGAGATAAGAGGCAGGAATTAGGTGAAAGTGATTCCAAGCTTAAATTTGAAAGACTATAGCAGACAAGAAATACTGAGGGAAACAGAGAACGAATGTGTTGAATTAAGAAATGGTGCTGTGAAATTTGATTTCAAAGTAGGGTGGAAGTCTAGCAGAAAGTATGGAATATTTCAAACTAAGAGTAAGAAAAGAAAGTTTAGAAAAGCAAGGATTATGGTAATATGTAAACAACAGGGCTAAAAAGGACGCAGATGAATTATTTCAAGCAGGAGGTGAAAATATAAAGTAGGGATTACAGAAATTAGATATAACCATAGGTTAGAGGCTGCAATGGATGTCCTGATCCTTCCTGGAAGAAATTGAAAAAACTGCTTAAAGCTTAAGATAGAAAATGAAGCATAAACAGATTGCACTCTGGCATTTATTAGGCTAGCAGAGGGGGAAAGATGGCAGCAGATCGTTTTCATTAGCTATCTGCTCCCTGTGCCAATACTCTTTACCTGGAGAAGGGTACAGCATTTATTGAGAAAGATATAAAATATAAAAGTGGTGAAATGTTACTGCTACAATACGAAGCATTAGTGAGTCTGCAGTTAGAGTATTGTGTGCACTTTTGTAAAAGTTAGTAAAGTTTATTTATTAGTCACAAGTAAGGCTTACATTCACACTGCAATGAAATTCCCCTATTTGCCACACTCCAGCGCCTATTCGAGTCAATGTACCTAACCAGCACATCTATCAACATATGGGAGGAAACTGGAGCACCCAGAGCAAAGCCACATAAAGAACATGCAAATTCCACACAGACAGTCACCCAAGCCAAGAATCAAGCCTGGATCCCTGGCGCTGTGAAGCAGCAGTGCTAATCACTGTGCTACCATGCCATCCGTTTTGGTACCCTTACTTGAGGAGGGATGCATTGCATTGCGGGCGGTTCGGAGGAAGTTGACTAGATTGGATGATGAAGAGAGATTGGGCAGTTTAGGCCTATACTCACTGGCGTTTAGAAGAATGTGAGGAGATCTAATTGAGTTGTACAAGATGAAAAAGGGGATTGATGAAGTAGGTATGGAAAGGATGTCTCCTCTTGTAGAGCAATCTAGAACAAGTGGTTGTAGTTTTAGGATAAGGGCTAGCAGATTTAAAATGGATGAGGAGAAATTACTCCTCTCAGGGTCGTGAGTCTGAAATGCCGGGACTTTGAGTAATTTAAGGAAGAGGTAGTCAGATTTTTAACGAGGAATGGTTTGAAGAGCGATAAGTAGAGCAGGTAAGTGGAGTTAAAGCCGAAAGGAGATCAGCCATGATCTTATTACATGGCAGAGCAAGCTTAAAGGGCTGAGTTTCTTCTAGTTCTTATGAACTTTACAAACTACATCATTGCTAGAAACAGTTTCAAATTCAGCAATGCTCTTAACACGTGGCACTAGGTCTGAGATTAGTGCCTGTCGTCTACATCAACCTGAATTTGCACAGTAATTAATCTAACGCTGAGTGCGACTAAGTACAGATGACAGCTTTTCTGATTGATGCTGTAGTGTCCTTCCAAGACTTGCCTTAGGGTCAACTACAATGATGGATGTTCCAGTCAGTTCTGTTCCTGTGAACGCGTAATGTGCCCGTTGCTCTCTGCATCATAGGTTAACATAATGCAGAGAATCATTCTGAATGAGAATCTTAGGGGATCTATTTGTGGAAAGTATAAGTTAGAATTTCCATCATGTAAAAAAAATGCTGTCCTTTTGACAAAGCAGACACTGTATCCAAGTCTCATCTTTTGTCTCCTTAGACAATGTCAGCATTCTTTCCCTGAACCACAAAATTATATAGTTCTTTACCTCCTTCAGTCTTCCTTGCTTTCTGAAATCCACAACGTTTCAGTCTTGAGCTTGAAATCACCTAGCTGTTACTTATACTTCCTTCAACATCTCTGGGTCAAAATCATGGCACTCCCTCCATATAACGCTATTGCGGATGGACAACAGCAAATGATTTGACTTATTACTGTCACATGTATCGAGGTAAAAAGTCTGACAACACCAGGTTTTAGTCCAACCTATTTATTTGATAATATACTCGCAAGCTTTCGGGTTAGCCCCTTCGTCAGGTGAATGGAGAGTTCATTCACCTGACGAAGGGGCTAACCCGAAAGCTTGCGAGTATATTATCAAATAAATAGGTTGGACTAAAACCTGGTGTTGTCAGACTTTTTACTGTGTTTACACCAGTCCAACGCCGGCATACCCACATCATGACATGTATCGAGGTACAGTGAAAGGTATTGTCTGTTGTACGCAATACAGACAAAACATACCATTCATAGAGAAGAAGGAAAGGAGAGGGTGCAGAATATAGTGTCACAGTCATAGCTAGGGTGTAGAAAAAGATCAGCTGGTAAGTGCTGGAAATCTAACATAAAGCAGGAAATGTTGGAAATACTCAGCAGATCAGACAGCATCTGTGATGATCTTAATCTGTTTGATTCTGACTTGACCTGTCCTTAAATGTTGCCAAAATAAAACTCATACATTAGCTCACACCTAGTTAGCCAAATATTCCACATGTTGAAGAAGAAACTCTGGAATACGTTCAGTTCTTCCTATAATTTGGCAGCCATTCTCTCAAAAGTTCATTAGGGAAATCCAACACTGGACTGGCTGCAGCAGCTCAGCCTAAAGTGAATGTTTGACAACAAGAACCTCTGCAAGTCAACAAATGTCCAAGTTTACAGAGTTGTCACCATCACATTTCTGTGTTGCAGTGAGACCTGGACTCTGTATCAGCAACATATAAGAGATTAGATAACTCATCAGCAGTGTTTTTGCTGCATCATCTAGATTTAATGGGAACAAAATCTAGTGTCCTTCCTGAAGCCAACTCTACAAGCATCCAGACAAAATGTCGACAAGATTGATGGACTTGACGCTGTGTCTGGATGGTCGAAAAGATCCCAGCAGGTACTGCTTTCTCAACTCTCAAAAAGCCAATGTTCTAGTGAGGACAAAGGAAATGAGTCAAAAACATTCTGACCTTCTTCCTGAAGCATGACAAAATTGATGTTATTAACTGAAGGAAGCTTTCTACTATTCATTCAAAATGGCAATAACTTACCCATCAAGCTACGTCACACTTTGAGTCCAAATACCTTAATGATGAGACAGAGCAACTGCAGAAAAGCAAAGAGAAAGAACCTTGCACCTCAGATCCCACCAGCTAATGGGACGTCCTGCCTCCCATGTGTTCAAAGATCAGTGAGTTGAGAATCAGCCTCTTCATTCACATGGCAGAAATGCAAAAATCTGAGTAGACTTCACTTTGAATTGTGGGTCCATAAGATATAGGAGCAGAACTGGGCCATTTGGCCCATGGAATCAACCAACAACAAGAACAGTAATGGTCGGTATATCCACTTTTTAAACCACAAAATGACTATTGATCTGAACATATTGATCACAATCTTCTGGCTGTTCTCGCAGGTGGGATCTTATTATCCTTACGACAATGAACCCCAACTGTATGTTTCCAGGTGGCAGGGAGTGCATTGAATGGGAAATCCCATTGACTGTCAAAAGGCCAGAAGATCCTACCAAATGGTGGTCCACCTTTGACAGCATGAAACACGCTACAAGGGGCATGGAAAATCCTGCCCATTGAGTAGAATGGGCCTATACTCTCTGGGAGTTTAGAAGGTTGCGAGATGATCCCATTGATACATATAAGATTCCGAGAAGGTTTGACATGGTACATACTGAGAGGCTCTTTCCTCCTCAGACTGAAAGGCCCAAGACATGGGGTCACAGTCTCAGGGGTGGACCATTTAAGACTCAGATGATGAGAAATGTCTTTACTCAGATGATTGTGAATCTTTGGAATTCTCTACCCTAAAGGACTGTGGATACTCTGTCCTTTAGTATGTTCATGGCTGAGATTGATTTTTTTTTGCCTGCAAGGGAAATTAGGGATTTGGAATTAGGTCAGAAAACGGAGTTGAGGTCAAGAATTAATCATGATCTAGTTAGATGGCTTGAAAGACAGTATGACCACTCCTGCTCCTATGTTTTATATTCTTCTGTTTCTAGTATGCAGCAAAATAGTTTCCTAGATTTGTAGTGGAGAGGAATTGGTCTGAAGAGTTTGATTAGAATATGTAACCTTTGTTCAATGCTTGGTGGGCCTTATGGATTATAGAAAGAAGAAAATGAGCAGCAGGTCTCTGCACTTCAGTTATTCAGTTTGTGTACAGCGTACAATGGTCCTAATGATTTAAATAATTGTTGAATTTAATTGCGCATGTCAAATCCTGAGCAATGAGTGCTTTACTGAGTTGAGGTTGAATCTGTCATTAACACTGAGATTTGCAGGTAAAAATGAAGATGGCAAGAGGAAGGAAGACAGTAATTACAATTGAGAACCTAATCAAGAAACTTGGATGGCTTATACATAGGATAATGGACACACAGGTTGAAAACTAATCAAAGCTTATGGACAACTTATATTTAGAACAACAAATACTTTGGAGTAAATTAGAGTGGAATTTAATCAAGGGTTCAGATGTTCTTCATGTGAACAGATGCCCAGTGCAGAAACATAGCATGCTATTAAATCACCTGGCATCAATATTATATAAATAGGGTTGAAAATTCACTCCTTGTGCCTGGAGCATTTCCACATTTAAAATGCTAAAATTACATACAGTGGTACTCAAAAGGGAATTCATATAAAGATTGTCATCTCTCACTGAGAAGTCCCCTATTATAAAAAAAACTCAAAAAATCTTGGAATATCTCAGCAGTCTGGGAGTATCTGTAAAGAGAGAAACAGATAATATTTCAAGTCTGTATGACTCACCGTAGTGGGTCGGATCTCCAGCAGTGACAAGGCAGAGTACAGTAATGAGATGGAAAATCTGGTGAACTGGTCCAGCAACAATAATCTCTCCCTCAGTGTCAACAAAATGAAGGAGATTGTTGTCGACTTCAGGAAGCGGAAAAGAGAACATGCCTCTGTCTACATCAGTGCGGACGAAGTAGAAAAGGTCGAGAGCTTCAAGTTTTTAGGTGTTTTTAGATCACCAACAACCTGTCCTGGTCCCCTCATGCTGACACCATAGTTAAGAAAGCTCACCAACATCTCTACTTTCCCAGAAGACTAAAGAAATTTGGCATGTCTGCTACGACTCTCACCAATTTTTACAGATGCACCATAGAAAGCATTCTTTCTGATTGTATCACAGCTTGGTATAGCTGCTGCTCTGCCCAAGACCACAAGGAGCTACAAAACGTCGTGAATGTAGCCCAGACCATCACGCAAATCAGCCTCCCATCCATTGACTCTCTACACTTCCTGCTGCTTTGGCAAAGCAGACAGCATAATTAAGGACCCCACACACCCTGGACATTTTCTCTTTCACCTTCATTCAGGAAAAAGATAACAAAAGTCTGAGGTCACGTACCAACCAACTCAAGAACAGCTTCTTCCCTGCTGCTGTCAGACTTTTGAATGGACTGACCTTGCATTAAGTTGATCTTTCTCTACACCCTAGCTATGTCCGAACCACTACAATTGCACTCTCTTGTTTCCTTCTCAATGAACGGTATGTTTTGTCTGTATAGCGTGCAAGAAACAATACTTTTCACTGTACGTTAACACATGTGACAATAATAAATTAAATTCTTCAGTGCCACTTAGGTATTAAAGTTTCAGAACAGACTAAAATTGCAAATTCTTCCTGTCAGTATCTGCAGTGACACTCTAAATGGATTTGTGAAGATTTTCTATACTTAACACATACATTTAAATTTTAAAGCTGGCTCATGTGCAATTCCTTATTCTTTGGCCACACAGTTTGTTAAGAAAACTAGGTGCGGAAACATGGTCTAAAGTGCAGGATCACTGCTGAGGAGTAAACAGCAAAAGGCGAATTTAGAAGGAGTAGCTAGCAGACAACAAACTTAAATTTTAAATGCATTGTAGGAGGAAAAGAAAGACAAAGCAATCAATAATTTTGAGGTCCTGAGAATGATTGAGAATTAGAACAGGAACAGGGTGAGTTCAGCTCAAGCAAAACTCAATTGCACAACATCATCCAGGACAAAGCAATCCACTGGATTGGCACCAGATCCACCACCTTCAACATGTGTTCCTTCCATTGCGCACCATAGCTGCAGTCTGTGCAACATTAGGGAAACTAGGCCAACTGGGCATCATCTAAAATTAAAGCCAGATCTTTCAGAAACACTGCTATGCACAAAGTTTGTAAAAATTTGGAACTCTCCAACACAAATGATAATTGATGCAAATCAAAGATTGTTAGATTTTTGTTATCCAAAGGCATTAAGCGATTTGGGACTTTAAAGACAGGTTGCAGATCAGTCATGGTCTTATTGAATGGCAGACTTGAATCAAGAGGGCTAAATGGCCTATTTCCCTTCCTACTTCCCTTATGCATTGCAGCAACTCATCAGGTTTGCTGGCACCTTCCAAACCCACACACAATTCTTTACCGCTTAGAGAATCAAGGGCAGTTGACACATGAAAACACCAGCATCTGCAAGGTTGCCTCCGTGTCACACTGTCGTGATTTGGAAACATACCACTTAGAGTTTCTTCACCATTGCTGGGTCAAAAATCTCAAAACTCCCTAATAGGACTGGGTATACCTTGCCAGCAGCACCCATATCTGGTGAACAAATAAAAAACAAAGGGAGATGGTGCAATGAGTCTCAATTTTAATACAGCAAAATCAATGGTTTGAAAATCAGAAGGGCAATCCATTCAACGAAATTACTCTGCTTGACAGTGAAACTGGAGATCTAACCAAGGGGAAAAGTAATAAAGATATAAAAGGTATATGTGGTGTAAGAGATGAACCTGGACTTTTTGGAAGTGCTTTCGCAATGCAGGCGATGAAGCAGTTCCATTTGAGAGCAGAGGAGACAGGTGGCTGCAAAGAGCCAGTAAATAGGAATCTGTACAATCAAAAAACATTGACAGTGAAGGAGGCATGGACCTAACTTCTGAGGAAAGGCACTTTGTGTAACAAATGCAAGTAAATTACTGAAGGAAAAACTAAAAATGATAAGAGACTTCAATGACAGCTGGAGACAAATCATTCTATCCCAGCACTACATGGTGACAGGAAGCAACATTACTGTATTGCTGTAATTACATGCCATTGGTTTATCACCAAACAGTGGCTGGATAACTCAAACTGATGAATTAACAAGATTCTGAGACCTCATGGCCTCCCATTTTATGTAGTAGAATAAACAGGATAAATAGTTTTGTGTTAATGAACTCAGGAGGTGAAGGCACACACATATAAATTAAACTGGTAAATTAAACACGAGTTTGCCTTCACTTTGACAATAAATGTCTAGTAAATGATGGCATTATTTCCTCCCAATTCAGACTGAGATCAAAATGCTTCAAACCATTTCTATTCGTTGTCCAGATCCTCATTTGTTCAGTGTAATGTACTTGTGCAGTTATGACACCAAATATATATATATTATGTGTACATATCTACCCACGTCAGATTGGAAGTGAAAATTTAGCTGCACTTTTCCTTTGTAGTAAAGGTCACAAAAGACGGAGGTGTTGAAGTAAAATCGTTAGTGCATCCTATTGATAATATATAGTGGAGTCTAATGTATAGTGGAGTCAGACAAGAATGGAGCAAGTGAACATTGTCTTCAGTAGCAGAGGCAAAAATTCAATGAAGTTTGAAGTTTTGGCTGGTCAGTTTTTTATGCATTCTTGCTGTTGCACCCATCCAGCAAGTGTCCTGATCGGTACTGAAAACTGTTGCAGTCCTCTTTTGTGTCATGTATTGGATACACCAATCATTGCAAAATTTTGCCTTGATTTAGATAGACCTCTGTTTTGTTAGGACTCTTCAACTGTAGTGAAAAGCCACTACATTCACTCCTCCTTTGACATTCAACTCTTGCATCCCAAATTTATGATCAGGTCTAAAGCTAAGTCATTCTATTGGAGCTTGAAGTGAGTGTTGGTGAACATGTTTGCTTATTCTCTCTTGGGATGTGAGCATTACTGGTAAGGTGAGCATACATTGCCCTTACCTAATTCTTGAGAAGGTGGTGATGAATTGCCTTCTTGAACTGCTGTAGTCCATGTGGTGTAGGTACCCCACAGTGCTGTTATGAAGGGAGTTCCAAGACTTTGACAGAACAATACTTAAGGAATAGCTATTTTTATTCCAAGTCAGGATTGTGTGTAACTTAGAGAGAAATTTGTACGTAGTGATGTTCTCATCTGTCAACCATCCTTCTAGATGCCTTAGGCTGCGGGGCTTGGAAAATTCCAGCAAAGAAGCCTTGGTGAGTTGTTATAGTGCATTTTGTATATGGTACACACTGTTGCCATTATATGTCAGTGGTGGAGGAAATAAATGTTGATGGTGGTGTATAGGGTGCCAATTAAACAGGCTGTTTTGTCCTGCATTGTATCAAGATTCTTAGGCGTTATTGGAATTGTACTTATCCAGGCAAGTTAAGAGTATTCCATCACACTCCTGATGTGTACCTTGTGGATGTTGGACAGACTTTGGACGGTCAGGAGGTGAGTTATGCATGCAAATTCCCAACCTCTAACCTGCTCTTGTAGCCACAGTATTTATATGACTGATCCAGTTAATTTTGTGGTCAATGGTAACCCCCAAGATGTTGATGCTTGGTGATTCAGCAATGGTAATGCTGTTGTATGCCAAAGGAATAAGGTTAGAATCTCTCTTGTTGGAGATGGCCATTTCCTGGCAGCTGTGTGGTATGAATGTCACTTGCCATTTATCAGCCCAAACCTGAATGTTGTACAGCTCTTGCTGCATTTGGACATGAACTGCTTCAGTATCTAAAAAAAACTGAAGATATCAGAGACTTCCATATCAGAGTGGGAGTGCTGAGCCACACCAGGCAATGTTTAACAGGAGATGACAGGAGATGAAACCTTTGTCTCATCATTCAGTAGGTTGCCGTTTTGTCATTAATGAAGCAGCTGAAGATGCGTGGGCCTAGGACACTACCCTTGGGAACTTCTGCAACGATAACCTGGGACTGAAGCCCTGTTGGTGGCCAGAGGCTGCTAAATGGTATTATTGGTTACTTCTTTCTTCATTTTGTTGCCAAATTATCTTTTATCTTTTCCCCTTCCTTTTCTGGGGAAGATAACCTATTCTGGATACAGTCCTGTAAGCACTACTTACCTTCAAGTAGTCACCAGGTGTTAAATGTGCATCGAGACACTGAGACTGTTTTCCACACAGGGACATCACATCCTAGCCCAATTCTGCCTTTGGCCTGAAAATAAAACACATTCAATTCCCAGCAGATGTCATAATGGATGTAGAAGTGAAATGAGGCAATGTGAGTTGAAAATATGGGTGATGTTCCACAGTCATGTACTTCTCTGCAGGAGTTGCTGATCAGCAGTCATGGGTTGGGATGCTTGCTGATTTGGCAGGAGTGCTGAGATACATCAGTGTGGCCATCTGCAACATTCTACTGCTGATGCAAGCATTTATTTTTCATTGTGTGAGCCTAGACTATGAATGACGGTAGACTACAGGACATGGAAGGACTGGACTTTAACCTGGTATTGTGAGATTTCTTACCGTGGAAGGATTGACAGTGAAGCACAAAACTGTCCTATTGCAACATGGCCATGAAATCAGATTCCAACAGATGTCACTGCCTAATGATCAGCTGTGGAAATCTTTGGTGATTTCTTAAGAGTATATGAGCAGGGGAGGTTCTGCTGGAATTGTACAAAACACAGTACTGATCACAGATAATGGCACTGCAAACATTTCTGGTCATGACATTACTCTAGACAGGATACAGAAGAGATTTATGATGATATTACCAGGAATGGTAAATTTAAACTATGAAAGTATGTTAAATGGACCAGGGTAATTTTCTATGGAACAGAGGAGGCTGATGGGAGATTTAATTGCGGTGTACAAAATTCTGAGGAGTCCACATAGAATGAATTGAAGGAATGCATTTCCATGAGCAAAAAAGTTACTAAACAGGAGGTATGAATCTTAAAGTAGATGAAGAATGATTAGAGGAGAATTGAGGTGAATTCTTTATTCTCAGAGGATGGTTATGAGTCTTGATCTCATTGCCTGAAAGGCTGGAATTAACTGCGTATTATAAATCAAGCTTGGTTTCCTTTCTGTTGAAGCCAACAGTTGGGATGATGTGATGGGTGTAAATTGGGTGGCTCGTTCAATATTATCCATCATATACTGCACCCATACTTTAAAATTGTCCCCAAGAAAGCTTGAGAGAAATAGAATCTATCAGGAAACTATTCACTGCCTCTAAACTTGAATTTCAAAGTCTTTGGTCTGAAAGAAAGACTGAAGGAAGTAAGGATTTGCATAAGCCCAAGACCATGTTAAAGAATGAGTAGGAGACAATGCTATGTTCAACAGAGGATATCGGAAAGATGAAGTAGATGTAGGATAGCAAATTTTGAGTTCAGAAGGAATAAAAGGGAATCATAGAGTCATAGTGGTTTACAGCATGGAAACAGGCGCTTTGGTCCAACTTGTCCATGCTGTCCCCTTTTTTAACCCCTAAGCTAATCCCAATTGCCCACATTTGGCCCATATCCCTCTTTACCCATCTTACCCATGTAACTTTTTAAAAGACAAAATTGTACCCGACTCTACTACTACCTGTAGCAGCTTGTTCTAGACACTCACCAACTTCTGTGTGAAAAAATTGCCCCCCTGGAGCCTTTTGTATTTCTCCCCTCTCACTTTAACCCTATGCCTTCTAGTTTTAGACTCCCCTATCTTTGGGAAAAGATATTGACTATCTAGCTTATCTATGCCCCTCATTATTTTATAGACCTCCTATAAGATCACCCCTAAGCCTCTTATGCTCCAGAGAAAAAATTCCCAGTCTGTGCAGCCTGTCCTTATAACTCAAGCCATCAAGTCCCGGTAGAATCCTAGTAAATCTTTTCTGCACTCTTTCTAGTCTAATAATATCCTCTCTATAATAGGGTGACCAGAACTGTACACAGCATTCCAAGTGTGGCCTTACCAATGTCTTGTACAACTTCAACAAGACGTCTCAACTTCTGTATTCAGTGTTCTGACTGATGAAATCAAGCATGCCGAATGCCTTCTTCACCACTCTGTGCACCTATGACTCCACTTTCAAGAAGCTATGAACCTGTACCCAAAGATCTCTTTGCTCTGTAACTCCCTAGTGCCCTACCATAACTGAGTAAGTCCTGCCCTGGTTCGATCTACCAAAACGCATCATCTAAATTAAATTCCATCTACCATTCGACAGCCCGCTGGCCCAATTGATCAAAATCCGTTGCAATCCTAGATAACCTTCTTCACTGTCCACTATGTCACCAATCTTGGTGTCATCTGCAAACTTACTAACCAAGCTGACTAAATTTTCATCCAAGCCACTAATATATTTGACGAACAACAGTGGACCCAACACCTATCCCTGAGGCACACCGCTGGTCACGGGCTTCCAATTTGAAAAACAACCCTCTCAAGCCAATTTTGTATCCCTTTGGCTACCTTAACCTGGATCTGTGAGATTTATGCAACAACCTACCATGCGATGCCTTGCTAAAGTCAATGTAGACAACATCAACTGTGCTGCCCTCATCTACCTTCTTGGTTACCCTTTCAAAAAACTTAATTAAATTTGTGAGACGTGATTTTCCACTCAGAAAGCCATGGTGACTGTCCCTAATCAGCCCTTGCCTCTCTGAATGCCTGTAGATCTTGTCACTCAAAATACCTTCTAACAACTTACCCACTACTGATGTGAGGCTCACCAACTTGTAGTTCCCAGGTTTTTCCCTGCAGCTCTTCTTAAACAGAGGCACAACATTTGCCACCTCCAATCTTCAGGCACCTCAGCTGTGACTATCAATGATTCAAATATCTCTGCTAGGGGACCTGCAATCAGTAAAATATTATTGATCGGTTCAAGGTGTCAACCTGTAAATAGGGGCAGATTAACACACACACATAACAGCCAAGGGCTGCAGCTAAATGTGGGATCTTTGGTAAAACCCAGTTGAATGCAGAAAAATTCCATCCTGCTGCTAGATCAAAGCATGTTAGTATTTGAAAGTAATGTCAGAGGAAGTATGGTTTATATTTTAATGGATTTGAGTTATTGTTGAGCAGGAAGAGGTGGTTTCAATAGATCATAAGACATTGGAGCAGAATTAGGCCACTCAGTCCATCGAGTCTCCTCCGCCATTCAGTCATGGCTGATTTTCTTTCTCATCCCCATTCTCCTGCCTTTTCCTCATAACCCCTGATCCTCTTATTAATCAAGAACTTATCTATCTCTGTCTTAAAGACACTCAATGACCTGGTGTCCCCAGCCTTCTGCGGCAAAGAGTTCCGCAGATTCACCACTCTGTGGCTGAAGAAATTCCTCCTCATATCTGTTTTAAAGGATCATCCCTTTAGCCTGAGGTTGTGCCCTCTTCCAGTTTTTCCTATCAGTGTAAACATCCACTCTACGTCTACTATATCCAGGCCTCGCAGTATCCTGTAAGTTTCAATAAGATCCCCCCTCATTCTTCTAAACTCCAACGAGTACAGACCCAGAGTTCTCAACCATTCCTCACATGACAAACTCTTCATTGCAGGGATCGTTCTTGTGAACCTCCTCTGGACCCTTTCCAAGGCCAGCACATCCTTCCTTAGATACGGGGCCCAAAACTGCTCACAATACTGCAAATGGGGTCTGACCAGAGACCAGTCCGGGTCAGTATAGAGATGATGTGGAGATGCCGGGTTGGACTGGGGTAAACACAGTAAGAAATCTCACAGTGCCAGGACTTCTTACTCTGGATAGAGACACAGAGAACTTGAGGAATTTGCAGCAAATTGATGACTGTGGAAGAGAATCTCCAATGAGACTGCATTAATTTGGAGAATAGTAAAGGAGGCTAATCCTTTTTTCCCCCTGATTACAAAACTGTGCATTTTACTTCTTTAATTAACTATGTGGTACTTCTTCAAATTCTGTTGTTACCATAGCATCAAAAAAAACAGCTGTGGCAAAATATTCTGCACATTACATGAAAAAAGCCTCTTCTAAACTCTTCATGTACCTGGATCCAGATTTTTCCATCTCCAAGAGATGATGGGAGGCTGGACATACTCCAGAAGATGAACTACAGGCTCTTTCAATGCAATGACTGTGGGAATTGCCATGGAAGTTTGAACTTTGATGGACAATTTTCTTGATCCCTGGAAACCCACAAAAAAAGTCTCAAACTCTGAGTTAGATGGTTTCAACTTACTTACTTGGACAGTTACCCAAATCATTTACAGTGATACCACCTGCCCCACCCCACATGCCCCACCCCCTTGAGCTCGACTTCCACCCTGACTATCCAGCTCCCCCTAATCCAACCTGATTAGCCCCGAACAGACACCATCAACCAACTCCCCTCCCTATCTGACCCAAGTACCTCCCAAATCACATACCTATCCTAGCTGCCTACCACCACACCCACTTGCCACCCTCCCACCCCCATTTGCCAGTCTGCCATCCTACCCAGCTGCCACCCTGCCCACTTGCCTTACCCATCCTACACTTTTACCCGCCCTACCCTGTTACCCCTTACCACACTCACCCTAACCCCTTACCTGCTTAAACTTCTCTCTGTAGTTTTTCAAAGAAACTTTGTGGCATTTAAGCTATTGCTATTAAAAGGTAGTTGTGGGGTGGGGGGGGGTGGGGGTGGCGGTGTGGGGGGGTGGTGTGGAGAGCGGGGAACGGGGGGAGGGATAACTCCTCTCTACTGCTCCTTCTGAGGTTTGCTGCCCTGCGTATCGTCCATTGAAGATTGGCCAGAAAGGTAAATCTGTATTTTTTTATATCCAAAATATTTTTTGTTCCAATGCAAAAACCCTCCTCTCCTCTTCCCGCACCAGGCCCATCTGCCATACCAAAGCATCTCTATCAAATTCATTCAGTTTTGGACAGTACAACTCCAGTTGCTCCAGATTTTTCTTGAAAGTGCATACCAGACATACAGTTTAAGTGACATAAGATATGTGGTAGATTAGAGGGCTGGAGTTACGAACAATTCTGAGGACTGCTTTGAAAGAGCAACGATGCTGGAAATATGTCAATTGTAATGCTGCGTTCCTTTACCTCGCTGCTTGTACTGGATTAAGGTATATTTAATATTAACAATGGAAAGTTTCAATTGCCATTCCTCACCTTATTAAACACTAAATTCACAGCAAAGTTTTTTTGTAGTTTTGCATAACATAAATGATGGACAACATAAATGATGAATGGTAGACTCTAATCCTCTCCCAATAGTTTCATCATCACATTTTTCCCTACAGAGTTTGATAAATGCCTTTGATCCTCCACTATCTCAAGCTCAGTTGTGTCTTTAAATAGCCCAGATGGAAATACTCCTGCTTCCTCAACCTTTCCCCTTCAGTGGTAACAAACCTTTATTGAGCTGCGGCAGAGAATAATGGAGTTTTGGAGTTTAATGTGGAAAAGTGTGAGGTAATTCACTTTGGCAGGAATAACAGATGTGTAGAGTATAGGGCTAACGGTAGGACTCTGAATAGTGTGGATGAACAGAGGGATCTAGGTGTATGTGTACATAGATCCCTAAAAGTTGGGAATCAAGTAGATAGGGTTGTTAGGAAGGCATACGGTGTCTTGGCGTTTATTGGTAGGGGGATTGAATTTAAGAGCCGCAGCGTCATGTTGCAACTGTACACAACTCTGGTGCGTCCGCACTTGGAGTATTGTGTGCAGTTCTGGTCCCCACATTATAGGAAGGATGTGGAGGCTTTGGAGAGGGTGCAGAGGAGGTTTACCAGGATGTTGCCTGGTATGGAGGGGAGGTCCTATGAGGAGAGACTGAGGGATTTGAGGTTGTTTTCATTAGAAAGAAGGCGGCTGCGAGGGGACCTTATTGAAACATATAAGATGATTAGAGGTTTAGATAGGGTGGACAGTGATAGCCTTTTTCCTCGAATGGAGAAAGCTAGCACGAGGGGGCATAGCTTTAAATTAAGGGGTGGTAGTTATAGGACAGATGTCAGGGGTAGGTTCTTTACCCAGAGGGTGGTGAGGGATTGGAATGCCCTGCCTGCTGCAGTTGTAGATGTGCCTAGTTTGGGGGCGTTTAAGAGATCCGTGGATAGGTACATGGATGGAAAGGGTTTGGTTTAGGTTAGAGGGTCATTGTTTTTTAACTGGTCGGCGCAACATCGTGGGCCGAAGGGCCTGTTCTGCGCTGTAATGTTCTATGTTCTATGTTCTAATACTAGCTAAACACTGCTCCATTCCTCAGGATTGTTTGCAGATTTTGTCAAATCATTAAAGCGGTTTCAACAGGAGGAAATATTTAGGAAGCATTTGTTACCTGTGGCAAGCATCAGCCTAATTTTTACTGACAACAGCTGTCATGCTTATAATTGCAAGCCTCAAACGTGGCCAGGCGTTCGGAAGTTCTCAGCTTTTCCCCTCGGGCTGGAAGAAAAGCTGATTGCAACCTTTCCATCATCTGTTTAATTGTATAAAACGAGGAGACTTTACATAATGTTATTATTTTGACTTTAAATTTATTTTTGAGAGACAGGAACCTACCATTGAATGTCAGGGCTCATGACGGAGGGGTGAGGATTGGGGCAGAGAGAAAGAGGTAAAATGAGGAAACCATTCATGGAACTGGGAGGTAGGTGGATAAATCAAATAGAGAAAAGGATGGAAATACAAAAGGAGAGACAACTGCTGGGATTCTGATCGGGGCAAGAATGGGACGGATCTTCAGTTGGGAAACTGAAAAATGGGTGGAAGCTCTATCCTTCGGAGGTATTCCAGGAGGTAAGCTGTCGGAGTTCGGCTCAGTGTGTTGGTTAGACTCAGCAGGATGCCTGTCCTCTGTGGGCAGATTTATAATGAAATTCAAAGGGACACAAGGAAAATGAATAGATTATTGGAACATACAGGGTCCATAGGTGTTTGGACCTGCCTGCACGAACATTTTAATACAGCATAGCCAAGGCTTCTCATGTCACTGTACACTGCATGCTGCATAACTTTATCATCTGAAACAGACTCCCAGTAAGGAAGAGGAAGATGGCAAGCTCAACATGCAGCTAGATGATTCCTCAACTGAGGAGGAGTTTACTTGCAAAACCCATTTGCCAGCTGCCAGGCACTTAAAGGCAGAACTCATTAGTTAACACTTCAGTTCAATCATTACTGTGCCCACTGCAGATGCAGTTATTCCTTCAGGGTCTCCTTTTGACGCATTTCAACAGATATTGATATCCTGCTCCTTCCTATTTACTGCACAACCAGCATAACAAACGTATTCTGCCTTCTGCTATCATGTTTAACTAGCATTCATTCATCAGAAAATTGAAATCATCTCATTGAAAAGCAATTCTGATTGGAGTGAAAATTTGCTACCAATTTATTCAGTGAATGCTGATCAAACTGGAACAGGTTCCATGGAGTGACCTTGGAAGGTGTTAGTATTGAATAATTCAAATGCAAATTTACCAGGAAAACAGGTAGCTTAAAGGGATTTATATTTGTATTAAATATGAGAAATAAGGTATAGTCTTAAATGGGTTTAATGTAGTGTTTCTGTATAAAGAAGGGTAAACCTAGAGTTAGGTTCATGCAGGACAGAAATGTGTGTTGCGTAGGAGTTCGCTCAGTTCCAGCTCTGCAGGAATGATTGTACCAAAGTCCAAAATAGGCTTAATCCTCCACCAGTCCCTGATGCAAAGGGCGCAGCAGTCCATTCCCTGCGTACCACCGGTTTGGCCCAGTGGGCAGTGCCAGGATGCCAGGCTGGCACAACCCAAGGGCCTTCCTCCTTACTCTCTACCTCCCTAGGGGATCTCATTAGCTCCCGCTTCTACTGGCAAGACCATCACAACTGGTGTCCATTGCTGGGGACCAGCTATGCTCCTTACTGGAGAGAACTTCTCCCGGCGAGGCCACAAAAGATGATAGCATTCTGGGCTCAATAAATCAATGTAAAACATATTTAGTTTTAATTTGAATGAATTTTTCAGCCTTGTATCAGAAATGGGCGTGAGGCTGATTGCTCCGGATATCTAGTGTCGGTAAGATTGCGATAGGTGAGAAATTGGGCACAAACCTGATTTCTCAGCTCCCTCACGATCTTACCAGATCACCCTGCCCATCAGCCAGTAGAGTGCAACGGTAAGATTGCCTCCTGCTTCTATAGTGCTTAGCGTGAAAAGTAAACAAATTGACAGAAGCATAAAGTCATTGCTTAGCAACTGGGGGCACTTTTAAGCTAGGAAGGCTTTTGAGTTTAGTTTTTAGCTGGGTATGTTGCATTTGGAGACAGGACACTGTAGCATGAACATCTTTAAACACTGTACGAAGGAAGACCGGACTGGACAAGGGGACTGCAAAAACAGGCTTCCCAAAGGACCTGATAAAATCCCAATAGCCATGGAATTGGGAAAGAATGAGGGCAATCTTACCAGAATTTGGCAAAGCGTTGGGATCTGACTGAATGGGCCAGACATTACCATCAAGTCGCACGTGTTTTCGGGTGCAAAAGCTTGGGTGATCCACGCTCGCCTCTGCCCTGGTACTCCCTTTGCCAAGAACTGAAGATGGCTGCCATTGGGACCGCACCCAAAATGGGCATGACGACAATTTAAATACATTTGGCATGCATTTAAATTGACTTAATGGGCTGCATGCCCAAACTTACCGGCACTTCCCCCTTTACCTCTGCATTTCTCTGTCCAGATTCGGTGCAAAACAGACATGATCCACCAAGGTCTGATTCGGGGGCTGCAGCTTCTGAGGAGGTAAGTTCCAAGTTTCCAGTGGCTCTGTGACTCAGATCGATGTTGGGGTGGGGATGGGGGGTGGGGGGAGACAGGTCGGATGGCTCTCTGGTGGAGGGGTGGGAGGTGGGTCAGATGGCACTCTGGTGAAGGGGTGGGAGGCAGGCCGGATCACTCCCCGGGGAAGTGGGGTGGGAGCCAGGTCAAATGGCTCTCTGGTGAGGTGGGCGAGGGAGATGGGTCAGATGGCTCTCTGGTCGGGGGGTTGGGGTCAGGTGGCTGTTTGGTGTGGGGGAAGTGGGAGTCCACTGCCACTCTGTGTGAGATCGGTGTTGGGGGAAGGGAGGTCCGCTGTCACTCTGCGTGTGGTCAGTGGGGGGGGGAGGAGCTTAGGATCAATCTGGGTGGGAGAAGGGGGTCACTTTTGCTGTGGGGGTGGGGCAGTGCCTGTGGGGCCAGTGGGGAGGCGTTATCCGGCCCAGGAGGAATGTAGTAGGTGAGCATTTCTCTATTTTATTTTTCTGTGCTTACGCAGTTGGAGGTGCTGATTGGAGCTGCAGTGATTTGGGTGCGATAAGCCCCCCCCACAGGCCTCTGCAGCATGATTCAGAATCACTATTTTTTCAGGCAGAGTGCATATGGGGATACCTGAGAACAAGTCTAAACATTGGATCTGAAACACTCCCAGTTTCAAGTCCGCCCAGCACTTGGAATTAAAATGGTAAAACTGGGCTCAATGTGTTTCTCCCCTGAGCTGTTTTCCTGGCAGCTTTTGTCTGTGGTGATTTACCATTAACTTTCACTCTCAGGGACAGGGTAAGGAGGCAATTCCCAATTCAACCTCATCTGGACAGGGGAACAATCCTGTGCTGTTGCCATTATTCTGAACCCCATGTCAACTGTGTAATAAAAACAGAAAATGTTAGGAATACACTATTGGTCTTTGAGCATGTGGCAAGAGAAACAGGGATAACATTTTAGATCATTGACCTTTCAGAACTGGACAAAAGTTATAGATGTAACAAATTTTAATCAAGTACATGGTGTATGTAAGCACGTGACAGGTGTGTTTGTGTATGGTAAAGGACATGTAGACAGGAATGTAGTGAAGTCATGATTCTTTGCCCAAACATTTGTATCAACAGTTAAGATTTGTTCAACATCCTGATAATGCCAGTCATTTTGTCAAATACATTTTTTTAAATATGAGTATATCTCCCACGTCCCTACCCATGGTAAGACAAGTCAGACAGTTTTATAATGATGAGTACCTTGTATTATTCAGCTTTTGAGAACCAGTCTTTTTACTAGACCACAGTGGCTGATTGTTGCAAATAAACACAGCCTGACATTAGAGTTCAGTGGCTGCTTTGGGAGAGAGATTTGTAGATTGCATAGCTCCAATAAATCGACTGGCAACATTTCAGAAGGATCCAGCTTGAAATTAAAACAGAAAATGCTGGAAAAGCTCAGCAGATGTGGCAGCATCTATAAAAAGGGAATCAAAGTTAAGTTTTGAGTCATATGACTCTTCTCCTGATCTCTCGCTGGTAAATCTACAACCAGGGGGACATTGGGTGAGATCTTACAATATGGTTTGTTCCTAAACCATTAAAATGACACCTGAGGTCAATGAATCATTCTATGTTCTTTCCCTCGCCCACTCCGATTCTCATGGCAGGCGGGATGGTAAAATACCGGCCACAGTCTCAGAATCAGAGGCAGGCTGTTTAGGGCTGAGATAAAGAACAATTTCTTCACTCAGAGGGTGGTGAATCTTTGGAATTCTCTACCCCAGAGGGCTGTGGAGATCCAGGTATTAAACATGTTCAGCCCTGAAATCCATAGATTTTACATTTTAAAAATATCAAGGGATGCAGAGATAGTGCAGGAAAATGGAGTTGAAGTAAATGGTCAGCCATGAGCTCACTAAATGGCAGGGGCTGAATGGCCTCCTCTTACTCCTGTATCGCTTATCAAATCTGTTTCTCTCTCCGCAGTTGCTGCCAGACCTGCTGAAATTTTCCAGCATTTTCTGTTTTTATTGCCAATTTCCAGCATCTGTTTCTTTTATTTTATTCCAACATGAAATCACTTTTCTTTCTGTTCAAGTACTTTTGATGCTTTGAGTTGTGATGTTTGTAGTCTAATGAACTCTAACAATATTGTTGCTTGGTAATTGCTACATTATTTGACTACTGGGTACAGTAACTGATATTAACTTTATCAAGTGGAGTCCCGACTGTCAGTGTCCATGGCAAGCAAAGAGTAAACTGAGCAATCTAAAGTAACTATTTCCCATCACCATTGGAGTCAATTACAAAGATGCCTCTTCCAACATGTTGACAGCTATTCATGGACAAATCAATAAGCTTTTTGCGCCTCATTAAAATGTGATTAATTTTAATTATTTAATCTTCTCTATTTAGCATTTTAATATCTCTGCTTAACTCAGGCAAATCAAAGTGTTAATTAAATGTTTCCCAGCTTGTACCACTAACAGTTCATCAGGTACGCCTTTGTATTTCAATGTTGTCACATATTGCCAGTGGTTGTATAGGGAACATGATGAACTAGTGATTTAGACATCAGGAAGGCTTGAATTTTATTGTCCTGATTCTCTTTATTCAGATGCTCATGACTGTTTCTGGAAAATTGTGCCATTATGTAATTTTGGACAGGTGTCTGACACAGCCTTTATTCTGTACTTCCTTTCACACTTATTGTAGTCAAATTATGTAGGCAGTAATCAGGATGCCATAAATGGTGAGAACATATCAATCTCTGCAGCTGGAGTCATTAGAGAGCTACTAAAGACAAATAGTCTAATCTTTCCTCTTTCTACCCAAGGGACATGGACTCAATTAGAGCACTGTCAACTATTACTCTAGCTGAGGCCAGCCATGTCAGTATAGACTAGCGATCAAACCTGGGACATTTTGAGTGTATGTCTCAGAATTAATAATATTTACACTGAGATAACAGGGGGAATTTTCCCATTCTGCCCGCCATGGGAATCATAGCAGGAGGGGACAGACCATGCAAAGGTTCTTTGGTCTCAGGCGGAATTTTCCAGTTTTAAGGCAAACACAGTCAGAAAATCCCACTCAATGACAATCACTATGAAGCATTCATGGGGAAGAATATTGGTGAAGGCATAAAGGAACAAATGAACATACAAATTAGAAGTAGGAGAAGGCCACTCAGTCCCTTGCGCCTATTCTATAAGATCTTAACTGATCTAATTGTTACCTCAACTCCACATTCCCATCTACCACGCCCAACCCTTCCCGAAAACATTTCATTCCCTTGCTTATCAAGAATCTATGTACCTTGACCTTAAAAATATTCAAAGACTCTGCTTTCACTACTTTTTCAGGAAGAGAGTTCCAGAGAATTACATTTGTCCTCATCTCTGTCTTAGATGAATGATGTGGATATGCCGGCGTTGGACTGGAGTAAACACAGTAAAAAGTCTGACAACACCAGGTTTTAGCCCAACCGATTTATTTGATAGTAAACTCACAAGCTTTCGGGTTAGCCCCATATCTTGGCGGGAAGACTGGCTAAGGCTACCGGGGGGACTTTAAACTAGAAAGGATGGGGGGAGGGAATTGTGATGGGGAGACTAGGACGGAGGAGGTTAGCTCCCAGGTAGGGGAGGACTGCAGGCAGTATGAGAGGGAGGTTAGACAGGGGGTGGAGAAGGGAAATGCCCAGACTGAGGGGCTGAAGTGTATATATTTTAATGCAAGGAGTGTAGTGAATAAGGTAGATGAGCTTAGGGCATGGATTGCTGCTTGGGAATGTGATGTGGTGGCCATTACGGAGACTTGGATGTCTCAGGGACAGGACTGGGTACTTCAGGTGCCAGGCTTCAGGTGCTTCAGGAAGGACAGGGAGGGTGGCAGAAGGGGTGGTGGAGTGGCACTGTTGATCAGGGACAGTGTCATGGCTGCAGAGAAAGAGGATGCCGTGGAGGGACTATCCACAGAGTCTCTGTGGGTGGAAGTTATGAACAGCAAAGGGTCGAAAACTTTGCTGGGTGTATTCTATAGGCCGCCCAATAGTGACAGGGAAGTTGAAGTGCAGATAGGGAAACAGATTCTGGAGAGATGTATTAATAACAGAGTTGTCGTGATGGGAGACTTCAATTTCCCAAACATCGACTGGAATATCCCTAGGGTAAGGGGTTTGGATGGGGAGGAGTTTGTTAGGTGTGTTCAGGAGGGTTTCCTGACACAGTATGTGGATAAGCCTACGAGGGGAGAGGCTGTACTTGACCTGGTACTGGCGAATGAACCAGGGCAGGTGATGGATCTCTCGGTAGGAGAGCATCTTGGGAATGGTGACCATAATTCTATCTCCTTCACAATTGCATTGGAACGAGATAGGATCAGGCAGGCTAGGAAGGTGTTTGTCTGGAGTAAGGGGAGATACGAAGAAGTCAGGAAGTTACTTGGACAAATAAACTGGAAGGAGGCGTTCTTAGGGAAAAGTACCGAAGGAAGGTGGCGGATATTCAAGGAATGTTTGTCTGGAGCTCTGCATGACAACGTTCTGATGAGACAAGGGGGTTTTGGTAGGTCGCGGGAACCATGGTGCACGAAGGCTGTGTTGAACCTAGTCAGGAGGAAAAGGAAGGTGTACAAAAGGTTCAGGGAACTAGGAGAGGTTAAGGATCTTGAGGAGTATAAGGACTGTAGAAAGGAGCTTAAAAGGGAAATTAGGAGAGCCAGAAGGGGTCATGAGAAGACCTTGGTGGGTAAGATTAAGGAGAATCCCAAGGCCTTCTATAAATATGTGAAAGGTAAAAGGATGAGAAGAGAAGGGATAGGACCTATAAAAGGTGAAGGGGGAAAGGTCTGTGTGGAACCAGAAGAAATGGCAGAGGTGCTTAATGAGTACTTTGCCTCAGTATTCACAGTGGAAGCTGATCTGGGAGATTTTGCTACGGATTTGCAGCAGATGGAAAAGATTGAGTATGTGGATATTAAGGAGGAGGATGTGTTAGAACTTTTGAATTCTATCAAGATAGATAAGTCGCCGGGACCAGATGGGATGTACCCCAGGATACTGTGGGAGGCGAGGGAAGTGACTGCAGAGCCCCTGGCGATGATCTTTTCGTCGTCAATGGAGACGGGAGAGGCTCCGGAAGATTGGAGGATTGCGGATGTAGTCCCTATTTTCAAGAAAGGGAAAAGGGATAGCCCGGGAAATTACTGACTGGTGAGTCTGACCTCAGTGGTTTGTAAGCTGATGGAGAGGCTTCTGAGGGACAAAATTTACGAGCATTTGGAGAGGTTTGACATGATCAGGAATAGTCAGCATGGATTTGTCAAGGGCAGGTCGTGCCTTACGAGCCTAGTTGAGTTCTTCGATAATGTGACTGAACACATTGACGAAGGAAGTGCCGTGGACGTGGTGTACATGGACTTCAGCAAGGCATTTGATAAGGTCCCCCATGCAAGACTTCTTAAGAAGGTGAGAGGGCATGGGATCCAAGGGCCTTTGGCCTTGTGGATCCAGAACTGGCTTGCCTGCAGAAGGCAGAGAGTGGTTGTGGATGGGTCTTTTTCTGAATGGAGGTCAGTCACCAGTGGAGTGCCCCAGGGATCTGTTCTAGGACCCTTGCTGTTTGTCATTTTCATAAATGACCTGGATGAGGAAGTGGAGGGATGGGTAAGTAAGTTTGCTGATGACACAAAGGTCGGTGGTGTTGTGGACGGTCTGGAAGGATGTCAAAAGTTGCAGCAGGACATAAATAGGATGCAGGACTGGGCGGAGAAGTGGCAGATGGACTTCAACGCGGATAAATGCGTAGTCGTCCATTTTGGCAGAACCAACGGGATGAACGAGTACACTATCAAGGGCAGGAGTCTTAGTAGTGTTGAAGAGCAGAAAGATCTTGGGGTCCGGGTCCACAGGACTCTTAAATCAGCCTCGCAGGTGGAGGAGGTGGTCAAGAAGGCATATGGTGTACTGGCCTTCATTAATCGAGGGATTGAGTTTAGGAGTCGGGAGGTAATGCTGCAACTTTATAAGACCCTTGTCAGGCCTCATTTGGAGTACTGTGCGCAGTTCTGGTCGCCTCACTATAGGAAAGACGTAGAAGCTATTGAAAGGGTACAGAGGAGATTTACAAGGATGTTGCCTGGACTGGGAGGCATGCCTTATGAAGTTAGGTTGAGGGAGCTGGGACTCTTTTCCCTGGAGAGACGAAGGTTGAGAGGCGACCTGATAGAAGTTTATAAAATGTTGAGAGGAATAGATAGGGTGGATTCTCAGAGGCTATTTCCCCGGGTTGAAATGGTCGCTACGAGAGGACACAGATTTAAGGTGCGGGGAGGAAAGTACAGAAGTGATGTTAGGGGTAAGTTTTTCACTCAGAGGGTGGTGAGTGAATGGAATCGGCTGCCGTCAGTGGTGGTGGAGGCGAACTCGCTGGGGTCTTTTAAAAGACTTCTGGATGAGTATATGGGGTTTAATGGGATTGGGGGTTATAGATAGGTCTATAGATTGGTAGGTGTTGATGTGATCGGCGCAACTCGTGGGCCGAAGGGCCTGTTTGTGCTGTAGTGTTCTATGTTCTATGTTCTATATTCACCTGACGAAGGGGCTAACCCGAAAGCTTGTGAGTTTACTATCAAATAAACCGGTTGGGCTAAAACCTGATGTTGTCAGACTTTTTACTTAGATGAATGACCCTTAGTTCTGGATTAGCTCCCACAGAGAAAACCCCTCTACATCCATCCTGTCATGACCCCTCAGGATCTTAAATTTTCAATTAAGTTGCTTCTCACTCTACAAAACCTGATCCACACCTAACCTGTCCAACCTTTCAACATAACCTGCCCATTCCAAGTATTAGGCTAGTAAACCTTGTCTTAACTGTTTCCAAAGAATTTACATTCTTTCTTAAATGGGAAGTCCAATACTATACACTGTACCAAACATCTAAGTATTGTTAACTCTGTTTCCTGGCTGCAGTACTTGGCTCAATCATGAGTTTAGCAGAATATTATACTCAATATTCCCTTCTTAAATGGTTGCCCGTGATTGATCCATATTTGGCTTGTTTTCTTCCCGCTCAGAAAGGACAGTAGGACTAGGGGGCACAGCCTCAAGATAAAGGGGGGGCAGTTTAGAACGGAGTTGAGGAAGAACTTCTTCACTCAAAGGGTGGTGAATCTCTGGAATTCTCTGCCCGTTGAAGTGGTGGAGGCTGCCTCGCTAAATATTTTTAAGACGCGGGTTGATGGGTTTTTGATAAGAGAGGGGATTAAGGGTTATGGGGAGAGGGCGGGAATGTGGAACTGAGCCACGACAGATCAGCCATGATCTTATTGAATGGCGGGGCAGGCTCGAAGGGCTAGATGGCCTACTCCTGCTCCTATTTCTTGTGTTCTTATGTTCTTATATCTCTCTTAATCTTGCCCGCCCTCACCTTGAACCTGTGCCCCCTTGTAATTGACACTTCCACCCTAGGAAAAAGCCTCTGACTATCCACCCTGTCTATGTCTCTCATAATTTTGTAGACCTCTACCCGGTCTTCCCTCATCTCCCAGCTTTTAAGTGAAAACAATCCAGTTTATTCACCTTCTCTTCATAGCTGACGCCTTCGAGACCAGGCAACATCCTGGGGGAACCTTCTTTGCACTCTGACCAAAGCTTCCACATCCTCTGGTAGTGCGGTGACCAGAAATGCATGCAATACTCCAAATGCGGCCTTACCAAGGTTTTATGTAGCTGCAACATGATTTCCCAACTCTTGTACTCATGCCTGGTTGATGAAGGCAAGCACGCCATATGCTTTCTTAACTACCTTGGCCACCTGTGTTGCCACTTCTAGAAAACTGTGAACTTGCACACCCAGATCTTTCTGTATGTTAGTGTTACTAAGGGTTCTGCTATTTAGAGAATAACTCATATCTAAATCTGATCTGCCAAAATGCATCATGTTGCATTTGTCCAGATTAAACTCCATTTGCCATTTCAGTGCACATGTCTCCAATCCAGCTATATCCAGTTCTATCTTCTGACAATCCCTGGCACTTTCAGCAACTCAGCCAATCTTGGTGTTATCCGCACTAATCAGGCCCCTTCACATATTCCTCCAACTCACGTATATGTATACTGCAAACAACAGAAGTCCCAATACTGATCCCTGCAGACCGCCATTAGCTACAGATCTCCATTCTGAAAAACACTCATCTACCTCTACCCCCTGTCTTCTATAAACAAGATGTGGAGTTGCCGGTGTTGGACTGGGGTAAGCACAATAAAAAGTCTTACAACACCAGGTTAAGGTCCAACAGGCTTATTTGGTAGCAAAAGCCATTAGCTTTCGAAGTGCTATCTCTTCATCAGCTGAGTGAAATTTCAGTTCATAAACAGGCATATAAAGACACAAACTCAATTTACAAAATAATGATTGGAATGCGAGTCTTTACACTAATTAAGTCTTAAAGGTAAAGACAATGTGAGTGGAGAGAGGGTTAAGTACAGGTTAAAGAGATGTGTATTGTCTTCAGCCAGGACAGTTAGATTTTGCAAGCCCAGGTAAGTCATGGGGGTTACAGATTCTGTTCTATTACATACTTATTCCATAACCAAGCCAGTTCCGTGTCCATCTAGTCAGCCAACCCTGAACCCTATGTGTTTTTAGATTTGTACCAGTCAAACGCCTTACTAAAGTCCACATAAACTGCATCCACAGCCCTTCACTCATTAATTATCTTTACCATTTCTTCAAAAAACTCAATCAAGTTGGTGGGACATGACCTTCTCCGTACAAAATCTTGCTGCCTGTCATTAACCTAGATGCTCTCAAAGGAAAACTAGATGAATAAATTAGGAGAAAAAGAATATGAGATATACTGAAAGGCTGATATGAGGCAGATGGGATGGAAGGAGAGAATGAGGAAAGATTTTTGTTTCTGAGCAGTTCAGTGAGTTCTCCTGTAAATGTGAGTGGATATTATATGAAGATGAGGAAAGTTAAATCTTACATTTTTCTCACAACCTTGTAATGTCCTGAGGTACATTCCAGCCAAATCAGTATTACCATCACAGAGTGGAATTTTACAGCAGTGAGATTTTCCACTCCCATCAAAGTCAATGGACTTTTGAATGGCTCACAACACGGCCATCAAATTCCACCTGCTATGGCAATGTAGGAAATGAAATAGCCAATTTTCACACTGGAACCTCCCATAAACTGCAATGAAAAATGATCTGTGTTTAAACTGATTTGTGAGGGGGTAAACCCAGGTTAGGGACAACTCCACTGCTCTGCTTTTAATTGTGTTTGAGAGGAGTAAACAGTTTAACTTCTTACCTAAACCACACCACTTTTACACTGCCACTTCCTCAGTCAGGTTAGGTCATCTCCAAACTCCATGGCCTGGGGTTCGGCTCTTCCCTTTGTGACTGGATCCTGAGCTTCCTAACCCACAGACCACAATCAGTAAGGATAGGCAGCAACACCTCCATGATCATCCTCAACACCAGTGTCCCATAAGACTGTGGCCTCAGCCTCCTACTATACTCCTTATACACCTATGACTGTGTGGCCAAATTTCCCTCCAACTTGATTTTCAAGTTTGCTGATGACACCACCATGGTGGGTCAGATCTCAAACAATGACGAGATGGAGTACAGGAAAGAGATAGAGAATCTGGTGAACTGGTGTGATGACAATAATCTCTCCTTCAAGGTCAACTAAATGAAGGAGATATTCATCAACTTCAGGAAGCGTAGTGGAGGACATGTCCCTGCCTACATCAATGGGGGTGAAGTAAAAATGGCTGAGAGTTTCAGGTTTTTAAGTGTCCAGATCACCAACAACCTCTCTTGGTCCCCCCCATGCCAACACTATAGTTAAGAAAGCCCACCAATGCCTCTACTTTCTCAGAAGACTAAGGAAATTTGGAATGTCCACTATGACTCTCACTAACTTTTACAGATGCACCATAGAAAATATTGGTATGGAGCTTTGTTTGGCTCCTGCTCTGTCTAAGACTGCAAAAACCTAAAAAGGGTTGTGAACGAAGCCCAGTCCATCATGTAAACCAGCCGGCTAGCCATTGACACTACCTACACTTCCTGATGCCTCGGCAAAGCAGCAGCATAATTAAGGACCCCATGCACCCTGGACATTCTCCCTTCCACCTTTTTCCATTTTGAAAAAGGTACAAAAGTCTGAGGACACGTATCAACCGACACAAGAAAAGCTTCTACCCTGATGCCATCAGACTTTTGAATGGAGCTACCTCATATTAAATTGATTTTCTTCTACACCCTGGCTATGACTGTAACACTACATTCTGCACTCTTTCCTTCTCTATGTACGGAATGTTTTGTTTGTACAGCATGCAAGAAACAATGCTTTTCACTGTATGCCAATACATGTGATAATAATAAATCAAACCACAGCACCACTACACTGCCGTTCCTTCAGTCAGGTTAAGTGCTCAAATTTCTAGAATGGACTTGAACCCACAACCTTTTGCCGAGAAGAGGATTTAGCTTGGATGTGATGCCCACTTCCCAGAAAACTAGCAGCACTCGTTATCCAAGATTATATATGGAGGGTGACCGCTTGCTTAAGGTGTAAGAGAACAACGAGTGCCTGTGAAACCTGTTTTAAAATTCACTTTATCGGGTGTTGAGACCAGCATTTATTGCCCATCCCTAACCCAGTAGGAAGCGGAAAATTTATCTTTTTTGTGTAGCTTCAAAGCTTTTGGCTAGGAAGTTCAAGCTCTGTTTAATCAAAGAAATTAACCTATAGGGATATTGAAATTAATGTACATGTCAACCATGGTCAGATGATTTAACACTAAGACAAAAGCAACAATGCTTTTTAAATATGATTAATCTTTAATTTGCCTCGGATATGTACCTCTGAGGAGAGAAGTGTCTCAAACCAATTTTGTTTGAAAGGCATATTTATTTGACTCAGGTGATACCATCTTGATCTAATTTGTCAAGGAATAGCTGCCCATTCCCAGAAAAGATATAAAATTCATCACCTCATTTCATGTTTGCAAAAAGCAGCAACCAGCTGCTTTGCAATCCTGAGCCCAAGCTGAGGACTTGGTGCTATTTCACTGTGGCACTGACTGCATATTTTTCCTGCTGAATGATTAAACTCCTCCAAACTACTGCCTGTAATCTCCAGTGCCCATGGGAACTTTAGGCATTGCTGCATTACAGACAGTCCTGGATGGACAGTTCCTTTTACACCCTATCACTTTCACTGTGTGTGTTTCACCCTCATTCTAACCAAGAAAACTAGAAAATCCTGAGAATATACTATTTTGGCTGCGGCCTATCATTAGAACAGCATATAAAATTTGCATTTCCAAGACATCATTACAATTATTTCATCAATGTAACAACAGATGAGCGAAGTCATTTGGCCAATGTAGCTACCCCCCCTCTACTCCCATGCGCTCCCTGAGAAGATGGAGATTGACCTTCATTAATTACAGTGATCAAGGGCAATTAGAAATGGGCAACAAATGCTGGTATCCCCAGGAACACTCACCCCATGATGTTTGTTTTGAATTCCTTTGGCAAGGTGAGCTCGCAAAGCAAATCTATACAATCCAGCTGCCTGGTGCTTTGTCATTTACTCACACATAAAGTAGAATATGGGAGCGGGTGTCACTCTCTGTGGACCTCAAATCTCTAGCAGCTCATCACCATTTTAATTTAGGACAAGATAGAACAAACTCAAAGGGAGGAAGGCTCAGTCATTTGAAAGTTTCAAGGTACCTTCAAGCAATCTTGATGGGCACAGTAGGTGACTGGATAATATTAATGGAACAGGACTGGGGGAAGCCACTTGTCTCCATGCAGATGAGGCCTAATACCATCCTTTTACACCACTCTTTCTCTGCTCAATGCATCTACAACAATGCAGCATGGCCTGAAGGGTATCTAACAAACAACATTCTAATACATTGTATGATTATTACATTACTAACCAGAATACTGGCAGGTCTTGTGGCACAGTGGACAGCATTCCTAACCTCTGAGCCAGAAGCTCTACTTTCAAGTCCCACTCCATCCCACTTTCTTGATGGCCAAGAAAGGTAGGTTCAAAATGGTTGAGTGCATTGACCTGTAAATCCTTCCAAACGTACCAGTGGCTGGTTGTAAGAGTGGGGTGCAGTGGCACCCCTCAAGTTATAAGCCCCTGGCGACAGACTAGGCACCTTTTCCATGAATACTAGGTATGGAAACAGACAAAAGTCTAACTTAGTGCACCATTGTGTGAGAAGAGAATTCGAATGGAGCCAGAATACTTATTCTTAAAATCTAACTTTATTATTAGAAGCTAACCCCTAACTTTATTCGGAACCTGTCATAGTATAGTAAATCTTAGTACAGTGGAAAATCTTATGAGTGGTGCACAGAATAAGAAGCTAGTGGGACCATGGAAAATTTATGTCAAATTACAAGAGAACTTACTTGCAGCAAAAAGCTAAGACCTTGAGCTTGCCTGTGAGATTGCTTTAATCTGTAAAGTCACAGGATAGAATGCCTCTAGGAGGCAAGACCTCGGAGCATTGAGATAAGTGACACAGGTGAATGTGAAAATGATTATGTAATGGTGATGCTCACATGGAAGATACCTGATTGGTTAGGGAAAGTATCCCCACATTCAGGGCTGAAGATGCTTGGAGTGTGGGAGGGGTTCATCATATAACAGCCAGAATGCTGAATGGTAGAGAGAAATCACCAAGAGACAGAACAAACAAGACAAGACACAAGGCAGAGAGAGGAAGAGAGGCTTGTGACCCTGAGAACAAAGCTATGAAAGAAACCATTTGTGTGCTCTACAGTCCAGTTCTTGATATGGGTAAGAAATCCATGTTGAACTGTAAATTACCACCTGAATTTATCTGAGAACTGAATAAACCTGAACTGACTGTGTCTTAATACATTCAATTCACAATGAAGCTTTGCTACAAAGGGGTGCAAGACTGTGCAATCCTTACAAGGTGTGGACGAGTATTTCCAGCACTTACCTGTTTATATTTCAGATTTACAGCATCTGCAGTATTTCGCCTTTAACATTGTGACAATTACTCTCTGATTTCATGGGAATCAATCCAACCTTGAACAGCATCCAATACACACAGGATCCACAAAGAAACTTTACCCCAAATCTTGCTTTGAGAAGTGGGGGATTTCATACAAGTGAGTATGTATGAAATAGACATAGTCACTTTTTGTCTATCACCAATTGTCCAGATTCTTCAAGACATTCCTTATCGGAAAACTTATCGGAGTGTGCATCACAGTGCGTATGAGGACATCAAGGAGTAATGTTTGTGCTCATTATACTTACATTAGCTGATGCTTAAATATTTAAATGAAGCAGATTTGATTCAGAAGCACTCCAATCCACTGCAGAAGGCTGGCTGAAAAGTTGTTGACCTTATACAAAGCAGGCAATGAGTTGAAACATAAATCGCTGTCCTATTTTCAGGTCTCTCCTGCTCATTCCACGTCAACATTAGCAGCCATGCAGAATAGAAAATTTGCCATTCCATTTCTTCCAATCCCTGGAGTGTACAGTCTCTGAATGTGGCCCAGCACTCCAGCAATCAATGGCTGGCCACTCTTCCTTCAACTTACTGCCCTGCTTGCATTTTATACTCAGGCCTCAAATGAGATTGTCACACGTGCTCCATCACTAAACCAGTCTCTGAGATATCCAAGATTGAAATTAGTATGTGTTGAGGTTTTTACTTAATGTTAATGGGCACAAAGCAATCTGAGCAAACATTGGTCTCTGCTAAATTTGTGGCATCCTTTTTAAACATCAGCAGAAATAAAAATGGAAATAGATGTGGGAAGGCGACTGATCCAAAAAGCCAGAATTACCCCCAATGTCTCTGCTGATCTGTTATTATGAAAGTATCATTCTCCTCTCATAGCTCCCAATCATTCCACATCAGCCCTTGTCAGTGTTTGTTAAGTAAGAAGTCTCACAACACCAGGTTGAAGTCCAACAGGTTTATTTGGCAGCACAAGCTTTTGGAGCGCTGCTCCTTCATCTGATGAGTGGGAGTTGTGTACACAAACACGGCATATATAGATACAAACTCAATTTACAAGATAATTTACGGCATCTCCACATCAGTGTTTGTTAAGGCAGAGTTTGAGTCCTTTTTGTTTTCTGATGAAAGCAATCAAACATCTTCTACTTCAGTGCAGCACTGAGGGAGTGTTACACCATCTTCGGATGTGATTTTAGACCAAAGCCCCTTCTGCCCTCTCAGGTGGGCATGAAAGACCCCATGGCATATAAAGAATGTGCATATGGTGAAATCCTAGAGTACAGTCTGTGGTAATGGAAGAATGCTGAGCAAGGAGCCAGCACTTTTAGGACTCGACTGCAATCTGTAAGTCTGGAGGAAACCCAGCATTCACAAGTTTAAAGGAAGCTCTGTGGCTCAGGGACCTGTCTTTCACCGTCTATGGATGAAGCTGTTTATTCTGTCAGTTCTTTTGTGTCATTATACATGTCACTGTCAATACAGGATAGGCAAACTCTTTCTGAAATTGGCGCTGGATTTCAAAAGCTTCAGCTGAGGACTCTTGTGACATTCTCTTTACTAATCAGCGTGTGTTTGATATTTCACTGGCAGTCGTCTACGTCTTGGCAACACAGTAGGCAAAGGCTCACTCATACTGCCAGGAGAGGAATCTGTAACTACTTATTGTCCTGCCAGGTCCCAAGCAAACTGCCCCCCACACAGAAGATCAAACAGCAGAATCTTTTGCCTCCTAACATCTGCTCTTTGGAACTCCATAAATCTCCTCATCTCCCTCCCTAATTCAACAGCCTTACCTCTGCCAAAACCCCTCTGACTGTCACTAAAGCCCCACTGTCTCTCTTATACCTTCAACTCTCCCCTCCTTACCTTTCCATCTCTCCCTCCTGACCCCTCCATCTTCCCTTCTTACCCATCCACCTCTTCTCCTTACCCCTCCACCTCTTCTCCCAAGCCCTCCATTTCTCCCTCCTTACCCCTCCAGCTCTCTTCCTTAGCTCTGCATCTCTCCCTCCTTATCCTTCCATCTTTCCCTCCTTACCCCTCCCCCTCTCCCTCCTTACCCCGAAATCTCTCTCCCCTTATCCCCCTCCATCTCCCCCCCTAACCAATTACAGCCTACAATCCAAAAGTCTCCAGAACAAACAACCCTAATTACTGCTGAATCATAGACCGGTCTGCTAAGGGATCTGTCAAAGAGCAGCTGGAGAACTCAAGTCAGTTGCTCCTTTGTGTGCATTCCCCATGAAAAGCTGTGGTCCTCTGAGTACACTCAGTCATCTATTTGTACACTGCAAAGAAAAGCATTCCCCTCAACAGCTCTTCCTATAGCTTTGCATAAATCACAAACTGTGAACCTAGTTCACCCACCTTCACCCGTATGATTCTGCCCATCCAAGTTCCACATGTCAGCAACCAGATATTGTGAGGGATATACCCTGGCACTCTGATGAATTGCCCTGAACAGGCTGTCAGGACCTGGCATGTCAATGAAGCAAGAGGATGTCAGGATTTGGAAAGTAGGTGGACTGTAACTTGTCAAGTGCACTCAGTGGCGCTGTCTGTCATCCCTTTGCCTAAAGGTTACTCTTCTCTTTTTAATATGTTGCCACGCAGGAAAGATTCTTGACCACCTTTTTTACTCATTATTTTGTTTTCTTGACAGTTTTGTCCTCCTTTATGAAGACTTGGGATATAAATTTGGTACAGCATGGTAACACAAAATGGCTGGAAGTAAATTGGCTTGTCTGATATTCTGTTCCAGTGGGCAGGGTGCATAATAGGCAGTGATCAGAACAAGTGGGATTGGCAGTAAATGCTGACCAGCCGGCGATACCTATGTCCCATGAGTGAATAAAAAAGAGATCTGATACCACCCATTCTACACTGTGGCCTGGGGCGAACACCCATTCCACTGACACTTTCTGGGTACATTTCCATTGTCCCAATTGATCTTTCATGAATGGGTAAAAGCAGGTGAGAATTAGAGAGGATTTACACTAGTGGTGGCCAAAGCAGTTGAGAATTGGAGAGGATTTACACTAGTGTTGGATGACCACAGCCATCTAGCATTCAATTATGTGCATATTTCATCTGGGTAAATGGCTCAGCAATAAAGGGATGATTTATTTTTGCCTTTCTTACTCTTCCCATCCCCTGAGAAAGGGAGATGCTTGAGGATAATAAATTACACATGGTGAAATCAAGTAATTCAGCATAGATTGGGAATTGAATCCAGAATCTGTTGCCCAGAGCTGATTTTCATTGATGTGAGAATGTCAAGCTGTACCGTACAGGGAGGGATAAGTGCACACCAGTGCAGCTCTGACAGGATATTACACTGTTTTGAGCAGATGGTAAATCAAGGCCCTGCCTACCCTTTCAGATTACTGTAGAGAGAGGGAGCATAGGAGCACAGCAAGAGAGAGAGAGCAGAAGCATAGAGAGCGTGACTATGGCGTCCTGGGCAGTCACCCTTCTGTAAGGGTGGCCCTGTATCATGGAACCCCGGGGAGATCTCAGCAGAATCCAGGGGTCCAGGGACCCCAGAATGAGAACCACTGATCTAGGGCTCTAAGTCCAGAAGCACCCTTGCTGTTAGTAGCCCAAAGAAGAAAGGCTAAACATTGCCTGAATCCAGCCCAGTCCAAGGGTACCTGACATGGTAAGTGATAGACATTGGAGAGTTCCTTCAGTGTGAAATCAGTCTCCTTTCATATAGCAAGGTGTGCTGAATTTCGCTCATGTCACTCATTATGCTCTTGTTAAAGTAATGAGACAGAATGAAGACAGTTAACATTTCTCCCTGAAGGAGGCGTTAGGATTAGGTGTGATTAAGCAACAAGTTATGACCTGGCTGCTCACCCAGTAGCAGCAGGTTTTATGCTAGATTTTAGAAATGACTCTGTGAGATCCAGAAACTCATGTCTCTCCCTCAAAAATAAAGGATGACAAGTTCTTTACCCAAATTAATTTGCTGAGTAATCTTGATGGGGTAATGCAACAGTGATGGTGAGTCATGCCATTCACAAAGCAAGTGATTTCTTTTCCCAATTCACCAGTTGTTTGCTTATTCATTGTGAATACAGAATTTTAGAAAGCTCATTTAAATCAGCTAAGATGCAGTTTATTGTCCACTTGTCCCAGCTTCTCTGTGTCTGGGATAGTTTAGTCAGTTGATGGGATCTTAAAGTTATGCAGGACCTTTTCAATCAGTGGGCAACTTGTGTGAGGAAGTAGCTCCCAAGGACATTGCAGTGGATATATCTTTTAATTCTGCCTTTCATTCTCGTTCTATGATTTTACATTCTGCACTGTCTTGTTTCTTTCTCTATGAACGGTATGTTTTGTCTGTATAGCATGCAAGAAACAATACTTTTCATTATATGTTAATACACGTGACAATAATAAAGCAAATCAAATCAAATAATGTAGATAGTTTTAATCAGATTAGTTCCTGCAGAAAGCGAGGAATTACCTTAAACTTCATGATTTCAGTACTGGTTTGTTACTGAAGTGATTTTACTAATGTTAATTTTATGTAGCCTAATACAGCAACTTGCCTTATGGCACCTTTCACAATCTTTGGACTTCTCAAAGTACTTTACAGAAAATAAAGTATTTTTGAAGTGTAGTCATGGTTATAATGTAGGAAACGCAGCCACCAAACTTTTTTATACTTTCCATAGGATGTGTGCAGTGTCACTGGCTAGGCCAGTGTGCAGTATTTGTTCCCTATTGCAAATTGCCCGTTCTTGAACCACTGCAGTCCATGTGGTGTCGGTATACCCATAGTGCTGTTAGGGAGGAAGTTATAGAATTTTGACCCAGTGACGGTTAAAGGAATGACTTTCCAAGTGAGGATGGTGAGTGGCTTGGAGGGGAATTTGCAGGTAGTTGTATTCCTATGCATCTGCTATTCTAGTTGGCTGAGGTCGCAGTTTTGAAAGGTGATGTCCAAGGAGTCTTGACGAGTTGCTGCAGTGCATCTTGTAGATGATACGTACAGCTGCCACCATCCATTGTGGTAGAGGGTGTGACTGTTTAAGGTGGTGGATGGGGCGCCAAACAACTGGGAGCTGCTTTGTCCAGGATGGCTACTTGAGTGTTACTGGAGCTGCACTCATCCAGCCAAGTAGAGAATATTCCATCACACTCCTGACTTGTGCCTTGTGGATGATGGGACAGGCTTCGGGGAGTCAGGAGGTAAGTTATTCACAGCAGGATTCCCATCTTCTGACCTGTCACAGTATTCACAGTATTTATATGGTTATTGTTTATTCATGCACAGCAAGCTCCCACAGAACAACAGAACGACAAGACCATCTGTCAGTTGAGGGATAAAAATTGGCTACGGATCAGGGAAAACTATTCCGCTGATCTTTCTGATAGTGCTATGGAAGCTTTATATCCAGTTGAAAGAGCAGACTGGGCCTTGATTTAATATCTCATTAAAAAGATAACACAATATTGTTCAGATCTTGAGCTCAAGTCTCTGGACTGGCATTTAAATCCATAACTGCATGACTCAGCGGCAAGAGTGCTTCTCACTAGGCATTGGCTAGCACCTTCGCTTATGACCTATTTTCCATACTCCGCGATA
The DNA here is from genome assembly GCF_965287045.1 of Carcharhinus amblyrhynchos. Classification (NCBI taxonomy): domain Eukaryota; kingdom Metazoa; phylum Chordata; class Chondrichthyes; order Carcharhiniformes; family Carcharhinidae; genus Carcharhinus; species Carcharhinus amblyrhynchos. The sequence goes on from NC_137337.1 coordinate 3,944,033, forward strand.
TTATTATCGATTAAAAATTGGAGTTCATCATTGCAAAAGTGAATCCATAGAATTCCTAAAATGCACAAAAGGCCATCCAGCCCATCGAGTCTGCACCTGATTTCTGAAAGAGCATCCCATCCAGGCCCTCCTCCCACCCTATCCCCCTACCTCTGCACACTTACCATATAATTCCCCATAACCTGCACATCTTTGGACTCACAAAGACTCATGTTATTAACTTTCACATGAGAACTTGTTGAGTTGACAGGAGGCCACATGGTTACTAGGTGTTCTGGTCTTACCTCAAACCAGTGCTCTCTGAGTATGGCTGACTCTCCCATTGACAGCGCAGACTTACAGAATTAAGAAGTCTCACAACACCATGTTAAAGTCCAGTGGGTTTATTTGGTAGCACAAGCTTTCAGAGTGCTGCCCCTTCATCAGGTGGTGGAGGATTGGGTTCACAAACAGGGCATATATAGATGCAGACTCAATTTATAAGATAATGGTTGGAATGCGAGTATTATCAGGTAATCAAGTCTTTACAGGTGCAGACAATGCGATTGGAGAGAGGGTTAAGCACAGGTTAAAACGGTGTGAATTGTGTCAAACCAGGACAGTTAGTGAGATTTTGCAAGTCCAGGCAAGTTATACAGCTACAGATAGTGTGACACGAACCCAAGATCCCGGTTAAGGCTGACCTCATGTGTGCGGAACTTGGCTATTAGTTTCTGCTCAGCGATTTTGCATTGTCATGTGTCATGAAGGCCGCCTTGCAGAACACTTATCCGAAGATCAGAGGCTCAATGCTCTTTACTGCTGAAGTGTTCCCTGACAGGGAGGTTACACTCCTGCCTGGTGATTGTCAAGTGGTGTCCATTCATCCGTTGTTGTAGCTCTGCATTGTCTCTCCAATGTACCGTGCCTTAGGACATCCTGTCCTGCAGCGTATCACATAGACAATGTTGGCAAAGTTGCAAGACTCTGTACCTTTTACCTGGTGGATGGTGTTCTCATGTGAGATGATAGCATCTGTATCGATGATCCGGCACATCTTGCAGATGTTGCTGTGGCAGGGTTCTGTGGTGTCTTGGTTACTGTTCTCCTGAAGCCTGAGCAGTTTGCTGTGGACAATGGTCTGTTTGAGGTTTCGCGGTTGTTTGAAGGCAAGTAGTGGGGGTGTGGGGATGGCCTTGGCGAGATGTACATCGATGACATGTTGAAGACTCAGAAGAAGATGTTGTAGCTTCTCCGCTCCGTCCAGTACTTTCCTGAAGTGGAGAAGCTATGACATCTTCCAAAGATGTGCGGGTTAGGTGCATTGACCATGCTAAATTGCTTCTTAGTGTCCCAAGATGTGTAGCTTAGGAGTATTAGCTGGATAAATATGTGGTGCTATGGGGACAGGACCTGGGTAAGATGGTCTTTCAGAGAGTCAGTGCAGGTTTGATGGGCTGCATGACCTCCTTCTGCACTGCAGGGATTCTTTGATTCTTTGATTTCCAACTCTTGTACTCAGTGCCCCAGCTGATGAAGGTGAGTATGCCATAAACCTTCTTAATCATCTTGGCCACATGTGTTGCCACTTTTAGGGAACTGTGTGGACTGTATGCCCAGACCCCTCTGTATGTTAGTGTTCCTGAGGGTTCTACCATTTACAGTATAACTCTGTGCCAATGAAACACAGGAGCAAGTGATCCTTATCAGATAATCTGGCTTTACAGATGCATTTTTTAAATGTAGTCACTGCTGTGACATAGGGATAGGTTCAGCAAATTCATGAACAGCAAGCCCTCAAATAATGAAGAAAAGTGTCAGTCTTTGCATGAGTCATGAAAGCAAGACCTCATCTGGTTTTTCAGATCAAACTAAAAGATTCCTTGGTACTATTTTGAAGAAGAGAATGGAATTCAGCCTAGTGCCCTGGCCAATACTTATCCCTCAAAAACCATCCCAGATACAGATGGTCTGCTCTTTATCGGGACCTTGCCATGTGCAAATTAGCTGCTGTAAAGTTACAGTTATTTGAAGTTTTTTGGAGGTTATTTATTAGTCACAAGTAAGGCTTACATTAACACTACAATGAAGTTACTGTGAAATTCCCCTTGTTCTTACAACACTAATTACACTTCAAAATATGTTTCTATCAGGCATTTCAGCAAGTCCCAAGTGAAAGGCGCTTTCCCAAGTGAAAGAAATGCTTGTCTTCTCATTTATGTCAGTGAGCACATGGTGCCATAAATGAGAGTTGATTATGGAGAGTACACTCTGGAGAGGGTTGAGGAAGCAGGAGGTGAGTGATTTTCTTGATGATCTTGAAGAGGAGAGGTGAGAAGGTAACAGTTTAAGGCTAGAGCAAAGAAAAAGGGGTTGTGGCTTTAACTTTGATTGGGCTGTAAAATCGGACTAGTGGATCAACTATTCATTACAAACCTCACCTCAAGATGATAGAGCTCTAGTTCTGAAAAATCTATCATCCAGTTTAGCAGGTCCAATGTATAAGGTCCTGATTCTTTTGTTGAACTAATTGGTCTTGCTGGGGAATGTGCATCAGTTTCAGTTCCCCTGGGCTAGACTGCAGGAAGAACAAACAAGATTTCAATCTGATCACAGTCCCAGGACCCATACTGCAACTTGGGATGACAATACAAGCCCTGTCAGGATCAAGCTCAGCTGTGCAGTGTTTTACAGTTAAATAGCCCACTTGACATCACTGATTACACTCACCCATGATGTACAAGAGGGTTGCTAAAACCATTAGCGTGGTCCCTGCAGCAAGAGTATTTTTTCAAAGGGGAGAAAATTGGCCAAAGAATAATCTAGTTTAAAATGTCTGATCTCAATGGAATAGTGTTAATTTTATGATGCTATGATTGACATTTAGCCATTTGGAAATGCGTCAGTCCTGGATCACTGATTGCTAGGAGCAGAGTAAATTTATCATGTGCAGAGAGCAGTCTTTTAATGTCATCCTTAATTGATTCCCATCAACTAAACCAGTTTCACATCTCCTTAGCTTGACTAGATTTATATCTTCCTTCATTAGATCTGTCTGAGTCTCCATGTTCAGAAATATATAATCAGAGCAGTGATGAAATTCACATGGGGCACATTCTAAGCCAGAATACCGGAGCATTTGAACATGGGAGCTGGCAGTAGGAGTCATCTGAAAATGCTGAGCACATTGTAGTGATTATTAAGGGGTAGCAGGGTGCTGTCTTTCAGATAATGCCTTCTGTGATGGGCACAAAAGATCCCATGGCACAAAATCAGAGGAAAACAGGGGCATCCTTAACAGTGTCCTGGGCCTTAATTTATTTATTCTTTAACTGACATCATTAAACAGGATGTGGGTATGCCGGCGTTGGACTGGCGTAAACACAGTAAAAAGTCTGACAACACCAGGTTTTAGTCCAACCTATTATCAAATAAATAGGTTGGACTAAAACCTGGTGTTGTCAGACTTTTTACCATCATTAAACAGAGCATCTTTAGTCATTGCTGTCTGTGGGATCTTTCTGTGCAGAATTTGACTGCTTCATTTCTCTGCATTACAACACTGGGTGTGATCTTCGCAAACCCCCCCACTCCCCCATCCTACCACCTGTTGCCATCACCTCCTTGCAGCATGTGCTGCGGCAGTGGAAGTGTCCTGCCATTGTCTGGCAGCGGAATCTACCTGTCTCACCACTGTGGATGCGGTTTCCCCTGGTTTGTACCTCAGCAAGACGTCTCACAACACCAGCTTTAAGTCCAACAGGTTTAGTTGTAGCTGCCCCTCACCCTCAGCCGCCAGGGAACCCTTGGCAAGAGGTCACCATCAGTAGGACTAGAGAATCCTGCTGGCAAGAATACCTGGAAAATCCCATCCAGCGACTACACTTCATAAATAAAAGCAGAATTCTGGGAAACCTCAGCAAGTCTGATAGCGTCTGTGGAGAGGGAAATGGAGTTAACATTTCCAGTCCATGTGACCCTTCTTCAGAGCTTATTACTACACTTCAAAAGCATTCTATTGACTGAGAAACACCTTTGGGATGTTCTGAGGTCCAGAAAGGTCCTGCAGATATACACATTTTAAAAACAATTGTAGCATTTAATACTCACAGACACTACAAACAGCCTTGTATAATAACCTTGGGCAGAGACGGGCTTGCCAGAATGGGATTCATGCATCTTCAGTGATGCTGAGCACCACAGCACAAACCATCATCAGAAGGCCATTACCCCATATTCTCAAATGTCAGTATGAATGTTAATAACCTGAAGAGTGCAGGAGACTGTCAGTGAGTCAGCCACTGTGATGGGATCATTGCGACAACATGCACTGACTTCATCTCCAAATATATTGTTAACATTTGGAATTGGAAGTGGCAGTTGAGGAGAGGATGAATGCAAAGATGAGTCACTGTGCTGCTGTCACCGGAGTGTGCTTTCAGCCTCCTGACAACAGATATTTACAACTGGAAACCCAATAATTAACCAAGGATGACACGTTAGAAACTTTGCAAATTATATGTTTGTGATGAAGAATAAATAGGAGACAAGAGTTATTGTATAACTCTCAGCAATGACTATTTCTCCTGTTATAAAGACACCTCTGCCAGGATCTCTCTTCTCTACCCACCTCGCCTCAAGGCACCCACTCACCTGCGCTGGAAGATGCCTGCTGGGCACAGTCAATAACATGACGAAAGAAGTCAAATGAGTTCCTGGAAGGTGAGAGGTGACCAACATCACAGTTAGGTTCAATCATACCCTCAACACATATCCAGGAAGTTGCACTTTCCAGGGATAGTCACTGGAAAGTGGCCAGGAGTCAGGAACCTAGACTTCTTCTTGAGTTCCCAGGGTGCTAGGTGCTGAACTTGGTTGCAGTAGCTCTACAACATAAAACCACAACAGGAAAGCCCATAGATGCTCACTCAGAACTAGGATGGAATTTAACTGGTGAGCACTTCTGCCCTGTAATGGATATCAAGGCCCTAATATATGCTATGTGATCCCTATTCCGATAAAAGCTTCCCAACAGTGTGCCTTCTGAAGGTGCCAGATCAGAAGTGGGAGTGGGACAGTAATCATTTCCTCACAGTGTTTTGAGTGGGAGTGTACTAAATCTTCAGAGGCAGATGAAGAATGGAGGCAGAAGTGCTTTCACCAAAATCCCTTTACAAGTCTGACAACATCATATGGAATGCTTTCAGCAGTCTACACTAGGAGTCCCAGAGGAACTGACACTCCTGGGTTTGGAAGCTGCTGTGTAAGGAACCCAACACAATCAGAAGATCAGCCATGATCTTATTAAGTGATGGAGCAGGTTCGAGGGGCTGAATGGCCTACTTCTGTACATGTTTGTATGATTAGGGAGGAGGTAGACCTATGCGACATTGCATTCTGCAATAAATTTAGTATTAGGTAAAAAGATGGGTGTTTGGTTCTCTACTTTACCTTTTAGCTTTTGAATGAACTAACATCAGTTGGAGCATAAACACTGGCTTGTGGACTGGTTCAGCGATTGACCTGTTTCTGTGTCATCTATCCTGTAACAATCCTATATCACCTGCCCACTCTCCTTCCAGTGTGTTGATGCTTACTCTCCCTGATCATTAGACAAACCCCCCACTTGATTACCATCAAGATATTTGGTCAACTGTCTGAATATTGCCTATCGGGCTCTACATCAAATTTTGTCTTTTAAAAGTCTTACAAGGGCTTTGAGTTGTTTTCTTATGCTAAAGGCACAATATATATGCAAGTTGTTGTTATTTCATTTCTACAAACATGTTAACAAATGGCATTGACATGTTCGCAGTATGTTCCTCTGCTTGATGCTTTAACAGGGCAGTAGATCATTTTTTGACAATTGAGTACCAGATGAATGTACACAATCTTCACCCATCAATAATATTCGAGCTCACATTTTGTAGCGAATGACATGCTTGTGACGAGTTTAATGGCTGTGCATTTATCCAGTTTATTTAGAACACTAGTTTCCATTCAGTCACAGCTTTATAGTTCCTACCTCTCCAAACTCTAATAAACCAAACTCTTACAAACTCATCAGAAATTTGGAAGAGTGTCAGAATGATATGCACACACTCACAGCATTAATGCAGCACTTAACATCCTTTCCGAAATGAATCTTTTATTAAAATCATTTAAGCTGTAAATATTTAAAATATTTCAATACCCATTCGTAATTCAGATCCAGCCCTTGAGTTCCGTTTTTAATGGCGATAAAATACATTCTCAGCAATACGCACCAAGTAGGTGACGCAACTGAGATCTGGTCCACACTGGGTTAACATTCAGAGTCATTGCTCTGACAGAAGTGGAGGCACCCCAGTTGGCCCAAGCATCTCAAGGTTTCACAGGGAGAAATTCTACAGGATTTCTGCTCTGAGTCACCTCTGATGTCAGAGGTCAGTCAGAACTGTATACAGTACTGGTCACCCTATTACAGAAAGGATATTATTAAACTAGAAAGAGGGCAGAAGAAATTTACAAGGATGCTACTGGGACTTGATGGTTTGAGCTATAAGAAGAGGCTGTATAGACTGGGACTTTTTTCTCTGGAGCATGGATGGATTAGTGGTGATTTTATAGAAGTCTATAAAATAATGAGAGGCATAGATCAGCTAGATTAGTCAAAAATTAGAGGGCACAGGTCAAAGGTGAGAGGGGAGAGATACAATAATGTCCAGGTGGACAATTTTTTCACATGGAAGATGGTGAGTGTCTGGAAAAAACTGCCAGAGGTGGTAGTAGAGAGGGTACAATTTTGCCTTTTAAAAACATATAGGCAGTTACACGGGTAAGATGGATACCGAGGGATATGGGCCAAATGCGGGCAATTGGGGTTAGCTTAGGGGTTTAAAAAAAAAGGCAGCATGGACAAGTTGAGTTGAAGGACCTGTTTCCATGTTGTAAACCTCTATGATTCTATGATGAGCACAGCCTGGATGGGGAAGAATGTCCCCGTGTGGGGAGTTGCATGGCGTACAGTATGTGTGCGTGAAAGAGTCATCGGGTGGAATTTTACTGGCACATCCACTTGAGGTTCATACGATCCCGCCCGAGCCGGATGCCGTTCTCCGAGCCTCACCCACCGCCGGAATCGGGGTGGGCGTGCTGGTAAAATTCTGGTGTTGTGCATAGTTCTCCAGAATGAAAACTAAGTGCTGCCGCCAGTGGGAAAACCAGTGTGATTCCTGCTGGTGCTGGCAGTACTTGCCAATTGGGATTCAACCACCTTTTGTCAGGAAAAGAATATCCCAGTGGAGAAGACGGCAGCCAGCCTGGCTTCACAGAGATCAGGGCCCCAACCTTAAATGGTACCCTGACCAGTGTTAAGTAACAGGCCTCCCTCCTGTGCTCCCACAGAGTTGGTGACCATCCCCCCTCCCACCACTTAATGCAGACAAGGGCAGTACCTTTAAACCTTCACCACTGAGGGGCAATTTCCTCCTCCCACCACTAAATGTCTGTGTCAATCCCTGCACACACCACATAGTTATGAGGGAGGCATGACGACTCCCCCCTCCCCCTCCAGTGGGAGGCCTCATCCCCACCCACCCGCCACAAGAGAGACATTTCAATATATGGTAACCAAAGTCCTTGTTCCTCAGCAGTGCCACCCTAGCAGTGCCCCCTAGCACCCTGGCACTGACATCCTGGCACTCAGTATCACAGTGACACACTGGCAGTGGTGCTGCCAAGGTGGCAGTGCCATGGTGGCAGTACCAGGATGGCAGAAGGCATTAACAGGATAGCAAGGGGGTGGTGCCAGCCCCTTCACTGGTGGCTGAAAGCTACCATAAGTGCAGGCATACTATTCCATCATGAGGAGTTGAAGAAGACTCACTATGAATAAAACAAACCAACCATGGTCTTCAGAGCAAAGAACAAGCCTGTTTTGGAAAAGAACGTGTGGTTAGAACCAGCTGCTGACATGAGTAGGCACTTGAGATCAAACATAAACCCTGTTTTAAAAATATGCAGTTAGTAAAGAGAAATCACTTCAGATTTAATCAAACATGAAGGGAAACAAAAATACAAAGCTACTGCCTGCTGTGAAATAGCCTAGACCTGTCAATCAGGAGGTTAGTTAAAGGTGCAGGAACTTGAAATTGAATATAAACAAAGCATTTCAAAACATTTAGACTTCTCAACATGGCCAGAAACTGAAAAAGAAACTTCAGTGCAAAGAAAATGGATAGCTGTGATGGAAAGAGGAAGTACAAGAGGCTTACTGGAATATGAACTGATTGCATCAATAATTAACTATTTGATCTGCTCTGGAGCTGTTAATCAAAGCAGTTCAAAGTGGCCAAGCAACACTTGTTGCTCATTCGGGCTACAAATGGGAATCCCCCTAGTGAAACTGACATCTCCTGTCAGTCAGAGTACTTCAAATAGGTCTGCTGAAACCCAGGTCTTCTGAAATCACCCATGGGCAAATCTTTTGTGGAGTGGAGTGCAGCTGTGACTTTGAAAGCATTCAGTGTTCAGGGGCCATGGATTTTAAGCTAATCAGGCCACTTCAAAGGTTTTACTGATCACAGACTAGAATAAAGATTTTAAACAGAAAGCTGCCTGAAATCACTGTTCAGAGTGAACTCCATCTTTCCCAGGTCAATAAGGGGAGCTATGAGACCCCATCACAGGGGAGAGGCATGAGGTCTACCCCTTCCCCTCAGCCCAAGCACACCCAACCCGCAGGTACCTTGGGGGACCCTCCCTCAACAGTCTGGCAGCGACAGAGGGCAAATGTGCACAAAACATTGTGCAATCATCAGCAAACATCCCCAACTCTGACCTTTTGATGGGAGGAAGGTCACTGATGAAGCAGCTGAAGATGGTTGGGCCGAGGTCACTAACATGAGGAAGTCCTGCAATGATGACCTGCGATTGAAATGATTGATCTCCAACCAGCACAACCGGTGGAGAGCTTTTACAATGGGGAAATGTGTATTGAATGTAGCAAACCTTTGAGAAAGTTATGTATTGGTTGGTCAATTGAAAATCCAAATTTCTCTTTGCTTCCATCAGATGGCTAATTAATGCGAGCTAATTTAAATATAATGGTTGTATATTTCTTCAGTTTCATTATTATACTGAATCTTATACTAACTGACCTTTATTTCCATCAGAACTCTGATGAAGGGTCATCCAGACTTGAAATGTTGGCGCTACATACACAGATGCTGTCAGATGTACTGAGATTTTCCAGCATTTTCTGTTTTGTTTTGGATTCCAGCAGTATTTTGCCCTTATCGCTTTTTAATTCCTGTTTGTAACATGCCCTTTTGAAAGCAGCTGAGAGGTGACTTGATGGGAAATTGTGATTTGAATCTTCATTGGCCAAATGATAAAAAGGCGTCCAGGAGAAATTCCGCAGAGCACGAGGATAGACAGGCAGCTGTGTGAGAATCATACCTTAGCAGAACCTCAAAGACCCAGGTAGAGGTAAAGGAAAACCATAGTGTCATGAATTATAGACAGAACAGCTGGATGTCAAATCTCCCATGTTTTTCTAACTTGGCATTGGAATATTTACAATCTACATAAGAACATAAGAACATAAGAAATAGGAGCAGGAGTAGGCCATCTGGCCCTTCGAGCCTGCCCCGCCATTCAATAAGATCATGGCTGATCTGTCGTGGCTCAGTTCCACTTTCCCGCCCTCTCCCCATAACCCTTAATCCCCTCTCTTATCAAAAACCCATCAACCCGCTTCTTAAAAATATTTAGCGAGGCAGCCTCCACCACTTCAACGGGCAGAGAATTCCAGAGATTCACCACCCTTTGAGTGAAGAAGTTCCTCCTCAACTCCGTTCTGAACCGCCCCCCCTTTATCTTGAGGCTGTGCCCCCTAGTCCTACTGTCTTTTTTGAGCGGGAAGAGTCTTTCCACCTCTATCCTATCCATCCCATTCATCATCTTATACGTCTCAATGAGATCTCCCCTCATTCTTCTAAACTCTAACGAGTACAAGCCTAGTTTATTCAGCCTCTCCTCATAGCTCAACCCCCTCAACTCCGGTATCAGCCTAGTAAACCTCCTCTGCACTCCCTCCAAGGCCAAAATATCCTTGCGCAGGTGCGGCTGATGGGGTGCCGAGTGTGGGAAGGATGAGATCCTGATACTTATCTGGTTTAGGCTGTTCAAATGACAGCAAGGTAGTGAGTGATTGGGTTAATCCGGCTTCTGTGGACTTTCTGGTGTGAAGAAACTATCAGAAGGAATTCCCTGAGCACAGAGATTTTAACAGTATTACACGTCACATTGACTGACATGACAATACCTGGTGCAAGACAAGGGAGGTTATGTGAAGGACACACATTTAGCCAGGGTGTAATGTAATGCCATTGCCCTTTGATATTGCTGTTCATGTGTCAAGTTTTACTTGTACTGAATAAAATTTAACCACTATCACCAATAAGGGATCACTTTGAACCAATTCTAAACCTGAGAGTAAGTGTGTTCAAGGATTAATTGATTGTGTTAATCCAAATTGCAACGCATGGTTTAAGATGTGAACAGAATAAAGTTATCTTTTAATTGGTTACCTTCTGTTGTTGGTAGCCTTACAGCTTAGGGAAGGTAATCAATGAGAATTCCTATTCCCTGAGCAAATTACAAACCCATACACCACCTCCAAATTGATTTTCTTCGTACAAGTGACAATCATTTAAACAATCGGATTTTACCACCCACAAGTTTAGGATCAGACTGCATAAAGATTCTGGGAGAAAATGGGGTGTTTTTAGTTGAAATCTGTGATGGAGTGTATATATTAACCCTTTCACTCTCTGGTGTGGTTCTGTAATCTGACAGTTTCACCAATACCGATACCAGATCTTTTCAAATGATTTTTAAAATATTTCTATTTCTTGAACTGTCCATGGCTGGGTGGGGAGGTGATTGGACCTCGTCATAAAGGAACATAAAAATAAGAGCTGGTGTAAGCATTTCAACAAGATCATTCACCATTCAATAAGATCATGGGCGAGTTTCTGCATCAACACTACCTTCCTACCCAATCCCCGTACCCCTTGATTCCATTATTATCCAACTATCTGTCAATCTGTCTTGAAAATACTCAATGACTTTACAGCTCTGTGTGGTAGAGAATTCCAAAGATTCACAACCCATATAATTTCATGGGAACTTTTACCTTCACCTGAATAGAAAGATGATGTTAAACATGGTAAAAGTGTGGAATACTGTCCCACAAAATGAAGTAGAAGCTAGCACAAGTAATAACTTTAAATCTGAGATCAACAGTTTTATGCTAGCCAAGGGTATTAAGCGATATGGAGCTAAGGCAAGTGGAGCTAAGGCAAGATAATATACCGATCAATCATGATCTAATTTGATGGCAGAATAGACTAGATGGGTTGAATGGCCTCCTCCTGTTTATATGGCAGCAATGTCCACATCTCAATACTGAGTGGAAACAGAAATCCTTCCTCAACAAACACCACTGAAAACCCTCAATAAATGACCAGACTTCATGTTTGCTGATTTGTGAAAAGCTCTAGTTTCCTTCATACCAACAGATGGCCATCACACAAGGCTGGGTGGAAGTGCCAGCATTTTAAGGACAGAATATACAAATTATCACAATGAACTTACAACACAGAAACCAGCCTTCAGCTCAATGTCAATGCTAACCCATGCTGCTCCCACCCACTCTTCTTTGTCTAACCTCATTAGTATAGCCTTCTATTCCTCTCACCCTCAAGTATTCTTTCCTTCATAAACAATCCTTTCTCAGGTTCAGAAGAAACCCTGAGCTTACCATGAAAAACAGTAAATGGCAGAAGGTATGAGGGATGTGCAAGTGGAACTGGAGCAGTGCCAAAGGAGAGGTGTAATGCTGGATGCTTTTCAGGCAAGAGGAAGGCAGGAGATTTATTACCCTCAAGGGATCAATCTCTATTTCTGATTTCCAAGCCAAGATCTATAACAAACTGTGCAACAGTCCTGATCCTAAAATAGACCACTGCCAGAAACTGTTGGCACGAGTCCATCACCAGAATTTATAGATGTGAAACGTTTTTTGAATGCTCAACCAGTTGTCTACAATTGATTAGATTAAGTACCTGTTCACTGTCTCCATCCTTGATTCACTGTGTTTCAAAGGCAAAATGTATATTGAAAATCTTAACAGAAAAATAAAGCCATCTCTTTGTGGCACAGAGTGTAATCCTATTGTTTGATATGGCAGATGGTAAGGTCTTCAGTAGAACCCAAGCTTATTGATAAAGTCACTTCCATCCTATCCTAAATGCCTAAATTAATAAAATTCCAATATAAGATGATTGATGGAGTCTGGAAGAAATTCGAGTCAGACATCCAGAAAGCTGCAGTCAGTAATAACCTTATTATCCTCTGTCAAAACAAAAGCTTAGAACATTCAGTCTGGCCTTGAAAGCGACATTGTTCGTTCTTATATATCAAAGGAATTCTTCATCATTTTGAATTGTGATCTAAAATGCTGCAGCGCGTTGTCAGGGTTCTGTGTATATTCAAAGCTGGAATGCTTTTTATAATCCACATACGTTTGAACAAGCAAAGAAACATTTGCTTAATTCCATGCAGGTGAATGAAGTGAGACAAACAAGTCTGAATTTTAACTTGTCTATGGGCATTTTGAGTAAGTTTAAATTGAGCCCAAGTTCTATAAGTGTAGGAGTCATCTGTGTGTATCACTTTTGCTTCAAACTCCATGATCTAGGCTGTACTTCACTGCAGTACTGAGGGTGTTTTTTCAGATGAGATGTTTCCAAAGATTCACAACACAAGTAATTTTTCCTCATCTCAGTTCTCAGTGATTGGCCCCTTCTCCTGAGACTCTGTCCCCATGTTTTAGATTCTTTGACCAACCTCTCAGCATTCACCCTGCAAAGCCCCTTCAGAAGGCACCCTGAAAAAGAGCCATCCAGACTTAAATCATTGGCTCTATTCTCTCTCCAGAGATACTGTCAGACCTGCTGAGATTTTCCAGTATTTTCTGTTTTTGTTCTCTTCAAACTTGTTCCAAACTATAAGCTGTATGAGGTCAAAGAGCAAATAGTTGAAGCTTTTTTATCAAGCATCTTGGAAGTTCAAATCTGTAATATATAGGATATTTTATTCTGCAACACAAACTCCCTAAGCCAAGCAGTTTCTTCTGGTCCTGCTGTGTTGAGTGCGAATAGGCCTCCGCTGAGTCTGTGGATTGGACGCTCTTATGATGCTCTCTCCAACAGGGACATGAGGGCTGGCACTAATGTCCCATCTGTGGAGGTTGGCCAAGCAGGGGCCATGGCCTGTCCTGAACCTGTTGAGGGTGGACCACTCTTCCCTTGGAAAGTTGAGACCAGGCAGCTGTTGGGTTTGAGACCAGACACTTGTTTGTCGCGTCCAATGATTCCCATTCATTTGTCCAGTTGGAATTTGTATTCCCGTGTTTTAAGGCCCTGTGTAGGAGGGTTTTTCTAGACTGGCCTTCTTGCTGGGAGTTGTATCTTGGGTGGGGTGAATAGATTAGTTATTTAATTCAGCCATTGATCCATTAACCCTGAGGAGAAACTGATCAACTAATGCAAAATAATTCTTCCCTACAAAAGCTTGAAAGGGCAAGAGTAGAAAGTGGCTGTGTCATGGGTTTGAACACTTCAATATAAACATGATCAGTTGCAGCTTTTAATTAAGAGAAACGGCAAGGCCTCATGGAATTGCAAAAACCATGTTTCATGTTGGTTTTTATTGTTCCAAATTCCAAGGAGCTGCCTTAATTGTTTCCATATTCCTTTCTTGTCCCATTTCTTCCAACTACCTGTCTAACGTATTCTTAAATGCTGATCTGCTATCCACTTTACGAACTCCACTGTTTAATTCACATTCCTTGTGTCAGAAGGATTCTCCTTCTATCTGTCCTGAATCTTTTACATTTAATCTTAAATCTATTGGGCCACACTAACCTCCAAAATCAGAATTTTACTGGCACTGATGGATATTTATCGAAATTCTGACCTTGATAGATATTGATTGATTAGTTGAGACATTTTAATCCATTGAATTGAGGTATAAAAATGGGAGGCAGTCATTGGCTATTGTGGATATGGGTAAATGTTTCTAGCATGTTTGGATGTGTTCAAACTGTACAACTGCAAATGAGGTTTAATCTTACATAAACTTGACTTGTGCTTCCAATTAACTTCAGAAGATTGAGGGATGATCTCATTGGGATCTTTAAAAGGTTCAATAGTGTTGATAGAGAAAAAACTACTTTCTCTGTTGGGGGAATCAAGGACCGGGGAATGTGCAACATTCTTAAAATGAGAGCCAGATTTTGGAGGGCAGTCACATTTTCACACACCCAGTGATGGGGTTTCAAAAATATCCATCTCTAAATGACTGTGGATGCTGGGACCACTTTGTTTTTCCGGACTGTGACCATTGTTACTGTTGTAGCTCAGTGGAAAGTACCATCACCACTGAGCAACAAAGTCTAAGTCCCACTCCAAGACTCCAAATCAAAGCTGACACTCCAGTGCGGTACTGAATGTGTGCTGCACTGTTGGATGTGCCTTCTTTCATATGAGGCCCCTCCCTGATCTCTCAGATGGGTGCAAAAGAGCCCAAAGCACTAAGAGTGCCCCAATCTATGTCACAAAATGAGAAGATTTTCGGTTCATTACACATTGCTGTTTGGAACATACTAAACACAAAGTTATTGCTACCTTTCCAACATAACACCAGTGACAACACTTCAACAGTGCTTCATTGGCTGTACAGTGCTTTGAGACATTCGGTGGTTGTGAAGCTCATATAATGCAGATTTTTATATTTTGGGATTGACAGGTTATTATTAGACAAAGGTGTCAAGGGATGTGGATTAAAAACATAGGAAAATAGGAGAGAAATTGGTGTGATCATTTGTGCGAACTAACAACCCTTATGAAAAAATCAACAAGCACTGGTAACGTATGAGTAGATTAGAAATAAGAACTTTTAACATGGGCCGAATTCTCTGGCCGTTAACATCAGCAGGATTCACTGGTCTGGCTGACAGTGTGGGTTGGCTTCAAGGGAATTCCTAACGACAGCAGTGGAACAGGAGGATCCCACTGCCAGCAAACAGTGCACTGCCTCCCACTGCCAAGAAACACACTGAGGAGAGACCTGAAAATCTCACCCAGAATAAAACATCTCAAGGCACTGACAGGAACTTCATCAAATAAACGCTGACACTGAGCTAGGTAACTAGGTATTAGCACAGGTGACCAAAAGCTATGTCAAAGATGGAGGTTTTAAGGAGCATCTTAAAAGAGGGAACTGGAGAGGCAGGAATTTTGAGGGACAGAGTTTCTGACGTTAGGGCCTTGCCAGCTGTGGTTATGGCCATCAGTGGTGGCAGGATTAAAATTGGGGATGCATAAAGGAGCAGAACTGGAGGGATGCAAAGATTTCAGAGGGTTATAGAGCTCTCAAAGAGATAGGCAAGTACAATAAACATACTGGTAATGCAAAATACTGCTGATGCTGGAAATCTGAAAAAGAGAGAGCATGCTGGAAAATACTCAGCAGGTCAGACAACATCAATGGAGAGAGAAACAGAGATAAGGGAGCGATTCTCACATCCTACTATGCTAATTGTTTAGCGTGACGCACATCTCCCAGTGCCAAATATCCAGTGCTGTCTAATTCGTGCTGGAAACCGGTGGGAACACCAGGTAAGTTATCTTAATATAATTTGTATGTGATTAGTAAGCCCGGAACTGAATTCTCCGGACCCGCTAGCATCTCCCACCCTGCCAGGAGTATTTCACTCCAGCGAGGTTCAGATTAGCTCCCCACTTTCAGGGGACTAGCGGGACGACTCCGCTGGAGTGAAGGGGGGCCGATCGGAGCCCCCAGGGGTCAGGCAGCGAGTTGTGGTGCCCTCTGGGCATGGGCACCCTGGCAGTGCCAACCTGTACTCCCTGGCACTGCCCAAGGGGCAAAGTGTCCATGCCCAGCAGGCACTTTGGCACTGCCCATCAGGCATCGGACACTGACAAGGGGATGTGGGGCAAAGAGGTAGGGCTTTCTAGCAGGCAGTTGGTGGGGATGGGGATTCCCCTGACAATCTGTCATTGTGATTGATGGGGGCTTGAGGGAGACCAGTGATTGGGGTGGGCTTGGGGGTTTGGGGTGAAGGGATCTGCCAAGGGTGGTAGGGAGGATTGTTACTCCTGGGGGTGGGAGGGGTGGGGTGCTGGAGATCGGGGCGGTCCAGTACGGGGGCGGGGTTTCGAGGCTTGCCCCGGAATGGTTGGGAGGCGGCAGCAATCGAGCTGGCCAGCAAACGGGGAGGCTGACTGGTCAGAGCTACTACTCAGACCTAGAGCCCTGCTGGTTTCAGCCTCCTGAGCAGGAACAGACCCCACCCCTGAAATCTAATGATATTCATGCTAGTGGCCTCTGCATTGCTCAGAGTGTGGGAGATTCAAGTATGAACTCCCACTGAAAAAAACTTGATTTACTCCAGCATGATTTACTCCAGTTTTCTCACAAATTTGACACTTAGAGCCTTCTTGGGGGAATCCTGGCCAACATTTCAGATAGATGACCATCGTCAGAACTGGGAAACACTTGAGGGACAGTAGGCTTTTAAGCAAGTGAAAGAGGAAATGGCGGAGAACAGAACAAAAAGGAATGCCTCTGATAGGGTGGAAACCAGGAGAGATTAAAGACAAAAGGATGGCTGGTGCAAGGTCAAAGTGAGTGATAATGGGAAAATAAGGCTGGAATGTTACAGCTGTTTATGCCGGTGGGATTTTCCCATCCCGTTGCAGTGAACAACCTGCTGGATGCCAAATTCTCCAACCTCACTGCAGTGGGAGCATGGCATAAACGGCTGGTAAAATCACGCCTACATCTTTGTAAAATCTACATTCTTTTCACTTACACCCTTTTCCAGTCTGTACGTTACATGATGCAAAAGAACATAAGAAATGAGAGCAGGAGTAGACCATTCGGCCCCTCAAACTTGCTCTGTCATTCAATACAATCATAGCTGATCTCCTGCCTCAACTCTTATCATTTCTTCACTTACTCAGTGCGGCGGTGAGGCAAGCCCCGAGAGACTCTCACAGGTCAGAAGCGCCTGAGTGGAGCTCTAGGGGTTAAAGGGATCAAGGGATATGGGGGGGGAAGGGGGGATCAGGATATTGAATTCAATGATCAGCCATGGTCAAAATGAATGGCAGAGGAGACTTGAAGGGCTGAATGGCCTCCTTCTGCTTCTAGTTTCTATATTTCTATTTAACTCCATTTTCTTTCCCATTCCTTGATTTGAAGTCGGAAACCATTGATTTTGGTCCTCACTCCAAACTCCATTCCCTTGTTACTACCTCCGTCCCTCTCCCTGCCAACTGTCTGAGGCTAAACCAGTCTGTGTCATACTTAACCCTGAGATGAGCTTCCAACCATATATCCACATCATCACCAGGACAGCTTCTTCCACCTTCGTAATTTTTTTTATTCACTCGGACATGGGCATTGCTGGCTGGCCAGCATTTATTGCCCATCCCTAGTTGCCCATGAGAAGCTGGTGGTGAGCTGCCTTCTTGAATTGCTGTAGTCCATGACCCACAATGCCGTTAGGAAGGAATTCTAGGATTTTGACCCAGCGACTATGAAGGAAAGGTGATATATTTCCAAGTAAGGATCTGAGTGGCTCGGAGGGAACTTGCAGGTGGTGCCTTATGTTCCTGTCTCACTTCATGCACAGTCATACCTTTGTTACCTCTACACCTGACATTGGGTCCTGCTTAAGCAACATCTTGATTTTAAAATTCTCATTCTTGTTTTCAAATCTCTCCATGCCTTCTTCCTCCCTTTCTCTGTAACTTCCTCCAACTCTACAACCTTCTAAGATAAATGTGTTCCTCTAATTTTAGTTTCTTGGGTTTTTTTTACTTGCTCCGCTATTGGTGGCTGTGCCTTTAATTTCCCAGACCCTGTGCTAGATTCCCTCCCTAATCCTCTCTTGTCTCTCTACCTCACCTTCTCCTTTTAAAGGTATTCCTTGGAACATGCTCCTTTCGCCAAGCTCTTGGTCACCTAACCTAATATCTTTGATTTGATTTGATTTCCTATTTGAGTATCCCATTATGTGACTCAATGTCAAACCTTTTCCATGTTGAGTGCCTTGGACAGTTTATTTTGTTAAAGGTGCTACAAAAATGTAAGTTGTTGTTTCTGGTTCCCATAGAGACCAGTCTATTGATTGTATATTGAATGTACTTAATGATGTAGCATCCACATTCCCTTGGGGCATTATGACTTGTTCAAACAGTTTTTTTTGTGTGTGGTTCCCTTACAAGGCAATGTTAATAAGTCTATTTTTAGCCAGCAGAGCACATTTTAGTGCGGAATTGTCATTAATCAACATGTTCAGATTGTCAGGGGTACCACAGCACTGACAGCAACTGGTTCAACATAAAGACTTCAAATGAGACAGGGCCGTCACTGTAAACAACCTTTCCAAATGAGGTTAGGCAGACGGAGTTTATCTGGAGATTAATGCCATTAAACTAATCAGCTCACTGAATGGAAAAGGCTTCATGTGGTAAGATACGGATGTGGACCAACACTTTATCTCCCCCATTCCAGTTCTGCGGAAATTTCACAGGAAAGGCCTTAGATTGCGGATCTGTTTGTCAGTCAGGTGGAGATATTTCAGGCTCTTGTCACTGACAGGCTGCTAATTAACTACGAATGGGCTATTTTTATATTAAGCGTATGAGTAACCTTGAATGAGGGCCATAACGGAACAAATACTTGTCAGAACTGAGTGTCCCAGCATTGACTGAGGCTAATTTTGACTTTGCAATAGTGGAAAATGAGCAACATTGAATCAGCTGCTTGTTTTACATCCTCCCCATTTTTCTTTTAGCTCGTTTGACTTATTCCGAGAGGTGATGTTAAACTAATACACTAACTCAGAAATTCCCCCATCTCGACCGACCATCTCAGATTTTACTGTGTAAAACAGGGCTGACTCAAACTTTACAGCAGTAATTGCTTTCATCTACATTCAGTGAAAGCTATTTCTATCCTCAATCTCTACAGTAACCTTTCCGAATGCTGCACCATATGTTCATTTCATTGGCAAAAATGTTTTTTCACTTCATCCAGTCAAGATCCCAGTGAAACATCACCCTTAGCGCAGTTTCCTGTTAAATGATCATTTTCATAACTGCAAAGCTTTAAATTCTGATGATTCAGTTTTGATTTTGTGAAAAAATTAATAATTAAGCAGCAGTTATAAAGCAGTATTATGAATATTTCAGTGTGGTAATTGTTATCTGTGATCCTCTCTAGCAGCCAAGACCTCTTCTTTCTGATAACTTCCTTGTGAAGCTAGCTGCACTTCCACCCAGGAGACTATTGACTGACAAATTACCAAGAAGGCCAGCTTTCTAAAGAAAGCTGGGGGTAGAGATAGCAGAAGGGTTTTCCTTCATCTTCTATCTCACAAAGATATGAGGGAGGTACCAGAAGATTGAAGAGAGGCAAACGTAACACCCTTATTCAAGAAAGAGTGCAAAGACAGTCAACCAACTGCAGGCTAGAGTTTAACATCAGTGATGGGTAAGGTTTCGGAATCTTTAGTCAGGAGAATAAAAATCAGAAGTGGGTTGAAATGATTAAGAAGAGCCAGTGCAGATTTGTAAACAGCTAATTTGATTTGATTTATTGTTATGCTCCTCAACCCCATTTTCCTGTCTTCTTCCCATAACCTTTCAACTCATTACCAATTATAAATCTGTCTAACTCCTCCTTAACCTTACTCACTATCCCACCATCCTCCGCACTTTGGGGTAGTGAATTCTACAGGTTCACAACCTTTTGGGAGAAGTAGTTTCTCCTAAGCTCTGTTTTAACTTTGTTAGCCCTTATCCTAAGACTATGACCTCTTGTTCTAGAATGCCCCACAAGAGGAAGCTTCCACTCCACATCTACTTTATCCATACCTCTTATCATCTTGAATACCTCAATTTGATCTCCCCTCATTCTTCTAAATTCCAGAGAGTATCGGCCTAAACTGTTCAATCTCTCTTATATGACAAATCCCTCATCTCTGGAATCAATCTAGTGAACCTCCTCTGAACTGCCTCCAATGTCACTACATCTTTCCTCAAATGTGGGGACCAAAACTGTGGACAATACTCCAGTTGCAACAATACTTCCTTATTAAGTAATTAAGACAGTGATGTTCCCCAAGGTTCAATGCTTGAACCATTGCTTTTTTCACTATATATGAATAATTTGGCTATTGTACTACGGGGCCAAAGATCACAATTTGCTGATGATACAAATGTAGAGGAGTGGTTGACAGTGAGGGTGGTACTAGTCGATTGGGACAGAGCATAGAAAGGCTGGCAGAATGGACAGACAGGTGGCAGATGGAATTGAACACAGAGAAGTATGAAGTGATTGATTTTGACAGCAGGGATTGGGAGGAGCAATCTGGATAAATACACTCACAACTCATTTTAACCAAGTCTCCTTCAGAGCAGAGAGCCAGTGGTGTTGAAACATCTCAGGAAGACCTTACTGACAGATTAATTCAGTGGGAGACAGGGCTAAATTGGATCAATTCCGATATCTAGGGTAGTGTGATGGTGGTATCTCTGGTGGTCTGAATAATCTAATTATCTAATGGTGTTCGTAGCCCATTGGTTGAAAAGTAAGTAGTTTGAGTATTTTGGAGCAATGGGTTGATGCAAATAGTGTTGATGCACAGAAGAGGGATCTGGATAAGTACATGAGGGAGAACAGAACATGAAGATTGAGTGTAATGAAGTAGGATGACGGGAAGCTGGTCGCTGGACTGGTTGGGTTGATTGTTCTGTTTCTGTGCTGCAGTTTGGTCACCATCTCATGAGCTGGCGACTCTCATGTCCGAAGTTGACATTACTGACCAATTTGTGAAGGTAAACTTTCCATTGTGCAGCTAACCCAGGTCAGTAAGGGTGTGTGGGTACAGTTGTCAACAAGTTACTGGCTGGCTAATCCAGGAAAGGTGACTTTAAATCCATTGTGGCAGCTGGCAAATTTTAATTTAGTCAGAGAAAAGTTTGGAAATTAATTAAAAGCTGTAACAGTGATCAATGGTGATGTCAGATTGTCATAAAATCCTCTCTGATTTACCAACATTCTTTTGGGAAGGACATCCGCTGTCTTTATTTAGTCTGTCCTACATGTGACTCCAGATCCATCCCAGCGTTGTGAACTTTTAACTTCCTGCCCAAATAGCCGAGCAAAACTCTCAGTTGAGGGAAGGACAGTACATGTCAGTCTTTGCCAGTGATGCCCACAATCTGTGAATAAATTACAGAAAGGATATGACCCCACAGGGGAACGAGGTTTAATATTTTATGAGGAGAAGATTTAATAATTAATGAGTTGGTTGTCACTCTGAATAAATGGAGGGGAAATCTCTTGACAGTTCTCAGAGTGCTGCTGGTTTAGATGCAGCAGAGTGTGTTCAAACAGACTGACTGATGAGGAGTTCCTTGTGGTAAGGAGAACACTGTGAAACCCACTGACTGACATGTAAAGAAATGAGCAGGCAAGCCCTGTATAAAGTGATTCCTGGAAGTCAGTTTTTGCCAAGAATGTGCAGCACAGGAAGAGGCCAGGCAGCCTGTCTGGACAGTACTGGTGTTTATGATCTGCACAAGTCTCATCCCACCCTCCGCCATCTACCCCTTCAACATATTCTTGTGTATCTTTCTTCCTGATGCACATATTTAACTTCCTCTTCAATGTATCTATTATATTGACCTCAACTACACTGCTGTGGACCAGAATCTGTGCTCATCACAAACTGTTCCAGAATTAGGTCCCACTGAGGCATGTGTTCTGGCTAGTTACAATCATTAGTGATTTATTGCATAATGACTGACATTACAAAACATTCACAATTTTGTTGAATAAGCAATTAACTGGTGATGGGTCCTCATTGGCCTGGGGGGATGCCAGTCTCACTCTCGCCGCAGGCAAAGTCCCAGTCCTCACCCGTCAGCTCTGCTGCAAGCTCTTCAAAACTGAGCGAGGGGCTTGAACTCAGGCAGCCCCCCGTTCCCCATCTGATCTGGATTGCTCCCTTTCATTGTGGGCAAACTTCTCCTACATAAAGACAAAGAGGTAGACTGGGCAAATGGAGCAGACTGTCTGGTGTGAAAACCCAGCCAGAGGTAAATATTCCTGCCCACCACTCCTCCACGATCATCCTCAACACCGGTGCCCCACAGGGCTGTGTTTCCAGCCCTTTACTATACTCCTTATAAACCTTTGACTGAGAGGCCAAATTCCCTTCCAACTCAATTTTCAAGTTTGCTGACAACATCATCATAATAGGATCTCAAACAGAGTACAGGAATGAGATAGAGGATCTGGTGACAATACCAGATTGACGACAATGATCTCTTCCTCAATGTCAACAGAATGAAGGAGATTGTCATCAACTTCAGGAAGTGTAGAGGAGAATATACCCCTATCGACATCAACGGGGATGAAATAGGAAGAGTTGGTATGGCTCCTGCTCTGCCTAAGACTGCAAGAAACTACAAAAGGTTGTGAATGTAGCCCAGTCCATCATGCAAACCAGTCTCCCATCCATTGGCTCTGTCTACACTTCCCACTGCCTCGGAAAACTGCCAGCATAATTAAGGACCCCACACACCGTGGGCATATTTTTTTTCATCTTTTTCCGTCGGGAAAAAGATACAAAAATCATGTACCGGCTGACTCAAGAACAGCTTCTTCCCTGCTACCAGCAGACTTTTGAATGGACTTGCCTTGCATTAATTTGATCTTTCTCTACACCCTAGCTATGACTGTAACACTATATTCTGCACTCTCTCATTTTCTTCTCTACGAACAGTATGTTTTGTATAGTGTGAAAGAAACAATACTTTTCACTGAATGTTAATACATGTGACAATAATAAATCAAATCAAAATCACTGCCCTTAGTCCTGGAGTAAAAAATCCCACCCAATGATTCTCTTTTTTCTGAGTGAGAAAGTCAAACGAAAAGCATTTCTAGTGTCCTTCGAGGCTTAAGACCTTCTCCAGAGTAGTTGGAGACACTCAGTAAATGCTGGATTAATGCGTTGATAACAATGAGAAAGCAGGCTATAAATATATTTAGTACTGAAAGCCCTGGTGACATCTACCCCTCTATTCAATTAGCACTGAGACCAAACAATTACTCATTGTGTACACACGGCGAGGCCTGATGATTAATAATCCTCTGTTGGTTACCACTGAAAGGATAGTTATTAATAAGCCCTTGCTAGTTAGCATTGAGTTGAGCGACTATATAATTAGTGAAATCAACAAAAACCTTCAATAGGTCAGAATTGGACCTGATGAAGCACATGTTTCCTATTATGAGACAGCATTTTAAGATGAAATGAGTGTTTTTCAGAAGAAAGCTGGCAGCATTTATATTCAGTTGTAATTTGGAATTGAATCAAAAGATCTGTAATGACAACAGCTCCCTGGTGTTGTTGTGCAAGGATTCCTGATTAACAAGGCCCAGTCTCCTTTGATTTGACAGGTTGAATGTAAGAATTCTTCACCAAAATGTTGTGGACATAGAGTCAAATTATGAGTAAATATAAAGTGTCGACGTATGACAAACACTCCTAAAATTAGCATATGCCCGATTTGAACCTCTAAGGTGAAATCATTTCATGGAATCAGTGAGAAACGAAGGAGGTATTAACTCCTTAACTGCTTTACTTCTCAACATTTAGCAGACATTCCATTCACCCAGTGAAGATTCACTTATATATTTTGTGTTGTTTATGCAACAGAAAGCCAGTCTATTCCTCTTGTTACCATCCCAGCAGATGTTAGGACTATAGAATCCCTACAGTGCAGAAAGCAGCCATTCAACCCATCAAGTCTGCACTGACTGTCTGAAAGAGCATCTTACCCAGGCCTTCCCCCCCCGCCCCCCATCTCCGTTACCCCGCCCATTTACCATGGCTAATGCCTCAAACCTATACATCCTTCGACTGTGGGAGGAAGCCAGAGAACTGTGAGGAAATCCACACAGAGATGAGGAGAACATGTAAACTTCACATAGACAGTCACCCAAGGCTGGAATCGAATGCAGATCCCTGGTGCTTGTAAGACAGCAGTGCTAACCATTGTGCCCTACCATGTTACAATTGGACAAGTCAGATCCCAGGGTGAAACTTGGCTTGATAGATCCTAACTTTTATTTTTGTTTAGATACATGCAGGGCAGTGACTGAGCAGAGTCACAGGACTTAGCTCATGAACTTCTAACAAAAACAAGAAAATATGAGCACTTTTGCCCTCTCTGTCTTTAGAGATAACTGCAGATTCCAAAGTTACTAGATTTATCTTAAACGCTAATGTCCTCAGACAGTATACAGTCCATGTAAAACGATAGGCCAAATGTGGTCAGCCACCCCACACTTTGAAATCAAGCGGTAGATGCCAGTCCACCCAATACTTCCATGGATTCCTCATTATTTCCCCCCAGAAGTTTGTCACACTGTGAGCTGACTGCACCTGGTGGAACTGTCTTCCATGTGAGGGTTTCTGTTCTCCACTCTCAAAGAACGCACCTTGGGACTCTGCTCCCAAACAACCCTTTACCCCAATATTATTAGCAAGGGCAGCACGATGGTACAGTGCTTGGGACTGCTACCTCACAGCACCACGGATCCACGTTCAATTTCATCCTTGGGTCGCTGTCTGTGTGGAATTTGCACTTTCTCCCTGAATCTGCATGATTTTCCTCCGGGTGCTCCAGTTTCGTCCCACACTCTAAAGATGTGCAGGTTAGGCTGATTGGCCATGCTAAATTGACACTAGTGTCAGGGGGATTAGCAGGGTAAATTTATGGAGTTACGGGAATTGGGTGGGATTGTGGTCGGTGCAGACTTGATGGGCTGAGTGGCCTTCTTCTGTACTGTAGGATTCTGATTCTATGAACTACCGCCAGGGTTTCAACCATCCTTGACCTGCATTCAAGCTCCACTTTCGACACAATCTCTCAGATACCCAGCAGTCCCAACAGAACCCAACTATTTCACAGGCGTGTATATAGGAGTCACCAACCTTTGAGTCATCTTGGACCTCTGGCTATTCGCAAACCCACTTCGTGTTACGTTGTTTCCTACAGCTTGTCTTTTTGGAGTTTTCTTCTGCTCCTTACTGTTCACTTAATTTCCACCTCTGATGAAGGGTCATCCAGACTCGAAATGTCCCTCTCTACTGATGCTGTCAGATATGCAGAAATTTTCCAGTGTTTTCTCATTTTGTTACAGATTCCAGCATTCACAGTATTTTGCTTTTATCTTAACTTCACTGAACAGGACTTGTATTTTTTTATCCCTGTTCTTGTTTCTCGACTTCACTGTCTGAACTTTCTCTTGTCCCATTCCCTAGTTTCTGGAACTTCTTTAGTTTGGGACTTGCTTTCCGTCCCCTTGTGTTGTCCTGCCTTGACTGGCAGTGACTGTTACATTCTGCTTCCAGCCATACTGACCTTCTCTCAATGGAACTAACTCACTCACTGCTTCTGCTGCCTCTGTGGGTCTGTTGTGGCTAAACAGCAGCTGTTACTCTGTTAGAGCTCTGTCAGAAGAGCTTTAGAGTTGTAAGAACTTCATTAAATTACAGGCATCTTTTAAATTGAAACTAAACCAAAGTACCTTTGATGCACAACCGCAGAAATATAAATTAAATTTTAAGCTACAGTTTTTGCCCAACACACATCAATACAAATATATCTTACTTTAAATGATCTCTGTTCCTTAATGCTTTGCAGAGGTCAGTTGATGCACAGCAAAATCCCACAAACAATAATAATATAAGTCACCGGTTGATCTGTTTCAGTGGTGTTGGTCGTGGAATAATTATTAGCCAGGCAATAGAATAACTCCCCTGCTTTTCTTCGAACAGTAATATTGCACCTGCCTCGACAGAGTAGACAGTGAGGTGGATTCACTGACCCTATTTGCTGATGGCGGGAATCCTGACTGCTAGGTGAAGCAGGGGCAACAAATGGGATTCTCCGACCCGCTGGCCCCGACTGGGCTCCCATCCAGAGCGGACAGCAACCTGATCAATATGCAAACTGCTAATTGTCACACAATTAACAGGATTGATGATCAATTCACTGTTCCCCACCCCCCCACCACGCCCAGCCCCATTATTCATCCACCCCTCTAGCAGGCAGTGAACCGGCTGGGCTTTGCATTTGGTCATGACTAAGGTGAACCTGTCATGCTGGACCCCGAGTGTGCAGAGGGCACCACCCAGCCCTCAGCAAAGAGGAACATCCAACGTCCACCACTCAAGTAACAAGCCACACCCTACCCCCCGCCCCATGCAGGCATGAAGAAGACCTGACCTGCCCCCCCCCTTCAGCTCCTCCCCCCCTCAGACCCTCAACTCTAAGCCTGATTGACAGCTAGGGTTTCTTCATAGGAATAAGTGGTCTACAAAACAAAAGTAATATCTGAGTGCAGATTGGAGAAGGGACCCCCCCCCACCAATAAAATTGACATCTGTCAGATGACTTCAAAGGGGTCTGCTCTCTCCTGCAGCTTCTGACAGGTGAAATGGAAAATCCATAGAATGGAAGCTGCAATGATGGAAAGCCTGCCAGGTGACCAGGAGGGCATGAAGATTAAAGTGACTTGGCCACTTCAAAATGTTCACAGCTAAGGGATACAGATATTGATTGCAGGGCTGCCAGAAATCACCAGGCCAGGTGTGATTTTCAGGTCTGCCAGGGATGGAAAGGGTCCAGTCACGGGACCCTCATCCTGGAACAGGGTGGTGAGGTGTACCACTTGCCCCTAGCCCAAGCCTACCCAACCTCAGGAACCTTTGGACCTTTCCTCTGCAGCCTGGCCACAGAAGAGGGGGAAATGGCCATTGGACGTACCTCCTTCACCCTCTACATGGCCCAAGATGCCAGGTCAGGGTGTCAATACATAGCGCCAGGGTACAGTACACAATTGGCACTGCCAAGGCTTGTGGCCTTGGATTTGACATTCCTTTAAAAATGGCAATCCGATTTCCAAACGGTGGTGCTGAGGGGGAGGACTACATGAGATTGCATAATTTGCATATATTTCAGGTGGATGAATCCCAGATGGTGCCAGCAACAACAGGAAACGCTCTCATTTTCCTACTGGTGTAGGCACCTAGTCTGGATTCAGCCAAATCGTGGCCAACATCTCTGTTTAACATCTCATCCAAAAGACAACATCATTTGATGGTGTAGCATTCCTTCAGCTCTGCATTGCAAATGTGAGCCTACATATCCAGCTCAAGTCACTGCAACAGCATTTGAATCAACAACCTTCTAACTTAGAGACAAGGGTACTATCCATTGGCACAAAGCAAAAACATTGGATTAGTAATCCAGAAACTCAGGGCAATGCCCTGAACATCTGGGTTCGAATCCCACCAAGGCAAATGGTGGAATTTGAAATCAATAAAAATCTGGATTTAAAAGTCTCATGATGACCATGAAATCATTGGTGATTGTCGTAAAAACCTATCTGGTTCACTAATGTGCTTTAAGGAAGGAAATGTGCCGTCCTTACTTGGTCTGGCCTGCATGTGACTCCAGACGCATAGCAATGTGGTTGACTCTCAACTGCACTCTGAAATGGCCTAGCATTCGTTCTATCAAACACATCACCACCTTCTCAAGGATATTTAGGGATGAGCAATAAATGGTGGTCTGGCCAGCGACATCCACATCCTGTAAATTAATTTAAAAACATTCAGTGTAACCCGCTGCAGCAGATGTGATTGTGGGCAGGAGCAGAGGGCCTGCGTCAGAATTCCAGCAGTGGGAATACTGTCCGTGTTCAGAAGAAGACAGGAATGTATCAACTGGTGAACCTCATCCATTAATGATGGAAATGTCATTGGAATGAATAATAAACCACTTGGATATAATTCCCATCCCATTCACAGAGATTTAAAGCAGTCTCCTGAAACTTGCACAGGTTCCAGTAAAGACACCCAACAGGTTCAATCTTTCGCAATGGCCTTCATCATAATCTGGTTTCATTTTATTTGCAAGTCCCCCAGTGCTCCTATATCATGTTTATCCTACACACCAGCAGGAATTACACTGGCTATATTTCGGACAGCCTGATTTTGGAA
The DNA here is from genome assembly GCF_965287045.1 of Carcharhinus amblyrhynchos. Taxonomy (NCBI): domain Eukaryota; kingdom Metazoa; phylum Chordata; class Chondrichthyes; order Carcharhiniformes; family Carcharhinidae; genus Carcharhinus; species Carcharhinus amblyrhynchos. The sequence goes on from NC_137337.1 coordinate 3,972,246, forward strand.
TCCAGGAAAGGAGTTCTGCCCCTATTTTTGTAGTCGTGGGTCTGTGTCACCAACTGGAGCCTTTATCAAGAGGACAGACAGTGCTAATCAAGTGCAGAACACATCCATACTGTATGGAACACTTCGACGCTGCAAATGACAGTCAATACATTTTTAGCCAAGATCTCAAAAACTCTCTCTCATCAGCAGCCTGAATCATACAGATTAATGAATCTCTGTACAACTTTATCCCTTTTCTTGATAGCTGTCGACCTAGCTCTACTTAAAGGAATCAATTAACCTAGAATTATCTTCTAAATTGATCAGATATCTTCAAAAAGAAAATTCAAATTGGATTAAGCGAGTTATCGAATTTCAGTGTCTGGAGATCTTAGATTTAAAATAATTATCTAAGGGGTGAGATGAGATTTCATTTTTACACAAAGTTGTTTTAGTCTGGAAGGCTGTACCTGTAGGGGTGAAGGATAGAGATTCAGTAGGAACTTTCAGAAGGCAATTGGATAAATTCTTGAAAAAGGAAAGTTTGTAAAGCTATGGGGAAAGAATGAAGGAATAGAACTAATTAAATAGCTCTTTCAACAAAGTGGCAAACAGACCATGGGCTGCATAGCTTCCTCTATGCTGTATTGTCCCATACATATTAACTGGTTAAATCTACACAATTCTACTCCCTCCTCCCTCAGTCTGTCAGACTCCAGTGGACAATGCATTAGAGGTCTATGCATGGTGTCTCTGTTAAATCCTGCGTTAAGCTACCCCTGCAGAAAGCGAATTTATAAACAGCCTTATCATCTTTAAATAATCCAGAGTTTTCTGGAGATGGATGAACATGATATAGGGGCACTGGAGAACATGCAAGTAAAATGATACTAGATTATAATGAAGGCCAATGTGAAAGATTGAACCGGCTAGGACTCTTTACTGAAACCTATGTTTTCATTGTTTCATTAAACCTCGCTATTCCTGCAGAACATGGAACACTATCTTTTGTGACCAAAATTAAACATTAACTGGGGAGTTACTGACTGGCCAGCTGACTGCAGCAATGAGCTCATGTGGAGTTCCTTGACAAGCTTCAAGTGTGGGTGAGTAAATTAACTGGGGAAATCTGACAGCCTGCAGGGTGAGTCCACTTCAGTGGAGATATTTAGGTCAGAGTCACACAGGGTATGGGTTCCCTTGATTAAGATCTGCTCTGCAAAGACTTTGCACTGTTCCCTAAATGCCTCACTTGCTTCAGTTTACAATAGGGGCAATTTAATTTATCCTGTTGGAGGCAACATTTGGTTCAGTGATTACGTTCAGATTTTTAAGTCAAAAGTGCAGGTTCAAACCCCACAGCAGAGAGTGCTGATAAATAGAACACTGGAGTTCTGAATACTACTGGGATTCTTGTTCCCAATGATTGGGGGGAGGGTGACACCCCCACACTATTGTATGGTTTGTAGTAGCCCCTGAAATCTTTCTGCCATACAGGATGGACCATTGGATGGTATAATTATGACTATAGTCTTGGCAGGAGTATTCATGCTTTGGCAAAATGTTAATCATCCTGTGAATCTTCCCCTGTAATCCAGTGCAGAAAATGCAAGAGTTAATTCTGGTTTTTGTACTTGATTGTTGTCTAGTGACCCCTTGATGGTAAGTGAATTGGAATTTTATATGGCACCTCATCGTAACCCCAGGCTACCCCAGAAGATTTACAATGAATGGATCACTGCTGTTTTGCAGACAGACTTAGAATCAAAGTTGCTGACTATAAACTGTAATACATGGCTAGATAATCTGCTTCTTGACAGTGTGGTGGGAGTGGAGTTGGGTAGGAAGTCAGAGAGAACATACCCGCTTGAACATGGAGAATGCAGGGGAAAACATCTTCGGTTAATGGTTCGTGCAAGACTCAGCTGACAGTGAAGCACGTCCTCAGTATTTTGATGAGATTATCAGCCTGAGTTTTGTGCTAAAGTTCCCGGAGTTGCGATTAACCCCACCTGCTAATTTTCCCTCTTTTTGGATGAGGCCAGTGCTGTGTCAGCTACTAGCAAGGTCCTCAAGTGAGGTGGGGCCCTTGGACAAGCTGCTGGAGGCCTGATGGAATCGATGTTACCATGCAGGTCGAGGGATACAAAAGGAAGAAACAATCGATGATTGAAGTATTTGGTGGGGCTTCTAACTTTGGACACAATTACAAATTAATTTTGAAACTAATCTACACGATTATATAGCCAAACTGCCAGAAATTCATTAAATCCGCTCAGTGTAACTCTGTGCCCTGGAGAAGATGTTTGAAATATAGATACCAGTAATCAGGATCAGGTAGAATTTTCTCACTTGGATCTTGCGCAGAATTCCCCAGTAAAAGATAACCTCTGAGACTTGGGTGACAACTTTCAGATAAGATCTGAAAATCCACTGCCCTTTCAGATGGATGTAAAAGATCCCATGATATTATTTAAAGAAGAGGAGTTCTCCCTGGTGTTTTGGACAATATGGATCCTTCATCCATCAAGTAAAAACAGACAATCTGGCCAGTATCAGATTGTGGATTGTGGGATCTTGCTGTGTGTAATTAGCTCCTGCATTTTCTACATTGCAACAGTGGCTACATTCAAAGCACTACATAGTCTGTGGAACACTTGGAGACATCCTGAAACTCTGTTTCTGTGTGTCAGTCTTCCCTTCCTGATTGTCATGTCCCTGATCTCCCAGAAGGAAAAAACAGTTCAGAGTAGGATTCTTATTTCTCCGCTTTACTGTTTTTCTCCTTCTGCGAACAAAGAACTATCCAGCCGATTCGGATAACTAATGGTAATAATATTAAAATAGCAGTCTAATCAATGGGATATTTCATCGATAATGCAGCAAATTGGCCATTTTGTAGAACCAGACACATTTGCTGCCTCATTATTCCTGAACCTCCCGCAACTATCACTCACAACCACGTTAATTGTGAAAAGAAATATAAGGCTATCTATCGGAATTAAAAGAGGAAGATCTTGCTGATTTTCTATCACGTGTACAGATTTATCTCATTAATCTTGCTGCGTTCATTAAGCAATGAGAATCCGAGAGAAGCCCAGATGGCAGGAATGTGAACAAGATGGTGGGGGAGGGGGGAGCGATTCAGGGGAAGGGAACAGTGATTCGGGGGAGGGGAGAGTGATTCGGGGGGAATGATGCGGGGGAAGGGGAGCAATTTGGGGGGAGGGGAAGTGATGCAGGGGGAGGGGGAAACGATCCAGGGAGAGGGGGAAGTGATGCAGGGGGAGGGCGGAGCGATTCGGGGAAAGGGGCCAGTGATTCAGGGGGTAAGGGGATCGATTCAGGGGGAGGGGCCAGTGATCCAGGGGGTAAGGCGAGCGATTCAGGGGGAGGGGGGAAGCGATTCAGGGGGAGGGGGCAGTGATTCAGGGGGCAAGGGGAGTGATTCAGGGGACGGGGGGAGCGATTCAGGGGGAGGGGGCAGTGATTCAGGGGGTAAGAGGAGTGATTCAGGGGACAGGGGGAGCAATTCAGGGGGAGGGGGCAGCGATTCGGGGAGAGGGGCCACCAGTGATTCAGGGGGTAAGGGGAGTGATTCAGGAGGAGGGGGGGCAATTCGGGGAGAGGGGCCAGCAATTCAGGGGGAGGGGGGAGCGATTTTGAGGGGGGGGGGGAGTGGGGGCATGATTGTTGCGAGTTTCTCATCAGCAGCATATATTTAATCAAGCACTTTGAACATAAACATCCAGAGACTTAATTGAGGAATATCACATTGCAAAGCTCTGGCAAAAAGTCGAATAAGGAGATATTGGGCAGGTGAACAAAAGCTTGAACAAAGGGTTTTAAATATTATCTTAAAGAAGTGAAGAGGTTCAGTGAGGAATCCCAGAACTTTGAGCCCAGGCAGCTGAAAGCACGGCCACCAATGATGGGGCAATTCCATTCACTTTCTGAGATGGAGCAGGAGAAGGTGGTCCTCTCCTGGATGTGCTAGTTGAGAAATCTCCAAATGGATTCTTTACTGCTGTCTACTGCACATCGGCATTCATAAGTGTGTGTGACAAGATGCTAAATCAAAATCAGCAGCCTTGTAAATAGGGTCCTACATCTGAATATTTTGACATCAGTTATGTTCTTTGTGTTCAATGTTCTCAATTACAATTTGACATCCAGAGTTCTTATTCGGAATGAATTTGATACCAAATTTGACAACATCATAGTCATAGAATTTTACAGCACAGGAAGAGGCCCTTTGGCCCATCATGTCTGCACTGTCCATTAAGCATCTATCTATTCTAATTCCATTTTCCAGCACCTTGTCTGCTGTGGTATTTCAAGTGCTCATCTAAATGCTTCTTAAATGTTGTGAGGGTTCCTGCCTTTATCACCCTTTCAGGCAGCCAGATTTCTGAAAAAGCTCTTCCTCAAATTCCCTTTAAATTTCCTGTCTCCGATTCCTCTACTCAGGAGAAGGGTTTCTTCCCATCTACCCTATTTATTTCCCTCATAATTCTCCCCTCAGCTTTCTCTGCTCCAAGGAAAACAACCCCAGCCTATTCAGCCTCTCTTTGTAGCTGAATCGTTCCAGCCCAGGCAGCATCCCGGTGAATCTCCTCTGCACCCTCTCCAACACAATCACATCCTTCCTACAGTGTGGCGACCAGAACTGCACATAGTACTCTAGCTGTGGCTTAACCATCACAAGTACCCATTGCCATTGTCCACACAGATAGTCACCCAGGTTGGATTTGAACTCAGGGTCCATGGTGCTGTGAGGCAGTAATGCCACCTTTCTGCCTCTCATTCTTTGAAACTCCAGTGAGTTCAGGCCCAACCTATTCAACATCTCCTCATAAGATAATCCCTCCACACCCAGGATCAGCCTAATGAACTCTCTTTGGACTGCTTCAGGGTAGTAAATCTGTGAAATGAATCTGTGGAATTCTTTACCACAGAGGGCTGTGGAGCTGGGTCGTTATGTTGAAAGCTGAGATGCACAGACTTTTACTCAGTAAGGGAATCAAGAGTTATGGGGACGAGGTGAAAAAGTGGAGTTGAGGATTATCACATCAGATCAATCATGATCTCATTGAATGGCACGGAAGACTCAATGGGCTGAATGCTCCTATGTCTGATGATCTATCCCATGATGTGGTGATGCCAGCGTTGGACTGGGGTAAACACAGTAAGAAGTCTGACAACACCAGGTTTAAGTCCAACCGATTTATTTGATAGTAAACTCACAAGCTGTCGGGGTTTCCCTCTTCGTCAGGTGAATGGAGAGTTCTGGCCTCCTAATCAGTAATCTGTAAACTGTCTGTGCTGTTATATGCTCTGTCTGAGGCCAGAACTCTCCATTCACCTGACGAAGAGGGAAACCTCGAAAGCTTGTGAGTTTACTATCAAATAAATCGGTTGGACTTAAACCTGGTGTTGTCAGACTTCTTACTGGAGCTATCGCACCACATTGGAAGCTATCAAATGCACTCAGCCACTTGCATCGAAAAATATCAGCAAATGACTTACTTCAATAATATCCAACTTATTCCGTTTTTTCATTTAAACCAAAAACAATTGTTCTGTTCGCTATACAGGACATGCTCGATAGCAGCATCTGATCCCTCATCAATTCTTAACTCATCTTAGCCTGAGAGTTTATACTTCCCACCAACCCACTCTTCAACTCTCCCAGCCTGAACTCTCCCTCCACCACCTCACCCACTCCCTCCAACCTTCACACTCTCCCCTCACTCCCTCCATCTTTCACACTCTTCTACCTCACTCCCTCCAACCTCCACACTCTCCCCTTGCCCCCTCCAGTCTCCATTTCTTGATGGTCATTTTTAGGACTGCCCTGTTTCCATCCCGGTGACATCAGCTCTGGTCAAAGCTGTCCTAAGAGTGATCCCAGCCATCCTTCCTCTTCAGGGTCTTGCATTGATGCCAATACACAAAGATACACCCACACAGGCACACGTGCAAACATACAGATTAGGAACTGGAGTAAGCCATTTGGCCCCTCGAGCCCCCAATGGTTCCCCCATTCAATGAGATCACGGCTGATCCGATTGTAACCTCACCCCCACATTCCAGCCTTTCACCCCTGTGCTTATCAAGAATCTATCCAACTCTGCCTTAAAATTTGAATACTCTGCTTCCACTGCCTTTTGAAGTTCACAACACCAGATTAAAGTTCAACGGGTTTATTTGGAATCAAAGAAGCGCTCTGAAAGCTCGTGATACAAATAAACCTGTTGGACTTTAACCTGGTCTTGTGAGACTTCTTATTGTCCCTACCCCAGTCCAACAGCAGCATCTCCACATCACTATCTTTTGAGGAAAGGAATTGCAAAGATTCACTACTCTTAGAGGAAAGTTTTCTCCTGTTATCTACTTTAAATGGCTAACCCATTGTTTGTAAACAGAGCATGACCTAGACAAACACAGTTTGGGACATTCTCAAACACTTGAGCACACAAATACCCACCCATCCATCCACATTTCCACACATTTAGACACAGACGCTGACATATAGCACAGATATCCATGCAGGTATATGCACACACGCTGACTGGGCTGCTTCACTGACAGAAATATTTGTTACTCTCATTACTGGGGAAGAAAAGCAACAAGAACACTTGAGGGGGTGACTGGTCTTTGCTATTTAATCAGAGACTTAATTGGCCATTCCTGCTTCAATAATCTTCCCATTTGTCCAGATGGTGAATCAATTGTAGTCTCTCGGGTGGTTAGACAGTCTGATAAATCTGTTAGGTTACTGTGAAGCGTATGATAAATGAACACCAAGTGTCTGGTCCTAGTGACCATCATCAATTCTAGCAGTTTATTATGAGAGTGAAAACACCTACAGGCAAGGTGACAGATGGATGGTTAAATTCTCCTGTAACACGGTGATCTCATATTAGCAAATCTCTCTGCTCCACCTTTAGAACCAGGCATTCCCAGGACAAGTGCACAATGACAGTCTCATTCTCCGCACCTTGCCTTTCAGAGAAATGAAACATTTCAGCTTACAAAGCATCCTGTTACATCTCCGAGAAACCTCTTGAAATGCTCAGTGGGTGACTGTGGAATACACAGAATTAGGTCAAACAGAGAAATGTGAGGGAGATTGAAAGCGATAATCAGAGTGTGTTGAATATTGCATATGGAAATCATAGCTTCAATGGAAATGAGACAGCAAGATAAACCCGGGGAATCTGAAATCTTAACTCAGATTGTGAACACGTACCAGATTATATATTTAACCTGAAAAAGGAGTAGGACATTCGCCCAGTATGTACCACAAGTAAAGACAATGCAGCAGAATCTCCAAAATCTTCCAGACAGAGCTCCACCCAGGGATATATATATCTAAAATGATATATTTATTAGTGGCAATGATCTAAGTTAGTAATTGAATCAGTATTTAACTTTCCACCTCTTTGTTTTCTGTCTATTCTCACTGTTTCTTACAGCCAGCTGTCTTGCTCCTTGAACCCTGGCTCTGAGAGCCATCAGCTCCAGTTTTCCATCATTCAGTGGGTAGCATACCCCACCACACTCCACCCCCCACCAAGCCAAGAAGTTGCAGATTCAATCCTGTTCCAGGGACTTGAGCACATAATACAGGCTGACACTCTAAAGCTGCACTGCAGAAGGTGCCGTCTTTTGGATGAGATACTAAACTGAGGCTTTAGGTTCCCTCTGAAGAAGAATATAAGGACTAGGAGCAAAACTGGGCCATCTGGCCCCTCGAGCCTGCTCCGCCATTCAATAAGATCATGGCTGATCTTTTTGTGGACTCAGCTCCACTCACTCACCCACTCACCATAACTGTTAATTCCTTTACTGTTTAAAAATTTATCTATCCTTGCTTTATAAACATTCAATGAGGGAGCCTCAACTGCTTCACTGGACAGGGAATTCCACAGATTCACAACCCCTTGTGTGAAGAAATCCCTCCTTAATTCAGTCCTAAATCTCTGTCCCCTTATTTTGAGGCTATACCCTCTAGTTTTAGTTTCACCTGCCAGTGGAAACAACTTCCCTGCTTCTATCTTATTTACTCCCTTCATAACCTTATATGTCTCTATAAGATCTCCCCTCATTCTTCTGAATTCCAATGAGTATAGCCCCAGTCTCCTCAGTCTTTCCTCATATGCCAACCCACTCAACTCCAGAATCAACCTAGTGAATCTACTCTGCACCCCATCCAGTGTCAGTATATCCTTTCTCAAGTAAGGAGACCAAAACTGTACACAGTATTCCAGGTGTGGCCTCACCAGCACCTTATACAGCTTCAACATAACCTCACTGTTTTTAAACTCCATCCCTCTAGCAATGAAGGACAAAATTCCATTTGCCTTCTTAATTACCTGCTGCACCTGCAAACCAACTCTTTGAAATTCCTGCACAAGGACATCCAGGTCCCTCTGCATAGCCGCATGCTGCAATTTTTTACCATTTAAATAATAGTCCATTTTTCTGTCATTCCTACCAAAATGGATGACCTCACATTTGCCAACATTGTACTCCATATGTCAGACCCTCGCCCACTCACTTAGATGATCTGATGGCATTCTTTGGAAGCCACGAGTGTCACTGAAAACAGATTATCTATCATTGCTCCTTCACTCCCCCAGTTGCATCCTGCCTCTCACTACCCCTCCCCCTTCAAGATAGAAACTGGAGAACAAAGGACAAAGAAAATTACAGCAGAGGAACAGGCCCTTCAGCCCTACAAGCCTGCACCGACCATGCTGCCCGACTTAACTAAAACCCCCTACGCTTCCGGGGTCCATATCCCTCTATTCCCATCTCATTCATGTACTTGTCAAGACACCCCTTAAAAGTCACCACCATATCTGCTTCCACTCCCTTCCCCAGCAACGAGTTCCTGGCACCCACCACTTTCTGTGCAAAAGATCTGCCTCGTACATCTCTTTTAAACCTTGCCCCTCGCACCTTAAACTATGCCCCCTAGTAATTGACTCTTCCACCCTGGGAAGAAGCTTCTGACTATCCATTCTCTCTGTGCGTCTCATAATCTTGTGGACTTCTATCAGATCTCCCCTCAACCTCTGCCACTTTAGTAAGAACCAACCAAGTTTCCCCAACCTCTCCTCATAGCTAATGCCCTCCATACCAAGCAACATCCTGGTAAATCTTTTCTGTACTCTTTCCAAAGCCTCCACATCCTTCTGGTAGTGTGGCGACCAGAATTGAATGCTATATTCCAAGTGTGGCCTCACTAAGGTTCTGTAAAGCTGCAACATGACTTGCCCATTTTTAAACTCAATAACCCCGCCGATGAAGGCAAGCACACTGTATGCCTTATTGCCTACCTTCTCCACCTTCATTGCCACTTTCAGTGACCTGTGTACCTGTACACTCAGATCCCTTTGCCTATCAATACTCTTAAGGGTTCTGCCACTTACTGTGTATTTCCTATTTGTATTAGACCTTTCAAAATGCATTACCTCACATTTGTCCAGATTAAACTCCATCTGCCATCTCTCTGCCCAAGTCTCCAACTGACCTATATCCTGCTGTATCCTCTGATGGTCCTCATCACTATCCACAAATCCACCAATCTTTGTGTCGTATGTAAACTTACTAATCAATCCAGTTACATTTTCCTCCAGATCATTTATATATATTACAAACAGCATAGGTCCCAGCACTGATCCCTGAGGAACACCACTTGTCACAGCCCTGCATTCAGAAATGAGAGGGAAGCAACAAGCAGAAGGATCAAGGAATTGGGGGATTGAGGGTTGGTAAGCGGGAGGGTCGGGGAGGGAAGTGGCAGGCAGGAGGGTCAGTCGGCAGGAGGTTTGGTGGACGGGAGGGTCAGTGGGCAGGAGGTTTGGCAGATGGGAGGGTCCACGGGCAGGAGGGTTGGTGGGTGGCAAGGAAATGGCGAGCAGAAGAGTTGGCGACTGAGTCTCAGGAAAGACAACAGCTGATATAGCTTCAGAGTCTAGAAATGGACATGAGTGAATTTTGAGCTGTTAATTAAATGAGATGGGTTTTGTACTGGACTGTTGTGGGTAGTCTGTCAGTTTATGGGCTGGAAGGTGGCAGTAAACCTCATTTAACCATCAGGATGTGCATGACCCTTGATGGAATGTTGCACAGTGATGGGGGATAGTATAGAATTCTTAGTATGAGAACCTTCATTGTAGTTTTACAATAATAAATAGACTAGGTTAAGGGAATTAGAAAGTGCCTTATATATATAGTGAGAATTCACAATGTGCCTGGAACATAAAAAGCAATGGTATTATAAACTGGATAACCACAAATTGACCAAGAATTGTAAGCTTTTAAACTGTATTTTCAATATATGTATTGTGCACCTTGGTCAGCTTTGTTCTGAATGCAGCATGATGGGAAACAGTGGTAGACAGGCTGAAATCTTTTAAAACAATGGAGTATCAAAAGGCAGCTTCTGTTCTCTGTTTTTGGATATGCGAATGGCAAGTTTAATAGGCCTGTTATTTAAGGGAGTAAATTTGTTCATGGGTAGCAAGGCTGGAGCACTTTCGCAACTGATGGAGGCGGCCCTGGTTCCAGCGAAAGAGTGACTCCTTTCACCAGTTAAAAATCATAGGTATTAACTATGGCCATGGGCACTGCTAATGATGTGGGCTAGGTTTCCGAGGCAAAGGAGAAGCAACCTAAATGGGCAGTAAGCTAATAATCTCTATTCCTGTTGACAGATGGAACTTTATTGGCTGAGGTAATATTGTGATTGGGCCCTCCAGTCTGATTGACAAGACTGGGTGGGATATTGAAATGTTCAGAATAATATAATAATTTTACCTTGCAATATTAGCTCAGAGAGAACAGTCAACCCTCATTGACTGTGTCTCTCTCCTGATGCATATATTAGCAAATAAATTCCTTTTCGTTCTTTAACGATATATTGTCTTTTGCAGTCTATGTATTGGTTGAGTGAGGTTCAAAAAGTACAGAGCCCCCCTGGGGATACCTGAGAAAATTCATTTTACACATGGCCACATCGGCAAAAATTGGATTTTAAAGTGTATCTTAAAGGAGAAATGCATTGTAGTGAGGTGGTGAAGTTTGGTAGAATTTTAAACTTAAGACTTGGAATGGTTCAAATCAGGATTGCTCACGCAGACAGCACTGTAGCAGTGTTGATTCCTTGGCGGGTTGTGGGGCTAGAGCCGATTACAGAGACTGCGAGGGACAAGGCCTGGAAAGGATAAGAATTTTAAAATCAAGGGGCAGGATTTTCCGGCCATTCCTGTCAGTGGGATTCTCTTGCGCAAACTGGAAGGCTGGACAGGACGACATCGGAATAGGGCTGGAATAAACACATGGGAATAACATCAACTCCAGGTTCCCCTCTGCATCATATTGACCGGGAATGGTGCTGCCATTCTCTCATTGTCTCTGTTTCAAAATGTCAGAACTCTCTCCCTAACAGCACGGTGGGAGCACCTTCACCAGGAGGGCTACAGCTCACCACCTCCTGCTGAGCAGCATCGGTAAAATTTGGTTTTGATAGCAGTATCCACATCTCGAGAATGAATCAGACAAAGGAATGCGATGTGTTCTCACTCCCATAATGAGTCGTCCACAAGGCTTTGACAGCCATTCCCCAATGACATGGTCAGATTCTATTTGAGGATCTCATTACATTTGCTGGTGGGTGGATGGAAGTGAGGGGATTGGGGTGGGCAAATTGGGCTGGGCGATCGGGTGGATGATGCGGGGTGGGTGATGGCAGGGGAGATAGGGTGGATGATGGGGTGGATGATGGGGGATTGGGGTGGCATGGAGGGAGGATTCGGGGGATTGGGGGGGGAGCTCAGGGGGAACTGGCCAGTGGTTATCATTTAATTGGTTTTTCTGAAGCATTTGATGAAATGCTGGATGAGGGATTGTTAAAGAAGGGGAAGGATCAGTTGAAAATTGATTGGGTTAATTTCTGGAGTAGGAGGCAGTGGCAAATGGAATAAAAAAGCCACTGTGTAGGATGGAATCAGTGTTGAGTAGAGTTCTGGACAGCCTGCTATTAAAATAAAATTGCTCACAGGAGAATAGTGTAATATTCAGTTTTACTAAATCAGATGGATCAGTGCCAGGAATATGAGAACATCACTTTAATAAGTCATGGCTGGTGAAATAAAGCACTGAGATATTAGTGTACAAGGGCTTAATGTGTTCTCATGCAATACATTTGCCTGATATTTTAGTGGTTGTTTTAAGTGGGTTACCTCTGTTAAAATGATACATGAGGTAATTTCTCTAAGGTATGTAAATATCCATATTCTTTAACATCTCACAGGGGTGGCACAGTGGTTAGCACTGTTGCCTCACAGTGCCAGGGACCCAGGTTCAATTCCAGCCTTGGGTGACAGTCTGCACGTTCTCCCTGTGTCTATAAGGAGACAAAGGTCATCTGAACTGGCTTTGACAAAGGGTCATCTAGACTCGAAACGTCAGCTGTTTTCTCTCCTTACAGATGCTGCCAGACCTGCTAAGATTTTTCGACATTTTCTCTTTCAGTTTCAGATTCTAGCATCTGCAGTAATTTGCTTTTCTCCCTGTGTGTGTGTGGGTTTTCTCGGGGTGCTCCGGTTTCCTCCCACAGTCTGAAAGACGAGCTGGTTAGGTGAATTGGTCATGCTAAATTCTCCCTCAGTGCATCCAAACAGGCACCAGAGTGTAGCCACAGGGAATCTTCCACAGTAACTTCATTGCAGTATTAATGTAAGCCTTCTTATGACACTAATGAATAAACTTTAACTTTAAACTTTATCTGTGTGGCCCAGGACATCATGAGGTTAGTCCAACAACCAAAGTAGTACGCTGTATTCTAAAAAGCCTAACATGGTGAGACAACATATTATAAAAAACATAATTTAAAAAAGTATTGATGAACAGATAACCATTGGCATTCATATACAACATTCCTTAAAACTGGGAGTGAAAAATGATCACTGGAGAAAATGTTCCCATATGTTTTAGAATTTGAATTTGATTTGATTTGATTTAATATTGTCACATGTATTAGCATATTGTGAAAAGTATTGCTTCTTGCACACTATACAGACAAAGCGTACCTTTCATAAAGGAGAGAGTGCAGAATGTAGTGTTACAGTCATAGCTAGGGTGTAGAGAAAGATCAACTTAATCCAAGCTAAGTCCATTCAAAAGTACTGTGTTTGAGTTCTCCAACAGGGTTTCACTATACAGAAACAACTCTTATTAAAGTCAGAAATTAACTCCTATGTGACTCTGACAAAGGTAAACCTCTGCTTTTCCATACAAACATACAAACAAGAAGCAGGAGTAGGCCATTCGGCCCCTCAACCCTGTTCCACCACTTAATAAGATCAGAGCTGATCTGACAATAGCCTCAAATCTGTTTTTTGTCTACCCCTGATGTCCCAGCATCGATCTGCTCACCAAGAATCTATCTGCCTCTGCTTTAAAAATACTCAGAGAATCTGCTTCCACCACATTTTCAGGAAAAGAATTCCAAAGACCCACGACTGTCTGGGAGAAAAATTCTTTTTAAAGATGAGGATTTTAAACAGTGAGCCCTATAAGTTCTAGATTCTCCCACAAGTAGAAACATCCTCTCCACATCCACCCTGTCAGGATCTCATATGTTTCAGTCAAATCACACATTGACCTTCTCAACTCCAGTGGATACAAGGTGTATCCAGCCTGTCCAACCTTTCCTTATTAGACAACCCACCTGTTGCAGGTATTAATCTGATAAACCTTCTCTGAACTGCTTCCAATGCATTTACATCTTTCCTTAAATAAGGTTACTGATACTGTACACTCCAGACGTGATTTCAATAGTGCTCTGTACCTGTAGCATAGCCTCCATACTTTTGTACTCGCCTCTCCATTCAGTGAATTCTATTAGCTTTCCTAATTACTTGCTGTACCTACGTATTCGCCTTTTGTGACTAATACATTAAGCTACCACGATCCCTCAGCACAATCTCTTATTTTTATTTTTCCTGCCAAAATGGACAATTTCACATCTTCCCACATTATACGCCATTTGCCAGATCTTTGCCAACTCACTTAACCCATCTAAATCTTCTTGTAGCCTCCTTACTTATTATATCTTGCCAACCTGAAAAAGAGGCAAATATGCCTATTCTCTGCTTCCTGTTAGCCAGCCAGTCTTCTATCCCACGTCAATACACCCTGTAACATGAACTTTTATGTTTGTTAGGGATCTGGACCAGAATTCCAAATGACTTTAAGAAATCAGACTAGATACTAATTTTTTTTCTATTTTGGCATAACTATGAGGAAAGGATGCTTTATTCCAAGAATAATCCCACTGATAAATCAGGAATCCTTTATTGTAAGACAACTTTATTCACAATTACACAGTTTAAATATAACTCTAACAAATGAAGCAGCTTAACTATTACCTGTTGAACAATCTTAAAATTAAAATATTTAACATTGAAACAAAGCAACTTTACTTTCTAGCTTGTGACAGTTTCAGTTCCAAATAAGCACATTCCTCTTTGAGACATAAACGCTACTTTAAATACAGTTAGTGATCATAATATACTTGCTATAAATTGTATTAACAGTCTTGAAGCTTTCAGAGAGAAACTAAGTTTTAGGGTAGTTCTCGACCTTTGTCTTCAGCAGACACCTAATAAAACTGCAACTCTGAAACTACAAAGGCTCCTTTCTCTCTGCCACGGACCCAGTTTATTACATGATCCTGTCAATCAAATTTAATCAGAAATCCCAGGGGAATCTCTTGTACACAAAAATGTCAAGTAGTTCTATCCAAATAACAAATTCCTAGCTGAAAATGAGTTATTAACTTGTTTTCACACTTTGAACTAAATATTTTCCAGACACACCAGCTGCCACCCGAATAAATCTGCAATTTTAAACATTGCCCTTAAATGAGAAAAAAACATATATATACATAACAGTATCATCCCATTTTCCTTAATAACCTTTGATATGGCATTTTATTAAATGCCATCTGGAATTCTAAATACAGTACATCCACTGGTTCTCCTTTATCCACAGCAACTTCCTCTAAGAACTCCAATAAGTTGGTTAAACATGACTTCCCTTTCACAAAATCATTTTGAATCTGCCTGATTACCTTAAATTTATTCAAGTGTCCACTATACTTGTTAAATAGCTGCTACCATTTTCCCTATGACAGATGTTAAGCTAACTGATAATGCTGTAGTTTCCTGCTTTCCATCTCCCAAACTTGTTTTGAATAATAGAGTTACATTCGCTATCTTCCAATCTAATGGGACCTTCCCCAATCCAGGAAGTTTTGGAAAGTTAAGACCAATGCACCAATTCACGAGACATTGTTAAGATTCAGGCCAAACTCTCTGTAGTGTTTGGTGAAGTTAGCCTTGACCCAAAGTTTTACATTTGAATTTGGCATTGGTGAGCATAAGGTGTTTAACTCCAGGTATGATTCAAGTGACCCATTAGGAAGCTTTTATCAAACAAAGTTTATTTAAGAATACAATTAGAATATAACAAAAAGAATTAGCAGAGCTTTTACCAATTACAAGACTTAAACATGACACATTATAACTCCTAACAGCTAGCTGTTTCTGTTGTTCCGAGTTAAACACCATCCCACAGACATTCTCCCTTCTTCAGAGTTAGTACAAATATAAGTATGCTCACATGATGCTGAATTTTCAGCTTTATAACACTTATGGACAGAAATCCAAGCTGGCAGTTTTCAGAGAAGGAAATACCCTCCAAACAACCAAACTTGGCTGAAAGGTAAGCCTAGTCTCTGGGAGCTTCCTACATAGCAACACGTAAAAAACAAAAGCTCCAACTCCAAACAGAGGGAAAAACCACTGTTGCTTCTCTCAGCTTCAAGCTGCTTCTGAAAACAAAACTAAAACTGGAATGCTGTATGAAAAATAGTTGTCTGCAGTCATATCACTTGACCTGTCAATTATCCCAAATCAAGCTCTACTAAGAATCCCAAAGGACCATTAAACCACAGAACACTGCATTAGCTCAGATTAAATTCACTGTGATATCAATTACACTACTTCAGTAACACTAAAGGACACTGACTACGGACAAAACATCCTGCAGAGAAACATGATTAAAATACATTTCTTAAAGGCACAGTATCATCACAACATTTATTTTCTGAACTTAGAATGAAGTGCTTCTCAATTTTTCTGCACCCTCTGACATAGTTGACCACACCTCTTTCCTCCAATATCTCTCCCCTTCGGGTCTCGTCACTTGCCTCCCCCACCCCTGCTCCTGACCTCTACCTCAAGGGACTGACCTCCCCACTTCTAGATACCCGAGCCTTCCTTAGTTCTTCCATCCCAGCCAACCCCTGCCTTGACTCCTGCCACCTACCTTTCCTTCAGTTTCAGGCTCTTGGCTCCAGGCAGCTAGATGGAATACTTCTTCTGGCCACTGCAGCACTATTCCTGGAATGACTACCGACCAATCTGATTGGCTGTTAGCTCTACAAGGTGGGACTCGCTCCCGGTACAGGTGGAAGTGCCACCTAACCCCGGTCAGAGCTTGAAGTGGCATTGGACCTGCAGAGATGGTGGGGTATGTTCCCTGTCAACTCTCAGGAGCCAACCAGAAAGTTCTGGCCGTGGGGTGGTTGGGATCAAGAACATTCTAATGGTGATTGAAGCTAATTCTATAAATAATTTGAAAGGTGACTTGGACAAGTACTACAGGAAGAGGAACTCACTGCGTTCCAGACAATAGTGGGGATGTGGGACTGAGCACAGAGTGGAGGGAATGGCTATTCTTGTACAGTAAGGTTCTGTGAACCTATCACAGCTTGTTTAACTATTGCATGAAGTTGGCCCAATGGTATTGGTATCGAAGGCGCTCAGCTTCACCTATCACTATCACTGCCAAAATATAATAACTTTGTCTTATATAAACAAAACCAATATGGTTGAATGCCAAAGTCCTCCATAAATCTGATTACAGTAGGGATCACTGGGCAAGTGAACTAATAAACTAAAATGAGATTTGCCCTGTTACATGGGAGAATTGGGCATAATTTTTCTGCTTTCAGCAACAGTTGCATTCATGCATATAATTGATTTTAGAAATTACCAAAATACATGAGCATACTGTTCTGCTGTGTGATTAGAGGATTCAGTTCAGATATTTAATAATCCAATCCCTTTGCCAGCAATTAATCTGGAAGTTCAGAGAAATGTACATTCTGGCTTCAGACAACTGAAGGGGAATATAATTTGTGGAATTCTCTCTTTTTCTCGCACACATTATGGCTGGAAGCGTTCTGTTAAATTGGAATGTCTATGCCTTGGGGGGGCCTTGGTGTGCAGTAAGCTAGATATTGGCCTTTCACTCCTAGGGCTTGGATTCATGTCCAGCTCGACAGCACAGTGTCACAGCTGGCAACCCTAACGCAGTTCATTCTAAACTTACTCAATAATGGGAATTCCCTTACAGCACGTAACCCTTAGCTTGCTGAATACATAGTGCCTCTGTACAGTTATACAATGAGTAACCCAGATTGTGAAGAAACAGTAACACAGTGAGTGATCAAGGCTCTGTTTAACCCTTACCCTGTTGAATAAACAGTGGATGGGATTTACAGCTTACTGACATCTACTGGGTTTAGCATGCCCTGCACCTCCGCCCCCCCCCCCCACCACCACTGGGGAATGTGCCACCACAGCGGGGGGCTGGAAGATCCCACTGGTGGGGTCTTCCAATCCCTTCAGTGAGTGATCAGATCACCAGCACCCTCCTGGGTGCCAATTACAGCAGGGGAATTGGAGAAGATTCAGGCAACCTAGATAAATGTAACTTTGGACTGGGAGTTTAGTCTCCGCATGGTGGGGGGTGGCCGTGGGGGTTGGGGGGGGGGGGGGGGGAACGCAGCGGGGTGGTGGGGGGGGGTGGTGCGGGTGGGGAATGTTCACATGCCCTAGCAGCCATTCTTGGCTGTGAGTTCTGGTGGCTGGTTTGCAGAATTGCTTCCCCTGTCCTCCTTACTGGGCTTGTGGTGATATCACTGCTGAGTGATTGCCCCACCAGAGTGGCAGCTGGAAAGTGGGTGAATCCACATGATGTCAGCATAGGGGAGTGAATTGAGGTCCCATGGTGGGGTCCCGTGAGATGCCAGGCTGCATGGACAGAATGGGGAGTTCTGACAGGGGATGGATCCCAGCCTCTAGAGAGCTGAAGAGCCTGTGGGGATGGGGTGGTTGGGTGTTGGGAGTGGGGGAACGATCAGTGAAGTCAGAATGAACACGAATTCTCAGCCTGAACCTTGAAGCTGGAGGGTATGGGCTGCCTGGAAGTTCAAGGCCGTTGGTTATGGAGACCAGGCTGTCGGGAATTAGTGTCTGGGTAGCTGGTGTTCAAATTAGAAGAATTGTTTAATCCACAGCCCGGAAGAGCTGGGAATGAGGGTGCCATGTGAGGATAAATCTAACTATAAGTTGCAGTTTTCACATGCAGCAGGGATGTCTTGCCTGCCAAAGGGGGATGCCAATGGCCTAATTAGCTCCCTGACCTTCTTTGATGAGTCAATTTAATCAGCATTGCAATCCTGATTAGCACCCAATAGTTAAGTCTTTGGAAGCCTAGCCCCACAAGCATTGAACAGCAAGATTAATATCACATCTCCAGTACAGAGAGGTGATACAAGTATGGCCTGTAATGCAACGCGTTGTGGTGAATGCACTCATCAATCACCCTGCTTAGGGGATGATGGATGGCAGTATCTTATTCTGCCATGAAGTTAGAACATTGATCTATTGGATGCACTCAGTTGCCCTCACTCTTGGGGGCTGTTACACTCTCAAGGATCAAAGCATTTCATTCAGGTGGAATTGAGGGGCAACTGTGGGAATCGGCTATTGTGTGACAGGAGAGGGAGACAGGCTCATTGAAAAGGAGCTGACGGAGAGCGAATTGCCCGGGTGGATGTTCCAGAGGCTGAGGAAGGTGAGTGAGGGCTTTGTCAGGAATCCTTATCATTCCCTTTTATGTTCCCTTCCTTTCAGAGTTTGATCAGGGAGAATGATGGAGCCAGTCACGCTGACAGTTCTACCCATCCTGTGGAGTGACAGTGGTGATATTGACATGTGGCTACAAGCAGTCAGACCAGTACCCTGCAGAGGAGGGTGAGGCAGAGCCTGCTGGTCTCCCAGGAGCTGGGCCAAAGGCAGCAGAGCTTTGGAGGACACATCACCAGCTACAGGTCTGCCGCCATAGAACTTCTTACCTCCAATTGTCCAGTGCCATACATCTGTCCCGGGGAACGGTGGACCACCCGTGCCAGGTGATAGAAGAGTTGGCATCACATAGACTGGGAGGTCACTCATTGCCTGTGGCCCTGAAAGTCATTGCCATTCTGAATATCTATGCCCGCAGTTCATTTCAGGGTTGTACGGGTGACCTATGCAGCATCTCCCAGACTGTCACGGACAAGTACAGACAGGAGGTCACAGCTACCCTATTGTGAAGGCCCAAATGTGCCTCAACTTGGACTGGGACCGGGTGAGCCAGGATGCCAGACTATGGGCATTGCTGGAATGTTGGGATGCCCCTGGTGCAGGATATCATCGACTGCACCCATGTGGCTCTACAGTCTTCATGGCAGCGTGGTGCACTGTGTATAAAATTCAAGGGATCGCACTCTCTCACTGACCAGATCACCTATGCCCTCGCGATGCACATTATGCAGATATGTGCCTGTTTCCCAGTGAGTGCCCATGACAGTTACATCTTGCGGTGCTCCCAGATCCCAGCCATTTTTATGGGAGAACAGTGGCTGGAGGGATGGCTCCATGGGGACAAAGGGTTACCCAGACAGGAGGTGGCTGATGATTCCAGTGCAGAGGCTGCTGAGACACGTGACAGTGAGGCTCATGTGTCAACATGCACACTGGTTGGGCAGATGATTGGCCTGCTCAAGGTGAAGGTCTGGTGTCTGGAGGGGAGGCCTCCAGTTCAGCCCCCAGAGGATACTCCACATCATAATGGTCTGTTGTGCTCTGTAGAGAGAGAGGACAGCAGCTAGACCAGGGAGAGATGAAGGAGCGCCACATCTCCTCAAATATCAAGGAGAGCAGTGAGGAGCAATCTGCTGAGGAGGAGAAGGAGGAAGGACCTCAGGCTTTGACCAGGGCCTACATGGGGCTCACGACTAGCGATGCCCTCAGAATCTCTCAGTTTGATGATGACCTAGACAAGACTGTGAAGAGCTCTCTTACTGACTTAAACCCCTCTTCAAAATCAGTTAGCAAACTATACAGATTTACATGTTTTTACTTGCTATCAGTCTGAGAGCTTTTGAAGATTTTTGGACAGAGAGACACCTGTCTTCTGACACTCATGCAGTAGCCTCCAGAGAGAGAGGCAGAAAGACACCTCTTGCTTTCTTAAAAACTGGGCAGAAACTGCTTGCTTTTCTCTGTAAGAACAAAGAAAATTACAGCATAGGAACAGGTCTTTCGGCCCTCCAAGCCTGCACCGACCATGCTATCTGACTGAACTAAAGCCCCCTACCCTTCCGGGGACCATATCTCTTTATTCCTATCCAATTCATGTATTTCTCAAGACACCCCTTAAAAGTCCCTAAGCTTAGCTCCTCTCATTAGCACATGGCTCTGTTTCTTGTCAGTCAACCTAATCAAACTCTACTCTGAAACACTGGAGAAAAAAATCAAAAATTAATAAAAATACATTAACTCAGATTAAAACAAGATTGATTATTACCCTGTATTCTGAGCATGTGAGCTACCTGGTGCAGACAAATTATAACCATGTAAACAGAGCTGAATTCTAAATGTACCTCTTTCTTAAAGGCACAGTGTCATCACACAATTATCTGGGGGTTCTGAGGAGGAATCTGCAAAAACAGTGTATGTTAATGAGACCATTGTAGGTTCAAATGGACTTTGTCATCCGTGTTAATTTAAAAACCTGTGTATATGGATTATGATAAAGGAAGAATAAAGGAATATTGTATTATAATCCATTTCTCATGTTAAATAAATGTATTTTTTCTTGTTGTTAAAACTAATTAGCGGTCCTGTGACTCTGTTCCTCCATGTTTGATAAAATATATGTTATGTTTGCTTGAGCCCACGTTTCAATCAGGGATTTCCTGTACAGTTTTAATATCATCTAGGATTATACAACACCATTTAAGACATACTAGCATGTGTTACACATGAGTAACACTTACCCGGCTGAATAAACACTTAGGGGCGATCTCCCTATTCGTCCTGCCGGTTGATGTGAAGGGTGAGCAGTAAAATCATGAGATAAGCAAAAAATTTGGTTCGCGCTGGATTTCTCACCTATCACAATCTTACTGGCTCCGATATCCAGGGATGGAGGTGACTGGCAGATCCCTCTGTTCTTTTGCACAGAACAGAGAGATCTGCACATGCACAATTGCACCCTCTATTGTGAACTGCTAGGCAATGCCCCCTCCCCTACTGGCAGGAAACACATTTAGCATTATATTTTGAACAGAGTGGCGTGAGATTTATTTGTGGCCTTGCCAAAAAAAAGGGATCTGAAATTTTCCCATTTTCATGCTTGTTTAGGACTTAGAATCTTTTTGGTAAGATCGCCCACCCCCCCCAACTCTGTACAGTTACACCGTGGCTAATTCTTGCACAGTTGTGCATTCTTTCTTCCTAGTTGGAATAAGGTCATTTTTACAGTCCAGTCATGTGACATTGATGACATCACCAGCCGTTTGCACAGGCAATGGGCAGTCTACCCTAACAGCTTGTAGATTAATCACTTTTCTAATAAAGCTCTTGTTTCTTTGCACGTTGGTGGTCTGCAAGCCTTTCCTTTAAAAACACAAAGAAAACTGGAGACAAGAAGGTCGCAGCCACACTAGCAAATTCCTGTAGAAATAATAAAACAAAGGACAATCGACATCCAAAAAGGATGAAGTAGATAAAACCATTGCCTGACCAAAGCTGGAGATGGAGGCCTTCCAAATATCAGCAACAGCCATTGAAGGAACTGAAATTTAAATAAATATCTTGGAGAAAACAAACAGAAGAAAGCTCATCACACACTCAGCTCAGATTCAGGACAGTACACGGAACATTGTGAGTAAAAAAATACACGGCAACAATAATTTAGAACTAGGGTTTGGCAAAAGGTAAAAGGAAACGAGGTGAATTCAGGATGACCTTGGTTAAACATAAAAGAAGCCCTTCCAATGGTTAAAATAGCGTGAGTCTTTGGCAGCGTGGGACTTGATGAGAACATCAAATGATGAAGCACCTACCCTGAAAGACTCAAATACTTTATCCAAGTGAACAAAATTGCAGCCGGCATTGTATTCCGAACTTTCCTGAGCATCATGGGGGTGAGGGTGGGAGATAGTCAACCTCTTGTAAAGTCCAGTTCAGCCCCAGAAAACCCAGGGCTTGGAAACCTATGATGAGATTGTGGAGATATTACAGGGCCATTTCTCACCTAAACTTTTGGTCATTGTGGAGAGGTTCAGGTTCCATAAATGTAACTGAAAAGAAGGTAAATCAATCAGACAGTTCAAGGCTATTTTAACAAATACTGTGAATTTGGAAATGTCTTAAACAGCACTTGAGACATACTAGTGTGTGGTTTAAGAAGCGAAGGTATCCAGAAAAGGCTGTTAACAGAAGGCAACTTAAACCTACAGAAGGCTTTCGAAATCACAATCTCTATGGGAATTAGCAACTCAAGAAGCCCAACCATTAAGCTGGCACACTGAGGCCTATAAGGTATTGGCTGAGACCTGAACACAGGAACATTATTTTCCATTCACTAGCGGATTTTATTCTCTGCACTTTATGGAGTACTATTTTTTCTGTTGGTTTTCTTTCTCTTCTCTCTATTCACTCACCCACTTTGTCTGTCTGTCCTCCCCTTCAGAATTGGCTTCTCTCAATTATTCTTTACCCTTTCCTTTCTTCCTCCCTCTTCCTTTCCCTACTTGTTTTTACTTTCATTCGCTTCCCTTCTCTTTCCTTCTTTCCTCTTATGAGTTTTTTTGCTATCTCTCTCCCTCCTCCCTTTCTCTGTCATAGACATAGAACATAGAATTCCTACAGTGCAGAAGGAGGCCATCGGTCCATCGAATCTGCATTGACCACCCAGGCCCTAGCCCCATAACCCCATGCATTTACCCTAGCTAGCCACACCACCCTGCCGACACTAAGGGGCAATTTATCATGGCCCATCCACCTAACCCGCATATCTTTGGACTGTGTGAGGAAACTGGAGCACCTGAAGGAAACCCATGCAGACACAGGGGGAACGTGCAGACTCCACACAGTGACCCAAAGTGGGAATCAAACCCAGGTCCCTGGCGCTGTGAGGCAGCAGTGCTAACCACTGTGCCACTGTGCTGCCCACAGGAGGGAGTCATGCTCCCACAGTCCAACTACAGAGGAGCTAAAGGACCCTCCTGTTCACTGGAGACATTATTAAGTAGACAGTTCAGGTGCCCTTCAGACTTACCACATCTCCCACTGGTGCTGCTACAGGCCAGCACTGTGAGAATGTCCTCATCCATCCTGACATCTGTCAGACACTTACTTTCACCAGGCTTCTCCTGCCTTCAGCAACTCACTCGCCAAACAACCTGACTAGGCAGAAATGAGAGTATGGAAGAGAAAGAGATAGGGAGGAGAGAGTGTGAGAGGGAGAGAAGGAAAAATTGAGTCAGAACGAAAGTGAGTCAGGGAGAGGAAGTGAGTCAGAGAGAAATAGAGTCAGAGAGAAATAGAGTCAGAGAGAAGTTGAGTCAGAGAGAGGTGAGTGAGTCAGAGAGAGGTGAGTCAGAGAGAGAGATAGTGAGTCAAAGAGGGAGAGAAATAGAGTCAGAGAGAAAGTGAGTCAAAGAAGCTAAGTCAGAGAGAGGGAAATTGGGTCAGAGAGAAGGAAAGTGGGTCGGACAGGTTAAAAAGTAAAAGGGAGATGGGAGTAAGAGACAAATACAATAAGGCAATATAATAAGGAGGGAGTGAAGGAGAGGGAATGAGAAAGGAAATGAAAGAGAGGGAGGGAGAGAGAAAAGTAGAAAGGGTGAAGAGAGGAGGGTGAAAGAGAGGGGGAAAATGAAAAGGGAGAGAAATTGAGAGGAGAGACAGAAGCAGGGAGAGGTAAAGTGAAAGGGAGGCAGTGAAAGAATGAAAGAGTAAGGGAGGAGAGAGAGTGAGAAAGAGTGAATGCGAGAGCGTGAATTAGAGAAAATGGGCTAGAGGAAAAGTGAAATAGGGAGAGAGAGTGGATGGGAGAGAGAGAGGGATGGCGTGGATTTGAGAGAGGGAGGGTGTGGATGGGAGAGAGAGAGGGATGGTGTGGATTTGAGAGAGGGAGGGTGTGGATGGGAGAGAGGGAGGGATGGTGTGGATGGGAGAGAGAGAGGGATGGTGTGGATTTGAGAGAGGGAGGGTGTGGATGGGAGAGAGAGAGGGATGGCGTGGATTTGAGAGAGGGAGGGATGGTGTGGATGGGAGAGAGAGAGGGATGGTGTGGATTTGAGAGAGGGAGGGTGTGGATGGGAGAGAGGGAGGGATGGTGTGGATGGGAGAGAGAGAGGGATGGTGTGGATTTGAGAGAGGGAGGGTGTGGATGGGAGAGAGGGAGGGAAGGTGTGGATTTGAGAGAGGGAGGGTGTGGATGGGAGAGAGAGAGGGATGGTGTGGATGGAGGGCGGGAGAGGGAGGGAAGTCTCCGGGTGCAGCGGAATTCCGGGAGAAGAATCCGTGCTGAAGTCTCTCTGAAAGGGGCAGGCTCTAACTCCTTATGGCAATGTTCCAGCACTGAGAGATTCAGGGGGGGCTTCCTACAGCAACAGCACATCTCTCTCCTTCCCTTCTCTCTCATTCCCCTCTCTCTCCTCACAGACTCTGCAATGTGTTTGCATTCGGCGGTGTGGAGCTTTCTGGTCCGCGATTGGAGTGGAGACAAATGAAATGTGGAATCGATGAGTTGGCAATAAGGTGAAGGGAGCTGGCAGAGAGACAGACAGTGACAGAGGGACAGACAGAGAGACAGAGACAGAGGGACAGACAGAGAGTGAGGCAGAGACAGAGGGACAGACAGAGAGTGAGACAGAGACAGAGGGACAGACAGAGACAGAGGGATAGAGAGAGAGACAGTCAGGGAGCTGGCAGAGACAGACGCAGCCAGACAGACAGAGATAGACTGACAGAGACAGCAGCTCCACCGGCTCAGGAAGCGCCTATACAATCTGGATACATTACAAACACAACTTTTGTATCCTCAGCCCGCCTCTCCCTAACTTCTCCGCTCTCCAGAAGGCGGGTTTGAGACTGAAGGAGGGAAAATGGAAGCGGAATCTTCACGAAGAGAAAGCTGAACTCCCAGAGAAATGCCTTTCAAAGGATCGCTAACTTCCCGCAGCTGATGAGAGGTGACAGCATCCCCGGAGCATGATGTGAGCACAGTGCAACTCTACAACTCCTGGAGAGAGGCAACTGGAGCAGCAAGGTCTACAACCCTGTGGTAACTGATACTTTCTCAGCATGCATCAATGCACTGTCTTGTTTGAGTTGTAATTTCTCTCTGGCTCTGCCACTGTGTACGCTTCCCAATGCCACTGTGTACACTCCCCAGTGCCACTGTGTACACTCCCCAGTGCCACTGTGTACGCTTCCCAATGTCACTGTGTACGCTTCCCAATGTCACTGTGTACACTCCCCAGTGCCACTCTGTACACTCCCCAGTGCCACTGTGTACACGCTCCCCAGTGCCACTGTATACGCTCCCCAGTGCCACTGTGTACACGCTCCCCAGTGCCACTGTGTACACACTCCCCAGTGCCACTGTGTACACTCCCCAGTGCCACTGCGTACACTCCCCAGTGCCACTGTATACGCTTCCCAGTGCCACTGTATACGCTCCCCAGTGCCACTGTGTACACTTCCCAATGTCACTGTGTACACTCCCCAGTGCCACTGCGTACACTCCCCAGTGCCACTGTATACGCTCCCCAGTGCCACTGTATACGCTCCCCAGTGCCACTGTATACGCTCCCCAGTGCCACTGTATACGCTCCCCAGTGCCACTGTGCTGTTGTGTTCACCAAACCCTTGTCAGACCCTCCTATTGAAGATGACTTCCTGCCCTCCCCCAAACTCAGCCAGATGCCTCCCTCATGGGGATGGGTACTGCCCACTATGAGGACTGGGTCCTGTTGGGTGGGTTGAAGCAAGAAACTGGTTGGCTCCTGGCCCCCATGTTGACTTTACTGGCTCCAGGTTCCTGACACCTCAAAGCAGAGGCAGTGAGGGAGGGAGGATGGGAAGGGGTGGAAGGGAGAGATGGGGAGAGTGGTAATGAGGGAGTTTGGTTGGTAAGGGCAGTGATACCTCTCCCTAGCCTCTCAGTCGCAAAAAGATTTCATTGGTTGGGAGAATGCTGATGTATAGCATAGACACCAACAAGGACAACTGGCGGTTTGAGGCTGAAGGGACGACATGATAGAGGTCTACGAGAGGGCAGCACAGTGGTTAGCACCAGGGACCCAGGTTCAATTCCAGCCTCTGATCACTGTCTCTGTGGATCTTGCGCATTCTTCCTGTGTCTGCGTGTGTTTCCTCCAAATGCTCCAGTTTCCTCCCGCAGTCCAAAGATGTGCGGGTTAGGTGAATTGGCCGTGCTAAATTGTCCCTTGTGTCAGGGATTAGCGGGGTAAATACGTAGGGTAACGAGAATGGGGCCTGGATGGGATTGTGGCCAGTACAAACTCGAGGCCGTATAGCCTCCTTCTGCACTGTGAAGATTATGAGGGGCATGGACAGAGTGGATAGTCAGATGCTCTTTCCTAGGGTAGAAAAGTCAAGTACTGGGACATAGATTTAAGGTGTGTGGGGAAAAGTTTAGAGGAGATGTGTGAGGCAAGTTCTTTTTTTTACACAGAGGGTGATGAATGTCTGGAACGCACTGCCTAGGGAGATGGTGGGAGCAGGTACGATAGCAGCATTTAAGGGGCAGCTAGGATGGGAATGAAAGGATACGGACTCTGTAAGTGCATATGATTTTAGTTTAGGCAGGCATCATGATCGGTGCAGGTCTGGCGGGTTGAAGGACCTGTTCCTGTGCTGTAGTTCTTTGTTCTTTGGGCTGTGCATTCTATATAAACTCACCCCTCAAGAACCCTTTGCCCAGATCACCACCTGATTCTAGTCAAGGTGAGATAATCCTGGGACTCTAACCTGATAACCTGACTCGGAGGTTCTGCTGCACTCGCTCAGCACAGAAAACCTGGTCCCTGCTGCATATCACCCTGGCCACAGCAATGGCAGCAATATCCCTTACTAACCATTTTCACCATCGTCCTGCCAGAGTGAAGGGTTGGAAACGCAGCCCAGTCTCGGCCCATTCCCAGCTCCCATGCCCCACACAATCACTCTAGGACCTTCTCCTCTGCCTCGACCAAACTGATTTAGTACCTGCCATTAGGAGGCGGACAAGAATAGTGGGAAAGGGTGAATTCACTGACTGATCCCAAGCTGGATAGTCAGGATGCCCAAAACCACCGGCAGTCTTCCATAGTCTGTCATCCCCACAGCCTCTCAGCACATCAGTGTCTCAAGAGTTAATACTTGAGTTTAGTCTTC
This sequence comes from Carcharhinus amblyrhynchos, assembly GCF_965287045.1. NCBI lineage: Eukaryota > Metazoa > Chordata > Chondrichthyes > Carcharhiniformes > Carcharhinidae > Carcharhinus > Carcharhinus amblyrhynchos. The sequence continues at coordinate 3,999,899 of NC_137337.1, forward strand.
AGAAGTAACACAGACTCTGGAGGGAGCTCTCATCCAAATCACCGACTGTATTAGCATCAAACTCTGTGAGGCACACTTACTTCTCGAGGGACACTGATAATAGATAGAGGGATCCGCGACAGAGGGGTTGGAGACAGAGGGGCCATGACAGAGGGGCTGGTGATAGAGGGGCCATGACAGAGGGGCTGGAGACAGAGGGGCTGGAGACAGGGGGGTCAGCAACAGAAGGGTTAAACATAAAAACATGGAAAATAAGTGGAGTAGGCCATTCGGCCCTTCGATCCTGCACTATCATTCAATGTAGTCATGGCTGATCATGCATTTTCAGCATCCCACTCCCACTTTCTCTCTATACCCCTTGATCTCTTTAGCCATAGGACCATGTCCAGCTCCCTCTTGAACATATCTAACAAACTGAGCCCATCAGATTTCTGTGATAGAGAATTCCACAGGTTCACAACTCTGAGTGAAGAAGTTCTTCTTCATCTCGGTCATGGAAACATAGAAATGTAGAAGATCGGAGCAGGAGGAGGCCATTTGGCCCTTAGAGGCTGCTGCGCCATTCATCACCATCATGGCTGATCATCCACTCATAGCCTAATCCTGCTTTCTCCCCATAACCTTTGATCCCATTCAGCCCAAGTGCTATATCCAGCCACCCCTTGAATGCATTCAATGTTTTGGCATCAACTACTTCCTATGGAAATGAATTCCACAGGCTCACCACTGTTTGGGTGAAGAAATGTCTCCTCATCTCCGTCCCAAATGGTCTACCCTGTATCCTCAGACTATGACCCTAGTTCTGGACACCCCCACCATCGGGAACATCCTTTCTGCGTCTATCCTGTCTAGTCCTGTTAGAATGTTATAAGTCTCTATGAGATCTCCCCTCATTCCTCTGAACTCTAGTGAAAACAATCCTAACCTGGTCAATCTCCCCTCATATATCAGTCCCGCCATCCCTGGAATCAGCCTGGTAAACCTTCTCTACACTCCCTCGAGAGCAAGAACGACCTTCCTCAGGAAAGGAGACCAAATCTGCACACAATACTCTAGGTGCGGCCTCACCAAGGCCCTGTATAGTTGCAACAACACATCCCTGCTCCTGTACTCAAAACCTCTCCCAGTGAAGGCTGACATACCATTTGCCTTCTTTACCGTCTGTTGCACCTGCATGCTTACCTTCAGTGACTGGTGCACAAGGACACCCAGGTCCCGCTGCACACTCCCCTCTCCCAATTTACAGCCATTCAGATAGTAATCTGCCTTGTGTGTTTGCTTCCAAAGTGAATAACCTCACACTTATCCAAATTGTACTGCATCTGCCGTTGATTTACCCACTCACCCAATCTGTCCAGATCATTCTGAAGGATCTCTGTTCACCCTCCCACCCAACTTGGTATTATCTGCAAACTTTGAGTTGTTACATTTTGTTCCCTCACCCAAATCATTAGTATATATTGTGAATAGCTGGGGTCCAGCACCAATCCCTGTGGCACCTCCCCTAGTTAATTCCTGCTAATTTGAAAAGCACCCATTAATTCCTACTCTTTGTTTCCTCTCTGCCAACCAGTTTTCTATCCATCTCAACAACTTCCCCCAATCCCATGCACTTTAATTTTGCACAATAATCTCTTATGCAGGACTTTTGTCAAACGCTTTCTGAAAGTCCAAATATACCACATCTACTGGTTCCCCCTTGTCAAGTCTACAAGTTACATCTTCAAAGAATTCCAACAGATTTGTCAAGCATGATTTCCCCTTCATAAATCCATGGTGACTCTGTCTGATCCTGCCACTGCTTTCTAAATGCTCTGGTATAAAGTCCTAAATAATGGATTCGAGAATTTTCCCCATTACCGATGTTAAACTTACTGGTCTGTAATTCCCTGTTTTCTCTCTAGCTCCCTGTCTGAATATTGCAGTGACATTTGTGACCCTCTAATCTGCAGGGACTGTTCCAGTGTCTATAGAATCCTGTAAGATGGCCACCAATACATCCACTATTTCTCGAGCCACTTCCTGAAATACTCTGGGATGCAGATTATCAGGCCCTGGGGATTTATCCACCTTCAATCCCATCAATTTTCCCAGCACTATTTCTCTACTAATATTGATCTCCCTCAGCTCTTCCCTCTCACTAAATCTTGCATTCTCCAACATTTCTGGCTTCTGATTTGTGTCCTCTTTTGTGAAGACAGAACCAAAGTATGTTTCAGTTGCATGGTCATTTCTTTGTCCCCTATTATACATTCCCCCATTTCTCACAATATACATTCATGATTTGGATGAAGGAATTGAATGCAATATTGCCAAATTTGCGGACGACATTAAGCCAGGTGGCGGTGTGTGCTGAGGGACGATGCCAAGAGGCTGCAGGGTGACTTGGACAAACTGGCTGAATGGGCAAATACTTGGCAAATGCAATATAATGTGGATAAATGAGAGGTTATCCACTTTGGTGGCAAAAACAGGAAAATTATGATCTGAATGGTGGCCATTTGGGAAAAGGGGAAGTGCAACATGACCTGGATGTCACAGTGGAACAGTCACTGAAGGTTGGCATGCAAGTGCAGCAGGCGGTGAGGAAAGGGCACCTACATCTGTCTTCAACGACCTCTTTCTCTTCACATATCTGTAGAAACTCAGCGTCAGGCCTTATTTCCCCTGCAAGCTAACTTTTGTATTGTATTTTCCCCTTCTCAGTTAATCTCTTGGTCCTTCTTTGCTGAATTCTAAACTGCTCCCAATTCTCAGACCTTTTATTTTTCTTGGCCAATCTACATGTTCTTCCTTAGATCAGATAGTATCTAATTTCTAATTACTAATTTCCTTTGTAAGCCATGGATTGGCCCTATTACCCATTTTGCTTTTTGTGCCTGACAGGAGTAAACAGTTGTGCAGTTCCCAAATGCATTCCTTGAATGTTTGCCATTGTCTATCCACTGTCATCCTTCTGTCACTGATGCCTCTATCACTGACTCTTCTATCACTGCCCCTTTTGTCACTGCTCCCTCTGAGTGACTCTCCCCAGTCTATCAAGGCCAACCCATGCCTCATATCCTCATAGTTTCTTTTATTTAGATTCAGCACACCAGTGTCTGAATCAACTACTTCACTCTCCATCTTGATAAAAAACTCTATCATGTTATGGTCACTCATCCCCAAAGGGTCTCACACAACTAGATTTGCAATGATTCCCTTCTCATTACACAGTAAACAGTCTAAGATGGCCTTCTGTCTAGTTGGTTCCTCCACATATTGGCCAAGAAAACCATCCTGTATGCATTCCAGGAATTCCTCCTCATCACAAGCATCACTCATTTTATGTTTAATGCCATTCCCAACATCATCACTGCAGTTTGGGGTCTATATATGACACCCACTAATGTTTTCTGCCCCTAGGTATTTCTCAACTCTACCCATACACACTCCATGTTGTCGGAGCTAATTTCCTTTCTCACTATTATGCAAATTTCCCGTTTAACCAGCAATGCCACTCCGTTACCTTGTCCTTTATGCCCATCCTTCCTAAATATTGAATAACCTGGGACATTCAATTCCCACCCCTGGTCACCCTACAGCCATGTCTCCGTAATCTCAATTACATCGTACTTGCTTATATCTATCTGCGCAATTAGTCAATTTACTTTATTGCAAATGCTTTGCACATTAAGGCACAGAGACTTTAAGTTTATCTTTTTAATATTGTTTGCCTTGCTGCCAGTATTTTTCTCTGTAGCGCTGTTTGAACTTTGTCCTGAATGGCTTACCCCTCATTCTTAGACTGTGACCCCAGCTCTGGACTTCTCCAACATTGGGAACATTCTTCCTGCATCTAGTCTGTCCAGTCCCATCAGGATTTTATATGTTTCTATGAGGTCCCCTCTCATTCTTATAAATTCCAGTGAGTGCAAGCCCAGTCGATCCAGTCTCTCTTCATATGTCAGTCCTGCCATTCCAGGAATCAGTCTGCTGAACCTCCGCTGTACTCCCTCAATAGCAAGAACGTCAGAATAGGAGACCAAAACTGCACACACTTCTCAAGGTGTGGCCTCACCAAGACCCTGTTTAACTGCAGAAAGGCATCTTTATTCCTCTACTCAAATCCTCTTGCTATGAAGGCCAGCATGCCATTCCTCACCGCTTGCTGCACCTGCATGTCAACCTTCAGCGACTGTTCCACCATGACACCCAGGTCATGTTGCACTTCCCCTTTTCCTAAACTTCTACTATTTGGATAATAATTTTCCTGTTTTTGCCACCAACCTCATATTTATCCACATTATTTTGCATTTGCCAAGTATTTGCCCACTCAGCCAGCCTGTCCAAGTCACCCTCTTGGTATCCTCCTCACAGCACACACTGACACCTGGTTTTGTGTCACCTGCAAATTTGGAGATATTGCATTCAATTCCTTCATTGAAATCATGAGTGTATATTGTGAATAGTTGGGGTCCCAGCATGGAACCCTGCGTTCCCCACTAGTCACTGCCTGTCTCTCTGAACAGGATCTGTTTATTCCCACTCTCTGCTTCCTGTCTGCCAACCAGTTCTCTATCCATGTCAGTACATTACCCCCAACACACGAGCTTTGATTTTGCTCTCTAATGATAAAGGATTTTGTGGCAGCGGGAGCAGTGACAGCGGGAGCAGTGACAGCGGGAGCAGTGACAGCGGGAGCAGTGACAGCGGGAGCAGAGGGGCTTTGATTTGACAGATGGGTCAGCGACAGAATGGTCAGCGACAGAGGGGTCAGAATGAAAGAAGTCGTATTGGACAAGAAACATTAACTCTTTGTCTCTCCAGTGGTGCAGCCAGATTTGTTGAGTTCTTCCAGCACATCAGTTTTAAGAAGTTTTTTTAAAGAAGGAAAGTGAGATGGAGAGGCAGACAGGGAGAAAGGGAGAGGAGATAGTCAGAGCGAGAGATAGAGAGGGAAAGATAGAGAGCGAGGGAGAAATATATAGAGAGAAAGAGGGAGAGATAGACCGAGTGAGAGAGAGATAGAACGAGGTAGGGATAGATAGAGTGACGGACAGATAGAGCGAGGGAGAGATAGAGTAGAGTGGGATAGAATAGAGCGAGGGACAGAGAGCAAGGGAAAGATAGAATACAGTGAGGGAGTGAGAGATTGAGCAAGGGGGGAGAGAGCAAGAGAGGAATATAATGTGGGATGGAAAGATAGAGCGAAGGAGTGAAAGATAGAAGCGATATAGAGAGAAGGGGAAGAGGAGTGGGAGAAAGGGAGAGGTGAAGAGAGGAAGGGGATGAAGAGGAAGGGAGGGGAAAATAGAAAGATGGGGAGTGGGAGACAGGGGGAAAGGGTGGGGAGTTGTGGAGATAAACAGGTGATGAGGTACAGGAAGGGTGGCCACTAGTGGTGGAATAAGTAAAAGTGGAGATGTTCAGGAGGCCAGAGCTGAATGGGGATAGACGTCTCGGACGGTTGTGGGGTCAGGGGAAGTTGCAGAGATGGGGAGGCAGTACAACATGGAGGGTTAGAAAATAAAAACGAACATTTTAAAACTCAGTTGTTTCTGGATCAGTAGCTGATGTGGGGCAACCAGCTGCGTGGATGGATGAACTGGACTGGCCGTTGGATAAGACATGAGCCACTGAGGTTTGGATGATCTGAAGTTTATGGGGTGAACTGTGGGTGTGAGCCAGGAGCGTGTATGAATATCAGATCTGGAGTTAATTGAGACACGAGGAGTGCAGCAGCTGAGGTAGGGTTACAGTCAAACAATAATCTGGAGGCAGAAACAGGCATCTTAGTGACGGTGGAAACACGTCTGGGAATTGGATTGACACCAAGTCTGTGCAGTCGAGTTCTGCTTTAGACTGTTGTCATGGAGAAGGATGAACTCAGTTGCTAGGGAAAAGAGTTCGGAGCAGCAACTAAAAGCTTTATGCAAATATACAGACGCACAGACTAGGAGCAGGAGTCAGCCACTCAGCCCCACAAACCTGCTCAGTCATTCAATAAGATCAAGACTAATCTGACTGTAACCTCAACCCCACATTCTCCCTCCACCGATAACCTTTGACTCTCTTGTTAACCAAGAATCTGTTAATCCTGGCTCCACCGCTCTCGGAAAGAGTGCCAAAGATTCACCACCTTCAGGGAGAAAATAATTCTTCTCATCTCCATCTTAATGGGAGAGCTCTTATTTTCAAGTTGTGTCCCTAGTTCTTTATTGGAATTCTACCATCCGGCTCACCATGGGAAATGGAGCGGGCGAGGGGCAGGCAATGGGAAGGTCCATTGATCTTGGGTGGGGATTTCTGGTCTAGGGTTGAGCAATGCCATAAAATCCTGCCCCTAGTCTCTCCCATAAGAGGAAACATCCTCTCAGCATTCACCCTGTCAAGTCCCCTCAGGATCCTATATGTTTCAGTGAGATCACCTCTCAATCTTCTGAACTCCAGTGGATACAGGTCCAGCCTCTCCAACCTTTCCTCATAGGATAACCCCTCACTCCAGAAATCAGAGTGAATCTCCTCTGAACTTCTTCTCACACATTTATATTATTTCTTAAATGTGTGGGTTAGGTGGATTGGCCAGATTAAATTGCCCCTTAGTATGCAAAGATGTATAGTTAGGGGGATTAGTGGGGTGAATATGTGGGGTTACCGAGATAGGGCTTGAGTAAGATGCTCTGTTGGAGAGTTGGTTTTGAGTGGATTTGATTGAGTTAACTAAAATGGTGAAAAGAATCTAGAGAATAGCCACAGAGAAACTACTTCAGACAAGAGGTATGGGCCAGAATTCTCTGGCAGTTCATCCCCCACTCCTCTACTGGGGGAATGGAGAATTTGGCACTCATCCAAAACTCCACTTACTGCAGCAGGACTGGAGAATCCCGGCTCCGGCAGAGGGCGGAGAATCCTAATCCATAATCTGAAAAGTATAACCAAGCCCATTTAGGAGTGAAATCAGGACGTACTTTTTTTACATGGAGGGAAATCCAGAGTATGCTCTCCACAGAAGGTGTGGATGCTGCAGCCATTTGTAGCCTTTATACGGAGATCAATAGATACTTGGTGGGTGAGAGAATTATGGAATATGAGGCAAAGATGATTAAGATGGAATATAAACAGGAAGTGCTGGAAAAAAGTCAGCAGATTTGGCAGCCTCTCTGGAGAGAGAAAAACAAAGCTAATGTTTCAAGCCTGATATGATTCTTCTCCAGAATTGAGGAAGGAGAAATATGATGGATTTTTTCCATTGATAGGAGGGAGGATGAGCAACGACACAAGGAAAGCTCTGGGGCAGGTTAGACTGCAGGAGATATTAAATGCCAAAGATGTCATGGAACAAAAGGCAAAGAGAGTGGGAATGATGTTGTGAAGAGACAAGGATTTGTCCAGAGTCAGTGTGAATGGGAGAATAATAGACAGCGCCAGCTGTCTGAGAGCAAACAGGAGAATCAGCAATCAGATCGGCACATGGCAAAACAAAAATTAAAAAGAGTGAATAGAATGAACTCGGAAAGGTTGGACTTGCTGCTGGGGGCTGTGATTGGACTCGCTGCTGGGGGCCCAGCGCTGTGATTGGACTCGCTGCTGGGGGCCCAGCGCTGTGATTGGACTCGCTGCTGGGGGCCCAGCGCTGTGATTGGACTCGCTGCTGGGGGCCCAGCGCTGTGATTGGACTCGCTGCTGGGGGCCGAGGGCTGTGATTGGACTCGCTGCTGGGGGCCCAGCGCTGTGATTGGACTCGCTGCTGGGGGCCCAGCGCTGTGATTGGACTCGCTGCTGGGGGCCCAGGGCTGCGATTGGACTCGCTGCTGGGGGCTGTAATTGGACTCGCTGCTGGGGGCCCAGCGCTGTGATTGGACTCGCTGCTGGGGGCCGAGGGCTGTGATTGGACTCGCTGCTGGGGGCCGAGGGCTGTGATTGGACTCGCTGCTGGGGGCCCAGCGCTGTGATTGGACTCGCTGCTGGGGGCCCAGCGCTGTGATTGGACTCGCTGCTGAGGGCCGAGGGCTGTGATTGGACTCGCTGCTGGGGGCCCAGGGCTGTGATTGGACTCGCTGCTGGGGGCCCAGGGCTGCGATTGGACTCGCTGCTGGGGGCCCAGCGCTGTGATTGGACTCGCTGCTGGGGGCCGAGGGCTGTGATTGGACTCGCTGCTGGGGGCTGAGGGCTGTGATTGGACTCGCTGCTGGGGGCCCAGGGCTGCGATTGGACTCGCTGCTGGGGGCCGAGGGCTGTGATTGGACTCGCTGCTGGGGGCCCAGCGCTGTGATTGGACTCGCTGCTGGGGGCCGAGGGCTGTGATTGGACTCGCTGCTGGGGGCCGAGGGCTGTGATTGGACTCGCTGCTGGGGGCCCAGGGCTGTGATTGGACTCGCTGCTGGGGGCCGAGGGCTGCGATTGGACTCGCTGCTGGGGGCCGAGGGCTGTGATTGGACTCGCTGCTGGGGGCCGAGGGCTGTGATTGGACTCGCTGCTGGGGGCCGAGGGCTGTGATTGGACTCGCTGCTGGGGGCCAAGGGCTGTGATTGGACTCGCTGCTGGGGGCCCAGCGCTGTGATTGGACTCGCTGCTGGGGGCTGTGATTGGACTCGCTGCTGGGGGCCGAGGGCTGTGATTGGACTCGCTGCCGGGGGCTGTGATTGGACTCGCTGCTGGGGGCCGAGGGCTGTGATTGGACTCGCTGCTGGGGGCTGAGGGCTGTGATTGGACTCGCTGCCGGGGGCTGTGATTGGACTCGCTGCTGGGGGCCGAGGGCTGTGATTGGACTCGCTGCTGGGGGCTGAGGGCTGTGATTGGACTCGCTGCCGGGGGCTGTGATTGGACTCGCTGCTGGGGGCTGAGGGCTGTGATTGGACTCGCTGCCGGGGGCTGTGATTGGACTCGCTGCTGGGGGCCGAGGGCTGTGATTGGACTCGCTGCCGGGGGCTGTGATTGGACTCGCTGCTGGGGGTTGAGGGCTGTGATTGGACTCGCTGCTGGGGGCCGAGGGCTGTGATTGGACTCGCTGCTGGGGGCCGAGGGCTGTGATTGGACTCGCTGCTGGGGGCTGAGGGCTGTGATTGGACTCGCTGCTGGGGGCCGAGGGCTGTGATTGGACTCGCTGCTGGGGGCCGAGGGCTGTGATTGGACTCGCTGCTGGGGGCTGAGGGCTGTGATTGGACTCGCTGCTGGGGGCTGAGGGCTGTGATTGGACTCGCTGCTGGGGGCTGAGGGCTGTGATTGGACTCGCTGCTGGGGGCTGAGGGCTGTGATTGGACTCGCTGCTGGGGGCCGAGGGCTGTGAAGTGCTGAGATCCCCCAGCATTTGAACATTCACCAAGAGCAGAAATTAAAACACTACAGGAAAGTTCCTCATTGGCTGTAAAATTCTTTGGATCATAGCGAGGTTGCGAAAGGCGCTATAGAAATGCAAGTTTGTTTTCCTGTTTGGAGCCGAATCCCGCCCAAATACAGAGTTGGAGGAATTTTCAAATCAGTGCTTTTAAGGAGAAGGGGGAGAGATACTGGAGTGTGAGGGTGATTATTCTCACTGACTGGTGACTGAGATAAGGCGAAAATAAGGTTAATAGTTGACTAAAAACTAACAGTTCTGAACCTTTTCCTATAGAAAGATTTAGAAAGAGACCATTCAGCCCAACGTGCCTGTGCCAGCTCTTTAAAAGAATGATCCAGTTAGTTCTATTCCTCCTGTTCCTTTGCCACATCCCTGCAATTAGTTCCCTTTTGGAAGTTATTATTGAATCTTCTCCCACCATCCTGTCAGACAGATTACAATATATATTCCTCACCTCTGGTTCACCTGTTGATGATTTTTCCTGTTTCCTACTAGGTAGACCCATCTCCCAGCTTCAGAGAAATCCACAACAAAAATGGTCATCACTGCAGCCAATGAAGAGGACAACTCATCGAATCAGGAAAGGGAGAGTAAGGAGGAGACCATTCTGGCCATTCTGGGCATCATCGGCACAATCCTCAACCTCCTAGTCATCATCTTTGTGTATGTTTATACAACATTGTAATCAAGGCTTACCCTCCAGTCAATGGAGACAAACTTTGATTGCAAGAGATGCACAATGATGCTGTTAATGGAACATCCGTGTACCATGGGGAAGACCCGATGTCTGACTAATAAAAGTGACCAAATTGAATAATTATTCTGTATGATACAATCTGAATGCTTGGACTGATGTAGGCAGAGACCCTCCATGCAGGAGACTCCATTCAGTGCCAGCAACAAGGCAGAAGCACAGCCTGGCATCATTCCAAAGGGGCAGAATAACCAGCAGTAGGCTGGTGCTGTAATGAAGGAAGATGGCATCCAGGCATTTGACTCCCCGAAACACAACACAGCTCTGAAAATCTAACCAGATGCACTAGAGTCATAGAGGTTTACAGCATGGAAACAGGCCCTTCGGCCCAACTTGTCCATGTCGCCCTTTTTTTTTAAACCCCTAAGACTAGTGCTGACTTCCTAACATCACCCTGTGGATACATCCTGAGCCAGGAGGGACTGATTCCCATACAACCCTCTGATTGTCTCTTCAAACCTGCATCGATCCTCGGTAAATAACCTTGAAAGTTTTGCATAAAAGAATAACATCAAGGAACGGATTAAGGAAATGGCCAATTTGAATACAAACAGTGTGTCCATCAAACAAGATGGAGTTATTGCCGACCCTGAGCTTCACAGTGAGTGATCCCACTTGATTTCCTGTTCTAGTCCCATTGGATTGATTCACCTCTGAGCACAAACAGTTTCTCTGCTTTCACCCAAAGTGATCTTCAGGAACTCCCATCTTGATTCTCCTAGTTTGGGAACTTTGACCTGGCTGATGGTGCCTTAGCGGATCCACTGGGAATGGACCAGCCTTTCCTTGGCTAACTTTATCAATTGTCTCTGAATTCAGTAAATGTCTGGGATATGCTCGAGGCCCCCGATACTGAACCTTCTCCCCTGGTGAACATTGTAAAAAGCTCTGCCTCCTGTCCCATGACTGGACTTGGTCATGTGACCCCATACAGACCAGTCACATGATTGAATTCCATCATGTGATCTTCCACCGAAACAAAGGAATGGTCACGTGACTCCCATTCGTGACATCAATATGAGATAGAATGGAAGCATCTTTTATAAAGAAGTTGATTTTCCCACTTGTACAGCTTGGATTATACATCAAAACGTATATTTGCATTATGCAAGGATTTTGTAAACTTGAGAAAGGAATACTGTTTAAATTTTGAGCATTCACTTGATAGCTACTGGGATGAGAAGAACCTTTAATATTAAACTATCTTCCTAACATTTTTGGAGGTATTTGATCCTTCTCTGAGAGTGACCTTTACTCTCTCTTCTTCACCTCTGAGGTAAAGGTGATTTAATATTGATTCACCCTGTCCAGGGGAAACATCACTCTCACCTGGCTTTGTAGCTCTGAAATAGGAAAGTAATTACCCAGTGCCTTAATCTTGGTTAAAAAGCCCCAGTGTTCTTCAAGAGGTAGACAAAGATGGGAGGTGACACGCTCAGATAGAGGAGGGGGGTTGGGCGGAGGGTCTCTGATGACCCTTCACAGGTGAGGAGAAATGAAATGAGAGCTAGTGTTAGATGGTAAGCACACACGTTTTCATTTGTCTGTTTAACAGATCGATCAACATCGCACACACCAGAGAGTGAATCCTGGACTAATAACTCCAAACCACATGGGACCATTCACATTTACTTTAGAGGACAGGTAGAAACTCTGTTTAACATCTCACCATGTGGAGATGCCGGCATTGGACTGGGGTATACACAGTAAGAAGTCTCACAGCACCAGGTTAAAGTCCAACCTGGACTTTAACCTGGCGTTGTGAGACTTCTTGCTGTGTTAACATCTCATCAAACAGACAGCATCCCTGACAGTGCAGCACTCAACAGCAGCATTTCACATTTCTATCACACCCATCAGGAGGAATGCGCGTCACAGTATAGGGCTAACGGGAGGACTTTGAATAGTGTGGATGAACAGAGGGATCTAGGTGTATGTGTACATAGATCCCTGAAAGTTGGGAATCAAGTAGATAGGGTTGTTAGGAAGGCATACGGTGTCTTGGCGTTTATTGGTAGGGGGATTGAATTTAGGAGTCGCAGCGTCATGTTGCAACTGTACACAACGCTGGTGCGGCCGCACTTGGAGTACTGTGTGCAGTTCTGGTCCCCACATTACAGGAAGGATGTGGAGGCTTTGGAGAGGGTGCAGAGGAGGTTTACCAGGATGTTGCCTGGTATGGAGGGGAGGTCCTATGAGGAGAGACTGAGGGATTTGGGGTTGTTTTCGCTGGAAAGAAGGCGGCTAAGAGGGGATCTTATTGTAACATATAAGATGATTAGAGGTTTAGATAGGGTGGACAGTGATAGCCTTTTTCCTCGGATGGAGAAAGCTAGCACGAGGGGGCATGGCTTTAAGTTAAGGGGGGGTAGTTATAGGACGGATGTCAGGGGTAGGTTCTTTACCCAGAGGGTGGTGAGGGATTGGAATGCCCTGCCTGCTGCGGTTGTAAATGCGCCTAGTTTGGGGGCGTTTAAGAGATCCGTGGATAGGTTTATGGACGAAAAGGGATTGGTTTAGGTTAGACGGTCATTGTTTTTTTTAACTGGTCGGCGCAACATCGTGGGCCGAAGGGCCTGTTCTGCGCTGTAATGTTCTATGTTCTATGTTCTATGTTCACAGGAATGGAATTAGACAAAAACTAACACTGAGCCAGAGAAACAGATGATCAAAGTAGGAGCCTATAAGGCACATTAAAGGAGACATAGAGAGGAGGGGAGGTTTATGGAGGGAAGTTCAAAGCTCGGGGTCCAGGCAGTTACAGACACTAATGGTGGGGTGAAGGTGCCTCCCTCATCCACATATTCATAAAGCTCTCCAAACCTGAAGATAAATTGAGAAAGCAACTCTTTTGGACAGTTTCCAGAGGGATTTAACCCAGGTTAGTTAAACAGCACACTAAACAAAACAGCACTGCAGATGAGTACTGTTAATATATATCCTGGACCACCATCATTTACATTAGTGATTGTCACTTTACAGACAGCTGGGGTGCTCAGAGACTTTCTAGGAGGTCTGCAGAGTACTGGACAGGGCTGGGAAGCGTAAGCCTTGAAGAGGAAGGAATGTGCAGCCACTACAGGTGAATTGCCCTGGGGGTGGGGGTGGGTCTGACTGTTTTACTCTGGGTGCATGGAAGAGCATTGAGTGTAACACAGAGATCGCTAAAGCTGGGAGTGATTTCCAAGTAAACATCCAAATTATATAGATGATCTGGAGGAGGGAACCGAGTGTAGGGTGTCGAAATTTGCTGATGACACCAAGATTGGGGGAACGGCAAATTGTGCGGAGGGTGTGGAGAGTCTACAGAAGGATCTAGATAGGCTGGGCGAATGGGCCAGGAAATGGCAAATGGAATTTAATGTTGGCAAGTGTGAGGTGGTCCACTTTGGTAGGAAGAATGGTAGGAAGGATTATTACTTACGTGGCGAAAAACTGCAGCAGGCGACGGTGCAGAGGGACCTCGGGGTCCTTGTGCATGAGTCACAAAATCCCAGCTTGCAGGTGCAGCAGGTGGTCAGGAAGGCAAATGGGATGCTGGCCTTCATAGTGAGGGGGATTGAATATAAAAGTAGGGAGGTCTTGCTGCAGCTGTATAGGGCATTGGTGAGGCCGCAGCTGGAGTACTGTGTGCAGTTTTGGTCGCTGTACTTACGCAAGGATATTTTGGCCTTGGAGGGAGTGCAGAGGAGGTTTACTAGGCTGATGCCGGAGTTGAGGGGGTTGAGCTATGAGGAGAGGCTGAATAAATTGGGCTTGTACTCGTTGGAGTTTAGAAGAATGAGGGGAGATCTCATTGAGACGTATAAGATGATGAATGGTATGGATAGGATAGAGGTGGAGAGACTCTTCCCGCTCAGAAAGGATAGTAGGACTAGGGGGCACAGCCTCAAGATAAAGGGGGGGCGGTTTAGAACGGAGTTGAGGAGGAACTTCTTCACTCAAAGGGTGGTGAATCTCTGGAATTCTCTGCCCGTTGAAGTGGTGGAGGCTGCCTCGCTAAATATTTTTAAGACGCGGGTTGATGGGTTTTTGATAAGTGAGGGGATTAAGGGTTATGGGGAGAGGGCGGGAATGTGGAACTGAGCAGCGACAGATCAGCCATGATCTTATTGAATGGCGGGGCAGGCTCGAAGGGCTAGATGGCCTACTCCTGCTCCTATTTCTTATGTTCTCATGTTCTTACCTAAAAACATTATAACACTTGTTACATGCAGTACTTTCTTGCAAAGCTGTCCATGAATTTCAGTGCTGGTACAATGTAGGTGTACGTCCCTGCCTGAAGCATGTTCCTGTGGTTGTTTATCAAAGACAGAGTACAGAGCGTACTCTACCACAGTCACTAAGCACAACACAAAATGCCCAGAGCTCAGGGAGCCTATCGTTCTCCATTGTTTTCTCCATGGCAATGACACAACCAATCAGAGTTGACTCACCAACCAATCAGCATCTGTTTCTCCCAGAATATAAATTGTGATTGTTTGAAATTTGGTATTCTTGTGTTTGTCTTGATGAGTGCAAAATGAAAAACTTCAACAGCATGTCTCTGCCTTCAGTAATACTGATTTCCATCTCAGACTTACACTAGCAGGTGAGGCAATTGAAGAAATGTGGAAAATTTAGGTCACAAGAAATGTAAACAGCACAGCAAAAACTCAGAGTTCAGATGTGTGAAGACACAAACACGGACTGGGACATTACTGAGTGCAAGCTAGAAAAATAAATGCAAATGAAATATAATCTTTCTGAAACATGGACTCTGACTGGTTGACTATTCCTCAGCTGCCTTAGAGGATTTATTGTAACATACACAGTAAGTGATGACTTTGTCCTCCCAACTGCAAATCCAGGGGCCCCCAACAGAGCTGAGACAATTATCAAGCTGACTGCGTTCTCAAATACTGACATAATAATCACCCCATCATTAAACAGGAGCGAGTTTCCAGCAACTTCCTCTGTCAGCTAATTATTACAAACAGCAGGGATCCGGCACTCGAACCAAGTTCGCAACTGATGTTGAAATTGGGAGACAATATTCCTAAAGATCTGGCATTACAATAGCACCTTTCACATCTTTTAAAATTTCTCAAAGTATTTCCCAGCCGAGGGAATGGGCTCCTGACAGCAAAATTCTGCAGATGCAGTGAACCTGAAGTGAAAGGAATGTTCTGGAAATTCTCAGTGGGTCTGGCAGCATCTGTGGAGAGAGAAAAAGTGGACTTCTGTCCAGTCCATTTCACAGCAGGGAAAGTGAGACTGGGTCCACTTCAGCAAGGGAAGGTCACTTGTTGGTTTCCTAGTGGTGGGAAAATCTCCCACGATGAAGTTGGAAGCCAGAAGGAGGCTGGTGTAAGAAACATCTCTGCTCACAGAGCAATGTCATTAATGAGCCAATTAACATAAATTATCCTGGGAATGAAATGGGATTGACACTGTTTTCCCATTGCCCAGAAAACCCTATCAGGTTAGCCTGGATGGAGGTCCCTACCTGTGAGGCACTATGTCCTCGATTCAGGGACCCATCATTGGGAAGAGGGCTGGGGGTTGGGTCAGCTGGAAACAACCCTCCTGCCCCTCTCTGTCCCCCCCCAATCCCCTCCTGCAACACTTTTCTCGCATCCAATCCCTCCCGCATCCCTCTGCCCACCTCCAATCCCTCCCGCATCCCTCTGCCCACCTCCAACCCCCTCCCATGTTCCCCTCCCCACTTCCAACCCCCTCCCGCGTCCCTCTTCCCATCTCCAACCCCCTCCCGCGTCCCTCTTCCCATCTCCAACCCCCCCCGCGTCCCTCTCCCCATCTCCAACCCTCTCCCGCGTCCCTCTCCCCATCTCCAACCCCCTCCCGCGTCCCTCTTCCCATCTCCAACCCCCTCCCGCGTCCCTCTTCCCATCTCCAACCCCCTCCCGCGTCCCTCTGCCCATCTCCAACCCCCTCCCGCGTCCCTCTCCCCATCTCCAACCCCCTCCCACGTCCCTCTCCCCATCTCCAACCCCCTTCCGCGTCCCTCTCCCCATCTCCAACCCCCTCCCGCGTCCCTCTCCCCATCTCCAACCCCCTCCCGCGTCCCTCTTCCCATCTCCAACCCCCTCCCGCGTCCCTCTCCCCATCTCCAACCCCCTCCCGCGTCCCTCTTCCCATCTCCAACCCCCTCCCGCGTCCCTCTTCCCATCTCCAACCCCCTCCCGCGTCCCTCTGCCCATCTCCAACCCCCTCCTGTGTCCCTCTCCCCATCTCCAACCCCCTCCCGCGTCCCTCTTCCCATCTCCAACCCCCTCCCGCGTCCCTCTTCCCATCTCCAACCCCCTCCCACGTCCCTCTCCCCATCTCCAATCCCCTCCCCGCTGTGTTCCCTCATCCCACTCCACCCGCCCCCCCCTCGCTCTCCTGCGACAAGGAATCCAATTGTGATCCTTAATGAATTATTACCAGCAGCAGCCACCAATCCCAGTGCCCGATGAGGAAGCAGGTGGCTTGTGATTGGCTGGCAGCTCTTGGGAGTGGGGGTGGAGGGGGAGGGTGGGGAAGGGGGTGAAACGCCAGGGAGACAAGTAATTTATTCAGGTTTCTCCCAGTGAAACAATGTGGATTTCTCAGTGGGAGGTGTGATCCTGTCACCAGATCCAGCCTCATGTTTTTGCTGGATAATCTTTCACCAGAATATATTATTGAATAGTCCTCAGGAAATTCTGTATTCCTCTAATTCTGCCCACTTGGATATCTCCAACTCCCTTCACGCTCTGATTGGTATCTGGGGGCAATCTTACCAGATCAATCGATCAGTGTGGTGAGCCGGTAAGATTGCAGGAGAAGTGAAAAATCAAGTCCGATCTTTCCGGCCCTGGATTGTCAGCAATCAGTCTCGTGCCCTTCCCGGGCATGAGGCTTGTTTCAATAATTAAATATTCACTTAAATATTACTATTGAGTCCTGGGAGGAATATTCCTTGGGCAATTCCCTCTGGACTCACAAATAATATTTAAATGAATGATATTTGAGCCTAACAGATTGCCTTACGCCATCCACAGGGCGTTGGGCAGTGCCAAGAGGTGGAGCCTCAGGGGAAGGGTGGGGCCATGATGGGGCAGGGCCTAGGGGAGGGGTGGGGCTATAGTGGAGTTGGGTGTAAGGGGAGATGGGTGGGTAACTGCACAATTGGGGATCAGCCAGTGGTGGGGCATGGGAGGATTGATCAGCTGGTAAGGCCAGGTGGAGAGGTATCAGTGCGGCAATTGTTCAGGGATGGGAAGTATTGGGGTGATATCCAGGGCATGGTTGTGTGGGGGACGATCAACCAGGGAGGGCAGTGATTGGAGGCAGTGATGATATCCAGAGGGGTGATAGAGTGACATCTACACTGAAAGATCTGCGCATATGTAATAGCATCCTCTTGTGAGCAGTGAGAATAAACTCTATCCACTCCCCAACTGGCGTGAATCACATTTTGCCTCCTTTTTTGCACTAAGTGGCATAAGATTGTGCCTGAAAGCGCGCTGAAAAATGGGCGTGATTCTCTCCAGTTGACACATTCATTCGGCATTTTGGAATTTTTGGTAAGATCACCCCCTTCTCATCATCCTTAATGTCATAGTCTTCCTCTGGCTCTGCCTCTGGTTTCTCTGGTCTATTGATAATTCCAGTTTTGATAGATTCAAACATTATCACCTCTTTGGCATAGTGTCTCATGGATCTTATCCCACTAAGTCATGTCAGCGTAGATTGATCGCTGACCTATAGGATTGATGTGACTAGACTGGGGCCATTTTAGAATGAGAATGAGGTCTGATTGGATTTATTTATAATGACCATTCAAAACTGTCCTGGTTAACAAGCTACAGATGATCTGCTGTAGACGTGTCAGGTTAGGGCCTGGTTGTGAACTGAGATGCTTGATGCACTGTCAATGTATGGAGCATGGAGGAGTCCAGTTGAGGCATTGTGTGGAGCTTACCCCACTCTGTGGCCTCTGTTCCATGCCACTGTCATCCTGCACACCCAGAGTCACAGTCACTGCTGACCCTGCTTTGTACAAAGTGTGACACAGTGACTAGCGCTGCTGCCTCACAGCGCCAGGGACCCAGGTTCAATTCTGGCCTTGGATCACTGACTGTGTGGCATTTGCATGTTCTCCTGTGTCTGCATGGGTTTCCTCTGGGTGCTCCAGTTTCCTCCCACACTCCAAAGACGTGCAGGTTAGGCGGATTGGCCAAGCTACATTGCCCCTTAGCATCAGAGGGATTAGTAGGGTAAATATGTGGGATTAAGGGGATAGGGCCTGGGTGGGATTGTTGTCGGTGTGGGCTCGATGGGCTGAATGGCCTCCTTCTGTACAGTAGAGATTCTATGGTTCTGTAACATTGCAGCCTTTGTGTGGACAGGTCACTGAATCCTCTGGCCTCCCTCTGAAGATACAGCTGGCAGTTCCAGAAGGTTAGTACTGCTGCTCCAGTGTAATTTCAGACACTTTAAGTAGCAGGAGTCTTTAAGAATGACCTCATTTGTAATGCGGTTGGCTGGTCCTTTAAGAGACGGATTGTTTACAGGGTGGTGGAGCAATGTGTTATCTGTTATCCTCAGGGCTGTTTAATGTCAAGTTGTCCAGCTCCACAACTCCTGACCTTTACTGGGTGTGTCTACAAGCGGGCACACTGACTGACTGTCCCAGTGTGGTACGGTAGCACAGTGGTTAGCGCTGCTGTCGATTTCAGCCTTGGGTCACTGTGTGGAGTTTGCACGTTCTCCCCGTGTCTGCACAGGTTTCCTCCGGGTGCTCTGATTTCCTCCCACACTCTAAAGATGTGCAGGTTAGGTTGATTGGCCATGCTAAGTTGCTGCTTAGTCTCAGGGGGAATTAGCAGGGTAAATATGTGAATAGGGTCTGGGTGGGATTGTGGTCAGTACAGACTTGATTGGCTGAATGGCTTCGTTCTGTAGGATTTCTATGCTTCTAGGTAGCTGGTGCTAAACCTCTGTAACGCCACAGCACAGATGAGTTTCTTAAACAGTTATTCCAAGAGCCAACATTTATATTAAAATGTGAAATGAACAATTTCTCATCAAGTTTATTTGGTCATTCAGATTTGCATTGGATAATACAGCTGAAAGATTTCAGAGGGACCAATTAGAGGCAGAATAAAAGTCCATTATCTTTTAATGGAAACAGAATGAGTCAGGGATCTCCCAAGGTAGATGCTGTCCAAGACTGAAGATCAGCATGTGAACCGTTCTGAATGTACTGATTTTGATTTGATTTGATTTGATTTATTATTGTTACATGTATTATTTTACAGTGAAAAGTATTGTTTCTTGTGCACTTTACAGACAAAGCATACTGTTCACAAAGAAGAAAACAAGAGTGTAGTGTTACAGTCATAGCAAGGCTGTAGAGAAAGATCAACTTAATGTGAGATAAGTCCATTCAAAAGTCTGACAGCAGCAGGGAAGAAGCTGTTCTTGAGTCAGCTAGTATGTGACCCCATCTTTTTCCTGACAGAAGAAGGTGGAAGAGAGAATGTCCAGGGTGCGTGGGGTCCTTAATTATGCTGGCCGCTTTGCCAAGGCAGTGGAAAGTGTAGACAGATTCAATGGGTGGGAGGCTGGTTTGTGTGATGGATTGGGCTACGTTCACAACCTTTTATAGTTCCTTGCAATCTTGGGCAGAGCAGGAGCCATACCAAGCTGTGATACAACCAGAAAGAATGCGTTCTATGGTACATCTGTAAAAGTTGATGAGAGTCGTAGCTAACGCCAGATTTCCTTAGTCTTCTGAAAAAGTAGAAGCATTGGTGGGCTTTCTTAACTACAGTGTTGAATTGTATGAATTGGTAAGATTGAGTGAGAGGCTGGAGAAGGAGTTGAATTGGGTGGGTTGATCCTACAATAGGGGAAAGTGTACATGGGGCACTACAGAGGGAGAGTTATTCTGCATTCATGGGTGACGGGGAGTGATACTAGCTAAATTATTCTTGTGCAGGCTTACTGGGCTGAACAGCCACTGGAACATGTCTTGTGTCTGTGGAACTCTTCTCCATAGAGTGGTAGAAGTGAGTCACTGAATATCTGTACGGTAGAAGTTGATAGATCCTTGACTAACAAGGGAATTGAAAGCATTCGGGGAATTTAAAAGCCATGATCTAATTAAATATCAGAGCAGGTTTGAGGGGCTGAATGGCCGACTCCTGCTCCAACTTATATGTTTGTATGATTGTATTTAACCAATTTTAGATTCTGTTTGCTGATTGCAGAGAAATTGATTTCACCAACGCCAATCCAAAAAACATTCAGAAGAACACTCTCCTGGTTTTGGGGAGTCAGAGAATGATGCCTATTAACAGAGTGATGTGAAATACAAGGCAGTTTGTTGGCTTGTTTTACATGTTGTTTGGTATCGGTGTGGTTTTAGCACTGATTGTCACCTTAGAACCCTCTGCAAAGTGTCACGTGAGTGTACCTGAGGTTTTTTAAAAATCATATAGCTTCAGCGATGTCATGGCGGGGAGGGGAGCTAAGCTGTGGCAGTCAGGGATAGGGTTTTTTTCCCTTAGGCTTTCAGTTTGGTTTTGGGGAGTGTGTAAGAAGCAGTCTCTCCCTCTCTCTGTGTTCTTCTATTGGTTTGGTTCTGAAACAATTTCGTTCGTCCATCGTCATTGATGAGGACCTCGACACCATTAGTCATTTTGAGGCTGGATGCGGTGTGCCCGAAGATGATCTGATCAGGTCAATTCGGGCACGGAAATGTCCTGGCACATATTGGACAGACTTGTGTAGACACTGTAGTTGTTGCGCTGGTGGCTCTGGACTTGCGCAGCTCGTGCTTAAGTGGTGCTTCAGCAATGCACCTTGCTTTGTGAGCTTGACAACCTTTGTGGATGAAGCAGCTCCAGGAAGGGCAGTTTTGTGCCAGCATTTCCCAGGTGGCCGTGTCTATGTCAAGCGACTTCAGGGAGGCTTTGAGTGTGTCTCTGTAATGTTTCTTCTGCCCTCCATGCGAACGTCTTCCAGCAGAGAGTTCCCCAGAAAGGGGCTGCTTGGGTATGCACTCATCTGGCACACGGATGACCTGCCCTGCCCACCAGGTCTGTGCTCTCATCAGCAGTGTGTGGACTGATGGTAGACTTGCTCTAGCGAGAACTTCAGTGGCTGATACTTTGTCTTGCCATTTGATGCATAATATTCTGTGAAGACAAGTCATGTGGAAATGATTGAGCTGTCTTGAATGCCTTCGATACACAGTCCACGTTTCACAGGCAGACAGGAGGTTAGTGAGTACCGCGGTGCTGTAGACCTTCAGTTTTGTTGCTGGGCTGATTCCTCGATGTTCCCAAACAGTGAAGTGCAGTTTACCGAAAGCAGAACTTGCCTTTTCTATTCTGCAGTTAACTTCTGTATCAATAGTCACTGCTTGGGAGAGGATGCTGCCAAGATAAGTGAGCTGATCTACTGCCTGTAGTTTCTGCCCTTTGATTGTGATTATGGGTTCTGTGTACGGTGCATGAGGAGCAGGCTGGTGCATGATTTCGGTCTTTTTAATGTTGATGGTGAGACAAAGTTGTCACAAGCCGTGGAAAATTTGTCCATACTGACTTGCATCTCTGGCTCTGAGCCAGCATGCAGGGCGCAGTCATCGGCAAAGAGGAAGTCTCTCAGAACAGTCTCCTTCACTTTGGTAATAGCTTGAAGTCTCCTCAGGTTGAAGAGCTTCCCATCCACTCTGTACTTGAGGCTGATTCCAGCAACACTGTCCTGGAAGGCATCATTCAGCATGGCAGTAAACATCATGCTGAACAGTGTGGTGTTTGACGCCATTGGTGACTGGGAATGCCTCAGAGGATTCTCCGCCATCCAGTACTCTGGCCATCATGCCATCATGGAACTGGTGTACCATCTGAATGAATTTGGGGGAGCATTCGAACTTTGACATGATCCTCCACAGGCCTTGTCGGCTGATAGCATCAAAGGCTTTTGCGAGGTCAAGATTGTATAGAGCTTCACAAGAATCCTGCTAAATTGTCTGGTCACTCATCTGGAGCTGGGCCTACTTCCAGAGTCACAGTGTGGCTTCCGCAAAGGTCGTGGGACTACTGACATGATTTTTGCTGCGCGCCAACTTCAGGAGAAGTGTCAGGAGCAGAATCACGAACTCTACACAACCTTTGTTGACCTCTCTGAAGCAATTATTAGTTAGCTGAAGGAAAGGCTTATAGCCATCCTGCCTTAAAGAACTGTGTTTTGGGAAACAGATTCGATTACAACTTCTTCTGAGTTTCTTTACAAAGGATTTTCAGCATTCAACCTAGGAGGTGGGATTCCTGTAACAAGTGGCACATCAGTCTTAATCTATGGGGTAATGTGCTTTTTTGGAGGGATTTGTATATTGAATATTGGCTTTGGTTGGAACATATTAGAGTTTTTCCTTAAGAGTTATACATTATCGTGGTTGTTGTGTTTCTTGTTTGTAATTGTTAAAAGCTCTTATTATTTGTCGTAACCCCCCACCCCTGCACCTGCCAACAACGCCCCTGCCCCCAACACACCCCCTGCCCCCCGAACACTCCCCCTGCCCCTAACACTCACCATGCCCCCAACACTCCCCCACTCCAACACTCACCCACCCACAACCCCCAATCTTCAACAATCCCCCCGCCCCCAACACTCCCCCCGCCCCCAACACTCCCCCACCCACAACCCCCCACGTTCAACACTCCCCCTGCCCCCAACACTCACCCACCCACAAACCCCCCACCTACAACACTCCCCCTGCCCCCAACACTCCCCCCGCCCCAACACTCACCTCTCCTCCAATACTCCCTCCACCCCCAACACTCCCTCCATCCCCAACATTCCCCTTGCCCCAACATTCCCCCACCCCCAACACTCACCCACCCACAACCCCCTCACCTCCAACACTGCCCCCGCCCCAACACTCCCCCCTTACAAAATAAAAGGGAAATAGCAAATATACTTTGTCAAATCTATCAGAGTGACAGATTCCGAAGGCAGACGTTTCCAGTGAACTCCACTGCGATTTCCTACTTTACTCAGGGTGATATAATACGATAGGATAAGTCCAAAATAATGTTTAAAAATATCGTTAAAAATGACAAGGGAATTTGACAAAAAAAATGGTCTTTTTACCTTTTACTTTCGAGGATTCTATCTTTGAGATGTTGACAGTCAGAGAATAATAATTAAACAGAAATCAAATCTAATTCCTTCTTTAATGCATTGAGAGTGATTAAAGCCCCTGTGTCCCTATTGTTCTGTGTCATCAGTGGGATTAGATTTGTGTTTAGCTGTCAAGGTGTTTTCAAAGAGTCTACGTTTTAATTTTAGGCTGACAGATTTCCCAGGATGATTGCAATATGTTATTTTGTGGGGTGACCTTGCAGGGTGGAAGTAAGCAACAACTGACAACCTGGATCAGACAGAGCCGACAGGACAGAAGTGAGAGGAGTTCAAGAAATGGTGCCAGCGAGTCGCAACTGCATTGAGGGGAGGTAGAATGGGTCACCCAGGCCCAACAGTGAGGGCTTTCTTGCTGCCATGTTGAACTCTGGGAAGCAGAGTAACTACTCAGTGGGTGTCTAATCTGCAGATAGTGTGGGGTAGATGAGCGAAGAATTAATCAGAGCATTGCTGGAAAAGAGACACATTGTCAAAACTTTTGATTTTGCACTCATCAGGTCAGATTCATCTGGGCTCATCACCAAGAGTACCAAACCTCAAAACAAACAACAATTTATACTGCATGAGGAGAGGGTGCTGATTGGTTGGCAAGTGTACTCTGGTTGGTAGAAAGGTTGCCACGGAGAATATGCCAGCCATCCACAGAGTATCAGTGCTTGTCCCAATAACTTCCCTCCTCCATATTTTCCTACTTGTCTGTTGATGAAAAGCCCTTCCTCAAATCCCCATTAAACCTCCTGCCCGTTACCTTAAATCTGTGCTCCCTGGTTATTGACCTCTGGTTATAGAAGAACAGATATCCGGGAGTGAGTTACAGGCTGGAATCTAATCGAGGGGTTCGGGGTGGTTTATATACAGAATAACAGATACCCGGGAGTGAGTTACAGACTGGAATCTAATCGAGGGGTTCGGGGTGGTTTATATATAGAATAACAGATACCCGGGAGTGAGTTACAGACTGGAATCTAATCGAGGGGTTCGGGGTGGTTTATATATAGAATAACAGATACCCGGGAGTGAGTTACAGACTGGAATCTAATCGAGGGGTTCGGGGTGGTTTATATACAGAATAACAGATACCCGGGAGTGAGTTACAGACTGGTATCTAATCTAAAGACATCCTGTGTATGGACTAAGGTTTCTTCCTCTCTGCATCAGCCTAACAGGCACCACCATCTCGGGGCAGGTTGAGTAATAAATACCAACAATGCCCACATGATGAGAATCAATAAGAAAATCCTTGTGATATACGGCACCCTGCGGATCCACCCAGATCCATTGCAGATCATCACCAGAGAAAATACAATGAAAAGAAAATAATAAAATGGGACTGAGGAGAATTTGTGAAGGCTGGCTTCAGAGCTTTGGAATAAAAGGGAATTTGATGAATCTCAGATGAGTTTAATTATCAGGATTTGTTTCACAATGCAACAATTGGAACCATCATTTTAAAATGTCCAATGTGTGGGAGTTTCCAATAAGGATAGGGATTGTATATATATACTTATTCTGCCTTCGCAACAGGAAGCGGAGTAATTAATGTTATGAGGAGAATGGTAACTGGAATTCAAAGTAGACTGGGAGCCGGAGCAGCTGGGAATGCTCCAACTACAGGACAATATAATCGAATCCTGGCACTGAGCCTCCAAACTAGAAAGGCTGTTAAGAGCGAGAGAAATGGTGTTTCTGTTGCACCTTTCATAATCTCAGGATGTCCTGAAGTGTTTGCAACCGGTGGGAGGTTATTGTAACCACAGACACCATGATATGACGTAGGTGGCAACCACACAGCAAGATCCCACCAATAGAATTGTGATATCGACTAGACAATCTGCTTGGAACTGAGAGTCAGTGAACTTATCAAGTGATAAGGTAGATGTGGATAAATTGTTTTCACTTATAGATAAATTTAGAATAAAGAAGTGTCAACTTTACCAGAATCAGACTGTCCCCTTTATCAGAACCCAGACTGTCCCCTTTACCAGAACCCAGCTTGTCCCCTTTACCAGAACCCAGCTTGTCCCCTTTACCAGAACCCAGCTTGTCCCCTTTACCAGAATCAGACTGTCCCCTTTACCAGAACCCAGACTGTCCCCTTTACCAGAACCCAGCTTGTCCCCTTTACCAGAACCCAGACTGTCCCCTTTATCAGAATCAGACTGTCCCCTTTACCAGAACCCAGCCTGTCCCCTTTACCAGAACCCAGACTGTCCCCTTTATCGGAATCAGTCTAAACTTTTTATAGTTTATTTATTATTGTCACAAGTAGGTTTACATTAACACTGCAATAAGGTTACTGTGAAACACCCCTCATTGCCACACTCCAGCACCTGTTCAGGTACACTGAGGGAGAATTTAGCACAGCCAATGCACCCTAACCCAAACATCTTTGGACTGTGGGAGGAAACTGGAGCACCCGGAGGAAACCCATGCTGACACAAGGAGAATGTGCGAACTCCACACAGACAGCGACCCAAGCCGGGAATCAAATCCATGTTCCTGGCGCTGTGAGAAGTCTCACAACACCAGGTTAAAGTCCAGCCAGTTCATTTGATAGTAATCCCACAAGCTTTCACACACCTTCCACACACCTGACGAAGGAACACTGTTTCCGAAAGCTTGTGGGTTTACTATCAAATAAACTGGTTGGACTTTAACCTGGTGTTGTGAGACTTCTTACTGCGTTTACCCCAGCCCAATGCCGGCATCTCTACATCTTGGCACTATGAGGCAGCAGTGCTAACCACTGCACCACCGTGCCACCTGTCCCTTTACCTTTGCAGACTGAGCACCGAGTTAATCTCAGTGTCAGTCTTTAGTTACTGGCAATCTGTGGGACTTTGAGTCTCTCACAAACATCTCCAAACTTTTGCTTTTGAAGTCTAATTATTGATGTTCATCCAATTGATTCAGTGAATGTCCTTTAGCAACCGTCCTATGGAAGTAAGATGGAGAGGAAAGACAGTGGAAGTTGTGACAGAGTTAATAGCAGGAAACCCTGCTGCCCAATCCAGTGGGAACTTTGTGAATTGTTCTGTTCTGATGGGGAGATGCTAGAATGTGAGTCTTTCTGGTTTGTGGTCAGTGATGTTTCAGCTCCCTCTGCTGAGCACAATAAGTATGAACATTCAGCAATGTTTGAACAGGTTATGATGGAGCCCTCCCTATCTCGACAACCTCCTCCAGCCTAACAAGTCTCCTCTGGCCTCTTGAACAGCACGATTTTAATAACACCAAATCCCACACATTGGACATTTTAAAATGATGGTTCCAATTGTTGCATTGTGAAACAAATCCTGATAATTAAACTCATCCGAGATTCATCAAATTCCCTTTTATTCCAAAGCTCTGAAGCCAGCCTTCACAAATTCTCCTCAGTCCCATTTTATCATTTCCCTTTCATTGTATTTTCTCTGGTGATGATCTGCAATGGATCTGGGTGGATCTGCAGGGTGCCGTATATCACAAGGATCTTCTTATTGATTCTCATCATGTGGGCATTGTTGGTATTTATTACTCAACCTGCCCCGAGATGGTGGTGTTATGTCCCCAGCTGCTGGAATTCATTACTTGAAGCTCTCTGCCTCCTCCCTCACCTTCTGTCTTTAAAACATTTCTTGAAGTCTCTTTATCTTTGAACTTCCTCCTAATATCTGTTTCTGTGCGAGGGATAATTTTTATAGTCTGATAATGTTTCTGTGAGACATCGTGAAATATTTCTGCCATTAAAGGCAATTTATGAATGGAAATTGCTATTGCTATGACTCTATATCGAATGCCTAACCACCTTCACTTTACTGGGATCTTGCTGTGCAAAAATGGGGTCCCATTTTCCTGCAGTAAAACAGAGGCTGCGCTTCAATGAAATTTAGTGACTGTAAAGAGCTTTGGGATATCCTGAAATATACTTATTATAAATTCTTAATTTTCAAATGTGATGAAAGGGTGTTAAATTTTTTTCTAACGCTTACCCGAAGATCAGAGGCCGAATGCCCGTGACCGCTGAAGTGTTCGCCAACAGGAAGGGAATAGTCTTGCCTGGTGATTGTCGAGTGATGTTCATTGTTGTTGTAGCTTCTGCATGGTCTCCCCAATGTACCATGCTTCGGGACATCCTTTCCTGCAGCGTATCACATAGACAATGTTGGCCGAGTTGCAAGAGTATGTACCATGTACCTGGTGGATGGTATTCTCACATGTGATGATGACATCCATGTTGATGATCTGGCATGTCTTGCAGAGGTTGCTGTGGCAGGGTTGTGTGGTATTGTGGTCACTGTTCTCCTGAAGGCTGGGTAGTTTGCTGCGAATAATGGTCTGTTTGAGGTTGATATAGAGTAAATAGTGGTCACGGGCATTCGGCCTCTGATCTTCGGGTAAATGTTCTCCAAGGTGGCCTTCACAACACGTCAGCACAGAGTCGCTGAGCAGAGACTGATAGCCAAGTTCTGCACGCATGAGGATGGTCTCAACAGGGATCTAGGGTTCATGTCACACTATCTGTAACCCCCACGACTTGCCTGGGTTTGCAAAACCTCACTTACTGTCCTGTCTGGAGACAATACACACCTCTTTAACCTATGCCTAATGCTCTCTCCACTCACATTTTCTGCATCTTTAAGACTTGAATAGCAGGTTAGCTGTAAAGACTTGCATTCTAATCAGTATTCTGTAAACTGTGTGTGCTGTTATACGCCCTTCTCTGATCAGAACCTTCCACACACCTGACGAAGGGGCAACCCCGAAAGCTTGTGGGTTTACTATCAAATAAACTGGTTGGACTTTAACCTGGTGTTGTGAGACTTCTTACTGTGTTTACCCCTTCAAACACTCCCAGGACAGGTAAAGCATGGGGTTAGATACAGAGGAGAGTTTGTTTGTATATCCCCATTAAATATTCAGAATAATGAAAAGGAAGTCACTGATTTACTGGTGATGTTAGTTTGGAGCTCAGAATATATCTGTGATCCACACTGTGAGTTCAGTGACTGAACATCTGCAGTTATTCAGCCAGTGCCTTGCTATCCATTGCTCTGTGTCTGATGTGAGAATCAATGAGACCATTTACAAAGAAAGATCAGCAGCTCAGATTCACAAAACGGCCACAGGAAGACAGAAGAGATTGATGCTGATGATATTGATAAAGAACAACGAAGTGTTATGTAAATAGGAATGAGTAAATAGTGTCTTATAGTCACTTACAGCACAGAGGAGGCCATTCAGCCCATTGAGTCCACACAACAATCCATTAGGCCCACTTCTCTGCCCAATCTCCATTACCCCAACAAGCTTTGTCCTTTCATTGCCTTTCGATTGTGAGGAGGATTCTGAGCTGGCTATGGAACGTGTGATATTGTTCCTTGGGGGTTCTTGTGGGCTAGCAGGTATTGAAGTGAAGGAATTTCATCCTTTAGCCGTACTGGGCTGCTCCCTGAATAACGTCCCAACTCCCTGGAGCCCCGCTGTCTGATCTATTCAGTTACGTCCTGTCCTCTGTCACAGTATGGCTGTGATCTTTTCCAATCAGATCAGCTATGATCTTACTGAATGTAGCAGCAGTTTTGAAGGGATGAATGGCCTACTCCTAATCCGAATCCATATATTTGCATCTGGCTGGGAGGATACTGACAAAGGATGAGATGTGGAGCAGTAACGTCCAGAGGGATTTCTTTACCCAGAATGTTGTTGGAGACTACTTACTGCAGGGAATTGTTGATATAAAGATTGTTCCATCTATGGAGGGAAAATTAAATTTACAGAGTTTTTGAGTTTTGTAGGCAGTTTGTAAGCGATTCTATAGCTGAGATTCAGAAATCCAATGAGAATTGGCCAGACCAGCAGCTGATATGGAGAGATTGGAAAGCTGGCATTATTCTCTTTAGAGCACAGATGTGTCCGGGGGGATTAAATTCTGGTGTGAAAGATCAAGGTGAAAGACTTGAGAAACCTGGGCTGCTGAGTTTGCGTCGCAGAGGGGAGCTTAGGGAGGGACCGAAAGTTTATTTCCATTTTATTCAAGCACTCAGTGCAAGCGATCTGAAAATAATCTCTCCCTAACAGCACCATGGGTGTACCTACACCACATGGACTGCGGTGGTTCAAGAAAGCAGCTCACCTCTGCCTTCTCAAGGGGCAATTAGGGATGGACAGTGAAAGTGCTGGCCTAGTGATGCCCACATCCCATCAAAAAATGTTTTAAATCCTCAGAAAAACCATCCTAATTTCTTCCTTGATTCTGACGATGCTAAATGTTCATCTGAGGAAATGAGCTGCTGTCCGAGTGTTATTGTGAGTGAAGTCTCAGATGATTGATGGGTGTAGTGCTGTTAGCTGTGCAGTACTGATCCTACAACATTAAAATTCACAGATTGCTTCAGGCAAAGCATGGGAAAGCTAAGCTGTGGCTCTGGGCTCACTTCCCTGTCCCCTCGTCACAAGTTTGTGGATTCAAATCCCACTCTGCAGACTTGAGATGAAAATACACAGAATGATTCGCCGTGACGTATGAAGGGAATTCAGGCAAAATCCGGAATGAGTTTCATCATCACAAAACCAGAATCCATCGTGGGTTTTGGCAACCACCCCTCGGTGCAGAGTTTAAATTTCTCCCAAATTCCATCACTCCATTTGGGAAGTTTGGGATACAAAAGATTGTTTTAAATAAGGATCACGAGCCTCAGCACATCCCTGGGAATCAACAGATTCCTGTGGACCATCCAACATATTTTATCGCTCACCTGTCTTACATTTGGGTATTCCGTGAATGTCTGTATAAGCTGTGCATGTTTATTGATGCTTTTTTTTCACATCCACAGGAGATTCAGTCCGCCTTGTTGTCCAACAAGGGGCATACACGCGCTGGGTTGTGCGAGGGCTGCTCTTGGATGTTGCTTCGAGAGTTGCCTAGTGTTTCACGTCGTTAGTGTACGTTTAAACTGGACCAACTGATGGGCACCACGACAGCTCAGTGACTATCACTGTTTGCTGTGCAGATACATGGATTTGGGCCAGTGTCTGTGGGAGTTTGCACATTCTCCCCGTGCTTGCGTGGGTTTTCTCCGTGTGCTCTGGTTTCCTCCCACACCCCAAAAACGTGCTCTTAGGCTGATTGGTGTAACAAATTGTCCATAAGTTAGGCGTCCCTCAATCTGGTTATAATTCTCTAAATTTGCACACCTTTATTGTGGAGTCCAATAGGTGTAGACAAAGGTGATAGGTAGAAGAGGGCACTCACAATGTTAAAATGGCAGCGCGGGCTTGTTGGGCTGAAGGCCCTGTTTCCTGTACTGTGTTGTTCTTTGTTTGGTTTCAACAGATTACACTTTGGCATCTCATCAGTGGCAGCAATCTCCCAGCTATCCTAGCAGGACGAGATGGAGCTCCTGTCACATGAATGATGTCCTGATCAATGGATCCACTCAGATGAGAGACGACACTTCAATGTGAGCTGTGCTGCTGTGACACTGAGAGGCAGCAGGACTTACACTCAACAACACAAGTGCACTCTTGGAGTTGATTGTCAAATCCTTGCGCACATTATGGATGTATCCGGTGTCAGCTCTGATCGAAAGAAGACAAGAACATTCCAACAATCTACAGAACCTCAGGAGTTGAGGAGGAACTTCTTCACACAAAGGGTTGTGAATCTGTGGAATTCGCTGCCCAGTAAAGCAGTTGAGGCTTCCTCATTGAATGTTTTTAAGGCAAGGATAGATAGATTTTTGAACAGTAAAGGAATTAAGGGTTATGGTGACGGACGGGTAAATGGAGCTGAGTCCGCAAAAAGATCAGCCATGACCTTATTGAATGGCAGAGCAGGCTGGAGGGGCCAGATGGCCTACTGATGGAGAAGATCCTGAGAGACAGGATTTATGAACATTTGGAGAAGTATAGTATGATCAAAAGTAGTCACCACGGCTTTGTCAAAAGCAGATCGTGCCTTACGAGCCTGGTTGAGTTTTTTGAAGATGTGATGAAACACATTGACGAAGGAAGAACGGTAGATGTGGTTTATATGGACTTCAGCAAGGTGTTTGATAAGGTCCCCCACGCA
This sequence comes from Carcharhinus amblyrhynchos, assembly GCF_965287045.1. Classification (NCBI taxonomy): domain Eukaryota; kingdom Metazoa; phylum Chordata; class Chondrichthyes; order Carcharhiniformes; family Carcharhinidae; genus Carcharhinus; species Carcharhinus amblyrhynchos. Next base: position 4,031,210 of record NC_137337.1, read on the forward strand.
AGGCTTATAGAGAAAGTGAGGGGGCATGGGATCCAAGGAGCATTGCTTTGTGGATCCAGAACTGGCTTGCCACAGAAGGCAGAGAGTGGTTGTAGATGGGTCTTTTTCTGCATGGAGGCCGGTCACCAGTGGAATGCCCCAGGGATCTATTCTGGAACCCTTGCTGTTTGTGATTTTTATAAGTCACCTGGATGAGGAAGTGGAGGGATAGGTTGGTAAGTTTGCCAATGACACGAAGGTTGAAGGTGTTGTGGATAGTTTGGAGGAATGTCAGCAGTTGCAGCGTGATATAGATAGGATGCAAGACTGGGCGGAGAAGTGGCAGATGGAGTTCAACCCAGATAAGTGTGTGGTGGTTCATTCTGGCAGGTCAAATGGGATGAAGGAGTATAATATTAAGGGTAAGACTCTTAGCAGTGTGGAAGATCAGAAGGATTTTGGGGTCCAGCTTCATAGGACTCTCAAATTGGCTTCACAGGTAGAGGATGTGGTTAAGAAGGCATATGGTGTACTGGCCTTCATCAATCGAGGAATTGAGTTTAGGAGTCAGGAGATAATGCTGCAGCTGTACAAGACCCCGGTCAGACCCCACGTGGAGTACTGTGCTCAGTTCTGGTCACCTCATTACAGGGGAAGCCATTGAAAGGGTGCAGAGGAGATTTACAAGGAGGTTGCCTGGATTGGGTGGCATGCCTAATGAGGATAGATTGAGACAGCTTGGCCTATTCTCCTTGGAGAGATGAAGGATGAGAGGTGACCTGATGGAGGTGTATAAGATGTTGATGAGGTGGATTCTCAGAGGCTATTTCCCAGGGCTGAAACGGCTGCCACAAAAGGACACAGGTTTAGGGTGCTGGGGAGTAGGTACAGAGGAGATGTCAGGGGTAAGTTTTTCACTCAGAGGGTGGTGGGCGAGTGGAATCGGCTGCCGGCGGTGGTGGTAGCGGCGGATTCGATCGGGTCTTTTAAGAGTCTTCTGGATAAGTACGTGGGACTTAGTAGGATTGAGGGTTATAGGTAATCCTAGTAGGTAGAGATATGATCGGCACAACTTGTGGGCTGAAGAGCCTGTTTGTGCTGTAGTTTTTCTATGTTCTTCTCCTGGTTATTTTCTTATGTTAAGGTGACTGAGTTCCAGAGATTCATGAGTGAACTGTTCTACCCTGCCTGGCTGTGGTCAAGGAGCCACTGCCTCAGCTGCTGGTGCTCAGAGCAACCACAACAGAGGACCTTTGAGAAAATCAAAGAGAGGCTGACACCACCTATCTTATGGCTGACTGACCCTGAGTTACCCACTGTCAATGCTGCAGATATATCTTCTACACAACTGGGAGCTGCACTTGTTCACATACAGATGGATGGAAAGTGTAGACCAGTTTACAATGCATTCTCCCCCACTGAGAGACTGAACAGAGATAGGCAACGATAAAGACAGCATTAGCTGCTACGTCAACCTGTGGAAAGTTTGTAGATGATGTTCTTGACCTTTACTTCAAGATAGAGACAGAGTTTGCACCCTCAGTGAGAAACCCTGAGGAGTTCTCTAAAATGCCAATGATTCAGTACGATGAGTCAGCCTAAGAATAGTCTGGTTGAATGTAAACTGAGAGTTAGTTCTGGGAATACAGAGAGTGCTTTGTCTGTAGTAAGGCCTGAAGGCGGAGGTATAGCCCTCGCTGAAGAGGTGGAAATCTCCACATCAAAACAACCACAACTTCGTCACAACTCAAAAACTGAATGAAACCAGAGATGTGGAGGAATCTGATGAAGGTTCCCAGGGTCAGAGAGCACAGTGTCAAAGTACTAGTCACCCAGTTCCATTCTCAGACTGAATCATCAACAGAGGGGACACCGTGGTGTAGTCAATGATTTACTCACCTGTGAAGAGAAATTTGTCACTTCGCACGTTCTGAGTTATGCCACAGTTACTGCATCAATGACATTACAGCATTGAAAACATTGAACCAGAGCATGGCAGCATGGAATCATAGAATCCTACAGTACAGAAAGAGGCCATTCGGCCCTTTGAGTCTGTACCAACCACAATCCCACCCAGCCCTATCCCCATAACCCCATGCTTTCATCCTAGCTAGGGGCAATTTAACACGGCCAATCCACCTAACCCACACATCTTTGGGCTGTGGGAGGAAACTGAAGCACCCGGAGGAAACCCACACAGACACGAGGAGAAAGTGCAAACTCCACACAGACAGTGACCCAAGCTGGGAATTGGCACTGTGAGGCAGCAGTGCTGTAACCACTGTGTCACCGTGCCCTCTGTCTGGTGGATGGATCTCTCAAACTGATGTGAGGAGATGGGGTCAAACTATACTGTCAATGTTGTTCATCATCTGGAAAGAAAAATCACAGAATGGTCGAGGTGGGTGGGACCCCAGTGAGGAGGGGGAGTCCCGGTGAGGAGGGGGAGTCCTGGTGAGGAGGGGGAGTCCCAGTGAGGAGGGGGAGTCCCGGTGAGGAGGGGGAGTCCCGGTGAGGAGGGGGAGTCCCGGTGATAAGGGGCAGTCCCGGTGAGGAGGGGGAGTCCCAGTGAGGAGGGGGAGTCCCAGTGAGGAGGGGGAGTCCCAGTGAGGAGGGGGAGTCCCGGTGAGGAGGGGGAGTCCCAGTGAGGAGGGGGAGTCCCAGTGAGGAGGGGGAGTCCCAGTGAGGAGGGGGAGTCCCAGTGAGGAGGGGGAGTCCCGGTGAGGAGGGGGAGTCCCGGTGATAAGGGGCAGTCCCGGTGAGGAGGGGGTATCCCGGTGAGGAGGGGGAGTCCCGGTGAGGAGGGGGAATCCCGGTGAGGAGGGGGAGTCCCGGTGAGGAGGGGGAATCCCGGTGAGGAGGGGGAGTCCCGGTGAGGAGGGGGAGTCCCGGTGATAAGGGGCAGTTCTGGTGAGGAGGGGGAGTCCCGGTGAGGAGGGGGAGTCCCGGTGAGGAGGGGGAGTCCCGGTGATAAGGGGCAGTCCCGGTGAGGAGGGGGAGTCCCGGTGAGGAGGGGGAGTCCCGGTGAGGAGGGGGAGTCCCGGTGATAAGGGGCAGTCCCGGTGAGGAGGGGGAGTCCCGGTGAGGAGGGGGAGTCCCGGTGATAAGGGGCAGTCCCGGTGAGGAGGGACACTCCTCCAATCTAAAAGGCGCCAGTGGTGGGGGCTGGGGGGGTGGTGCGGATATGGAAGTCGAGGAACGTTGCTGATGAGGACGTTTGCAGCACATGGAATTCCAGGCAGTGAATCCTGCACTCGAAAAAGTTCACAACATTGTGTGAATTTGTCCATCCAAACAGCTCAGCAAGGTTCCCTCAGTCTGAAAGAGGAATGAGCAGAGTAACAGCATTGAACAAAGAACAAAGAAAATTACAGCACAGGAACAGGCCCTTCGGCCCTCCAAGCCTGCACCGACCATGCTGCCCGTCTTAACTAAAACCCCCTACGCTTCCGGGGGCCATTTTCCTCTATTCCCATCTCATTCATGTACTTGTCAAGATGCTCTTTAAAAGTCACTACCATATCCGCTTCCACTACCTCCCCCAGCAACGAGTTCCAGGGACCCACTACTCTCTGTGTAAAAAATCTGCCTTGTACATCTCCTTTAAACCTTGCCCCTCACACCTTAAACCTGTGCCCCCTAGTGATTGACTCTTTCACCCTGGGAAAAAGCTTCTGACTATCCACTCTGTCCATGCCTCTCAATCTTGTAGACTTCGATCAGATCTCCCCGCTACCTCCGTCACTCCAGTGAGAACAAACCAAGTTTCTCCAACCTCTCCTCATAGCTAATGCCCTCCATACCAGGCAACATCCTGGTAAATCTTTTCTGTACCCTCTCCAAAGCCTCCACATCCTTCTGGTAGTGTGGCGACCCAGAATTGAACACTGTATTCTAAGTGCAGCCTAACTAAGGATCTATAAAGCTGCAACATGACTTGCCAATTTTTAAACTCAATCCCTGGCTGATAAGGCAAGCATGCCGTATGCCTTCTTGAACTACCTTCTCCACCTGCATTGCCACTTTTAGTGACCTGTGTACCTGTACACCCAGATCCCTTTGCCTATCAATACTCTTAAGGGTTCTGCCATTTACTGTATTTCCTATCTGTATTAGATCTTCCAAAATGTATTGCCTCACATTTGTCCATATTAAGCTCCATCTGCCATCTCTCTGCCCAAATCTCCAGCTGATCTCATTGCTATCCGCAAATCCACCAACCTTTGTGTCATCCACAAATCAATCGAGTTACATTTTCCTCCAGATCATTTATATATATTACAAACAGCAAAGGTCCCAGCACTGATCCCTGAGGAACGCCGCTTGTCACAGCCCTGCATTCAGAAATGCACCCTTCCACTGTTACCCTCTGTCTTCTTTGACCGAGCCAGTTTTGTATCTTGCCAGCTCACCTCTGATCCGATGCGACTTGACCCTCCGCACCAGTCTGCCATGAGGGATCTTGTCAAAGGCCTTACTTAAGTCCATGTAGACAACATCCACTGCCCTTCCTTCATCTTTGTCACTTCCTTGAAAAATTCGATCAATTTCGCGAGACACGACCTCCCCTTCACAAAACCAAAATTGCTGCTTCTTGGGGGTGGTCTCTTTGCATTTCAGAGCTACTGTTCTCCTGTCCAAAATGAGCTTGTTTCATATGAATTCCTGATGGGAAAAGACTGAGAACTGACCTTGCTGTCTCTCTGACCTGGGAAAAGTGAGCGAGGAAAAGGGTAAATGTCGTTGCTGCCAGATGTGGAAGTGTCACAAACATCACAAAACAAGAAACTTACCAGTGCTCAGACCAGGACAGCTGGTTTGGATCTGGGACCAAGCTTGTTGTGGACAAGCCAGACATCACACCCATGATGCTACCTCACCCAATCAGATAATGGTATAGTGAGACAAACAGGGCGTGATCTTACCAGCCGTTCACGCCACACTCTCGCTGCAGCGAGGGCGGAGAACTTGGCACCCAGACTGGTGAGATGGGAAACTCCCTCGATGTGAAATGTGCTCAGACTCCGGCTGTGGTCGATGAAGTCAGCAACTTGCCCGAGCAGAGCAGAGACGCTGTGTTCCTCGAGAGACCCGAATGACAACCCGACTGGAGAACTGAAACATTTATAAATTCTGCTTCTGCCCAGCTGGTTCTGAGTTATCAGCTGCAGGAATCCAATCCCTGATCTCCCCCAGAGCAGACACAGAGCTGTTTGGGTAAACTTTCAAAAACACCATGGCAGCTGTCTGGAAACAAAATCAAATAGAAATCAGAGAGTCAGATGTCAAATAACAGATTCCTTAAATGTGCCATATGCTAATGAGACACACTGCACAGGAAGGGATGCAATGTCCCAGAGTCTGGCTTCCTCTTGTAGACCATGTGCTGAAGATTTCTTAGTAAAGCCTCTGGATGTTGGCACAACACGCTCAGGAGTATTAGACAGTGAGGCTCTCAGCAAAAACAACTTGCATTTATATGGCATCTTTTCTCTAGTACAGCATCCCACAGAGCATCAGCAGACAAAATCTGACACATGTGGGGATATTAGAAAATAGAGAGGTTGTTTTAAGAAATGTCTTAGAGAAGGAGACAGAGGTACAGAGGTTTGGGGAGGGAATTCCAGAGCTTAGGGTCCAGGCAGCTGAAGCACAGCCACTGACAGTGGGGTGATTAAAACAGGGACTGCTCAGAGGCCACAATTAGAGGGACGCGGAGAGCTCAGGGTTGTGAGGCTGGAGATGGAGCGGGTGGGGTGAGGCCTTGGAGGGATCTGAACACATAGATGTGAAGCTGTCACTTTACTTCATAAACAGTCCAATTGCTGTTTATCCAAACGTCTCACTGAAGGAGAAACGGATGAAGTGATGATGTCAGATGTGCTGCAAATCCATGTTACTCACTGCTGAACTCAGATAAACAGAATGTTTCCAGTTTGAGGAGGGAGTCAAGGAAAATTCCATTGCCTCCACTTCACGTAAAATACAAAAACTCCGGCCTTGCCAACCATTAAGAATTGACTTTATTTTGCGATTGTACAAAAAAGATCTGAGAAACAGCAAAAACTGCTGGAAACAATGATCAAGTCAGGTAGCATCTGTGTGTGAGAGAGAGAGACCGAGTTGATGATCTTTCTTATTCTGAGATATCTAATTCCGGTTGCAGTGTTCCTGATTTCCATCGCTCCATCATTGGTGGCCGTGCTTTTAGCTGCCTGGACCCTAAGCCCCGGAATTCCCTTCCCAAAGCTCTTGGCTTCCCTATCTCTCTCTCCTCCTGAGAACCAACACTTCGAACAAACCATTTGGTCGCCTGTCCCAATATCTCCTCGTATCATTGGCTGGGATTCTCCAGTCTTGCCTGTGGCTGGGATTCTCCAGTCCCGCTGCAGTGAATGGAGTTTTGGCTGAGTGCCAAATTCTCCATTCTCCAGGGATGGGGTTTGAATGCGATCCCAGGTGTTACATTTTGGGGAATAATACTCCTGTGATGTTTTGCTCTGTTAAAGGTGCTATATAGATGCAAAGTGTTGTTATTGAGGACTGAGAAAAGTTGGAACAGTGTAAAATGGACAAATAGAAATGGGTCAGAGAGGACAATAAAGCATGAAGCAACAACACCTGAGATCTGAAACTAACCCACGGAGTATTTACAGTATTTAACTCAGATTTTGTTCAATCTGCAGTGGTTTTTTTTTGTGCCAGGTGTTTATCAGCCTCTGTTCCTCAATGAGCACAAATATCCTCTCCGAAGGCGATCGTCACAGGGCTCCCTTTAAGAAATAAAGACTAGTCTCTGCCCTGGTTTAGGCCCTGTGTTGCTAGGGGAGTGTTGCCCTAGTAACGAAGTGACAAGACACATGAAGGTCTGTGAGGATGAAAACAGCACCACATGACGGTGAGATGTAATGGTCTCTCTCTCTCTCCCCCGAAGGGTTATTTCGATTTCCATATACGTGGAGCAGCTGTTTCCAAAGCCCTGTCCAGCCGCACTGACGAGCTTCCTGACAGAAGAGTCAAAAATCCCCTCTTTGCCTGTCGCTGCGATTGAGGCGAGACCGGAGACTGGGATTTGAGGAGCAACAATTGTGAGAGAGAGAGAGAGAGACAAAGAGATGTGTTTGGTGAAAGGTTTCTGCTGAGAAGCTACTGGAGAAGAAGATTTAACGGGACCCAGAACTGTCAACTTTCAGAGACGAGGAGAGCTCTCCAGACACCCACCATTCCAGCATGGATCTCTCGTTCATGGCCGCACAGGTACAGAAACATTGAAGTTACCTGGCGGAAGAAAAGATTTGAGTGCTATAACTCGGTCGCTTTTATTGTAAAAAATGTAAATCAGTATTAAGCAGCAAAAGAAAAGATTTATTCTCTTGTGAGAAAGATTGAAAGGAAAGGATTTTATAACCCGGCAATGTTAGGATTCAGGGATTGTTGTAATTTTCAGTGAAATACAAAGGGTTTCTCCTACTTGCTGACTGGTAAATATTAAAGACACTTTCTATATCTGGCCAGTGATGCTGGGCACTGTTGAACATGAAAACCCCCTCTATTATTTACTGGCTCAACATTAATGAGTCTGGGCATTTCTGAATTCTTCCATTTGCAATTCCCAAACCTCCCTCTCCCCCACTCTCTGCCTGATTATGTGCTCATGTAGGATTCTTCAATTCCCTCCCTCTCTCCCTCCCACTCTCTCCACTCCCTCCCTCCCTCTCTCCCTCCCTCCCTCTCTTCCTCCCTCCCTCCCTCCCTTCCTCCCTCCCTCCCTCCCTTCCTCCCTCCCTTCCTCTCTCTCTCTCTCCTATCCTCTCCTTCCCTCCCAATCCCTCCCTCCCTCTTTCCTTCCCTCCCTCCCTCCCTCCCTCTCCCTTCCTCCCTCCCACTCTCCCTCCCTCCCACTCCTGCGCCAACATTCAGAGTCTCTGCTGCTGGGTTGACAACCCATTCTCCACTTCCTGTCCCCTCCCCCTGCTATTGAGGGTGTGAAGGATTTTTCAGAAAGAGCGTTCCCTTTGTCACAGCATGGCTGGCATTAGAACTTATGGATAAAGGGGAAAGAATGAGGGAGGAGAATGAGGGAGGAGAGGAATGAGGGTGGGATTGAGGGATGGGAGTGAGAGAGGGAGGAAAGGGAGTGAGGGGGTGAAAGAGGAAGTGAGGGAGAGGAGTGTAGGAGGGGAATGAGGGCAGGGAGTGAGGGATGGAGGAGAGAGAGAGGCCGGAATGTGGCCTGGTGAGGAAGGGGAGTCTCGGTTTGATCTCCTATTTCCTTTGAGTATTTGAATGGTCAAGATGGTGGTTGGCGTTGTGTTTTTTATCATTCGTTCATGGGACATGGGCATCGCTGGCTGGCCAGCATTTATTGCCCATCCCTAGTTGCCCTTGTTCAGAGGATAATTGAGAGTCAACCACATTGCTGTGGCTCTGGAGTCACATGTAGGCCAGACCAGGCAGAAGGCAGATTTCCTTCCCTAAAGGACATTAGTGAACCCAGATGGGTTTTTCCAATAATCGACAATGGTTATCAGATTCTTAATTCCAGATTTTTAAAAATTACTTTTCAATCTGCTGTGGTGGGATTTGAACCCCGGTCACCAGAACATTAGCTGACTTTCTGGATTAATAGCCCAGCGATAATATCATTGGGCCATCGCCTCTCCCTGGTGAGCAGGGTGATTCTCCGAGAATGTGAGTGGAGGCAGCAATATAAATTAGTGACAGCTCCAGCGAGGGGGGATTGTGGCTACAAGAGAGAGTTGGAATGAGGCAGGACTATCAGGAAGAGGGAGACATAACAGCAGAATCCAGAGCTGAGGGGGCTGCTTTGAGCCCTGTATTGACTGGTTATTGATTGGTTACTGTCACTTTGCCCCCTGCTCCTTCTGAGACCAACCTTCTCATTATTCATCCTTTGCCTCAACCAATGTGACACCATTGATATGATCGGTTTGTGATGTGTCGCTCTGTCAATTATTGGAACACTCGAGGGAAAATCAGGATGTGCTGACCTTTCACCTTTCTGGTTTCGGGAACAGGCCCCAGCCTCAGGATCGGTTACCATGGAGACTGAATATAGGTCAGATTGGAAAGATCAGCCATTTCCCCGAGGAGGCTGGGAGCTGACTAACTGCAGATCTCCACTGTTCATATACAGAGCTGTTTGGCTTGTCACAGGGGGTTGGGTGGTGGGGGAGAGGGGTGGGGGTGACCAAGGACCACCTCACTGTTATAACTTGAAAGACGGCTTGTTGTGGCTTCTAGTTATAAAGAGTTTCTTACCATCAGTCGGCCAGACCATCCCCCCTCCACCCCCCCCCACACACCCACCTCGGCTCCAACTGAGCTATCTCCCCAGAGTGTGCGGCCTTGCATCTGATGCTTGATCATGTGACCATCAGGGATCTCCCCCTTAAAGGGGCAATGCCACCACATCAGCCAACTCGTGTGAGCCTTGAGACCAAGGTGGAGGAGACCTGCCTTGGGAGATGGCACAAAATGGGTGCTAGTCCACCCACTCTCCCCCAGACATTCCATTCCATCTGAATCAATAGAAAATAGAGCTGGCGGGTTGCCCAATTTAGTTTCCACCTGCTCTGTGCTATCGTCCAAGCATGCTGTTCCTTTCTGACTGTTTGGAATTAGCTGCCCCTTCCCCACATTCCTCCACCCTGTACCAGTCTTACCAACGCTGGCTGCCGAATCCCTGGAGGATTCATCACATGACCAGCAATTGCCCCATTCCTGATCCTATCCGTGCTGAGGCCACATCCTCCTGATCCACTCTCCCAACGATGATTTCTTATCTGATTGGCTGAATTTTGACTGGCAGCCCGATGTCCTTTGCTGCCACAATGACTCAATGCCATTGGGCAGAATTCCTGTCACTTCCGCCAGTGCTGATTCCCAAGGCAGGTCTCATCCACCTTGGTCTCAAGGCTCACACGAGTTGGCTGATGTGGTGGCATGGCCCCTTTAAGGGGGAGATCCCTGAGGGTCACATGACCGAGCATGTGGGATCCACCGGTGCTGATTCCCTGGATTGGTTCGGGAAGGTCCCTGCAGCCACAGGCTGTTCCAAACGGAAAATTCCTCTTCATCTGGGGGATATGGACGTCACTGGCAAGGCCAGCGATTGTTGCCCATCCTTAATTGCCCTTCAGGAGGCTAACTGGTTCTTCAGGAGATAACTGGTTACGAGGCTTGGGCACTTCACAAGGTAGTGAAGAGCCCTAGACCGGAATTCTCCAGCTGTTTGCACTAATTCTGGACCCCTTCCAGCGTGGAGTGACAGAATTCCCATTGACAGCAGCGGGACCAGAGAATCCCGCCGCTAGCAAACAACATGCCATCTCCCACCATGGAAAACACACGGCTAGGAGGCCGGAGAATCTCACCCCATCACTTTGCTGTGGGTCTGGAGTCACGTGTAGGCCAGACTGGGGAAGGACAACAGATTTCCTTCCCTAAAGGATATGGGTTTTAATGGCGATCTGAAAGGTCACCATTAACAATACTCTGGCTTTCCAGAATGATTACATTTGTGTCTAGATTTGAGTTCATGTTTCCAGCATATTTGGCCAGCCCTCTGAATTATTAGCAGATCATAAACACTGCACTGCTCTATCCTGAAAACTCTGCCAACCTCGAGCACCTAAAATCTCACTGCTTTTGGGACTGTATCCAGATAGCTTCACGCCCAGGACAAATTCCTGTTCCAGATTTACCCCCTTTTCCTGCTGGCATTATCCCAGAAAATGTGGTCTTTCTGAACCATGCTGGTGTTTAAGCTTCACCTGAGTGTCCGCCCACCCTATTTCACCTCACCCTATCAGATTAGCCTTTTCTCATGTCCCCTGGAGTGAGTGGTTGGAACATTGGCACCTCTGGCATCTGCTGGTATCACGACCCCACAGCCATTGCTGAATCTCTGCCACCAAAGAACCATCAACAAACTGAGAAATAAAGTTTATTCGTGTCACAAATAGGCTTACATTAACACTGCAATGAAGTTACTGTGAAAATTCCTTAGTTGCCATACTCCAGCGCCTGCTCGGGTACACTGAAGGAGAATTTAGCTTGGCCAATGCACCCAACCAGCGCATCTTTCAGACTGTGGGAGGAAACCGGAGTACTTGGAGGAAACCCAGATACACATGGGGAGAATGTCTGTACGGAGTCTGCACAATGACCCAATCCAGGAATCAAATCTGTGTCCCTGGAGCTGTGAGACAGCAGTGCCAACCACTGTGCCACCATGCTGTCCAATGGAACCATTTTCTCACCAATCTACCATGTCATTGACTGTGAGAGAGGTGGGAAGGGATAGGGTGGTTATTTGTCTTTACATTTTAGGCAATATCGCTTAGATTGGGACTGCTTGGTTTTTCTGGGAATTTAATGTATCATTCAAACTTGCAAAGAGTCAATGGACAATTGGAACTGTCCACCCGCCTGCCAAGGATGTGCATTTAACAGTCATAAACTACCCAACCATTCTCACTGCTGATGGGATCTTCTGTCCTGCCAATGGTGAACCCCCACAGTGGGTACCCCAGGGGTGAGGGGTGCATTCAACAGGAAATCCCATTGACAATGGTGGGACCAGAGCATCCCACAGCCAGCCAATGCCAGGCCACCCCTGCAAAACACAGGATTGATTGCACGGAAGATCTTGCTCTTGATCTCGATGGAAACGGCGTCTATCAAACGCTGTCTAGGTCGTAAAGACCTCTATCAGGTCATCCCCTCAATATCTCTCCTCGAGAGAGAAGCACCCTGCCCTGCTTCATTTTCTTCTTAAAGATCGAAACCTCTCAGTTCTACCTTCGATATTGTAAGTATTTCTTCCATTTTTTTTGGTGTCTCTCCTTTTTTAAGAAATGGCAGCCAGAACTGTGCCAGTGTAGCGACAGACAGAGGCGGTGGGGAGGCGGGAAGGGGGGTGTTCGGTGTGGGGGCGATGGGTAAATGGGAATTACAGTTGAGGATATGGGCAGCACCGTTTTCAGCTGAGCTCACACTTGCTGCAGGGTGGGAGATGGGAGGCCAATCAGAAATGTGTTGGAACATTTGAGTCCTGAGCCTGGGATAAGAATTTCGGGAGGAGCGCAGAGGGGCAGGGCAGTCACCTTGGGATATCTGTCTACAAGAAGTGATCATTGTTATTTACATCACTGTCAGCCCATGTCCTGCAAGAGTGAAGCAAACACTAATAACCCAGCAATAAATTTACTTAAACATGGGTGACAAATTTATCTCTGAACTATTTATTGTTCAACAAAACACTGAAAACTTAATCTATAATTAATGCAATAAGATATTCTGTAAACATTTCCTCTTAATCTGTTTCATTCTAAATGGGGATTTCCTGAGTTGTCTTTTCACGCTCTTATTTACACTCTCTCAGTCATCACGATAGCATCATTTCGGGGATATGTTTACATCGGAGTTTCCCTGGTAAAGACAGAGTTATGATGTGTACGTTGTCAGCAGGCATTTGTAGGCTGTAATCTCAAACTGCTGCAGTCCATTTGGTGTAGATACACCCACAGTGCTGTTAGGGAAGGAGTTCCAGGATTTTACGCCAGAGGCAGTGAAGGAATGGCTGATATATTTCCAAGAGTTTGGAGGGGAACTTCCAGGTAGTGGGATTCCCAGGTAACTGCTGCCCTTCTGGATAGTAGCAGTTGTGGGTTTGGAAGGTGCTGTCTAAGGAGCCTTGGTGAGTTCCTGCAGAGCTCCTTGTAGATGATACACACTGCTGCCAGTGTATCTCAGTGATGGAGGGAATGGATGTTTGTAGATATTGTGCCAATCAAACTGCTTTGTCCTGGATGGTGTTGTTGGAGCTGCACCCATCCAGGCAAGTGGGGAGTATTCCATCACACTCCTGACTTGTGTCTTGTTGATATTGGACAGGCTTTGGGGTTCAGGAGGTGAGTTACTCACCTCAGGAGTCCCAGCCTCTGACCTGCTCTTGTGCCCTCCGTATTTATATGGCTGGCTCTAATTCAGTTTGTACGACAGGAAGTGTAGCAAGATGGATACAGAATTGGTCAATGGGAAGGAAACAAGGAATGAAAGGAAATGAATGACACTAAGTTTGGAAGTGGTGACTGCAGGAATACACAGATCTCGCTAACAATGTACAGATTGGGTGCATAGATTGAGGGAAACTGCTACTGAGATCTAGAGAGCAGATAGCGATGTTGCAGATTGTCACTTCTGGTTATGAGCTCACTGATGTTTGTAACAGCTCCCTGGTTGCTGTTAAATGGTGAGTGGACTTTGAAGGAAAAATGCTTCATTCGCATTGATGTTCTTTGGAACGTGGTGTTTTGACAATGTTGATGGAGTGATTAAAGTTGGAGAGGAGAAGTTGGAGAATTCTGTTCTTTTCCTTTGAAGAATGTCCTTGGATCTTTTCTGAACACTCGGAAGGCCAGAGTTTTCCTTAATAGCTGCAGGAAAGAGTCTGATTAGATTGTAGGCTCCATCTTGCAGGTTTTTAACAACCGTCTGACCTTGTGGCGAGAGTGAAATGCATTGTCATCAAACACGTCAGACAACAAATGAATGATGTTGCAGTGACCTGGACTGTGCTGTCAGGAGAGGGAAGGGATGCTGCTCTATTTTAAATTCACTCACAGGATGTGGTGTCACTGGCTGGCCAGCATTTACTGCTCATCCCTAAATGCCCTCGAGAAGGTGGGGGTGAGCTGCCTTTTTGAACCAGTTGCAGTCTGTTTAGTGTAGGTACACCCACAGTGCTGTTAGTGAGGGAGTTCCAAGACTTTGACTCAATGACAGTGAAGGAACAATGATATATTTCCAAGTCAGGATGGTGAGTGGTTTGGAGGGGAACTTGCAGGTGGTGGTGTTCCAGTGTATCTGCTGCCCTTGTCCTTCTAGATGGTAACAGTCATGGTGTTTGGGAGGTGCTGTCGAAGGAACCTGAGTGAGTTGCTGCAGTGCAGCTTGTAGACTGTGCACACTGCTGGACTGTTTGAGGAAGCAATTGGTGCAGGATGTCACGTGTAGTCCATGGCAAGTATGGATGGCAGGTTTAGTGACCAGGTGGGCTTTTGACAACAGTCAAGAATGGTTTCATTATCATCTTGAATTATTGCCCATTTTTGCTTCATCCAGAAGATCACATGACTGCAGGAGTGGATGGTGAGGGGGGTCGGGGGGAGGGAGGGGTGAATGGCGTGTGATGAGGTGATTAGGCAGAGTCTAATCCCGCAAATAGTTGCCATGCTGCAGGGAAGGGTATAATTCAGCAAATAATGAGAACATGTAAAATGAATAGAGCAATAATTTTGGTCATGTTGATTGGATTAATCAAGTTGGAAATAGCTATGACAACAAATTCACGGAGTACATTAGGGATTGTCTCCGAGAGCAATGAGTCTTGGAACCAAGCAGGGGACAGACTAAAGGCAGAATACTGCAGATGCTGGAATCTAAAACAGAAAACGCTGGAAAATCTCAGCAGATCTGACGGCATCTGTGGAGAGTGAATAGAGCCAACATTTTGAGTCTGTATGACCCTTTGTAAGAGGTGAAGACAAAGAAAATAGAGCAAGATTTAAACTGTAAGGGTGGCTTGGGGGAGGGGGGGGTGAGTTTGGGGGGGGGGGGCGGGGAGGTGGTGTGTAATTGACCAAGATGTCATAGACACAATAACAAAAATATTAATGGTGATGACAAAGGCTGAGAATGGTGCTAATAGCGTCTGTTAAGAGATCAGAATGCATTGATGGCAGGGCAAACAAGCAGAGTGATAAGGATAAACTGAGGCATGTGGCAGATTGCCCTGGGATGGGGAGGGGGGGCGGAGGGAGGGGATGGAAAGCAAATTTTGAAGGAAGTCCCAACCAGAGTGGATAGAGGGGAACCAGTCGATATTTAGACTTCCAGAAGGCATTCAGCAAGATACCTCACAAAAGATTAAGTCATAGGATAAGAGCCCATGGTGTTGGAGATAGTACACTGGCAGGGATAGAGAGTTGGTGAATAGGCAGGAAACAGCGATTGGGAATAAGGGGTTCTTTATCGGAGTGATGAACAATGGGGTTCCACAGGGATCAGCGCTGGGTCCACAAGCGTTTATAAAATATATTAGTGACTCGGAGGAAGGTAGCCAAATTTGCAGATAACATAAAAATAGGTGGAAAGGCAAGTTACGAGAAGGATACAAACAGTTTACAAAAAGATATTGAGCGGTTAGGTAAGTGAGAAAAATGCTGGCAAATGGAGGATAATGTGGGAAAATGTGAAGCTGCTCATTTTGGAAGGGAGAACAAAAGAGTATTGTTTAAATGGAGAGAAACAGCAGCAAGCTGCAACACAAAGGGACTTGGGGGGAACTTGTGCATGGAACACAGAAAGCTAGCACACAGGTACAGCAGATAATTAGTAAGATACTGAAGGAACTTCATTGGAAATGTTTGCACTTATTGTCTAAATGCTCCCAAGATATGGAAAGTTGTCCAAAGCCTCATTGTGGATCTTGCTACCCAGGAGTGTTGCTGTGTGGTGGGAGAGGATGTTCAGTGTAAGGCCCATGCTCTCACATGTTTCTGTTAAGGTATTGACAAAAGCTTGGAGCTCAGCCTCCGAGAGCGTACCGACATAAACATCGCCTGCATACAACAGAGGAAGCCCTACAACATGGGTTTTCAGTCCACAGGCCTCTGGGATGGAGACCTCATTTGATTCTGGACTCTAAAACCCACATTAACCAAGATACATTTCCCATGGTCTCTGCAATGTAAATCCTTTCTTTCTCTATCCCTCTCTTTACTGTCTGATTGTGGAGACGATGTTGCGAACCCTCCTCTCCCAATTTGAATGTGTGCAAATAAACTAACCCTTCGAGTTCATGCTATCTCAGGTTTGCTGTGGGGTTTTTCAAAGAAAATTGGATCACAGCAAAGTGGAGACATTAGGAAATACGTCACTGCTTATAAAGAGAGAAACAGATCAAAAACTGTCTTTTTACGGATGAATGGTGAGAGGAGAAATTAATGCTAGTTAATTTAACCCCCTTCCAGTCTGTAACAACTTGATTTCTTAATGACTATAGCTTTTCATGGCATTTTGTTATGGAAACCCTACTGTGCACAAGGCCATTGAGCCCACCGAGTCTGCATCAACCGCAATCCCATCCAGGCCCTAGCCCCATAACCTCATGCAATTACCCTAGCTAGTCCCCCGACACTAAGGGGCAATTTAGTATGGCCAATCCATCTAATCAGCACATCTTTGGACTGTGGGAGGAAACTGGAGCATCTGGAGGAAACCCACATAGACATGGGGAGAATGTGCAGAATCCACACAGACTGTGTGGATTTGTCCTTAAATTAGCTAGAGAAATTATGCTTCAATAAAATTCTCAAATAGAATCTCTACAGTGCCAAAGGAGGCCATTCAGCCCATCCAGTCTGCACTGACAACAATCCCATCTAGGCGCTATTCCCATCACCCCATTTAATTACCCTGTTAGTCCCCCTGACACTAAGGAGCAATTTAGCACGGCCAGTCAAACTAACCCGCACACCTTTCAACTGTGGGAGATAACCGGAACACCCGGAGGAAACCCACACAGACATGGGTAGAACATGCAAACTTCACACAGAGTGACCCAAGCTGGGAATCTAACCCAGGTGCCTGGCACTGTGAGGCAGCAGTGTTAACCACTGTACCACTGTGCCGCCCTCCTATGTTCTTCCATAGGAGAGGAAATATTTACTGTGTGACTTCTGTGCGAAAGGCATCAAAACCTTTCGTAATTTTATAGACGTCCATTAGAACCCACTTAGTCTTCTCTTTTCAAGATAATAGGGGTCCACCTGTCCAAACTCTCCAGTGCCTCGATAGCCTTTCTATAACATGGGGACAGAAGTGTATGCAGCAAGATCTAACACGTTTAACAACTTCTCCACTTCTCAACTTTATGCCTCGAGAAATAAACTCTCTTTTTTTTATGGCCTTAGTAACTTTAAGGTCATTAAAAAACAAACAAATCCATGTGTTCACCAGCTGGAAACCATGGGTGAACAGGGATATCCACTGCTTGCTGAAGTTCAGGTCTGAAGCATTCAAGTCAGGCGATCCTGACCTATACAAGAAATCCAGATATGATCTAATGAGATCTATCAAAGATGCCAAAAGACAGAACCAGACCAAGCTAGAGTCCCAGGCTCGCCACACTGACCCCTGCCGACTATGGCAAGATCTGCAAGACAGAACAGGCTACAAGATGAAGGCATGTAAAATCGTCAGCTCCAACGCACCCCTCCCTGATGAGCTCATTACATTCTATGCCTGTTTTGAGCAAGAGGTCAGCAAGAGCATGCCCTCCCACCCTGGAAGCCCTGGATGAACCTGTATCTGAGGTCACCACTGCAGATATCAGAGCAGCTTTCTCAAAGGTCAACCCATGGAAAGTGACTGGCCCGGATGGGGTACCTGGACGTGTACTCAGATCCTGCTCGGATCAGCTGGCGGGAGTATTCACAGACATCTTCAACCTCTCGTTACAACAATCTGAGATCCCTATCTGCTTCAAAAAGACGACCGTCATCCCAGTACCTAAGAAAAACTAGGCAGCGTGCCTTAATGACTACTGGTCGGTGGCTCTGAAATCCATCATTATGAAGTGCTTTGGAAGGTTAGTCATGGCACGAATCAATTCCAGCTTCCCAGACTGCCTGGATCCACTACAGCTTGCCTACTGCCACAACAGGGATCCACAGAAGCCATCTCCCTGGCCCTGCATTCGACCCTGGAACACCTAGATAATAAGGGGACTGTGCCAGACTCCTATTTATTGACTGCAGCTCAGCCTTCAACACCATTATTCCTACAAGACTCATCTCCAAACTCCGCGTCTGGGCCTCGGCACCTCCCTCTGTGACTGCATCCTGAATTTCCTAACTCACGCACCACAATCAGTAAGGATAGGCAACAACATCTCCTCCACGATCATCCTCAACACCAGTGTCCCACAAGGCTGTGTTCTCAGCCCCTTACTATACTCCTTATACGCCTATAACTGCACGGCCAGATTTCCCTTCTACTCAATTTCAAGTTTGCTGATGACACCACTATAGTGAGTCAGATCTCAAACAATGACGAGACAGAATACAGGAACGAGATAGAGAATCTGGTGAACTGGTGCGGCAACAATAACCTCTCCCTCAATGTCAACAAAACAAAGGAGATTGTCATCGACTTCAGGAAGCGTAAAGGAGAATATGACCCTGCCTACATCAACAAAGTAGAAATGGTCAAAAACTTCAAGTATTTAATTGTCCAGATCACCAATAACTTGTCCTGATCCCCCTATGCCGACGCTATAGTTAAGAAAGCCCACCAATGCCTCCACTTTCTCAGAAGGCTAAGGAAATTTGGTATGTCAGCTACGAATCTCACCTACTTCTACACATGCACCGTAGAAAGCATTCTTTCTAGTTGTATCATAATGGCTCCTGCTCTGCCCAAGACCACAAGAAACTACAAAGGGTTGGGAATGATGCACAGCCTCCCATCCATTGACTCTGTCTACACTTCTCATTGCCTCGGCAAAGCAGCCAGCATAACTCAGGACCCCACGCACCCCGGACATTCTCTCTTCTAACTTGTTCCATCGGGAAAAAGATACTGGAGTCTGAGGTCACGTACCAACCGACTCAAGAACAACTTCTTCCCTGCTGCTGTCAGACTTTTGAATGGACTTACCTTGCATTAGGTTGATCTTTCTCTGCACCCTAGCTATGACTGTAACACTACATTCTGCACTGTTCTTTCCTTCTCTATGAACGGTATACTTTGTTTATATAGCACGCAAGAAACAATACTTTTCACTGTACACTAATACATGTGACAATAATAAATCAAATCAAATCAGAATCGCTGCTTTGAGTGGTTCCTGTGTTTGGACTCTTACTGCATCCCATTTAGTGACAAGCGGGGGTACCACAGGGATCAGTTCTGGGACCTCAACTATTCACTCTTTAGATTAATGATTTAGATGAGGGAACTAAAAATGTATTATTCCCAAATTTGCAGACGGCACAAAATTTGGTGGGAGGGTGAGGAGGATGCAGAGTGGGGAAATGCAGGCTAGATGCAGTATAATGTGGATAAATGTGAGGTTATTATCTAAATGCCTATAGATTGAGAGATGGTAATGTACAACGAGGCCTGGGTGTCCTCGTAAACCAGTTTCTGAAGATAAGCATGCAGGCACAGCAGGCAGGGTAGAAGGCAAACAGTATATTGGTCTGATTCAAGTATAGGAGCAGGGTCTTGCTGCAATTATACAGGGCCTTGGAGAGGCCACACCCGGAATACTGTGTGCCGTTTTGGTCAGTTTCTCTGAGGAAGGATGCTCTTTCTCTGGACAGAGTGCAAAGGAGGTTTACCAGACTGATTACCAGAATGACAAGACTGACATATGAGGAGAGATTGACTTGGTTAAGATTGCATTCGCTGGAGTTCAGAAGAATGAGAGAGGGTCTCTTGGAAACCTGTAAAATTTTAATGGGATCAGACAGAGTAAATGCAGGAAGGATGCTCCTGATGGTGGGAGAATCCAGGACCAGGAATCACAATCTGAGGATACATTCAGGGCTGAGATGAGGAGAGACTTCTTCATCCAGGGAGTGATGAATGACTCTGTGGAATTCCTGACCACAGGAAGCAGTCGAGGTTTTTAAGAAAGAGTTAGATTTGGCTCTTATGGTGAAAGGGAACAAAGGATATGTGGTTAAAGCAAGAACAGGATGCTGAATTGGACCATCAGCCATTATCATATTGAGTGGTGGAACAGGCTTGATGGACCAAATGGCCTATCTCTGCTCCTATTTTCTATGTTTCTACGACATTCCCAGTGTTGTGATGAGGGTGTGCTGCATTGTTGGTGGTGCCGAATTTGGATCTTGCTGTGCTTAAACCGGCTCCTGTGTTGGCCGTGAGAGCAGCGGCTACGCTTCATTAGCTGTGAATCGCTTCAGGTGCTGTAAAGGCGCTATATTAATGCAGCTTCTTCCTTCCCCTTCCAGAATAGGATTAAATGAGGAAAACCCCCCAAGTAAAGTCGGACAGACAGTCAGACGGACAAACAGATAGTTAGGCAGACAGACGGTCAGACAGACACAGACAGGCAGTGATGCTGCTTTCTGCTAATTATGAATTGCTTTGATGACATTGCTCAGGGGAAATGAGTTTTATCTTTGCAGACACATTTATCAGTTTGCCTCATGCTGTGATTTGAAAATATTTAACATCCTCGGGAACATTGTTTTTTTCCCTCTCTGACGAAGTTAGCTGTTTTTCTGTTCTCTGTGCTGTTGCTATGGTAACCAGTCACTGTTCGAGCTGTCTGACTGGTGTCTCGCTGAAGGAGGATCTGTGGCAGGGAGAGAAGGACCTGTATCTCCATGGGAACAGCTCTCTCCAGCCTCAATCATTGCCTTCATTGTCTTATTGATAAAGGCCTGATTCATCAGCAGCCGCCATCTTATTGATTAGAGGGGGGAGGAGGTTTAAACAGTGCTGAACTCAATTTGTCTGTCTTCAGAAAGACTTTGCATTTCTATAGCGCCTTTTACTACCTCAGGACACCACAGTGAATTATTATTCCGGCAATTGCAGTTTATACGCAGCAAAATTCTGCTGGGAAAGATCGAGATAAATGACCAAATGTCTGTTGATTGAGGAATAAATGTTGGAACAGAAAATCAGGAAAAATTCTATTTCCAAATACAGCTGTGCAAAATTTCACTTTTAATGTAGAGAGTTTAATATTTCACTGTGGCACAGTGGTTAGCACTGCTGCCTCACAGTGCCAGGGTTCCGGGTTTGATTCCCGGCTCGGGTCACTGTCTGTGTGGAGTCTGCATGTTCTCCCCGTGTCTGCATGGGTTTCCTCCGGGTGCTCCGGTTTCCCCCCACAATGTGAAGATGTGCTGGTTAGCCATGCTAAATTGACCCTGGTTTCGGGGGGAATTAGCAGGGTAAGTATGTGGGGTTACAGGCGCAGGACCAATGGGCCAAATAGCTTCTTCTGTAGTGGAAGAACTCCATGATTTACAAAGGGCACCTTGGACACTGTAGCACTCCCTCAGTACTTCCTCACAAACCTTCCCGTTCATTGTATAGAAGAAGCCATCTCACCAAGTTCCAGCAACCTTCAACAGCTAACATAGAGTCTTAGAGTACATAATGAGGCCATTTAATCCATCACGCCTGTGAAACTTCACCCAAATGTTCCTCTGGTTTTCCCTGGTGCTAAGAGGGTTAATGGTTAATAGATCAATCCATCTGTTGTTTGGGTTTGGCACATGCTACAATGCATCACTGATGCGTCTGCTTGCTGCCCAGGGGTCATGCCTAATGGAAGTACTGGAGTGTTGCCACATCGTGTTAGTGTGGAGCTCACAAAGTGTTACCTGGGCTACAGCAGCTAGGGATTGCAACGCTCATATTTCATATTCATCGTTGTGACTATTCACTAATGAAGGGATGATTTTTGATCCAAATTCAATCTCTGCCTGGCTAGTTATAGCATTGTGTCATCTAATGGGAGACAAATATTGCCTCAGCTCCTCAAGGATACATGGACACAGGATTAAAGGACAGGTTAGCTTCTCTCTCTGTCCTTCATCACGTCCCCCCATTCACAATCACATTCTCGGGTTCCTATCTGCTGTGAAAGAAATTCCCAACCCTTCCATCTCGTAACACTTTCAGCTGTGCCATTCACAGCCAGGATTCCAACTTCCCTTTATCATATTCTGGGGCTCACGTGCAATCCAGGGCTTGCGCGCACTCTGTGGCTTGCGTGCAATCCAGGGCTCTCGCGCACTCCCTGGCTTGCACGCAATCCAGGGCTCGTGTGCACTCTGGGGCTCGCGCGCACTCTGGGGCTCACACACACTCTGGGGCTCACACACACTCCAGGGCTCACACACACTCTGGGGCTCGCGCGCACTCTGGGGCTCACACACACTCTGGGGCTCGCGCGCACTCTGGGGCTCACACACACTCTGGGGCTCGCGCGCACTCTGGGGCTCACACACACTCTGGGGCTCGCGCGCACTCTGGGGCTCACACACACTCTGGGGCTCACACACACTCTGGGGCTCGCGCACACTCCAGGGCTCACACACACTCTGGGGCTCACACACACTCCAGGGCTCACACACACTCTGGGGCTCGCGCACACTCCAGGGCTCACACGCACTCTGGGGCTCACACGCACTCCAGGGCTCGCGCACACTCCAGGGCTCGTGCACACTCAAGGGCTCACGCACACTCCAGGGCTCGTGCACACTCAAGGGCTCACGCACACTCCAGGGCTCGCGCGCACCCCGGGGCTTGTGAGTCAGCCCCAGGACTCGTGTGCACTCTGGGGCTCGCGCGCACTCCAGATTATCATTTGTCATTTACCAGGTGTCACACTCAGTTTTGACACTGAGACATTATGGGCCCAATTTTCCCAAAAAAGTTCTAAGTGCTGAATTTGGGGGAAAACTGGTGTAAATCACAACTGTTTTTTCAGTGGGAGCTCAGACTCGAACCTCCTGCATTCTGTGCAATGCAGAGTCATAATCATGAATATCATTAAAAGCTCGGCGGGGGGGGCCGGGCTTATTCACCCCAGAGTCTGATATTTCTGGAGCTCTGTGCATGTGCAGAGGCTTCGATCTGTCAGCCTGCAGTTTGTTGGACAGCTCGATCGCTGGCCAGCCGGGGACCCCCTCAGTGCTGCCTCCCAGCCCCTTCCCACAGCCTGATCACATCCAGCCCCGACCCACATCCCCGAGCACCCCGATCACCAGCTCCCCCTCCCTAGCAGTGATGATCCCTCACTCCCCTCACCCTGCAGCCCACGCCTCCCACACAGGAGGCAGATCCACCCAGCAGTTCACCCACCCCCCCCAGTCCGCCCCAATCGCTGGCTTCCCTCCAGTCCCCACCGATCCCCATGCAGAGTGGCAGTGGGACCCATCATGGATCACCTCTAGGCCCACCCCCAACAGGCCCTGTGCCCTAGGCCCCGCACTTTGGTACTGCCCAACGCCTGATGGGCAGTGCTAAGAAGCCCCTGGGCATGGACACTTTGCCCCTTTGGGCAGTGCCAGGAGGCACAGGCTGGCATTGCCAGGGCGCCTGTGCCCAGGGGCACCACTCCCGTCATCCGACCTCCTGGGGGGGTCCCCATTGCCCCCCCTTCACTCCAGTGGGGTCTCCCGCCAGTTCCCCAAAAGTGGAGAGCTAGTCTGAACCCCGCCAGAGTGAAATTGCACTGAGGGGGTGGGAGATGCTGACAGGCCCAGAGAATTCAGCCCCAGCCTGACAATAACATCGAAATACGTTTAAAAATAGATTTAAATGACTCACCTGGCACCTGGCACCTGGTATGTGATTGTCTAAATATAAAAATGTAATTCTGCCTTCTGAATTCTGATAAAGGAGATGTGATCCGGAGTGAGATCGGGAGTGAAGCTGGGTTGTGGTGAGTGAATTGTGTTATAGTGATTATTTAGAGTGAAGTTGGCCATCAGGATGAGTTGGGGGGTTGGGGGGGGTGCGTTGGGGAGAGGTGGGAGGGAAAACTCAGGAATCTCCACGATGTGGGCCACTCTCAGACACTGCGGTTAGCATCACTGGAAACTGGAAAGGTGGAATTTCACAGGCTCCTTAATTAAACACAAACTGATTTATTCATGGTGGGAATTAGCTCCCGGCTCCATTCCTGCCTCAGAGATCCCCTGCTCCTGGGGTGATTCCTCATGCTGAGTCCCCATTGGACCCGAGACATGTGCCCCCTTTCTGCTGTGTTACCCCTAAGGGGTTAATCACCAGAGCAATGGACAGGGGTCTGCGTTGGAGAGAACAGCAAGGAGCAGAAAGACAGCATTCTAGATGATTCCACAATCCGGGCGACAGAACGTTACTGTGAGTCCGGACATTGACCCCCTGGTTTCAGGGTAAAGTTATCACGTTGGGGTCTCAGACTGTTATAACCCTGAAATAATGAATAGTTTAAGCAGGTGAGGGTGAGATCTCATAATGCTTTACGTGGGTTGATGTCCAGTCTACCCATTCTAGTCTGTGACCCTTGGACTTAACAGAGTGGAAACTAGGGGAGAGTGAGAGAGAGTAATGGCATTGATAGAGGAACTGCAGCAAATCAGCTGGAGAACAGGGTGAGATTGTGGAAGGAATCCTAACTCTAACACTGGGATGAATTGTTATACTGAGACCTGCCTGTTCTTTCTTAGAAACATAGAAACTAGGAGCAAGAGGAGGCCATTTGGCCCTTCAAGCCTGCGCCAACATTCATCATCCGACTCAATACGCTGATCCCGCATTCGCCTCATAGCCTTTCATTCCCTTTGCCCCAAGTGCTATATCCAGCTGCATCTTGAAAACATGCAATATTTTGGCTTCAACTACTTCCTGTGGGAGTGAATTCCACAGGCTGACCACTCTCTGGGTGAAGAAAGTTCTCATCTCTGTCCTAAAGAGTCTTCCCCATATCCACATACTGTGATCACTGGTTCTGGACTCTCCCACCATCAGGAACTTCCTGCATCTATCCTGTTTAGTCCTGTTAGGATTTTATAGGTTTCAATGAAATCCCCCCTCATTCTTCTGAACTCCAGCAAATACATCCCAACCGACTCAATCTCTCCTCATCCCTCAGTCCCGCCATCCCCAGTATCAATCTGGTAACGCTTCTTTGCACTCCCTCTCGAGGAAGAACATCCTTCCTCAGATAAGGAGACTAAAACGGTATATAGTACTCCAGGTGTGGCCTCATCAAGGCCCTGTATAATTGGAACAAGACACCCCTGTTCCTGTACTCGAAATCTCTCCCAGTGAAGGCCAACATACCATTTGCCTTCTTTATTGCCTGCTGCACCTGCACGCTTACCTTCAGTGACTGGTGCACAAGAACACCCAGGTCCCTCTGCACACTCCCCTCTCCTAATTTATGGCCATTCAGGTAATAATCTCTCTTCCTGTTTTCACTACCAAAGTGGATAACCTTACATTTATCCGTTCAATACTGCATTTGCCCATTTTTTCAGCCTGTCCAAATCACACTAAGGGATCTCTGCATCCTCCTCACAGCACACCCTCCCACCCAGCTTTGTGTCATCTGCAACTTTGGAAATATTAAGTTTAGTTTCCTCATCTAAGTCACTAATATATATTGTGAACAGCGGGTTCCAGCACTGATCCCTGCAGTATCCCACTAGTCACTGCCTGCCATTTGGAAAAAGACCTTTTATTCCTAATCTTTGTTTCCTGTCTGCCAACCAGTTTCCTATCCATCTCAATACACTATCCGCAGTCCCACAACCTTTAATTTTACACGCTAATCTTTCATGTGGAACTTTGTCAAAAGCTTTCCGAGAGTCCAAATAAATCACATTCGCTGACTCCATCTCATTAACTTTACTAGTTACAGTCTCAAAGAATTCCAGTAGATTTATCAAGCATGATTTCCCTTCCATAAATCCATGTTCGATTCTACCACTGTTTACCAAGTGCTCTGCTATAAAATCTTTGATAATGAATTCTAAAATTTTCCTCACTACTAATGTCAGGCTGTCTAGTCTATAATTCTGTTTTCTCTTTACTTATTTTAAATAGTGGGGTTATATTCGCTGCCCTCCAGTCTGTAAGAACTGTTCCAGAATCTATAGAATCTGGAAAAATGACCACCAATGCACCCACTATTTCTCAGGCCACTTCTTTAAGTACTCTGGGATGTAGATTATCAGGTCCTGGGGATTTATCAGCCTTCAATCCCATCAATTTCCCCATCACCATTTCTCTACCAGTACTGATTTCCTTCAGTTCCTTCCTCTCACAAAAACCAGTGTTCCCCAACATTTCTGATATGTTATTTGTATTCTCCTTTGTAAAGACAGAATCCAAGTATAAATTTGGTTAGTCAGCCATTTGTGTGTTCCCCATTACATGTTCTCCTCTTTCTGACTGTAAGGGACCTATATTTCTCTTCACCAATCTTTTACTCTTCACATATCCATAGAAGCTTTCACAATCAGTTTTCATGTTCCTCACAAGATTACTTTCATACTCTATTTTCCCCTTCTTAATCTATCCCTTTATCCTCCTTTGCTGAATTCTAAACTGCTCCCAGATCTCAGGCCTGTTGTTTTTCTGGTCAATGTGTAAGCCTCTTCCTCGGATCTAATTCTATCTCTAATTTCCCTTGTAAACCACGGTTTGGCCATTTTTCCCATTTTGTTTTTGTGCCAGACAGGAATAAACAATTGTTGCAGTTTACCCGCGCACTCTCTGAATGTTTGCCATTGCCGGTCCACTATCATCCCTTTAATTAACGTTTCCCAGTCCATTATAGACAACTTGCACCTCACACCATTTAGATTCAGGACCCTAATCTCAGAATGAACGATGTCACTCTCCACCTTGACGATGAATTCGATTATGTTATGGTCACTCATCCCCAAGGGATCTCACACAACTAGGTTGCCAATTATTCCTTTCACATTACACAATACCCAGTCTAGAATGGCCTGCTTTCTAGTTGGTTCCTCAAAGTATCAGTCCAAAAAACTATCCTGTTTAACCTCCAGGAATTCCTCCTTGTCAGTATTGTGACTAATTTGATTTACGCAGTCTATATCAGATTAAAATCACCCGTAATTACAGATAATCCTGTATTGCATGTTTCTCTAATTTTCTGTTTAATGCCATTCCCAACATCACCACTACAGTTTGGGGTCTGTATACAACTCCCATTAATATTTTTTTGTCCCTTGGGGTTCCTTAATTTTACCCATATAGGGGCTAATTTTCCCGTCCCGCCTGCCTTGGGAATCATAGTAGGTGAGGGGTGGACCATGGAACTGTCAGTTGGGTGGGAATTTCCGGTTTCAGGGCGAGCACAGTTGGAAAATCCTGCCCATGGGTTCTAATTTGTCAGAGCTAATTTCCTTCCTTGGTTTGGTGTTAATTTCCTCTTTAACCAGTAATGCAACTCCACTGCTTTTACCTTTTCTGTCTGTCCTTCCTAAATACTAAATACACCTGGATGTTCAGTTCCCATCCCTGGTCACCCTGCAGCAATGTCTCCATAATCCTGACTATATCAAACCCAAATACACCTTCTTGCGCAATTAATTCTTCCACTTTATTGTGAATGCTGTGTGCACTAAGGCACAAACCCATGTCTTTTTAACATTCCTTGCCCCATTCTTATTATTTTTCACTGTGGTCCTGTTTGATTCTGGCCCTTGATTTTTCTGCCTATCACTTTTCTTATTTCCCTTTCTGTCTTTTGTTCTTGTCCTTGTTTCCCCCTTTTCTGACTCATTTCATAGGTTCCCATCCTGCTGCCATTTTCCCATGCTCCTCGCCAACCCCTCTGGCGAATACTCCCCCGAGGACATCAGTCTTGGTCCTGCCCAGGTGCAATCCATCCAGTTTGTACTTGCCCTAGCTTCCACAGACCAGTCCCAATGCCTCAGGAACCTGAAGCCTTTCCTGTTGAACCATCTCTTCAGTCGCATATTCATCTGATATATCCTGCAATTCTGCTCGAACTGGCATGTGGCACTGCTATTAACCTGCGTGGGTTTCCTCCGGGTGCTCCAGTTTTCTCCCATAGTCCAAAAGACATGCTGGTTATGTGCATTGGCCATGCTAAATTCATCCTCAGTGTACCCATACAGGCGCCAGAGTGTGGCGACACGGGGATTTTCACAGTAATTTCATTGCAGTGTTATGTAAGCTTACTTGTGACAATAATAAATAAACTTAAACTTAAAACTTAAAAAAGAAACCTGGGCTTCCAGGAGCTGCAGCTGGAGACACTTCCCGCAGAGGTGCAGGCCCTGGGCGTTGGAAATGTTCCAGGCTTCCCACATAGAGCTGGAGGAGCACACTATGGCTTTGTGTTCTTCTACCATGATTTACTCTTTAAAATTAAATCTTTTCAGAAGATATTAATGAATATGAATTATTCCAGGTCCCTTCTTTACTACAGAATATATTAGAAACTCCTCGTTACTACAGAATATAGCCCTTAGAAACTGTAAACCACAAAAAGTACCTATAAGCAAAAAGAGTATAAATACTTCCCCAACCTCACCCACTACACACCAGTTAGCTCTGTCCATTGTAGCCTCTACTTCTACAGTAGGGCAAGACCACCCTCTGAAGATTAAAAAGATAGAAAACCAAAAAGCAAAAAGCACCTCTTCCCCTCTGCCCCGTATCCCACTGTGCTGCAAATTCCCAGATAACCACACTCACTCTGTGTCTCACTCAG
The DNA here is from genome assembly GCF_965287045.1 of Carcharhinus amblyrhynchos. Classification (NCBI taxonomy): domain Eukaryota; kingdom Metazoa; phylum Chordata; class Chondrichthyes; order Carcharhiniformes; family Carcharhinidae; genus Carcharhinus; species Carcharhinus amblyrhynchos. Next base: position 4,059,540 of record NC_137337.1, read on the forward strand.
GATATGCTCTCTTCTACTGTCTGTGCATGAATATTCCACAAGAATACTTCAAGGAAGCACAGGGAAATTCTCCCCAGTGTCTTGGCAAATATTTATCCCTCAATCAACATCATTAAAAACCAATGACGAGGTCATTATCGCATAACTGTCTGTGGGATCTTGCTGTGCGTCCCTGCATTCCAAGTGGCCACGCTTCAGTAAGTCCATCATGAGCTGTTAAGTGCTTTTGGACATCCTAACATGAACGAAAGGCATTATAGAGACATTAATCATTTCTGTCAGGCTGAATAAAACGCTTTGAATAACCCAAGCAAATTTCAGGCAAGATTCCTTCTCCATTTCTCTGCATTAAAAGTTATGAAGTTTTACAGATTCAATAAAACTGAATTTATGAAAATTATTAGAATCTTTGCAATCAAATATTTATTACAGACATATTAAGCTAATCACTCACGTTAGTAAAGACTCAATGTTCAAGAAAGGCCCAAGACCCAATGTTAATATCAACCCATCTGTGCCTTTCCATCAAATGTTATGGGGCTGAATAAAATGTGAAGTTAATGATTTTGAATCAATCCGACAGAACATTCCACAAATTACAACATAACAATATTAAATAATTTCCTGTTCCTGGGCCTGAGGGAGTGTCAATACTGAGGGAGTGCTACACCGTCAGAGGGTCAATACAGAGGGAGTGCCGCACTGTCAGAGGGTCAATACTGAGGGAGTGCCGCACTGTCAGAGGGTCAGTACTGAGGGAGTGCTACACCGTCAGAGGGTCAATACTGAGGGAGTGCTGCACCGTCAGAGGGTCAATACAGAGGGAGTGCCGCACTGTCAGAGGGTCAGTGCTGAGGGAGCGCCGCACTGTCAGAGGGTCAGTGCTGAGGGAGCGCCGCACTGTCAGAGGGTCAGTGCTGAGGGAGCGCCGCACTGTCAGAGGGTCAGTGCTGAGGGAGTGCCGCACTGTCAGAGGGTCAGTGCTGAGGGAGCGCCGCACTGTCAGAGGGTCAGTGCTGAGGGAGTGCCGCACTGTCAGAGGGTCAGTGCTGAGGGAGTGCCGCACTGTCAGAGGGTCAATACAGAGGGAGTGCCTCACTGTCAGAGGGTCAGTGCTGAGGGAGTGCCGCACTGTCAGAGGGTCAGTGCTGAGGGAGCGCCGCACTGTCAGAGGGTCAGTGCTGAGGGAGTGCCGCACTGTCAGAGGGTCAGTGCTGAGGGAGCGCCGCACTGTCAGAGGGTCAGTGCTGAGGGAGTGCCGCACTGTCAGAGGGTCAGTGCTGAGGGAGTGCCGCACTGTCAGAGGGTCAATACAGAGGGAGTGCCTCACTGTCAGAGGGTCAGTGCTGAGGGAGTGCCGCACTGTCAGAGGGTCAGTGCTGAGGGAGCGCCGCACTGTCAGAGGGTCAGTGCTGAGGGAGTGCCGCACTGTCAGAGGGTCAGTACTGAGGGAGTGCCGCACTGTCAGAGGGTCAGTGCTGAGGGAGTGCCGCACTGTCAGAGGGTCAGTACTGAGGGAGTGCCGCACTGTCAGAGGGTCAATACAGAGGGAGTGCCGCACTGTCAGAGGGTCAGTGCTGAGGGAGCGCCGCACTGTCAGAGGGTCAGTGCTGAGGGAGTGCCGCACTGTCAGAGGGTCAGTGCTGAGGGAGTGCCGCACTGTCAGAGGGTCAATACAGAGGGAGTGCCGCACTGTCAGAGGGTCAGTGCTGAGGGAGCGCCGCACTGTCAGAGGGTCAGTGCTGAGGGAGTGCCGCACTGTCAGAGGGTCAGTGCTGAGGGAGTGCCGCACTGTCAGAGGGTCAGTGCTGAGGGAGTGCCGCACTGTCAGAGGGTCAGTGCTGAGGGAGTGCCGCACTGTCAGAGGGTCAGTGCTGAGGGAGTGCCGCACTGTCAGAGGGTCAGTGCTGAGGGAGTGCCGCACTGTCAGAGGGTCAGTGCTGAGGGAGTGCCGCACTGTCAGAGGGTCAGTGCTGAGGGAGTGCCGCGCTGTCAGAGGGTCAGTGCTGAGGGAGTGCCGCACTGTCAGAGGGTCAGTGCTGAGGGAGTGCCGCACTGTCAGAGGGTCAGTGCTGAGGGAGTGCCGCACTGTCAGAGGGTCAGTACTGAGGGAGTGCCGCACTGTCAGAGGGTCAGTACTGAGGGAGTGCCGCACTGTCAGAGGGCCAGTGCTGAGGGAGTGCCGCACTGTCAGAGGGTCAGTGCTGAGGGAGTGCCGCACTGTCAGAGGGTCAGTGCTGAGGGAGTGCTGCACTCTCAGAGGGTCAGTGCTGAGGGAGCGCCGCACTGTCAGAGGGTCAGTGCTGAGGGAGTGCTGCACTCTCAGAGGGTCAGTGCTGAGGGAGCGCCGCACTGTCAGAGGGTCAGTACTGAGGGAGTGCCGCACTGTCAGAGGGTCAGTACTGAGGGAGTGCCGCACTGTCAGAGGGTCAGTACTGAGGGAGTGCTGCACTCTCAGAGGGTCAGTACTAAGGGAGTGCTCTATTCTTAGAGGGTCAGTACCATCAGAGTGTCAGTACTGAGCAAGTTCTGAAGTGTCAGAGGGTCACACTTGCTTACACTGTCATGTTTGCTGCCATTGTAACTTGGTAACACTGACTGACACTATCATACTGCCAAGAAAATTATTTAAATTTACATTATTCCTTTACCTTGGCAATATCTTTACAGACACATAAACCAGTGAAGATTTACCATTACTTGACACACTTGCTTCTTGCTTGAGACGAGCACAGTTGAACATGGTTCCCTTCCAAAGAATTCCTGAGCATTGACTTACTGCTTCTCAGACAACTCGTATCTCTCCTTGAGACCCTGCACTTTAAACTTCACTGTTTCTTCAACTACAGAGCAAACAGTATTCCAAGAACACCACATCTAAACTGAGTGCTATGGCTGATTAGTGAGTTCACTACTGTCCCTATAGTCTGGTACCTTCGCTTCTCAGAGACTCTGAACTCTTTGTGTCTCCTCTCCCATATTTTTCTGTTTCTGTCTCCCTGGATCACCATCGCTAGGCAACAGCAATGCCTTTTCTACAATTTTTTGCTTTGCAAACCACTGATCTTCCGGTCTCTTTTAACCAATCCCTTTCACTTCGGGGGGGGGTTGTAAAACCTCAATAAAATGCATAAACACAAACAAATCCAAAATACCTGAAATCTTTTAGTGATAAGTCTATCCAGACACCAGGCACCAAGGTTCATAAACAAAACCTAAATACATAACAATGCAGAAAATAGGAGTAAGAGTAGGCCATCCCCCCACCCCCCCCCCCCCCCCCCCCCACCCCCCTGCCTGCCCGAGCCTGCTTTACCATTCAGTATGGACGTGGCTGATGCTCTGTGTCACTGCCACATTCACACTGTTCTCCCCATACTCCTTGACAGCTTTAGAATTTGTATCTCCTTCTTAAATATATTCAGTGACTTGGCTTCCACAGCCTCCTGTGGCAGAGGTTCACCACCCCCTGGTGCCTTCTCATCTCAATCCTAAATTATAGCAATAAATAAAAGCTGGCCAGCCAGTGACACCCATGTCCCAAGAATGAATATAAAAGATGCCGGCTCCGTACCCTGAGACTTTGATCCCTTATTCTAAACCCTCCAGCTAGAGGAAACAGCATTCCTCCACCCAGGGTTTGCTGCGATTGTGTCGGGCGTTGGTGAGGCCACACCTGGAGTACTGTGTGCAATTCTGGTCCCCTTACCTGAGGAGGGGTGTTCTTGCTGTAGAGGGAGCGCAGCAAAGGTTTACCAGGCTCATTCCTGGTCTGTCATATGAGGAGAGACTAAGTCGGTTGCGACTACATTTACTGGTGTTTAAAAGAGTGAGAGGGGATCTCGGAGAAATTTATAAAATTCAAACAGGGTTAGGCAGGGTAGGTTAGACTATCTCTGTTGCTGTGCGGACACATGGATTTGGGCCTGTGTCTGTGGGAGTTTGCACGTTCTCCCCGTGGTTGCGTGGGTTTCCTCCGGGTGCTCCGGTTTCCTCCCACATCCCAAAGATGTGCTTTTAGGCTGATTGATTGGGTACTAAATTGTCCCTAAATTGGACTTCCCTGATCCTCGCACATTAGGCCTAGACTAAAATCATGAATAGGTCACTGGGACAGTGGGACGGCGGCGCGGGCTCGTTGGGCCGAAGGGCCTGTTTCCTGTGCTGTGTTGTTCTTTGTTCTTTGTTCAGAAAGAATGTTCCCGATGGTGGGGGGAGCCCAGAACCAGGGGGTTATAGTTTGAGGATAAGGATTAGAACTGAGGTGAGAAGAAATTTCTCCAGAGGGTGGTGAATGTGTGGAATTCACTACCACAGAAAGTAGTTGAGGCCAAAATTGTCTGATTTCAAGAAGAAATTAGGTATCGCTCTCGGGGCTAAAGGGATGAAAGGGAATGGAGATCAGGATAGTGAATTCGATGATCAGCCATGATCAAGGTGAATAGCAGAGCAGACTCAAAGGGCTGAATGGCCCATGCTTGCTTCTCGTTTCTATGTTTCTGTGTTCTGTTCAGTCTGTCCCTGTGACCTTGGAACCTCCTCCATCCCGATGAGCAGCGGGAACATACCCAGGCTCCCTAGGGAACCATCCTTCCAAACTCACAACCTCCGCCATCCAGAACGTCAAGGGCAGCCAACACCTGGGAACACCAGCACCTGAAAATTCCCCCCTGAGCTACCCACCATCCTGACCTGGAAACCCACCGACTGCTTCTCCACAGTCACTGGGCTGGAATCCCCAAACACCCCTTCTCAGCAGCACTGAAACTATTGTATACTTCTCTTAACACACAAATAAACATTTAAATTCAGTGTGAAATTACACATTGTTCATAATGCTCTGAAGTCTGTTATTTAGTGAAAATAAGTCTGTTATTTAGTTTTTGTGGAGTTGCTGGTGTTGGACGGGGTAAATGCAGTAAATGCCAGGAACAGTGAAGAGCTGAAATAACTAACAAGTTCAGAGTTCTTTGATAGCCTCCAGGCAGATGAGAAACTCTCTCAACGTTCCCATGAGTCCAGATTAAATTCACAAACTCCCAGCACAAAAATAAGACCATTCAGCCCATCATCTTATTTCTGGTAATTTGAACAAAGAACAAAGAAAATTACAGCACAGGAACAGGCCCTTCGGCCCTCCAAGCCTGCACCGACCATGCTGCCTGACTGAACTAAGACCCCCCACCCTTCTGAGGATCATATCTCTCTATTCCCGTCCTATTCATGTACTTGTCAAGACACCCCTTAAAAGTCACTACCGCATCTGCTTCCACTACCTCCCCCCCAGCAATGAGTTCCAGGCACCCACTACTCTCTGTGTAAAAAACCTGCCTCGTACATCTCCTTTAAACCTTGCCGCTCACACCATAAACCTGTGCCCCCCTAGTAATTGACTCTTCCACCCTGGGGAAAAAACTTTTGACTATCCACTCTGTCCTTGCCCTTCATAATCTTGTAGACTTCTATCAGGTCACCCTTCAACCTCTGTCGCTCCAGCGAGAACAAACCAAGTTTCTCCAACCTCTCCTTATAGCTAATGCCCTCCATACCAGGCAACATCCTGGTAAATCTTTTCTGTACCCTCTCCAAAGCCTCCACATCCTTCTGGTAGTGTGGCGACCTAGAATTGAACACTATATTCCAAGTGCAGCCTAACTAAGGTTCTATAAAGCTGCAACATGACTTGCCCATTTTTAAACTCAATACCCTGGCTGATGAAAGCCTTCTTGAACTACCTTCTCCACCTGCATTGCCATTTTCAGTGACCTGTGTACCTGTACACCCAGATCCCTTTGCCTATCAATACTCTTAAGGGTTCTGCCATTTACTGTATATTTCCTATCTGTATTAGACCTTCCAAAATGCATTACTTCACATTTGTCCGGATTAAACTCCATCTGCCATCTCTCTGCCCAAGTCTCCAGCTGATCTATATCCTGCTGTATCCTCTGATGGTCCTCATCGCTATCCGCAAATCCACCAACTTTTGTGTCATCCACAAACTTACTAATCAATCCAGTTACATTTTCCTCCAAATCATTTATATATATTACAAACAGCAAAGGTCCCAGCACTGATCCCTGAGGAACACCACTTGTCACAGCCCTCCAGCCAGAAACACACCCTTCCACTGCTACCCTCTGTCTTCTTTGACCGAGCCAGTTTTGTATCCACCTTGCCAGCTCACTTCTGATCCGATGCGACTTCACCTTCTGCACCAGTCTGCCATGGGGGACCTTGTCAAAGGCCTTACTGAAGTCCATGTAGACAACATCCACTGCCCTACCCTCATCCATCATCTTTGTCACTTCCTCGAAAAACTTGATCAAATTTGGGAGACACTACCTTTCCTTCACACAACCGTGTTGCCTCTCTGTAATATGTCTACTTATTTCCAACTGGGAATAAATCCTGTCTCAAAGAAACCACTCCAATAATTTTCCTACCACCGATGTAAGTTTCACTGGGCTGTAATTACCTGGATTATTCTTGCAACCCTTCTTAAACAAAGAAACAGCATTGATTATTCTCCAATCCTCTGGGACCTCCCTTGTATCCAGTGAGGATACAAAGATTTCTCTCAAGTCCCCAGCAATTTCCTCCCTTGCCTCTCTCAGTATTCTGGGGTATATCCCATCAAGCCCTGGGGACTTGTCTACCTTAATATTTCTCAAGAACCCCAATATCTCCTCCTTTTTGATCTCAACATGATTCAAACTATTTACACACCCTTTCCCAGACTCATCATCCATCAAGTCCTTCTCTTTGGTGAATACTGACACAAAGTACTCATTTAATACCTCGCCCATTTCCTCTGGCTGCACGCATAGATTTCCTTCCTTGTCTTTGAGTGGGCCAACCCTGGTTACCCTCTTGCTCTTTATATATAAAAAGTTTCACTCCATCCCACTTTCCCTGTAGCCCTGTGACTTGGTTTTGCCTTTAGTTGTTCATTCAGTTACCTTTTGGAAGTAACTATTGATTCTGTTTCCTTCTGCCCTTTCAGGTGATGTAACTCACTGTGTAAAACAAAAGGTCTTTTATCTCCCTCTGGTCAATTTGCCAATTCCTTCCAGGCTGTTGCAGAATTTGAATATATTGTTTCACTCACTTAACGTTCACCTGGCTTCTTCCGATCAAAAGCTCAAGTGATGTGTTGGCTTGATGTCATTAATATTCTTGTCATTTTTGTGTCTAAGGGATGATTTGTGGCATTGTACGGAGTTGTACAATTGATACAGAATCCCAAAGTGTTGAATACATCCCCAAGATATTGTCAATGTTATGATGGATTGCAAAGTCTGTCTGGAAATCTCACCATCAGAATCTGGGTAAATTGCAGGGATTGGTACCAAAGTGTTTGAAACTAACATTGTAAATGTGTTGTAATTGACTCTAATTGACACTGTAAAGTAGACGTTAAGTCGACTTTATTCACTCCCTGGTTGAACATTACAGTATTGTACATTACAGTATTATTACAATACAGTATTGTACAATAAGGATGTTGATACTTTTTGGGGCTTGATTATAGGTTTGTGCAAGAAGGGCTAACATAGAAACTAGAAGCAGAAATAGGCCATTCGGCCCTTTGAACCTGCTCCACCAGTCATCTTGATCATGGCTGATCATCAAATTTAATATCCTAATCCCCCCCCCCGCCAACATATCCCTTGATCCCTTTAGGTTCAAGAGCTATATCTAGGTTTGGCCTCAACTACTTTCTGTGGTGGTGAATTCCACACATTCACCACTCTCTGGGTGAAGAAATTTCTCCTCACCTCAGTTCTAAAAGGTTTACCCCTTATCCTCAAACTATGACCCCTAGTTGTGGACTCCCCCACCATTGGGAACATTCTTTCTGAATGTACTCTGTTTAACCCTCTTAGAATTTTATAAGTTTCTATCAGATCCCCTCTCACTCTTCTAAACTCCAGTGAATATAATCCTAAACGACTTAGTCTCTTCTCATTTGACAGACCTGCCATCCCAGGAATCAGCCTGGTAAACCTTCGCTGTACCCCCTCTATAGCAAGGACATCCTTCCTCAGATAATGTCACGAAAGCTGCACACAGTACTCCAGGTATGGCCTCACCAACACCCTGTACAATTGCAGCAAAAATATCCTTATCCTTAAATCCTCTTGCCATGGACAGCTCATTTAATGAAACATCCAAATCTCCCCTCACTGAGTTTAACAAGCTGGGAAGTAAGAATATATTCATAAAACCATCAACAACTTTTATGCTCCAATAACAAGCTTTATGTCACACCTTTAACAGAGCGAAATCCCAAATGTTTGACAGGAGCAAATCTCAAAACCTTTTGTCAACAAACCTGTCAGGTGATATTCAGGCTGTTAACCAGAAACTTGATCAAAGATGACAGCTTAAAAGGATGTCTTAAGGATTGAGAAGTGGAGAGTTTGGGGGGATGGGGGAGAGTATTTCAGAACAAGACACAGAAAGCCCATCTCACAGCTGGGTTGAATGATTGGAATCAGGATGCTGAAGAGGCCAGAAATGAAAACGAGGCAGGTATCTTGGAGAGTTTTGCGGTCTGGAGGAGATGACAGAGATAGGGAGGGGGTGAGAAAATGGAGAGTTTTGAAAGCACAGAATAAAAGTTCAAGAGTTGCTCAATCTGGAGCCAAGTGTGGCGACAGGGAGAGGACTAGCTGCGGGTTTGGACATGAGGAGCTTTGGATGAGCTCAGCCTATGCCTAGGCCAAGGAATTCTTATAAAAGGTCATAAACTCCTCAAATGTTTTCATGACATTTTGAGTATTTGTTCAATCTGTTAGTGTTGGCTATCACTGCTTTCTTGTCAGTCACTTCAATCTGGAAATCTGTTTTTCCCTTTGGAATACTAAGTCCTCTAAGATTATATAGACTTTTCAGTGAATAAACAAATTACTTGCTCTAACCTGTCAGTTTTATATCTCACAAACACTATGCCCTCCTATGGGACGCTGAGCAATGAGAAAGATTTAAATCCAAAAAATGGATGACTAGAAAAAGTGTCACTGTTCATCTCCTAGTGTAGACCTCTACAAGGCGAGAAGTTAGTCAGACAACACCTTCCAGATGTTTGTGAGATTTGAAATGAAAGTATGAAGAGAGAAGATGCTTTGATAAAAAACCAAAACATGTTGATGTTTTGAATATAGAGGATAAAACTGATGATTATAACTTTAACTTAGAAACCTCAATGTAAATAAAAATCTTCACAGTTACAGACATCAACATTTAGGGTGGCACGGTGGCACAGTGGTTAGCACTGTGGTTTCACAGCTCCAGTGACCTGGGTTCGATTCCAGCTTTGGGTCGCTGTCTGTGTGGAGTTTGCACATTCTCCCTGTGTCTATGTGAGTTTTCTCTGGGTATCCTGGTTTCCTCCCACAGTCCAAAGTCTGTTGTTTGGTTTGATTGGCCATGCTAAATTGCTCCTTAATGTTAGGGGGACTGACAAGGTAATTACATGGGGTGATGGGGATAGGGCCTGGGTGGGGCTGTTGTCAGTGCAGACTCAGTGGGCCGAATGGCCAACTTTGGCACTGTAGAGATTCTATTTGATAATTTTGGCATTTTATTGAAGAATATTTTCTGTTGTTACTTTTAGGACAAATCCAACAAACATCTGGAAGCTATTGTCTGACTAAGCTCTCTCGGTGTAGAAGTGTACATTGGGAGATGGACAGTAATACTATCTCTAGCTATTCCCATCATCACCCAATTACCATGCATCATATTTAAGATTCATTTATAATTAATTTATCTCTTGAAGCTATGCTTTTGTCCATAGATGTAAAACACTGTTTAAAATGATGAAAGGGTTTTCTGGGATACACACAGAGAGTTGTTTTCATCTGTAGGAGATTCAAAACAATAGGAGAACCATTCTTCAAATTCATTTATGGAATGTGGCTGTCACTAGTTAGCACAGCATTTACTGCCCACCTCAAAGCCCTTGAGAAGGTAGTGGTGAACTACTTACTTGAACCGCTGCAGTCCCTATGGTGCAGATACACCCACAGTGCTGTTAGGGAGGAGTTCCAGGATTTTGACCCAGTGACAGTGAAGGAGCGGTGATATATTTCCAAGCCAGGATGGTGAGGTCATGTCTCGCAAATTTGGTTGAGTTTTTTGAGGAGGTGACAAAAACGATTGACAAGGGAAGGGCCGTGGATGTCGTCTATATGGATTTTAGTAAAGCGTTTGACAAGGTCCCTTATGGCAGGCTGGTGCAAAAGGTTAAATCTCACGGGATAAAAGGTGAGCTAGTTAGATGGGTGGAGAACTGGCTTGGCCATAGAAGACAGAGGGTAGCAGTGGAGGAATCTTTCTGGTTGGAGGTTTGTGACTAGTGGTGTCCCACAGGGCTCTGTACTGGGACCTCTGCTGTTTGTGATATATATAAATGATTTAGAAGAAGATGTAGCTGGTGTGATCGGTAAGTTTGCGGGCAACACAAAGATTGCTGGACTTGCAGATAGTGATGAACATTGTCAGATAATACAGCAGGGTATAGGTAGGCTGGAAAATTGGGCAGAGAAATGGCAGATGGAATTTAGAACATAGAAAAACTACAGCATAAACAGGCCCTTCGGCCCACAAGTTGCGTCGAACATATCTCTAACTACTAGGCTTACCCACAATCCTCAATCTTACTAAGTCCCATATACTCATCCAGAAGTCTCATAAAAGACCCAATTGAATCCGTCTCCACCACCACCGCCAGCAGCCGATTCCACTCACCCACCACCCTCTGAGTGAAAAACTTACCCCTGACATCTCCTCTGTACCTACTCCCCAGCTCCCTAAACCTGTATCCTTTTGTGGCAGCCATTTCAGCCCTGGGAAAAAGCCTCTGAGAATCCACCCAATCAATTCTTCTCAATATCTTATACACCTCTATCAGGTCACCTCTCATCCTTCATCTCTCCAAGGAGGAAAGACCGAGCTGTCTCAATCTATCCTCAGAAGGCATGCCACCCAATCCAGGCAACATCCTTGTAAATCTCCTCTGCACCCTTTCAATGGCTTCCACATCCTTCCTGTAATGAGGCAACCAGAACTGAGCACAGTACTCCAAGTGGGGTCTGACCAGGGTCTTATACAGCTGCAGCATTATGTCCTGACTCCTAAACTCAATTCCTTGATTGATGAAGACTAGTACACCATACGCCTTCAGATAAGACGAAGTGATGCATTTTGGTAGATCTAATGCAGGGGGGAGATTTACAATAAGTGGCAGAATCATTGGGCAGACACACAGAGGGACCTGGGTGTGCAAGTCCACAGATCCTTAAAGGTGGCAGCGCAGGTGGAAAAGGTGGTGAAGAAGGCATATGGCATGCTTGCCTTTATTGGACAGGGCATAGAGTATAAAAGTTGGCATATGATGTTGCAGCTGTATAGAACGTTGGTTAGGCCACATTTGGAATACTGCGTCCAGTTCTGGTCGCCACACTACCAGAAGGACGTGGAGGCTTTGGAGAGAGTACAGAAAAGGTTACCAGGATGTTGCCTGATATGGAGGGTATTAGCTATGAGGTGAGATTGAGTAAACTAGGATTGTTCTCCCTGGAAAGACGGAAGTTGAGGGGCGACCTAATAGAAGTTTATAAAATTATGAAGGAAATAGATAGGGTGAACAGTTGGAAGCTTTTTCCCAGACACAAGGGGTCACAAGTTCAAGGTAAGGGGGCAAGGTTCAATATGGATGTGCAGGGGACGTATTTTACATAGAGGGTGGTGGGGGCCTGGAATGCACTGCCAAGTAAGGTGGTTGAGGCAGACACGCTAGGATCATTTAAGACTTATCTAGATAGCCACATGAACAGACTGGGAATAGAGGGATACAAACGGATGGTCTAGTTAGGAAGATATGGTCGGTGCAGGCTTGGAGGGCCGAAGGGCCTGTTCCTGTGCTGTATTGTTCTTTGTGAGTGACTTGGAGGGTAACCTCCAGGTAGTGGTGTTCCCAGGTATCTGCTGTCTTTCTCCTTCTAGATGGTAGCAGTTGTGATTTTGGAAGGTGTCATTTGAAGGAACCTTGGTGAATTCCTATAGTGTGTCTTGTAGATGGTACACACTGCTGCCACTCTGCGTTAGTCGTAAAGGAAATGAATAATTAAGGTAATGCATGGGGTATGGATCAAGTGGGCTGCTTTGCCCTGGATAGTGTTGAGTTTTTGAGTGTTGTTGGAACTGCACTCACCCAGGCAAGTAGAGAGTATTCCGTCATACCTTACCTTGATGATGGGACAGACTTTGGGGAAATCAAGAGTGAGTTATCTGACCTGATGTTGTAACCAAAGTATTTATATGGCTGGTCCAGTTCAGTTAATGGTAACTGCCCGAATGTTGATAGTGGGGGATTTGGAGATGGTAATACCATTGAATGAGACTTCCAAGATGGCGCCGGAGTGAGGCTACTTCTTGTGAGCTGTGCCCAGCGTACCTTCTGATTCAATCTTTTACTCTCATTCTATTCTTCTAAAACTTCATTCTAGCTCTTTAAACTCTTTAACAATGCTCTACATCCTACACATTCTGCACTCTCTCCTTTGCTTCTCTATCAATGGTATGTTTTGTCTGCATAGCGCACAAGAAATAATACTTTTCACTGTATACTAATACATGTGGTAATAATAAATCAAATCAAATGTCAACACAGTACAACTACAACACAGCTCAGCTCCAACACAGTACAGCTCCACATATCATAGCGCGACACAGTACAGCTACAACACAGTATAGCTACACACGGTACAGCTACACGGCAGTTACAACCCAGTACAACTCCGACAGAGTACAGCTCCAACCCAGTAGTACAGGTACCACACAGTATAGCTACACACAGTACTGCTACACACACTCCAGCTGCAACTCAGTACAGCTACACACAGTACAACTCCATGCAGTGTACTGCAACACTGCATTTACCCAGCAATGTGGATAAATGCCCAGATATGTCTTGTATACAAAAGAAGGACAGATCCATCCCAGCTAATTACCTCCCCATCAGGCTCCTCTCGGTCATCAGTAGAGTATGGAAGGAGTTGGTTAGATTCTTTCTTATTGAAGATGGTCACTGCCTGGCACTTGTATGGAGCAAAGGTTACTCACCACTTATCAGTCCAAGCCTGAATGTTGTCCAGGTCTTACTGCAAACGGACATGAACTGCTTCAGTATCTGAGCAGTTGTGAATAGTGCTGAGCATTGTGCAGAATCGCCTGATTCCCGTTGACTCCAGTTTTGCTCGGGCTCCTTGATGCCACGCTCGGTCGAATGCAGCCTTGATGTCAAGAACTGTCATTCTCACCTCACCCTGGAATTGAGCCTTTTGTCCATGTTTGAATCAAGCCTTTAATGAGGTCAGGAGCTGAGTGACCCTGGCGAAACCCAAACTGGGCGTCACTGAGCAGGTTATTGCTGAGCAGGTGCTGCTTGATAGCAGTTTTGACAACTCCTTCCATACTCTACTGATGACCGAGAGGAGCCTGATGGGGAGGTAATTAGCTGGGATGGATCTGTCCTTCTTTTGTATACAAGACATATCTGGGCACTTATCCACATTGCTGGGTAGATGCAGTGTTGTAGTATACTGCGTGTAGTTGTACTGTGTGTAGCTGTACTGGGTTGCAGCTGGAGTGTGTGTAGCTGTACTGGTGAAGCTATACTGTGTGGTACCTGTACTACTGGGTTGGAGCTGTACTCTGTTGGAGTTGTACTGGGTTGTAACTGCTGTGCAGCTGTACTGCTGTGTAGCTGTACCGTGTGTAGCTCTGCCGTGTGTAACTATACTGTATTGTAGCTGTACTGTGTTGTGCTGTGATGTGTGGAGTTGTGCCGTGTTGAGTTGTACTGTGTTGTAGCTGTACTGTGTTGAGTTGTACCGTGAGGAGATGTACTGTGTTGTAGCTGTACTATGCTGAGCTGTACAGTTTTGCAGCTGTGCTGTGTTGTAGCTATATTGTGTTGAGCTGTGCTGTGTTGAACTGTGCTGTGTTGAACTGTACTGCTGTAGTTTGGCTCACAGTGTGGCTGTTGCTGGAGAACAACTCTTTAATATCAAAGCTGTCATGGCCCTTGTCTGCAGCATCCGGTACTTTCAGCTGTTTTGATATCACATGGAATGAATCAGATTGGCTGAAAACTGGCACCTCTGGTGGGAGGGAGCTCAGGAAGGGGCTGAGATGGATTATCCACTCGGTATGTCTGGTTGAAAATGATGTTGAATGTTCCAGCCGTGCAGTTCCCCTGCCTGATCGACCCCCATTGCCCCCAGAAGCTTAAATCCAATGATAATCTGTGCTTGTTGAACCTGGTAATGTGAACCCCAAGTATCAGCTCCTTCCTTCAATGACTCCCATTATCTCCAACCAATTATTTTGAACTAACATAAAAATAAATCAGTACAGACAGCAAGCAGCTGGAATCAGTCTTCACAGGAATAATTTGGCTGTAACTCTTTCCTTATCGCTTGAATGAATAGAGACATCCATCAAATATCAGCTTGTGAAGTAAATCTACAATTAGAGAAATGAACTGTTAACTTTGCAAAGAATCTCGTGTAGTGACAATCTCAAAAATCTGAAAGCAAACCTATTTTATTCTGGAAACTGACGAGGACAAAACTTTAACATTGTTTCTGCCTCAAAGCTCTTTCACAATTTACAGAGTGCGGGAATGAGGCATGTCTCATGCACATTAGGAACATGTTCTGGGGCAACTTACGCACTGTTACAAAACGTCAACACAGATTCAAGAAGCATTTTGCAAAGTCAGAATTGTTTAGGATGAAGGTTCACTGAGGCATCACATTAAAGAGGTGCTGCCCTCCTGGGGAAGGACATACCGGCAGTTTCTTCATCTGTTAGGTTAGGTTCATTGGCTTCAGGATAATTATTATATAAGAAAAGGAACTGGTTACAGCATAGCCTGTCTGGAACTCAGCATCCGGAGGTGATCCCAGGCCTCGGGTGGGTATGAGACTGGTGATTTGTTCAATGGAGCTATCAGCCTCGGATAGACCAGTAGCTCTAAGTGGGCAAGACCCACCCCCCCTACTCCCCCTCACTCCCTCTCCCCAAACCCCCCTGCACTCACTCCCCACCCGCTGGGATCCCTGATCCTGAGGACAGGTCTGCTGCTGGTCTATCAGATGTGTGATTGGAACAAGTTGAAGAAGGGTGACGAAGGGGTTTCTCTGTCTCCCCCTGCATCCGCGGAGACCCACATCACCTCCAGTGGGTTCTGCCCTGGGTTTGCGGGCACACACCTTACTGGCTTGGAAGGAGTGGAGTGCAGGTTCACCAGAATGTTACCAAGGCTCCAAAAATCTGATGAGGAGAGATGATGTTAAGTAAGTTTGTGACAAGGAAAGTTAAAGGGTGGTTTAACTGATGTTTCCAGAATTTGATTGAAAGGAAGCGTTAGGTAAATAGAGAGAAGTAGGTCTAGGACATGGGGACATAATATTACAATCAGGTGCAGACAACAGACAAAAAGTTTGGAAATATTTCAGCATCCAATGGGTATTGGAAATCTAGAACTTTCTCTCCGGGAAAGCGAGAGACACTAGCTCAATTACTAATTTTAAATCTGAGGTCAGTGGTTTCTTGTTGGTCTTGTCTATAAAAGGATATGGAGCAGGCAGAATATAGTGAGGCTTTCATCCCCATAACTGGATGGAAACTTAAAGTTTATGTATTAGTCACAAGTAAGCTTACATTAACACTGCAATGAAGTTACTGTGAAAATCCCCTAGTCGCCACACTCTAGCGCCTGTTTGGATACACTGAGGGAGAATTTGGCATAGCCAATGCACCTAACCAGGATGTGGGACGAAACCAGAGCGCCCGGAGGAAACCCACACAGACATGGGGAGAATGTACAGACTCCACACAAACAGTGACCCAAGCCAGGAATCGAACCCGGGTCCCTGGTATTGTGAGGCAGCAGTTCTAACCACCATGCCACCATGTTACCCAGATTAATTCATTAATACATGAACTTGGTTTGCATTCCCTTCAATATGAATGAGATCGAGGACTGAAAGTGCAGAAGGATAATCAGATTGAGGTAATTAAAATGTTAAATGGATTCAATAGCATCAATAGTGAGAAATTACCGCTTCTCTTCGGGGGACCTGGAACACATCCGAAACTCTTTTCTCGCTAGAATTGTATAAAACGCTGGCGAGGCTACAGCAGGAGATTTGTGTGTACCATTTTACAGGAAAGGCAGAATTGCTTTGGCGAGAGCACGGAGATTTACCAGAACGGTGCCAAGGCTTGAAAATTGCAGCTCTGAGGAGAGATTGGACAGGCTAGGAGTTGTTTTCCTGAGAACAGAGGAGGCTAAAAGTTGACTTGATTGTGGC
Organism: Carcharhinus amblyrhynchos; assembly: GCF_965287045.1. NCBI lineage: Eukaryota > Metazoa > Chordata > Chondrichthyes > Carcharhiniformes > Carcharhinidae > Carcharhinus > Carcharhinus amblyrhynchos. Next base: position 4,075,934 of record NC_137337.1, read on the forward strand.
ATCTTTGGGTCAGAATGGGAAGCCCCATTTTTCTGAGCAAAGGGGTCCTTTACCAGAGGATACAGATTGATGGTGATTGGTAGAAGGTTGGAGAGACATAAGGAAAATCTTTTTCACCCAGTGGTGTTTAGAACTTGCTGCCTGGGAAGGTGGTCAAGACAGAAATTGTCAACTCGTTGAAAGGTAGTTGGATCTACACCTGGCTACTGGAGGCTGCAAAGCTCAGCACCAGGTGCTGGAAGGTGGGATCAGAGTGGACAGCTAGCTTTTATTTTTTCATTTTTTGGCTGGCACACACACGGTGGGCTGAATGGCCTCTTTCTGAGTGGTAACCTTTCTCTAAATTGTGGATGTTGAAGTTCAATTGACATTTTGATTCGGGGATGGATTTTTTTTATTCGTTCGTGGGACATAGGGGACTAGGGGTGGGCAATAAATACTGGCCAACCAGTGACACCTGAGGGCAATTGAGAGTCAACCATATTGCTGTGGCTTTAGAGTAGGCCAGACAAGGTAAGAATGACAGATTTCCTTAAGGGACATTAGTGAACCAGATGGGTTTTTCCAACAATTGACAATGGTTTCATGGTCACCAATAGATTCTTAATTCCAATTTTTATTGAATTCAAATTCCACCCTCTGCTGTGCTGGGATTCAAACCCAGATCCCCAGAACATTAAATGGGTCTCTGGATTAATAGACCAGCGCTAATACCACTAGGCCATCGCCTCCCCTCAATGTTTTGTTGCACTGGCGTATCCAGGGAATGGATTAGCTGGAAATGAGGCTGAGGGGCAGCTCAATAATCAGGTGACTGAATGGTGTGGGCAGAGTGGAGGGGCTGAATGGCCTTCTTCTGTTCTTATGTTCCAATGATCACTATGAACTCTTGCGAAAGTAGCACTGACTATCTTTGTATTCTGCTCCCTCTCTCAGATCCCTGTGATGACAGGCGCGTTCATGGACTCCCCCATTGATGAATGCAACACTGAGTTCTCACTCTTCAATTCATCAACCAATGTGAACGAGGGCCCCTCAGCTGCAAACCAGCCCGAGGAGCCAGGCCGGACCTCCAATGATGCCATCTGGTTATGGATTGCGATAATAGCAACCATCGGGAACATAGTGGTGGTTGGTGTTGTGTATGCGTTCACATTTTAGGATGTTCAAGAGGTCAGACACATGAACAAACTGTCCTTCCAATAGCCTTCCCGCAGGATGGAGGACCGTATATGGCATCCAACTCTATTACTTATGAGCCTGCATGTTCCACGTGTGTGCTCAATCTTGGCCACAAGACAACAAATAGTTTCTTCAACTTTGTACCTGCAGGGAGCGGCTATTCTCTCTCAGAGGAGCTACATTCTGCTGTGTTTTAATGACCAGAACCTTGTATAAAGTAACTATATATTCATCTGATATTCACCATGGGAATTTGTAATGCAATTTTCAAATTCCCCAAATATTCAGCACATTCCAATAGGTCAATGCAGTTTTTGGCAGTGTCATGTTTTGCTTTAAGAACTAAATACAAACTTTGTCAGGGTTATTTTTGAAAGATAGCATTTTTTAAATCTAGGTAAACTCGACTTGGTGAAAACAGTGAGATTGAAACCTGGATAGAGAATGCCAATCGGGTTTTTACTGAGATTGACTTGAGATTTTGTTGTGAGATGATTCTTCTCAGCTGCAGGTGGGAGATAAGAAGCAATGAATAAGGTTTGATGAGCCAAAGAAAGGTGGGGCTTGTAGGGTTTGGGACACACTATGCGTGTGGTATGAGCGACTTTGTAAATGACAGGGATTTTGGGTGCTCCATTTCTTTGCTTCTTTGTTCAGGGTGCTGTCCTGATATGTACATGAGGACTGCAGGTGGGTCATTCTTGAGCACGGGATGTGCATTGAGCTGGTAAAACACTGAAGCTGTGCTGGAGTTCTCCCAATGTCCAAAACTTTAGTGGAATATTTGTGGAAAATTCCAGTGTCATGACGTTGCCAGCAAATATGAATAAACAATTAGGATAAGTATGAAACTTCAAATAACGTCAATTGTAGAATCTATCTTTTACTGCTGTAAGTATAAATGCTTTAATGATAATTTATTGAATTACTTTATTTACACTATAGCCCAGAGGACAGAATGGATTAGAAAGGCAGTATTCATCAATGCGGAATCAACAGTCTGTCTGCTGAAAATAATTGACAGCAATTATTAGCGTAAATATATAACAAAATATTTACAACACAGAAAAGGCCATTCATTTCATATACTCCAAACCTGTCTCCTCTCATTCCTCTTCATTTCATCTTGTAAAGCCTATCCCTCTATTCCTTTCTCATTTGTGTTTATCCAGCTTCATTTTACTCTAACTATTCTATTCCCTGTGGAAGTGAGTCACACATTCTAACCACTCTCTGGGTAAAGGACTGGATAAAGGGTGGCACGGTAGCACAGTGGTTAGCATTGCTGCTTCACAGTTCCAATGACCCGGTTTCGATTCCCTGCTTGGGTCACTGTCTGTGTGGAGTTTGCACATTCTCCCTGTGTCTGCGTGGGTTTCCTCCGGATGCTCCAGTTTCCTCCCATAGTCCAGAGATGTGCAGGTTAGGTTGATTGGCTATGCTGAAATTGCCCCTTAGTGTCCTCAGATGCATAGGTTAGAGGGATTAGCAGGTAAATATGTCAGGATATGGGGGTAGGATAGGGGTATGGGATTGTGTTCGGTGCAGACTCAATGGGCCGAATGGCCTCTTTCTGCACTGTAGTGTTTCTATGATTTCTATGACTTCCTCCTGAATTCCCAACAGGATTTATTTGTGAAAATATCACATTTAAGACATCGAGTTTCTGTTCCTGCCTGCAAGTGAAAACACCTTCTCTTCATCCGCACCCTCAAAGCTTTTCATAATATTGAAGACTTCTTTGCTCAAGAAAAGAACTCCAACCTGTTATATTTTTCTCCTGTTCAGTGTAACCTCTCAGTGTCTGAGTAAACCATTCTGGGCCTAAAAATGTCATTTCTTGATCTTAATGTGGAAGCCAGACAATTGCACAGTTCTCCCAAAGTGCGATTAACCAATTTCTGTGCAACTTTCATTCCGACTTTTCAATCTGATCCCTCCAAAGACAAATCTCAATGTTTTCATTGCTTTTATAAGTGAACTTTTAACCTGTTTTGCTACTTTTAATGATTTCCGTATCTGCAATTTCGGATCCATCTGTTCCTCAAACTCACTTAGACACAAACCTGCTGAGAAAATGCGGCCTCTTTGTTCTTCCTATTAGAATATACTCGCTCAGAGATTGTGAGGAGTGGCCATCACGGTCTACTTGCCACCCGCTGCTTTTGACTGGAGCTACACATTTCTCACGGAATCAAAGTTAGCCTTCTGGAAAATGTGCAGAATAACAGCTGTATCCTTTACTGTGGGCTTTCGAGTGGCGGAGGGGGGGTGTAGTCAGGGAGGGACTGATCAGGAGAGTATTTGGGGCATTGTGATTGTGATCTGGGGTCCAGTTGTTATTGAGAGGGTCACTAGGAGTTAGAAGTAGTTTTAATCCTTCTAACCTTTCCTGGGTGACTGTTCTGCAAAGAGATTTAGAATCAGAGTCTGCAGTTTTAAGTTAGAGCTTTGGATGGTTCTCTGTACAGGGTAGTTAGCCACTAGAAGTTTGAACGTTCCAGGTAATTGCTGTCCATTCATTTTGTGAGGACCTTCAGGGATAGCAATCCCTGTGTGCATCTTCTGGGATACATCCAGGGTATAGCCTCTAGGAGATCAGAGGTTCAGGGCCAATACCTCAGATGTATGTATATATATCAGAGCCCATTTACACACTCATCCTTGTACAATAATGTTTTCCTGTATTTTTTCACAGTTCTCCTCTGCACTAACTATACTCTGCAATTTAGTGTCACTGTTGAATATTTTATATATCTCAGAGATATGCAGCGCTGAATCCAGTTTCTAAATGTACAACAGATTTACTTACCAGAGTTTTAAAATATCTTTGCAATCACAGAACGTATGCACTCACTTACAGCTTAGCTTCTAGTAGTTTCTGTGGTTTCTGCTTCACTCTGAATCCATTTCCAGGGCTTACCCAATCAAGTACATTGAGCGTAATTACTAAACCCACATAATCAAACACAGAACAGTGAACACCACTGTTACGTACTTTTTTGCTAAATTGTGAGCAGTAATGATACCAGTACCAATCTTTGGACAAAACCGCTTCCCACCTTTAGTCAGTCTGAATAACTATCATTAATCCTAACTCTCCGTTTTGGAACCAGCCTGGTATCCATTCTGCTAATTGACTCCACATTTTCCACCATAATTCTCAAGAAGTGTCAACTTGAAGGGCTATCTCTGTTTCTCTTTCCACAGATACTGAACATTTTCAGCTATTTCTAGTTTCATTTCAGATTTCAAGCTTGGAGGCAGAAGTCCTTTCACCAAAATCCCTTTAGTTACAAGTTAGCCGTGTACACTAAGAGTTCCAGAAGAACTGGCACTCCTGGTTAAGTACAAAGCAAGAGGCTCCCTGACTGGCTTATCAATTTGACCCTTCATCAGGGAGTTCATATTCTAACCGGCCCACCTCAATTGCCTGATCAAAGTCATTACAGGCAGTATTTAGCTTTTAGCCGCATTTTCTGATTTTAGTCAGAATTTCCCAATTACTAGTTTAATGCAACCCCTGCCCTAATATCAATTTTCTGCCCTTGTGATTCTCTGGGCCCCTCCATCTACCAGTTCACTGTCTCTGAGGAGCTGGTCCTCTCTGTGCTTTACTTTCCCTAGTGTTAATAAGGAGAATGATTAACTGAGATTAATGGGGGGGTGAAATTTGATTTGGTTTGGAGCATGAGATAGTGACTAGCATCTTACGCCCACTCTGCCAACTGTCCATTTGCATTGGCTAGGAGGGGTTTAAATCTAATTAATTGTTGTTTTATTTAACTTTCTCTCTCTCCAAGTACTGAAAAGAACTTCTGTGACCATGAACTTCCATTGGATTTATTTTGATCCAGAATTATCCTTGGCAAGGTGCTGCAGTGGTTGCCGTTGCCGCCTGCAAGCTCTCCCATCTTCCCAGCTGCCACTGGCATACCAAAAGGATTTACAGACTGATAATCAAACTGTTTGGTTACATTATGATTCCGTGGCCATCAAATCCTGGGGCGGATTTCCAGCTGCACTCGCCCCAGAGCTGGAAAATCCTGCCCGAGGTCAATGGACCTTTGCATGGTCTGGGTCCTGCCTGTTACAATTCCCATGGCACATCGGGAAAAGCTCCCCCACCACCGCCCTCTCCCCCCTCTCCCCATTCCCCCTCCCCCCCCACTTCCCGCCAAGTGGGACTTGAACCCGGAACCTCTGGCTCAGAGGCAAGGACACCAGCCACTGAGACACAAGACCTCTGCTACATCACTACACCAGGCAAACCTCATCCCCTCAAGGCCCTGAAATTTCTCAGGGTAAAAATGAAGATGAAAATGTTAGCTTAATAGGATCCTTTGAGAATCCTTTTCCCTGTTGGATTTGCACCTGTTCCTCAGTCTGCTATTTTAAAAGAAAGAAACCTCACTCTTGGAAGAGCGCTGCATCAAAGTGTCCATTCTTTGTATATGACTCAGCACTGAATACAGGGTGACTATTCAACCGTACAAGACTTCACAAACAACCAGGAACTCCCACTTCCTAAAGTCTAAATGCAGCAAGGTTTTATTTTTCTAAATTTGAGATTTTGATACAGAGCTCCATGCAATGGGAGGTTGTGTTAGAGAGTTTAAACCTTCATAATTTCCTGTCAATTTGACCTCCAAAAATCCTTTTAATTCATGAATTTCTGTGCTATAGTAGGCAGGAAGTGAAGGGGATTTGGTGTGATTTACAACATAGGAAAAGACAAATCAGAAGAAGTGGGAAGGACACAATCCACGTGGAATCATGCCCATAGCTGCATTTGGTTGCTGTTAAGTTGCTGTTGTCAATTCCTCCATTTTCAAACAGATTCAAGGAAATATTAAATACAAATCTGGCTGAACTGTTGGAGATTATGAATTGGAAATGTGTTCTGAGAAGCAGGTTTTATGAGCCAGATGTTTTGAATAGAGCTTGTTTCTCCCCGTGGTGATTTCCATTCGGATGTCACATCCATGAAATGATTTTAAATAATGTTGTGATCAATGTAACACACCAGCCAGACAGTTATGAACCATCACCCAGGTTTCTCCAGAGAATGGCAGACACATCTGAGCTGCTCTGCAGTGACAGTACCCGATGATGTTGAGCACAGAGCAGAAAAGCTAGCAATTACTGGAAGGCATTGCAGTTAGTCAGCGGAGGCTTTTTTGCTCCACTTAAAAGTTTGATGCAGAAGATTCTGGAACTAGTCGGCTAGTACTGGTTTGTCTGATTTCTAGTTTGTGAACAGTTGGATGAATAAGTTAGTGAAGCTATTAATCCATTTACTCTTTGTATCTTGCCTAATTCTGTATCACTCCTGCAGTATGTCTCACTCCTGATACCCTGTGTAACATCAGAAACAGAATGAAGAGGAGACATTTCGGCACCTCAAGTCTGCTCCACAATTCAATAATATCATGGCCGATATGATCTTGGCTTCAACTCCATTTTCATGCGTCCCTTAATTCTTGGCGCCTCTATAGTTCAAAAATCTATCTCAGCCTTGAATATAATCAATGACTCAACGTCCACCATTTCAATCGTGGTCTTCGAGAAGAGAGTTGAATAATAATCTGAAGAGAAAAATATCTGAAGGGTTATAGGGAAAAGACGGAGGTTTGGGATGGGTGTGTTGCTCCTGTAACAAGCTTGGTCTGAATGGTCTTCGTCTGTGCTTTAATCATTCTAAATTCTGTGATTCTAGAAATATCTCTCCTCCTAGAAAAAGGCCTAAACTGGACACAGTACTCTTGATGTTGTCTCACTAACACCCTGAACAGCTGTAGATAAACCTCCCCATTTTTATACCCCATCTCCCTTGTAACTGAGGCCAACATTCCATCTGCCTTCTTATTTATTTACTGTACCTGCATTCTAACCGTTTATATTGCATTTATTTCACTCTGTATAATTCACCTCACTCCATGTCATTCCTCCTCCTGCAGGAATATTGTTGTTTTGATCAAGCACAGGAGATTTCCTGCAGTGTTCTGGAGCCGATCGCTCAGCAAATAACAGTGTTGGGCCTGTTCATGATTACCTTGTGGTTTGAGGGAGTTTGCTGTTCACAAATTGACAACTCAGGTTCTTACATTGCAGCGGTGACTACACTTCAAAAGTTGCTGCTGCTGCTGTGAAATATTCTGAGGCATTGTGAGTTTAACAGGGTGGGATTTCCCAACCTGAGCACAGGAGAACCTCCGTGGCAGATGTGGCAAACCAACCAATAATCCATTGACTTTGGCGGGACTGGAAGATCCTCCCAGCAGCAGGAACTGGAAAATACTACCCTTTGCATCAAATGTGGCCATCGGATCTGACACACAAGAGTTAAGAGCAGGAATAAGCCATTCAGCCTCTTGGGCCTGCTCTGTCATTCATATCCATCCGGTCAGTCCCAGTCCGCCACCAAAACCACGAGTTCCTTGTCAAATCATTGACTGTCTCTGTTTCCCTTCATGGCAGCAAGTTCCAGGCCGTTACTAATCACTGCATAAAAACTTTTTCCTCACGGTCCCTGCCTGCGCCACCCCCGCCCCCCCCACCCCCACCCCCCTCCGCCCCCCCCGCCCCCCCACCCCCCCCCCGCCCCCCACAACCCCCCTCCACCCCTGCCCCCCCCACCCCCCTCCACCCCCGCACCACCCCCCCCCCCCCACCCCCACCCCCACCCCCCACTCAATGCACAAAACTTTGAATATTTGTCCCCCTAGTCCCTTAGCTCATTGGTTAATAGGAAAAGTTTTTTGTTCTCTATCTTATCGAATCTAGTCATAATCTTGTAGAACTCAATCAAATCTCCCCTCAATCTCCAAGGAGAATAACCCCAACTTCTCCAATCTAAACCTGTAGCTAACCTTCCCATCTCTGGAATCATTCTGGTAAATCTCTCTCCGCACCCTCTCAAGGACCCTCACTCACATCCTTCAGAACTGGACACAGTACCCTGGCTGTGGCCTAACTAGAACTTTACAGCCGGCCAGCAGAGCTTCCCTGTAGTAAAAAGGGCGATAGTTAGTCTATGTTGTAGTGCTGTAGTAGCTCTTTCTGATACCTGGTATGGAAGTGCTGGGTTCTCAATGACTGGTGACCAAGGACTTGTAATGATACTTCATTCACTCGAGTAGCTGCTCAATGCTGTACACTAGCCACGCGCCCACGGAGAACTTCAGGGAGAGAACTCCCGGGAGAACTCACCCGCCTCAGTCATATCATCACATGGCCACACAGTCCACACTTAGTTAGATATTTTGTTGCAGAACAGCTTCTTGTTCATTACAAGCCCTCAATTCTTCACTGTTTCCTTTGGTTACCCAGTGTACAAAGGTCAGCATGGAATGGATTGGGCCTACGTTCTCTTCGAAAAACAAGAGGTGATTTTATCGAAACATTATCCAATAAAAACGGGGAGATAAGAACACTGGTCAGAGCTATTTTGTTCCTATTGGGAAGGTTCTAGAAGGTTCTGTAGGGTAGATGCTGAGGGGATGTTTTTCCAGGTGAGAGAATCATCATGAGGGTAAGAGATGGTTTGAAGAATTGGTTGGATTGAGAAAAGAACCTTCTTCACACAAACTGTTTGGAATCTTTGGAATTCTCTCACGCTGAGAGATCCTGATTCAGGGCTGTTGTTCCGAAATAGGAAATTGCTGCTTTTGGGGTTTTTTTTTGTATCTGCGGTGTTTGAATTGTACAGGGTGGGGGAGAAACGATTCATAACTCAGAAATTAATGGGTGAGGGGAGGTTTACTGGAAAAGGAGGAGAGAAACAGTCTTTTATCAAAAGAGAAAATATTGCTTTGAGAATCTGATGTCTTCTTTACTGCCTGTATTAAGGATTTAGTGTCAGCATCACCTTTTGAATAAAGAATGCTTGTACAGTCACTGTTATATACTGACAATCTCCTCTGGTTTTGATGTATTTGTATAATGTGGCTATTTGATAATTCTCACTGCTATAACTAAATATTTTCTCCCTGTACATGTTTAAATGCTGTAGTTTTTTTAACAATAAAGTTTTCAAAATTCTGTGAAGGTAATGATTTGATTAGCTGAGCAGTTGATTTGAAATGATACAGTAAGTTTTGATAAGATGCTCAGTTCCAGCAGAGATTATAGTTTATTTTTAATGAAAACCTGCTCTGAAAAAGGTTCCAAAACTCCTCCTCTGCTTCAGAATGGAATTTTAGAATCCTGTCTGGTTGATTATTAAATCCTGGAATTTCCCCTCTGGTTTGGATTGAATTTGATGATCACCTGTTGGATTTGGGACTAAATTCTAGAATCCTTTCCAGTTCAGGACTGAGCGCTAGGATCTTATCTGAGGCTCAGGCAACATTCCACAAAGAGGGCACCTGAATTTGCACCCAGTTTTATTAGATCGTAGACGATCAGAGAACCCCTACAGTGCAGAAGGAGGTCATTCGGCCCATCGGGTCTGCACTGACCTCAATCCCACGCAGGCCCTTTTTCCATAACCCATGCATTTACCTTAGCTAGTCCCCCTAACATCAAGGGGCAATTTAGCATGGCAAATCCACCTAACCCACACATCTTTGGACTGTTGGAGGAAACAGGATCACGCAAAAGAAACCCAAACAGACATGGGGAGAATGTGCAGACTCCACACAGACAGACAGTCACCCAAGCCAGGAATTGAACCCGGGTCCCTGGCACTGTGAGGCAGCAGTACTAATCGTGTGCCAGCCTATGGTTACCTGTTATGCTGCCACCAAGGTGAAAAGGATAGACCAAATCTTTTGGTGTTTCGTCCATTTTAAGGTAAGATAAAACCCCTGGGTTGCTGCTAGTTTTAGATCAGGGTTTGTGCAAGAGCTTTAATGCCCAGGTGTCAGATTGTGCCACAGTAATGCCATCTGGCTGGACCAGCAGCTACAAGAATGCCAGTCACAATGGAGGCTTATCGCAATGTTCCCTGCACTCGGTCTGAGATGCTGGACACATTGGAGGCCCATTGCAATGTCTCCTGTCAAAGAAAAGTGAAACTTTCCTCCCCGTGGAGAATGTTTTGCAGACAGAGTGGTGGATGCCTGGAAGTGGTGAAAGCAAGCACATTAGCAATGTTCAAAGTGTATCTTGATAGACACATGAACAGGAGGTGAGCAGAGAGATAGAAACCATGCATCGGCACAGGCTTGGTGGGCTGAATGGCCCGTTCCTGTGCTGTATTTTTTTTTGTGTCACCTTGTTTTGACTCCAAACACAGGGCAAGTGAGCTGCCATCACTCAGAGAGGAGTCAGATGTCCACAGAAGTTCTGTGAGGATCTCTGCACTGTCCCCACTACAAGGTTCACCATGGAAAGCTTCTGCAGAAAATGCAGATGTATGGGATTGAGGGTGATTTAGTTAATTGGATCAGGAATTGGCTAGCAGATAGGAGACAGAGGGTGGTGGTTGATGGTAAGTATTCGTCATGGAGTTCGGTTACAAGTGGTGTGCCTCAGGGATCTGTTTTGGGGCCACTGCTGTTTGTAATTTTTATAAATGATCTGGATGAGGGTATAGTTGGGTGGATTAGTAAATTTGCTGATGACACCGAAGTCGGAGGAGTGGTAGATAGTGAGGAGGGGTGTCATAGTTTACAGGGAGACTTGGACAAGTTGCAGAGCTGGGCCGAGAGGTGGCGGATGGAGTTTAATGCAGAAAAGTGTGAGGTAATTCACTTTGGTAGGAATAACAGATGTGTAGAGTATAGGGCTAACAGTAGGACTCTGAATAGTGTTGATGAACAGAGGGATCTAGGTGTATGTGTACATAGATCCCTGAAAGTTGGGAATCAAGTAGATAGGGTTGTTAGGAAGGCATACGGTGTCTTGGCGTTTATTGGTAGGGGGATTGAATTTAGGAGCCGCAACATCATATTGCAACTGTACAAAACTCTGGTGCGGCCGCACTTGGAGTACTGTGTGCAGTTCTGGTCCCCACATTATAGGAAGGATGTGGAGGCATTGGAGAGGGTGCAGAGGAGGTTTACCAGGATGTTGCCTGGTATGGAGGGAAGGTCCTATGAGGAGAGACTGAGGGATTTGAGGTTGTTTTCGTTAGAAAGAAGGCGGCTAAGAGGGGACCTTATTGAAACATATAAGATGATTAGAGGTTTAGATAGGGTGGACAGTGATAGCCTTTTTCCTCAGACTCCTCAGCCTCATCCCCTTTAACGTCCTCCTCACCTGTCGCTCCTCCATTTCTTCCTCAGGCAGTTCCTTCCACTGTTACAGGTTAAGGCTCAGGCTCTGCAGGGTGCAGTAAGTGACTTTGGTGCATGACACTATCTACAGATTGTATTGCAGAACTCCACCTGACCAGTCCCAGCACTGGAACCTCATCCTCAGCACTCCTATGGTCTGCTCCACGAACCTCATTGTGACGTGTCTCAGCTGCTCACTGTGGCCTCTGCACAGGCATCATCAGCCTCCTCCTCGATGGGTCGCCCTTGTCCCTGAAGAGCAATCCTGCAGCCTCTGTGAACCATTAAACATGTCAGGAATCTGAGAGCGGTTCAGAATGTAGGAACTTGGAACCTCACTAGGAATTGACCACACACTTGCAAGATACATTTGGTGTGGTCACATTTAGCAAGTGGAAGCTCTTACAGTTCACATGGTTGACAGCTTGATGCTTATGGAGCTCCAAGTACTACGTGAGTGCAGCCCTGTGCCATGGAAAACCAGAGATTAGTGCACATCCTATTACTCTTGCATCCTGGCCTGCCAGATTCCAGTTGAAATGGACAAAGTTGTGTGCCCTTGTCCAAGATGGTGCCAGTCATCTCCTGGATGGTCTCATGTGCAGAGGTTATCTGTGGAGCCACTGCTGTAAAAACTGAGTGCCACAGTCACTATCGGTGACACTGCCTGCAGATACCCTCCAGGTGCCTGTGGTACCAAATCAACAGCCGGTGGCAGATGTGGCAGAATGCAAGCAGGCTTTTTCCACTGAGGCTAGGGGAGAAAAAAACTAGAGGACATGGGTTAAGGGTGAAGGGGGAAAGTTTAAAGGGAATATTAGGGGGGGCTTTTTCACACAGAGAGTGGTGGGAGTGTGGAATGAGCTGCCAGATGAAGTGGTAAATGCAGACTCACTTTTAACATTAAGAAAAGCTTGAATGGGTACATGGATGAGAGGGGAGGGGAGTGGAGGGATATGGTCCGGGTGCAGGCCAGTGGGACTAGGCAGAAAAATTGTTTGGCACAGATAAGAAGGACCAAAAAGCCTGTTTCCGTGCTGTAATGTTCTATGGTTCTATGTGCCCAACCAGTTCCCCGGGTATGTGTAGTCTTTGATGACACTGCTTCTTGGATATGTGGGGGTATATCAGGCAGCGTTTGTAGACTCTGAGTCTAGTAACGTACCTCCGAGTGACGGCTGTGCAACCCACACATGGTGCCTGTAAAATGTTGACGGGGGTGTGTAGCCGGTGGGCCAGCAGTGAGCACATTGCTGGTGGCACAATGCCATGGTGTAGGAGTCCATGCGTTAGTCCTGTCTGCAGGTGGCTGTATAATTCAGCCATAAGTATCTCCATGAGATGGGAAGTTGCACAATTGTGAGATCATTGGTCAAGAATGAGTTTGAGTAGGTGGTAAATATCAATTTCAACAATAGCAAAGAGGAAATAGTTTGTGGAGCGCAGAGGTGGTTTAAAGTTAGCCAAAATATTTCTCAACAGTTTACATGTGGTGCCACTGAATAAATAACCTGATCATGTCACTAACTTAAACAATTAATTCTTTTATTAACACAAATGTCTCTTCATGTGCATGATTCAGAAAACCAGTTTGTTCCATCTCTGCCTGACTCTTCTCAGTCCCAAATCTCCCAAAAAGGCATGTCCAATTGTCCCCTCAGAGGGGAGAGGAGGTGGGGGGGGGCACGCACTAAATCTTTACTGCACTAATTAACAGCCCCCCTTGTGACGTGTTGAGAGATTCTCATTGGGTCAGATTTCTGTATTTGCAGTTTTCTGTGTTACAATATTTCATACAGAACACAGATTAAGCTGCATCTCTTAAAAGGGGCCATTGATGTGGCTGTTGGCAATGTTGCAACGATTCTGGTCATTATCCTGTGGAAGAATCACTGTGGCAGAATGAGTGCAAAGAAGAGGCTGAATGTAAAGCCAGTGGTGGTGGCACAGCCTGGTACCTATGAGCAGCCCATCACAGGTGTTAGCAGATGCCCTCAGTGACCAGTGGGTAATTAACTGATTGTCAGCGAGGCTCCGTCCCTTTAAGTGTGAAGAATCTACTGGAGAATTTGCAGCACTTCAGACCCAACACTGCCACTGGGACCTGTGGTCATTGTTGGTACTGCAGCGGACCAGACCCAGCAAAGATGGAGCAGGTTCTAGAACCAAAGTGATGTTGGGCTCTTGTCAGAGCTAGTCAGGCAGGCACTGGCGGGCTGAGGGGTGGGAGGCAGTGGGGCCAGTGTTCCAGCAGTGCAGCCCATGGGCCACAGGGTGTCCAATCAGAAGGGACATCCTCCATAAGCAGGTAGATAGCTTTTACAGGTTGGCCTCTCTGCATGATGGAGCACCCCCCATGCCCCCCATCCACTGCTGACATTCTAAAAGTGTTGGCGGGAAGATTCTCCTCAGCATTGTTGGGAGGTAGGAAGGTGATGGCCACTCCACCAGTTTTCCCACTTGGTTCTACATCACTGCAGCGCTGCTTCCCAGTCTGCTCGGATGAAACTCAGTCCAGGTCCTTTTAGGAGAGATGGAAAGGAGAGAGGATGTTTATTCTCAGATGCAGGACTGGGTCTGGCATGGATATCTGGCAGACACTCTTCAGACACATGCACACCAGGCAAAGACAATGGCAGAGATCAGTGGCAGGAGTGTCGTCCCGAGGATACTGGATAGGAAACTTGCGCTTACTTCCTACTATTCAACCATGGCCCAATATACAGTTCAACATTCATTGACAAACTTCCTTCTTTCCTCCAGAAGGTGGTGCACAACTGGAGGCAGCAGGAAGTAATTTGAGTGGGAGAAGATAAGAGGCAATATGGTAGCACGGTGGCTAGCACTGCTGCTTCACAATGCCAGGGACCTGGGTTCAGTTCCCGGCTGGGTCACTGTCAGCGTGGAGTTTGCATGTTCTCTCCATGTCTGTGTGGGTTTCCCCTGGGTGCTCCAGTTTCGTCCCACAGTCTGAAAGATGTGCTGGTTAGGTGCAGTGACCTGAATAGGTGCTGGACTGTGGCGACTAGGGGAATTTCACAGTAATTTCATTGCAGTGTTAATGTAAGCCTTACTTATGACTAATAAACTTTAATTTTATATTTCTATAGATTCAAACTCCCAGAGGCGAGAGTGCTGAACATTATTGGAATGGTTCATGCTGAGGGTGTGACAGACCCAATGCCATAGAATCCCTACAGTGCAGGGGACCATTCAGCCCATTGAGTCTGCACCAACTCTTTGAAACAGCATCCCACCCAGGCTCTATCCCCCTAACCCCACATATTTACCCCATGAATTCCCCTAACTTACAAATCTTGGGACACTAAGGGGCAATTTAGCAAGGCCAATCTGCTAAACCTGCACATCTTTGGAATTTGGGTGGAAGCCAGAGCACCTGGAGGAAACCCATTCAGACACAGAGAGAAAGTGTAAACTCCACACAGACAGTGACCCAAGGCCAGAATCAAACCCAGGTCCCTGGTGCTGTGAAGCAGCAGTGCTAACCACTATACCATTGTGCCAATTAGAGATTACAGTATTCACATATTTAATCATTTTCATCTCCTCATCCCACCTCTCCCTCATTCCTCTATCTATCCTGATCTACAGACTGCAGATGTCACAAGCATCACTCCTTATGCTCTCTTCTGTCCTGGCCAAAGGACAATCCTTTTCTCATTCTTATTCCTGACAGTCAAGAACCAAAAGCTGTCCAGGCAGGGGGAGAATAGCAAGAAGACAGTGAAGGTGAAAGATCACCATCCCTCAGTTTGGTAATTGCAGCCACTAACTCAAATAGTGATACCGGGTGTAGTTTACAAGACGACAGAGAGGCAGGAGTGACCATAGTGAGGCACTGGGCATAAGTACACTGACACCATAGTAAAGGGGTAAGGTTAGTTCAGGCTGAAGTGCCTGCTCCCTCTTCCAGTAGCTTGTCCTGCTCTGTGTTGCCTCCGTTCATTCTCCCAGTCATATTCCATGCAAAGATAAAGCCTTCATTTGTGCACAAGCCTTTAGGTCAACTAAACATTACTTCGGCACCAGCCCACTCCCGGAAGGCCATCAAAACTTTAAACATGAAAAGAAAAGTCTCCAAAATACTCCCAGTTACAGCAACAAACAGCAATAATCCAGCAATGAACTTGAAAATAGTTCAACACTTTTTTAAAGAGTCGGATGCGGAATGTTGAATTTGTGTTAAGCTTTGCCAGATTGTGAGAGGCTGGAGTCTGAAATTATAAAGTGACATTGCTGCTGATATTTCACATTGACCAATGATCCTTCAGCTCTGCAAGATGCCCAGAGACAAAGCTCTTCACAAACATAAGGTCACTTCCTATTGGAGGTTATGTTCAGGGTCCAAACAAAGAAAAATCTATCCAATTTCACTCCACTTTACCAGGATAAAAGTTTGAGATTGTTTGAAATTTGCAAAACAGAAGTGTTCATCGCCATGTCTCTCTCTTCAGCTACGTTTCATCTTACAATGGGTTTTTTCCAATGAGAAATATCCTAACTATACTTTTCACATTTGATAGAACATCTGATTCGCTTAACGTTTCCACTTCAAGTCTTGCTTCTCAGGGATGCTGCTGTCACGTTCAGTGAGGAGTCACTGTAACATTTCATTTATTGTGCTCAAGCTGTGGAGTGAGACTTGAACCCATAATCTTCGAGTACAGAGGTGTAAGTGCCACAAACTGAGACATGGTCGACAGTTTCAGCATATTGTCCTCAATTTTCCCTTTTCCAAAGTAAGGTGACTCTTTCTATCCAAATTCTCTTGCACCAGTTCCTTTTTCAATCCCAAAAAGTTCCACTGTATCCATCCTGACCTGAACTCCCTCATCAGCAGAATGAGAACTGAGACACCCATAATATCACATTGTCTAAATCTTGAATAACTGGATTTATATCATCCGACCATTTGTATTCAAAACTCCCATTGAGCGAAACACAATGTGGTAGACTTGCTCTGTGGCCTGATCAGGCTCCTGTGCCCAAGGGCCAGGCCTAGTCTGTCTGAATGTTTCGTCCCTGAAGCCAGCTTTTCAGGCAGCCAGGAAATCAATTTTGTTCAACTGCTCCCAGCCCTGAGCAGAACGGAATGAAGAACACATGAAATTGTATCACAAAAGCAAAACACTGCGGATACTGGAAATCCGATATACAGACAGAAAATGTTGGAAATCACTCAGGTAACCTCTGCCAAGAGAGAAATGGGGTTAACTTTGAGTTGACTTCTCATCAGAACCAGGCCCATCTTTTTGACTTGACCCATCACCTTTTGCCTACAGCACCATTCCTTTTCTCTTTCACTCACTCCTGTCACTCATAATGAAATCTGTCAGTATAAACCTGCCATGCTGTCATCATACTGTCCCAGACTGGGCATGTCAATTTTACATGAGCAGCTCCCGTTATAGTTGCTGACATGTGTATTTGATAAATGCAAAAGTTGACAGGAGGTGTGTGAAAATGTTGAATGTTTAATGATATGACGATAGTTTTGTTTTAGCCTATACCAATGCCCCTACCATGCTGGATCTGTTGTTGTTGTTACACTTTCCTGAGGAGATAGCCCAGTATTTAAACATTAATCTGCCTGCAATCCCTCATTCCCAACTTCTTGGTGAATCGCATTGTGTTGTGCATTTTGAGGCCCTTGAGGTTTTATTAAAATCACTACAGCAACTTCAAAAAAATCAAAAACATTTCTTACAATTCTGTTTCGTGTCTCCATTCTGTTGCAGTAAACAGAGTCTTCTAAACATTTAATGACATCAATGTTGATATTCCAGTTCCAACCCCTAAGCACGCCACATCTGTGTTTGAAGTCTCCATAATGGTTTGTTTAGTGTTTAAGGTCAGATATATATCTGTGATTCTGTGCTCTCCCACACAGGAATATTGAGGTGTGGGAACCAAACTATTTCTGTTACAGACATTAAGGACAGTTTCAGCACACATTAGTCACAAATATCACCTTTAAACATTCCTAAAGCAGGTAGTTCTCACCTTCACTTATTAAAGATCCATCTAAACTGTCATTTAAATTATTTTGGGTGACACTAAGTAAAGCTCCCTCTCCACTGTCCCATCAGAAACTCCCAAGACAGATTAAATACTCAGCAAAACTCCTGCCATACTGGCCTGTCAATCAGATGCAAGACCATTATAGCACAGGTTTGGTACAAAGTATCGATGAAAGACAGAAAACTAGTGGTGAACAATTTTTCTGACTGAAGGAAAGTATTGAGTGGTGATTGCCAAGGTTCAATGTCAGGATCATGGTTCTATATAAATATCAAAACAATCTAGATATAAATGAGCTGGACTTGGGTATGGAGGAAAAGCAGTAAATAGAATCCCTACAGTAAAGAAAGAGGCCATTCAGCCCATTGAATGAAACCGGAAAGTGTAGTAAACAATGAGGGGACAGTAACAGACATCAGGAGGGCTTTGGGAATGAGCCATCATGTGCCAGCAAGAATGTGGAGAGTAAGTGAAACAACAGTGTTAAAAGAGGGTTCAGAGGCAGACAGATCTGGAGTGGGACATACACAGATAGCTGAAGATGAAAATTCAAGTTGACAAGGCATTTAACATCCTTGGTTTTATTAACAATGGAACAGAGTATAAAAGCAAAAAGTTATTCTTTGCATTTATAAACAAGGAACAGAAGAAAATTACAGCACAGGAACAAGCTCTTTGGCCCTCAAAACCTGCACTGACCATACTGCCCGATTGAACCCTTTATCCCTATCCTATTCATGTATTTGTCAAGACGCCTCTTAAAAGTCACTATTGTATCCGCTTCCACTACCTCCCCTGACAGTGAGTTCCAGGCATCCACTACCCTCTAAAAAATCTGCCTCGAACATCTCCTTTAAATCTTGCCCCTCGCACCTTAAACTTGTGCCCCCTACTAATTGACTCTTCCACCCTGGGAAAAAAACTTCTGACTATCCAATCTGTCCATGCCTCTCATTATCTTGTAGACTTCTATCAGGTCTCCCTTCAACCTCCATCATTCTAGTGAGAACAAACCAAGTTTCTCCAACCTCTCCTGATAGCTAATGCCCTCCATATCAGGCAACATCCTGGGTAATCTTTTCTGTACCTTCTCCAAAGTCTCCACACCCTTCTGGTAGTGTGGCGACCAGAATTGAACACTATATTCTCAGTGCAGCCTAACTAAGGTTCTATAAAGCTGCAACGTGACTCGCCAATTTTTAAACCCAATACCCCGGCCGATGAAGGCAAGCATGCCGTATGCCTTCTTGACTACCTTCTCCACCTGCATTGTCTCTTTCAGTGACCTGTGTACCTGTACACCCAGATCCCTTTGCCTATCAATACTCTTAAGGGTTCTGCCATTTACTGTATATTTCCTATCTGTATTAGATCTTCCAAAATGCATTACCTCAGATTTGTCCAGATTAAACTCCATCTGCCATCTCTCTGCCCAACTGATCTATATCCGGCTGTATCCTCTGATAGTCCTCATCGCTAACTGCTAATCCATCAATCTTTGTGTCATCTGCAAACTTACTAGTCAAACCAGTTACAATTTCCTCCAACACATATATATTACAAACAGCAAAGGTCTGAGCACTGATCCCTGAGGAACGCCATTTGTCACAGCCCTCCATTCAGAAACACACCCTTCCACTGTTACCCACTATCTTCTTTGACTGAGCCAGTTTTGTATCCACCTTGCCACCTCTGATCCCATGCGACTTCAACTTCTGCACCAGTCTGCCATGAGGGACCTTGTCAAAGGCCTTACTGAAGTCCATAGAGTTGAAAAGCACTAGTTCAGCCTCATTGTGGCCAGTTCTGGGTGCTGTACTTTTGGAAAGATAGCAGGATCTATGAGAGATTGCCGGGGAGATTAACAAGATCGGTACCAGAGATAGAAGACTACAGTTACCTGTCTGGGAGTGGAGAGAGGGATAATCACAGGTTAAAGAGGTGTGAATTGTTTCAAGCTAGGACAGTTAGTAAGATCTTGCAAGCCCAGGCCAAATGGAAGGGGGGGGGGGGGTGGGTATGGTGGTGGGGGGGTGGGTGTTGTGTATAGTGTGACATGAACCCAAGATTCCAGTTGACACCATCTTCATGTGTGTGGAACTTGGCTATCAGTTTCTGCTCGGCGACCCTCGTGTGTCTTGAAGGCCGCCTTGGAGGACGCTTACCCAGAAAATCGGAGGCTGAATGCTCTTGAAGGCTGAAGTGTTCCCCGATCGGAAGGGAACACTCCTGTCTGGTGATTTCCGTGGGGTCTCCAAGGTAGCCTTCAAGACGCGCAACAATGCAGAGTCGCTGAGAAGAAACTAACAGTCAAGTTCCACTCACAAGGACGGCCTCAACCGGGATCTTGGGTTCATATCACACTATCTGTAACCCCAACCATGTGGCCTGGGCTTGCAAAATCTCACTAACTGTCCTGGCTTGAGACAATTCATACCTCTTTAACCTGTGATTATCCCTTTCTCCACTTGCATTGTCTGTACCTGGAAAGACTTGATTACCTGTAAACACTCACATTCCAACAACCATCTTGCAATTGTGTGTTTTATCTATAAGCCATCTTTGTGAAACCTACCTCTCCACTCACCTGATGAAGGAGCAGTGCTTCAAAAGCTCATGATTCCAAATAAACCTGTTGGACTTTAACCTGGTGTTATGAGACTTCTTAAAGTATTTCAGAGCAATGAAGCTGCCATACCCCTGATCTGCTCTCTGACTCCAGTCCACATCATGTGATAATGATATCACAATAAACCATTCAGTTATAAAGCAATCACCATATAGAATGCAGATCACCATATTCTCAGGGCAGCTAGGAACATACAAAATCAAACCCTTGTTGTCTTTTGGCAACAGTAGAAGCTTGAAAAGCATGATGGGAGATTATGCTAACTTCACGAAAACCAACAGAACAATTCCTGTTAAAGGAAGAAGGAAAACCAGACAGGCAGCCTTGGTGACCTTGGTAGCTACAATCATCATAAAATAAGACTGATAAGAACAAAAATGGAATCAGGCATCTCCTGATTACACGGCCCTGGACAAATTAGCTCTGAATCAGAAAGGTCTTAAACAAGGAATGCATCAAACAGCTTTTAAGGTTGGAGAAAGAATATAAGTAAAGGAAGATTGGAAACATCAGCGTAAAGACTCGAGGCCCACCAATGCAAAGAGAGGACTCTTGAGTTTGGAACTCAGAGAAGACCCCGCACTCACTGGAGTGAACCTGGACAGTTCGTCACACGTGGATAATGTTTAGGTTCTAGTCATAAGGTTAAGGTGTAATGGAAACCATATTAATATGTAAGTTGTGTTCTTATCAAAGAATTGAAGATTGCAAATAAAGAATAAGTTGTATTTGAATTTTGTTTGAGTATCAGTCCTTTGTAAAGCAAGAGGGTCAACTCATCCTAAGTTCCAAGACCCTCTCCCCATCTGTCCCACTCTACTCCATTGATCCCCTCCCCCATTCACCACTTTTCTCTAAACTTACCATCTGCCAATCCCACCCTCACTCTAACATCCAATATGCTCTCCCCACTACACACTTTCACCGCCCCCCCATAATCCTCCATCAGTGTCTTATCCTTCCATCATCTCTGCTGTTCCCCAATTCCCAAACTCCTGCCCACTCTTTGCTTCTCCCTCTCTCCCCAGCCTCCCTCAACATCTCTAATTCCTGCTCTACTCTCTCCTGTTCTCCCCAACTTCTCTCCATGCTCTAACCCAACTCTTGCACACCATCTTACCTCTTCCCATCCCATCTTCTCTCTCACATCCACCACTATTCTGTTGTGCTGATTTAAATAAAGCTCTCTAAAAGCAGCTAGGATCAGCATGGAGCCATCAATGAGGTCAGTTCCATTGTTTCCAAGGAAACAGTTGCGTCGTCCCTGCTCTAGGTCTCTTATCTCTGTGTTTGAATCTTCAAAATTGCAGAGGTGAGAGATTGGTGTTGCTCTCAGTGTCGGTAGATCTCCCAAGTCCTGGTGCCTGTTGGTTCTTGCATAGTCCAGCCAGAGTGGGGAGCAGCACAGCTGTCAACAATCCAAGACTGTCTTCTAAGACTTAAAGATTCACCTCCAGAACATTGTGATGGGTAAAATCCATGACAAAAACCACACAGGATCATTAAAAAATATTGGGGTTGGGGTAGGGTGATGAGTTATTCAGTCACTGATCAAGAATCATCCAAGTAGGTAATGAAATGTCTTATTGGCTTTCCAATTGATGTGGGAAGGTGGTGAGGCATGAGAATGGAAGCACTGGATGACCAATGGCATGAGTTTAAATGTCACATGACAATGCCACTTCCAATATGTCCAGCTTGACCCCAAACTCCAGGGAGAGACATCAAACACATCAGTGCTCCCAATCCATACCTTACCCATCACCTGGGTAAACCTCCCCGGACACTCATGAACATCAGTTAGGTCAATAGCTCAGTAGGCGACGATATTTTCCCCAAAACTAGTTCACCAAATATTTAGCTTAATTTAGCTAGATCCAAAGAATGAATTTCAGTGGATTCCAAGAGTGCTAGCAGATTTTGTAAACAAACCAGGAATGACATTGTATATTTGTAATAATTCTGTCCTAACTGTGAGATTGTGGGATGAATATTTACACTTTGAAACATCCTCTTAAAAAGTGACCTTTGAGAAAATAAAATCATTCCCATTTGCATTGAGGGGAATAGCATCATAAAATCTGGATAATATTTCACACAAATGATGGTTTATGTCTAGTGGAAGATAAAAATTATTTTTGTGTAATGAACTATCCACTGCCCAAAAGCCCTGATTTCCTCAGAATTGCAAACAATTCAAACAATAATAATAATGCTGACAGATCGGTACAAATAGCAGGTTGTCCCTGATTGTGAAACAAGTGATATGGAGACTCAACCAACACCACCCATTATGGAAGAGAAACTCCAACATGTGGCTTAGGATCCTAGAAACATAGAAACTAAGAGCAGGAATAGGCCACTCGGCCCTTAAAGTCTGCTCCGTCATTCAGTATGATCATCCAAATCAACAACCTGCTCCCACTCTGCAGTCTCACTGATGTCTACAGGGTTTTGGGTGCTCTGTCCTCTCTTCCACCTGGGAACATGCCACACGGACCAGCTTGGAGTAATTAGAATTCCCAATGGCTTTATATGATTCATTTTCAGTTTCAAAAATAAAATTGAACAATGCTGTTGAAAAGAACCAGATATTTTACTGTAAAATGCTCTTTTCTCATGACTTAAGTTTTATTTGTTGATGTGCTCCTTCGTTGCTGTGGTCTGTCAAAAGATACTTTTTCTTGAAATGGAAATTCAGCTACTAGAATTGTGAGCCTGTAATCTTGGGACCTAACCTCTTTCCTGAACTGGAATGTTGATCTCTAATATGTACCGGCTGGTTTTAGATAGCAATCTAGGTTATTGTTGAGCTGTTTAATTAAATGTTTTCCTGTGTGGTGTTACCCTGGCAGCACTGTAGTCACCAGTTCTTAGTATGGGAATTGCTGCTTCAGTTGGCATTTTTTTGTACGTGTGCACTACAATTAAAATAGTAAATTCTTAGTATTGTTCTTGAGTGGTTAAGGTAAAATATTTCACCACCTGGAATGATTTGGCTTTTCTCTTGTTGCCCTCCCTGGCAATATTAATTCTCAGGGCTGCAGTGCCAATGTAGCTTAGCCATATAAGAACATAAGAACTATAAGCAGGAGTCGGCCATCTGGCCCCTCGAGTCTGCTCCGCCATTCAGTAAGAACATGGCTGATCTTTTTGTGCATAACCCTTAATTCCTTTACTGTTCAAAAAATTATCTGTCCTTGCCTTAAAAACATTCAATAAGGTAGCCTCAGTTGCTTCACTGGGCAGGGAATTCCACAGATTCACAAACCTTTTGTGTGAAGAAGTTCCCCTCAGTTCTAAATCTGCTTCCCCTTATTTTGAGGCTCTGCCCCCTAGTTCTAGTTTCACCCTCCAGTGGAAACAATTTCCCTGCTTCTATCTTATCTATTCCCTTCATAATCTTATATGTTTCTATAAGATCTCCCCTCTTTCTTCTGAATTCCAATGAACATAATTCCACTCTATTCAGTCTCTCCTCATAAGCCAACGCTCTGAACTCAGGAATCGACCTAGTGAATCTCCTCTGCACCTCCTCCAGTGCCAGTATATCCCTTCTCAAGTAAGGGGACCAAAGCTGTACGCAGTACTCCAGGCGTGGCCTCACTAGCACCTTATACAGGTGCAACGTAACCTCACTGTTTTTAAACTCTATCCTTCTAGCAATGAAGGACAAAATTCCATTTGCCTTCTTAATTAACCTGTAACAGCAAACCCATTCCTTGAGATTCCTGCATAAGGACATCCAGGTCCCTCTGCACAGCAGCATGATGCAATTTTTTAACCTTTTAAATAATCATTCAGTTTGCTGTTATTCCAAGCAAAATGGCTGACTTCACATTTACCAACATTGTACTGCATCTGCCAGACCCTCGCCCACTCACTTAAACTATCTATATCCCTTTGCAGACTTTCAGCATCCTCTGCACGCTTTGCTCTGCCACTCATCTTAGTGTCCTCTGTGAATTTTGATACACTACACTTGGTCCCCAACACCAAATCATCTATGTAAATCGTAAACAACTGCAGCCCCAAACTGATCCTTGAGGCACATCACTAGTCACTGATCGCCAACCAGAAAAACATCCATTTACCCCTATTCTTTGCTTTTTGTTACTTAACTAATCCTCTATCCATGCTAGTATGTTAACTGTAACACCATGCATCTTTATCTTATGTAGCAGTCTTTGGTGTGGCACCTTGTCAAATGTCTTCTGGAAATCCAGATACATCACATCTACAGTTTCCCCATTGTCCATATTCTGGGATGAAATGGATGAGGGAGAGAATTTATATAGTGCTGTGATTGGGTTTAGGAAAGACAGGTGATCAGACAGGACACCCTCAGACAGTTGCTCAAGAAATACTCCACCATTGCGAAAATTGGAGTTTGAATTAAAATACTATGAAGTGAAATGAGTGGTGGAATGTGACATTTGAGGTATATAATTTTTTCCCTATATTGTAGCCTGTTCTGGTTTTCTTTAAAAAACTCCTGCTGAGGAAACAGGCACTTGCTAGCGCAGCATCACTATACATGTACAGAAGATATAGAAGTACACTCCTTCAGTGTATACTACAGCTTCCTAGATGGTTGAAAATAATCTCAATGGCCTTAGGGGTGGCTAGACTGAAAGTAACTTTCTATAAATTATTGGTCTGCTTTAATGCCTGTTACTGTTAAATGTGATTTTTTTTTAAGGAAAGTATATATATTTCAGCTGAATTAAATCACCCACTTTTGTCATCTGCTTTTGGCTGAATTGATGGGGGGTAGAGGACCTGAAAATTCCTATTGGATTGTCAAGTTCTCCCTATTATCCTAACTATACATTGTAATATTTTTCATCTCTCTGCATCCCTAATACTTTCGCCATTCAAATAAATTATTCCAAGCATTTGAAAGTTCTATGGGCAATTCTTCCTAATGTATTTTTAAAACACATTGAAGTTAACTAATGAAAATAAGTTGAATTTAACGAGGCATGACAATGCAATCTGTCTAGCGACAGCAGTACCCGAATTTCAAAAGATGTAACTTTCCCCAAAAACAAGATTAGCAGGCATCTAGACACAACCAGGTTTAAATTGCCCTATTAGGAAACAGCTTACCTAGATGAGTGAGCTATCAGTGAAGGTATACGTATGCCAATTTCTAGAGTCAAGAAATTTGATACAAGCAGCCAAATACAGAATGAAGTGTCAGAGGAAAAATGGTATTATTGACAGTACCCTCGAAAGCAGAGAGGACAGGCCCACATCTTGCAGCTGATGAGAGCAGGCCCACATCAGGTCTTTGGCGCCAAGGCAGTGTTGAAACCTTTGTAAAGGCAGTTTAAATATCTTTGCTGTACCAGGGGAAAAAAAATTCCCAGATTTGGTCGTCAGCCTTGTAATTTGTGTTTACTATAAACTGAACTTGATTTGTAGGTTTATTTAATTTGGATGTTGTTTGGGAAGGAGGAAGTCTTAAGGAGTTCAGGGTTGTAGAAATATTTTGGAACAAGAAGTAATAGCCACACAAACTGGGTGAGTTTAGTGATTCCTATACTTGTCTTAACCCTTTTTATGCGTATTGGTTCTCAATGGTCTTTATACCACAACTGGGTTAGTTGTTCTCACTGAGGTTTCACACAACTCCACCTTAAAATAAAATTTTACACTAACACGAACCACCTTCACCGATAACATCTTTTGTGACAACAGGTACTTGTATTCTTGGCAATAAACTAATTTGCTATTTTTCTGCTAGTCTTCATAGTACATACCTAAATCGTTCTTTGAGTAATTCTTGCCTTTCCTTTCTGTTTTATTGACTTTCTTCAGTATGTAATTGATCTAATTATATATAGAATAGTATTTGGGTCAGATGTTGACTTGAGTCTTAAAGTTTACTGTACATGAATATAAAACCAGATTGCAATATCAAACGGTCATGTCCAGTTTGTCTGAACCAGCTCTAGAAAAATGTAGGTAGTCCTACTTCACTGCTGTTTCCTTGTTGTCCTGTATGAATCCTATCTTCTACAATTTCCT
Source organism: Carcharhinus amblyrhynchos (assembly GCF_965287045.1). Lineage (NCBI taxonomy): Eukaryota > Metazoa > Chordata > Chondrichthyes > Carcharhiniformes > Carcharhinidae > Carcharhinus > Carcharhinus amblyrhynchos. The sequence continues at coordinate 4,102,046 of NC_137337.1, forward strand.
TTTGAAAGCTACAATTCATTCGCTTGTGCAGCACACTCCAGATCCTAACCACTTGCTCTGTTTTCTTTAAAAGATTTCCCTCATGGTTCTGGTTCTTTTGCCATTCACCCTAAATTGATGTTCTCTAGTTCGTGATGTTCTCTAGCAAGTGTGAGGTGGTCCACTTTGGTAGGAAGGACTATTACTTACGTGGCGAAAAACTGCAGTGGGCGATGGTGCAGAGGGACCTCGGGGTCCTTGTGCATGAGTCGCAAAAACCCAGCTTGCAGGTGCAGCAGGTGGTCAGGAAGCCGAATGGGATGCTGGCCTTCATAGCGAGGGGGATTGAATATAAAAGTAGGGAGGTCTTGCTGCAGCTGTACAGGGCACTGGTGAGGCCACAGCTGGAGTACTGTGTGCAGCTTTGGTCGCTGTACTTACGCAAGGATATTTTGGCCTTGGAGGGAGTGCAGAGGAGGTTTACTAGGCTGATACCGGAGTTGAGGGGGTTGAGCTATGAGGAGAGGCTGAATAAACTAGACTTGTACTCGTTTAGAGTTTAGAAGAATGAGGGGAGATCTCATTGAGACATATAAAATGATGAATGGGATGGATAGGACAGAGGTGGAGAGACTCTTCCCGCTCAGAAAGGACAGTAGGACTGGGGGCACAGCCTCAAGATAAAGGGGGGGCGGTTTAGAACGGAGTTGAGGAGGAACTTCTTCACTCAAAGGGTGGTGAATCTCTGGAATTCTCCGCCCATTGAGGTGGTGGAGGCTGCCTCGCTAAATATTTTTAAGACGCGGGTTGATGGGTTTTTGATAAGTGAGGGGATTAAGGGTTATGGGGAGAGGGCGGGAAAGTGGAACTGAGCCACGACAGATCAGCCATGATCTTATTGAATGGCGGGGCAGGCTCGAAGGGCTAGATGGCCTACTCCTGCTCCTATTTCTTATGTTCTTATGTTAACACTCAAGATCCATCAGGCTACTGACATCACATGAATAAGGATATAGAATCTTATATTACAGAGGGAGGCCATCGAGTCTCCCAAGTCTCTGAAAGAGTTACCATTTAATCCCAGTCCCTTGCTCTTTTCCTTACACACCTATAATTTATTTTTCCCTTTTTAGCTATTTATCCAATTCCCTTTTGGAAGAAACCCTGAACCCTTTCAGATAGTTACATTGCAAGCCATGTTTCTGTTAAGGATCTGTACTTGACGGGTCAGAGGCTGTAAGGTGCCAGACAGTAGGCACAACATGAGTTGAAAATGGGATGACAAGTTTGTAGCATCAAATGTTAATACTGGTGTTATTGTCACTTTGACTAATGCATGTTCCGATAATGCTGCAAGGGAGCTAGTAAATGGGAGTCTCCGATGGGTTGTAAGTATAAGGTACACCCAGAAATAACAATCAACCATTTGGAATGTACTCCAACAGGATGACTTTATTATGAAGCACGCCTCACTCTCTCGATATTGAGAGTTCAGGTCTGAAGCATGAGGGGGCAGAATGCATTGTTTCTCCATATGCTTCATCAATCCTCCAGTGCTTAGATCCCAAATAAAGAAATATCAAAGCAAAGGCTCTTTCGAATTAGAATTAATCAACATACAGATTTATGGACTCATGTCTGGCTGCAGCAAGAAGGGGCCTGTGTAGTTTGGAATGTTCCAGTAGTTCCAGAGAGTTCAAGTGTGATTTCAACAAATTATTTTGAAATAGGGGAGATTTTTCCATCTGTTTGTGTTAATAGAGCCAATTGAATTTTTCTCTCTTTCTATTCCAGGAATAGAAATCTAAAAGGATCCTTTTCCCACAAATCCAGGCAATGATCTGTGATTTCCTGTCCTGTGTCATTAACTTTGAATTGTCCATGGGGAGGGTTGAGTTTAGTTCACAGCATTCAGGTTTCACGGTGTATCACAGATACCTTGCCAGATTGCAATGTGTCAGGAGCAGTGTCAGAGGGTGGAAAAGCAGGAACAGGAAAAACATTCAGGCAATCAGATAGGAGTGAGGCAGTGATAGGGAACATGTTGGTGATGGTATAGGGGTGGAATATGGCTGTGCAGTAGTGGAGGGATTGCAATGGGAGACAATTGGTGGGGGTGGGAATGGGTGAAGAAGTTGGACAAGAGTACGGTTAGTGAGTACAATTAGGAACGATTCAGAGGATGGGATTGGTGTGGAAGTCAACCTGTGGATTGCACTGAGAGAAGGATAGAAAATCTGCAGTGGGTTAATGGTTGGACAAACTAAACTGAGAACTAAAGCAAATAGGAAACAAAGTAAGAGTTGGTGACCCTGACCTAATTAAGAAGCAGCCATCAAAGCCAAGAGAAAAACAAGGACAATAAAAAGATGGTAATAATGAAGAAATCTCTTCAGACCAGTTAGAAATACAACAAAATTCAGCAGCAAGCAGTGAAGAAACTGGAGTTGGAGCATGAAGATGTGAATAGAAGGTTAAAGGGATTGAGTGGAAAAGCACAAAACTCAGTAACAAATGTCATACCAAGGAACTCGAGAGAAGCCAAGGAAATCCCAGCTCCTGGTGTTAGGCGAGAGAACTGCTCTTCTCAGAGCGAAGCACATCAAGGATTTAATCCACAGCCTCATGTAGGACATCCTGTATCAATTACTGAAATTATTGTGTTGTTGAAGCAGAAATTATAGCAAAGCTACCATTCACCAGAGACATGTTGGGAATCCTTTAGAGATCCGACCAAATGATCAAACTATCAGTCATGTAAAATATACAACTGAATTTGAGAAATTGGTATTCTGCAGAGAGGCAGAAATTGGCTGGTGTTTGAGGGCACTGAAGAGGACATGACAATGGACAAAGCCAAAGAGAGATCAGTAAGCGATTTAGGAGAATTATCTAATAAATATAAAAAGAACAGCTTCATCAGGCCAGAGTGAGAATTGGGAAGGCAACAATTGGTAAATAAACCTGAGGTAGAACACATTCAGAAACAGGTTGAAGATGTGATTACTGCAGGGAACAAAGAGGCCACTTAAAATTGTCAGTTTGTCTAAGAACACCTCAGAAAGATATCAAAAATGAAAGGAAAAGAATTAAAAAATACCCAGTGCGGGGGATGGAGCTGGAATGGGCTCAGACCAAACTACAACTGGTAGAGACAGTGTGAAAAAAAAAACTTAGGAGCAGGTACTGGAATAAGGAACAATTTGGGTCTAAATAAAAGATTGGTTGATGCAGTAGATGATAGGAAGAGATTGGTCAATGAAGCCACTCAGCTGAAGGAGATGTGCGAGAGAGAACCAGACAATAATACAGGCAGAGAAGGAAACTGAGATCACATACTAGAATAAAGCATCCAAAGAATTGTGAAATTGGAAAGGTGGAGGATAGAAGACAGTAGAGTGGATTTACCCACCTTCTTTCTGCTCTAGTCTGATGCACACTAAGTTCAAATTACAGGTGGTGGAAAGGGTGTGGAAGAGGGGGAGCCTTTCTTTAAAAATAAGTTACATTCACAAAGGCTTTGTTGCTATTTTGACTGAAACCTGAGGTGAGCAGGGGAGAGGAATGCAAGTATTTTTCTCTCCCGTTCCTCTAGTACGGTTGTCAATTTAGTTTGGATGCCTTCCTGGGACTTCCATATCTTAGCCTCGCACCTCAAACCACCCCACCCAGACAGTTTTTATTCAATTCAAAGACAGTGTTCAAAGATAATGTGGAAAACAAGGCGTTTTGTTTAAATGATCTTTTTTCTCCCAAGTTTGAACTTTCAGCAATGACGTGGAAGTAATTCCTAGGGGTCCCATGGCAACCTAGAAGGTTGGGAAATCTATCCTCCGAGCCACTAACACCAGGATCCAGAACCAAGGTATGTGTGAAGTTTCAGTTTTTTAGTGGTCAGGAGAAGCAGGAGCAAGTTAGATAGAATGGGCTAAATCTTCAATGACCCTGCTCCTGGAGTAAAACACTCCAAAAATCAAAGATTAATCTCCAAAATACTGCTGAGTAAAACCCTGGGAGAGAATAAGCAAAGATAAATAATTCTGTTTGATTTTTAATCATTTTCTTTGAACATTGTATTTTTTTTTAGTTAATTTAGTTGGGCAGGAAGTTAAAGATATTTGATAAATGACTCAAGAATGATTTGCCTGCGCAATCAAGAATCAATTTCATGATTAGTCATGGGAAAGTGAGATGCCAAATGAAGTTGGATGTTTCGGGTGGTCTGGAGTATAACCAATCAGAATTGACAAACTCTAAGCTGGTGGAAAGTCTGCGTGCAGCCAAGTAGAGCAAAATCTAAACAAATCAGGCACATATTCCTCCTATTCAAATATTCCTCAAGATCTCCCCCAGTTTATACTGAGAGGAAGAATACAAACAAAGAGAAATAAGTGTCAAAACCACAATAAATAAGAAGGTTCATTTTAGCCAAGACTGAAGTAGGGTTTACAAACAGTGTTATGCATATGTCAACATAGACCCCCTCAAACAGTCTCATCAAGAGCAGTGGAAATCTGTTTGGTTGAGAATTTTGTAGTTTGCAAGACAGGGCTTGGACAGTCATAGAAATTTACAGCATGGAAACGGGCTCTTTGGCCCAATTTGTCAATGCCACCCTTTGCCGCATTTGGCCCATATCCCTCTGTACCCATGTAACTATCTAAATACTTTTTAAAAGACAAAATTGTACCCGCCTCTACTATTACCTCTGGCAGCTTGTTCCAGACACTCACCACCCTTTGTGAGAAAAAATTGCCCCTCTGAACACTTTTGTATCTCTCCCCTCTCACCTTAAACCTATGCCTTCTAGTTTTTGACTCCCCTACCTTTGGGAAAAGATATTGACTATCTAGCTGATCTGTGCCCCTCATTTAATAGACCAGTATAAGATCACCCCTCAGTCTCCTACCCTCCAGAGCAAAAAGTCCCAGTCTATTCAGCCTCTCCTTATAACTCAATCCATCAAATCCCGGTAGCATCCTAGTAAATCTTTTCTGCACAATTTCTAGTTTAATAATATCCTTTCTATAATCGGGCGACCAGAATTGCACACGGTATTCCAAGTGTGGCCTTACCAATGTCTTGTACAACTTCAATAAAACGTCCCAACTCCTGTATTCAATGTTCTGACTAATGAAACCAAGCATGCCGAATGCCTTCTTCACAAGTCACCTGTGTGGACACGGAGCTATGAGCACGTAGCCCTAGATCTCTTTGTTCTCCCCAACACCCTACTAACTGAGTAAGTCCTGCCCTGGTTCAAATCTACCAAAATGCATCACCTCGCATTTATCTAAATTAAACTCCATCTGCAATTTGTCAGCCCACTGGCCCAATTGATCAAGATCCCGCTGCAATTGGAGATAACCTTCCTCACTGTCCACCATGCCACCAATCTTGGTGCCATCTGCAAACTTACTAACCATGTCCCCTATATTCTCATCCAAATCATTAATATAAATGACAAATAACAGTAGACCCAGCACTGATCCCTGAGGCACACTGCTGGTCACATGCCTCCAGTTTGAAAACAACCCTCTACAACCACCCTCTGGCTTCTGTTAAGAAGCTAATTTTGTATCCATTTAGATCCCTCACCCTGGATCCCCTGAGATTTAACTTTATACAACAACCTATCATGCGGTACCTTGTCAAAGTGACAGGAATGTTTTACTGGGTTGCTTGGTCCTCCTGTAACCGATTTGCTCTGAGGCATTTCTGACACAGGCCTATCTGCTTCACTGAATGTCAGCTTCTCTTGGTTGTTGACCTGAGCTATCAATTCAATATTAAAGCAAGGACATAAAACTGCTCTCCTGCGTACTATAATCCATTTCCCCCCACCACCACCCCACCTCCTCCCCACTCACTATGAGGGGAGGCGATGGCTTAGTCGTATTATTGCTAGACTACTAATCCAGAAACTGGATTAATGTTTTGGGGTTCTAGGTTCGAATCCCACCATGGCCGATGGTGGAATTTGAATTCAATAAAAAATATTTTGAATTAAGAATCTACTGATGACCATAAAACCATTATCGATGTTGGAAAAACCCATCTGGTTCACAGATGTCCTTCAGGGCAGGAAATCTGCCATCCTTACCTGGTCTGGTCTACATGTGACTCCTGAGCCACAGCAAGGTGGTTGGCTCTCAACTGCCCTCAAACTAGGCATGGGCAATAATTACTGGCCAATCAGCAACGCCCATGCCCCATGAATGAATAAAAAAACTAAATTCTAGGGCTTGTACACAGGTTGGGAGAGTGTTGCAATGTTGCAAGTGCTGCCTTTTGAATGTACTTCAATCCAAGGCACAATCTCTCCTCTGTGTGAATGTCAAAGATTCTACAGCTGTGTTCTAAAGACAAGCAGGCGAGTTCTCCCTGGTGTCCTGACCAATATTTATCCCTCAATCAACATCACTAAAAAGAGATTATCCTGTCATTATCAGATTGCTATTTGTGGGAACTTGTTGGGTGAAAAATGTCTGTCACATTTCCTGCATTATGAGAAGTAAAATGAATAAAATAAATAGGATATAAATGAATTACTCTGGTGAATGAATCGGAAAAAGACAGTGAAGTATTTCATTGTCTGTAAAGCATTTCAGGATGTCATGAAAATTGCTATAGAAATGTCAGTTCCGTCAAAAGATCGTAAGAAGTAGGAGCAGGAGATACAACCCATCGAGCTTTAACTTGTGATTGTGGCTTTAACTCCACTTTGCTGTCTACCCCTTATGACCCTTGATTTCCAAGAATCTAACTAACTCAGCCTTGGATATATTCAGTAATTGAGTCCCCTCTGCTCCCTGAGGAAGTGAGTTGCAATATCTAATGATCCTCTGAGAGAAATGAAAATAACCCCTATGTCCTGAACTGTGCTCCTGTAGTTCCAGACTTCCCCACAAGGGGAGACATCCTCTTAGCATCCACCCTGTCAAGACCTCTCAGAATCTTAGGTTTCAACGACATCATCTCTCAATCTTCGAAACTCCAATTACAATCAGCCAACATACTCAACCTTTCCTCATAAAACAACCTCTTCATCTCTGGAATCAATGGAGTGAACCTTCTCTGAGCCTGAATATGACTGAAAAGAGAGACCTGCTGCTGAAGCTTTTCATGTTGCACTCAACAGGTCAAACACAAGACTGCCAAATTTCAAACACTCACAATAAGGGTGCTGATGGATGGAGAGTCAACTGACTGGCCATGGTGTTGCCATGAAGAGAGCTATGGGGAAAACAATAGATTCCCCAAGTTCCCAGATAATTCTGAAAGGTGCAAGAACTGAACAGATCCCTTTTGAAAACAGGTGCTTGTGTACGAATGCTTTTCACTTCCAGTAAGCTTAAATAAGCCAAACTACAAACTCAACGGATTATCTTAAACTTTTGTTAATGTAGCTGCTGACAAACTCACAACTGTTTATTAAATCTTGCCCAATCACAGAATTACATCTAACGCTTTGTTTTGGATTTTTTGAGCACCGATTGGTTGAGTTTGGTCTATATCGTGCCGAAACAACATGCTGTTTGATTTAATCAGCTAATTGCTGGGACATTGGGTCTACATACTTGGCATTGTACCAGCTCTGAAATTCACGCACAATGTCGTGTTGTAGGAAAAATGGGACTAATGCAGCATCTTATTGGTAGAAAATACCACTGCATAGTCGTGACGTGAAACAGCTGCTTAAACTATTGTTCAAATTTAACGTAGACTGGTCAGTTTTCAGATTGAAAAGTGGCATCTTTTGTCCAATTGTGAGTTTGCATGACATCCAGAAAACAATGACCTGAACTGGATAATCATTGTCCTGCAGGATACCCTTGCTCTATTAAGGGTATTGAGGATTGAGGGGGGTGGTGTGGTGCATGGACAACCATGTCAGGATGGCAGAGGCTCCATGGCCCAAGGACAAGTCATCAGTGGTAGGGGTCTCCCCTCTGCTGGAGGAGTTTCCAATCGCTGAGGCCTGCCCACTTGGCCTCAGCAAAATTGTTCAATTCTCTTAAACTATATACAACTCTCCGCCATCCCTGCTGAGGCTGAAGAGCTGCCAACCCTCGAATTGGGCCTGGAAAGTCACCTGTCTTTTTTAATTGGCCAAATCCCCTGGCTGTTGGCTCTTTACTGGCAATATCATTGGAGGTTCCCTCATCCCCCAGGATGCTGACCATCCAGGAATCTCCCCCACCAAGACTGATTCCACCCAATAAATGGCTCAGTAAAGAATGAAAGAATTGAGGTGCAACATAATTCTTAACATGAATGCACACAAGATAGGACTGGATGGTTCAGGAACACAGTGATTTCAGGTATACAAGTCTATGTTGGTGGAAGGACAAGTTAAGAAAGTTGTTAAAAAAGACATGAGATGCTTTGCTTTATTAATAGATAAATACAAGTTAAAATCAAAGAAATACCCCATAAAAAACTGCTAGGCAGATAGAGTAGGGTACTGTGTTCCATTCTGGTCACTGCATCTTGGGAAGGATAACACCACATTGGGAAGGGTGTACCAGAGGTTTAGCAGAATGATACCAGTATCATAATACTGGTACTTCAGACATGCAGGGAAATTACAGAGTTGGCATTATTTTCCTCAGAGCAAAGAAGATTAAAGAGAAATGAATTAGAGGTATTTAAAACTACTAGTAGCTTTGATAGGGGAAATGAGGAGAAACTGTCTGTACAGTCTTTGGGGAAGGGGTAATGGTGCAATAACCAGCGAACACAGGCTGAAGATGTTCTGCCTGAGAACCAGAGGGAAGATATGTTTTCCACAGCGATCGGTTGTAATATGAAATGCATGACCTGAAAGGTTTGGTTTGATTTGATTTATTATTGTCACATGTATTAGCATACAGTGAAAAGTATTGTTTCTTGCGCACTGTACAGACAAAGCATATCATACATGGAGAAAAGGGGAGGGTACAGATTGTAGTGTTACAATCATAGCCAGGGTGTAGAGAAAGACCAATTTAATACAAGGTAGATCCATTCAAAAGTCTGACGGCAGCAGGGAAGAAGCTGTTCTTGAATCAGTTGGTACGTGTCCTCAGACTTTTGCATCTTTTTCCCAATGGAAGAAGGTGGAAGACAGAATGTCCAGGGTGTGTGGGTCCTCTTTGAGGCAGTGGAAAGTGTAGTTAGTGTCAGTGGATGGGAGACTGGTTCATGTGATGGACTAGGCTTTGTTCACAATCCGTTTAAGTTTTTTGCAGTCTTGGACAGAGCAAGAGCCATGCCAAGCTGTGATACAACCACAAAGAATGCTTTCTATGGTGCATCTGTAAAGTTGGAAAGAGTTGTAGCCAACACACCAAATTACCTTAGCCTCCTGAGAAAGTAGAGGCATTGGTGGGCTTTCTTAAATATAGTGTCGGCACAGGGGGACCAGGATAGGTTATTGCTGATCTGGCTACCTAGAAACTTGAAGCTTTCGACCATTTCTACTTCATCTCCATTGATGTAGACAGGGGGATGTCCTCCTCGACACTTCCTGAAGTTGGTGACTATCTCCTTCATTTTGTTGACATTGAAGGAGAGATTAAAAGATTATTGTCATCACACCAGTTCACCAGATTCTCTATCTCTTTCCTGTACTCTGTCTTGTTGTTTGAGATCCAACCCACTACGGTGGTATCATCAACAGACTTGAAAGTCAAGTTGGAGGGGAACTTGGCCACACAGTCATTGAGTATATGGATTATATTAAGGGGCTGAGGGCACAGCCTTGTGGGGCACCAGTGTTGAGGATGATCATGAAAGAGGTGTTGTTGCTTATCCTTACTGATTGCGATCTGTCGATTAGGAAGTCTAGGAAGGAGCTGGGGATTGGGACCAATTGACAGCCTCAATATGCTGTATAATTTGAGGATTACATGATTGGCCACTGCTCAAGTCATGCTTAATGTATTCAACACTTCAGCTGTTTGGCTTTATGCCTTACTTTTTTTTAAACTAAAAATACACTTTCATATTGAGCCTTCATTGCCCATATTTGGAAGGATTTGGTGTTGAGGATTTTTAAAATTAATCTTTGGACGAAGTCAGTTGTGTTTGAAAAAAAATGTCAACTAATTGTACCACAAAGAGAAAGGTCAGTTCTGCAAAATCTTTGAGTATGTATTGCAGGAGAATGGGAGAGGAATCAGTTCAGATTAAAGTGTAGGGTTTTCATGCTCTATTTTAACTTGGGCAATGACAGGTTGGGGGGGTGGGGGCGGGGAGGAGATAGATCTGTTTGGTCCTTTCAGAACATGAGGCATTTTTAACATCTGGACTTTGTTTACTCTCATTCTGATATGTTTTGAGAAATATTAGTGGGAATGTGACTCCAAGATAGGATGGGGAGGGGGTGTGGTTGTGAGTGTTGGGTGGAAGGTGGGTCAGAGCAGTCACAGGACAGTCCCTAAAAAGTTCAATGAAAAACTGACTGGAAAGCCTGTGATCAGGGTGGGGTCAGGAGAATTAAGAGTGTTCCTCTGGCCAGTAGACTAGCCATGTCGTCCAAAGAGAACAGAGGGGAATTTGGCTTAACATCTCAACCAGAAGGCGGAACGTCCAGTCAGTACTGTCAGGCTACTGTCCTGGGAACAAATGTGCTCAAATGTCTGGACAGGGGCTTTAAATCTTTAACCTCAGTAGAGAGAGTTCTATCGAGTAAACCACAACACAGAAGCATTGCTCTAACTCTCCAGGATATCCTTTTTGAGCAAATGGCTCAGGATCACAGTTCTAGACACAAATTAAAAATAGTTTGAGTTTTGCTATCCAGCCTGTTTTATTTCAAACTTTACATTCCATTTTCATCGCAATGTGACTGCACTGGAGAACTTACTTCACTAACATTAGAATGCAACAAACACAAGACAACCTACCTGGGTTCTAACAAATCCCCTCAAAATCCAACTAAATCACACTATTACTCAAAAGGACATACAACTGGCGCATTTCCTGGAATTTGAGCCTTCATCATGACAGAAGTTGTGTAACAGTTTCCTGCAGATTACTTGCATCACTTCCAGAATGTTGATTTATTCTTTCACAGGATGTAGGCATTGTTGGCTGGCCAGCATTTATTGCCCATTCCGAATAGCCCTTGAGAAGGTGGTGGCGAGCTGTCTTCTCAAACTGCTGCAGTCCATATGGTGTAAGTACATCCATAGTGATGTTAGGGAGGGAGTTGCAGGATTTTGACCAAGGGCCAGTGAAAGACTGGTGATATATTTCCAAGTCCAAGGGCAGCACAGTGGCACAGTGATTAGCACTGCTGCTCCAGGGGCCTGGGTTTGATTCCAGGCTCAGGTCACTGTCTGTGTGGAGTTTGCACATTCTCCTCGTGTGTGCATGGGTTTCCTCTCAGTCCAAAGATGTGTGGGTTAGGTTTATTGACCATGCTAAAATTGTTCCTTAGTGTCCTGAGCTGCGTAGGTTAGAAGGATTAGTAGGCAAATATGTAGGGATATGGGGGTAGAGCATGGGTGGGATTGTGGTCGGTGCAGACTCGATGGGCCAAATGGCTTCTTTCTGCACTGTAGGTTTCTATGGTTCTAAATCAGGATGGTGAGTGGCTTGAAGGGCAACTTGCAGGTGGCGGTGTCCCCATGTGTCTGCTGTCCTTGTCCTTCTCGATGGTAATGTTGTGGGTCTGAAGGTGCTATCCAAGGAACCTTAGGCAGGATTTTCTGGCCAAATACACCCCGAGCCAGAGAACCCCTCCCAATAGACCTTTTGATGGTCTGTGTCCTGCCCACCACAAATTCCTGTGGCAGACGGGATGGGAAATTTCACCTGCTGTCCTTTTTCTTAGATGTGATGGAATTCACAGGTTTGAAAAGTACTGTTGAAACAGTCTTGGTGAGTTGCTGCAGGGCATCTTGTAGATGGTACACACAGCTGCTGTAAGCTGTATCCATGATGGAAGGAGGGAATATTTAAGGTATAAGTGGGTGCCAAACAAGCAGGGCTGACTTTTTTTCCAGATGGCGTCAAGCTTCTTGAGCATTGCTGGAACTGCATTCATCCAGGCAAATGGAAAGTATTTCATTACACTCCTAACTTGTGCCTTGTAGATGATGGACAGGCTTTGGAGTGTAAGGAGGCGAGTTACCTGCCGTAGCTTGTCCAGTCTACAGCCTGGTCAATGGTAAACTGATTGCCAAATTATAAAGGGAACAAGTTATATTGCATGAGAAAAGTGGTAATTGGTTGGAAAATGGATTCAGATTGGTAGAGATGTTGCCATGGAGAATGCGCCAGTTAACAGATAACTGACCATTAACTGCCAAGTTGTTTAAATTCAAACAGGTAGGATAACTATGTTTGGACAAGGCATTTCCCTGGGGAATAAACTCTTATGTAGAATAAATTGTAGCTGCCTTTATATTTGTCATTCTTAAGGATTAACCTGATGAGTGCATGATGAAAGATTTTGACTGCACGTGTCCTTTTTCAGAAATACCAAAGCATTATTAGTCAGTTGATAATAACTCCACTCAGATTCCAGCCTGAGGAAGATTTAAACAACAAGGTCTACTGATGGAGCTTTTTTCAGAGACCAAGTGTTAAGCTGGCTTTCACATGAGGGACTTCCCTTCTTAAATTATGGCTTAGCTAATACAAAGACTTGCAGAGATGGTATTCTGGTTAAAAGATGTTTCTTTATTTCCCAGGCCTGGTTCAAACATACGAAGGTGTGTAGCAATCCAAAAATCACTAAAAGTACGTCACTTTCAGTTATTACAATTATACTATTTTCAAAAATTACTTGCCCACCCTCTCTGCTCACCCCAGCAGAGTGTGAGCCAATTAGTAGCATGGGTTATTTACCATGGCCAATAACATTTACTCTGACAGCATGGAAATACATGAGTTTGTGGACTTTGGAAGTTTTTCCTTCACAGCCTCCTAACATTTAGACTTTCCCTTATCTTGTGTAATGTATGGTCTATTCATTTAGTCTTTGAGAACTCTAGTGGTCCTTGGAAGACCACCTAGAGACGCTGATAAGAATTGCCTTTTTCCCTTCACTCAGTAGCTGTATTGTTCCAAAGAATGTTAGGGAGGGAGTTGTAGGATTTTGACCAAGTCCCAGTGAGAGAATGGCGATATATTTCCAAGTCAGGATGGTGAGTGATTGGAGGGCAACTTGTAAGTGGTGGTGTACCCATGTGTCTGCTGCCCTTGTCCTTTGATGGTAGTGGTTGTGGGTTTGAAGGTGCTGTCCAAGGAACCTTAGGCAGAATTTTCCAGCCACATTCACCACTGCTTTTTATTTGACTAAGTCCCATCATGCCTTTGATCATTGTGCCATTGACCAAGGTGTACGCTTTTAATATAGAATATTCAGAAATACACGTCTAAATTTTCTCAGTGGTTATATCTGAGGTCACTGTTGCAGATGTCAGAGCAGTTTTCGAAGGTCAACTCTGAAAGTGACTGGCCTGGATGGGATACCCAGATGAGACTCAGATTCTGCACGGATCAGCTGGCAGGGATACTTGCAGACATCTTCAACCTCTTTTTACAACAACCTGAGGTCCGTATCTGCTTCAAGAAGATGAAAACCATTCGGGTACCAAAGCAAAACCAAGCAATGTGCCTTAATGACTATCACCTGGTGCTTCTGACATCCGTCATTATGACATGCTTCAAATAGCTAGTAATGGTACAAATCAATTCCAGCCTCCCAGACTACCTGGATCCACTACAGTTCACTGACTACCACAACAGGTCCACAGCAGACACAGCTCCTTGGCCCTGCACTCAATCCTGGAACACCTGGATAACAAAGACACCTAGGTCAGACTCTTCTTATTTATTGACCACAGCTCAGCCTTCAACACCATAATTCCTAGAAAACTCACCTCCAAACTCTGCGGCTGGGCCTTGGCTCCTTCCTCTGTGACTGGATCTGGAAATTCCTAACCCACAGACCACAAACAGTAAGGATAAGCAATAAGACCTCCTTCACGACCAATGCCCCACAAGGCTCCAAATCGATTTTCAAGTTTGCTGACAACACCACCGTATTGGGGTTGGACCTCAAACAATGTTGAGTGTATAGGAATGATAGAATCTGATGAACTGGTGCGGCAACAATAATCTCTCCCCCAGTGTCAACAAAATGAAGGAGATTGTCATCGACTTCAGGAAGTGTAGTGGAGAACATGCCCCTGTCTACATCAATGGGGACAAAGTTGAAATGGTCGAAAATTTCAGATTTTTAGGTCCAGAATGCCAACATCCTGTCCTGGATCCCCATGCCAACACTATAGTTAAGAAAGCCCACCAACGTCTCTACTTTCTCAGAATACTGAGGAAATTTGAAGTTAGGTTGAGGGAGCTGGGACTCTTTTCCCTGGAGAGACGAAGGTTGAGAGGCGACCTGATAGAAGTTTATAAAATGTTGAGAGGAATAGATAGGGTGGACTCTCAGAGGCTATTTCCCCGGGTTGAAATGGTTGCTACGAGAGGATACAGATTTAAGGTGCGGGGAGGGAGGTTCAGAAGTGATGTTAGGGGTAAGTTTTTCACTCAGAGGGTGGTGAGTGAATGGAATCGGCTGCCGTCAGTGGTGGTGGAGGCGAACTCGCTGGGGTCTTTTAAAAGACTTCTGGATGAGTATATGGGGTTTAATGAGATTGAGGGTTATAGATAGGTCTGTAGGTTGGTAGGTGATGTGATCGGCGCAACTTGTGGGCCGAAGGGCCTGTTTGTGCTGTAGTGTTCTATGTTCTATGTTCTATGTCCGCTACAATTGTCACCAACTTTTACAGATGCACCATAGAAAGCATTCTTTCTGGTTGTATCACAGCTTGGTATGGGCTCCTGCTCTGCCCAAGACTGCAAGGAACTACAAAAGGTCATGAATGTAGCCCAATCCATCACACAAACCAGCCTCCCATCCATTAACTCTGTTTACACTTCCCGCTACCTCAAAGCAGCCAGCATAATTAAGGATTCCACGCACCCTGGACATTCTCTCTTCCACCATCTTCCATCAGGAAAAAGATACAAAAGTCTGAGGTCAGATACCAACCGACTCAAGAGCAGCATCTTCCCTGCTGCCATTAGACTTTTGAATTAGACCTTGCATTAAGCTGATCTTTCTCTACACCCTAGCTATGACTGTAACACTACATTCTGCACTCTCTAGTTTCCTTCTTTGTGAATAGTATGCTTTGTCTGTATAGCAAGAAATGATATTTTTCGCTGTATACTAATACATGTGACAATAATAAATCAAATACATGTGTTGCTATGCAAATAGGTATCTTTGTAAGATATATTTCAGGCACATTGTGACTTCACTCTAAACTAATCTACTCTGATTTATTAGTATTTCAGTCCCAGGTTATTCTGAACCCTCTTACATCTACACAGTGATTCATAACAATGCATAGGTTTTATGTAGAAGTTCTACAGGAATGTCAAAATGACATGCAAATCATAAAACCTGTTACTCAGGCCTGCAAAGACCACTTTCTATGCTATGGACTGAATGTGTGGCTGTAGGCTTCCAACTATTTGAGAACACTCAAACCTCCAAAGGAAAAGCACAGTGACCAGCTCTCCAGGTCCATGCATGGCTTCTGACAACTCCAGGAAAGCCTGTACATGGAGAGGGAGAGAGAATGGACAAGACGGAAATCAATGCTGGAGATTTCTCAGAATGCTTGACTGGTAGTGACCATTTGTGAAGCTGTTCACTTCGATGATTATGTTTAATGTTGGTGAAATCTCTCAAAATTGTGTGAATGTTGCATTCACAATTCAACCTCTACTCCACCATCTTTACATCTGTGTCGACTTTCTCTCTAGTGAAAGAGTTGCTGATGGATAATTATGTCTCTCCTCCTTTGTTTCTGCCGCACCATTGGAGAATCTTTGGAATTCTTTACCCCAGCAAACTGCTGAGGCCTTGAATATTTTCAGGGCCGAGATCGATAGGTTTTTAATCAGTTGGGGAATTAAGGATTATGGAGAGAAGGCAGGAAAGTGGACTTAGTGTTAGATCAGCCACAATTTCATTAAATGACAGAGCAGGCTCGCAGGATTAATGGCCTCCTCCTGCTCCTATTTTTGTGGTCTCATGGTCTTGTCTTAACACTGATTCACCCTCGAGAAGGAAGAAGTCCTGCAAGAAGAATGGTGTTAATGTACCAGTCACTATCTTTCCGCTCTTCAATCAGCTCACATCCTATTAACTTCATCCTCTGTGCCCAAACAAGTCCTTGTGCATTTTATAATATATACCCTGAAAACAAAACAATGCATCAGACATCCTTAAATGAAGCCTCAATGTTGGGAATAGCCAGTGGGAACTCAGTGACAGCCATTGAGGAAATCAGGATGGGGCCAGGTTTGAAGAAAGAAAGATCAGGTCATCAGAAAGTAGGTGTAGATTAATTGGCCCCTTGAGCTATTCCACCATTCAGTAAGATCACGGGTGATCCAATTGTGGCCTTAACCCCACATTCCTGCCTGTCACCACATAACCCCCAACTCCCAATCTAACACATTCTTGAATGCATTTAATAAACATTTTGTACAATCCTTTCTGGGGATGAGAATGCAAAGGCTAATGGCACTCAGAAATTCCTCTTCATTTCCATCTTAAATGGAAGCCCCCTTATTTTTAACGTGTCTCAAGTTTGTGAATTCACCCACGAGGGGAAAGTTCTCTCAATGTCTACTGTCCTAGAAGACACATTATAGATATGAAATGCCTGGTACTGATCCAGTCTTGTATTCCTTAAAACTGGAATCTAGCTCAGTCATTTCTAGCTTTTACTATTTTTCTTTCTAGGTTAGCCCTCATAGAATCTTGTATGTTTTGAGAAGATTACCTCTCATTCTTCTAATGAGAATGAGTAGAAGCTCAACCTTCTAAATCTGCTCAAGTTTCCTCATAAGATAAACCCTCCACCTTGGAAAGCAGCCTACTGAACCTTCTCTGAACTACCTCCAATGCAAGTATATCCCTTCTTAAGTAAGGAAACCAAAACTGTACCCAGGACAGTCTCACCAATGGCTCTTAGTGTTGTAATAAAACTTCCCTATTTTTATACACCCACAGTGTTGACTCTAAAACACATGGTCATTCCAACATTGTCACTGAGTCAAAATCCCACAATTCCCTTCTTGAAGGCACTGCAGGAACAACCTTAATCACAGCCCGAAGATGTGCGGGTTAGGTAGATTGACAATGCTATATTGACCCTTAATGTCAGGGGATTCACAGACTAAATGTGTGGGGTTACTGGTATAGGGTCTGGGTGGGATTGTTTTCAGTGCAGGCTTAATGGGTCCAATAACTTCCTTCTGCACTGTAGGGATTCAGAAAAGTGTCACGTCATCATTTTCTCATGAGTAATAATAAGATGAGAAATAAGTGTTGGCCTTGCCAGCAATGACGATATTCCATGAATAAATAGATTAAAATGGATGCATCTCTGCTATTTGCTTGTGGTAACTAATATGGTAACTAATTCCACATTGCCATCACTTTCTTAAGCCACTTAATCACTTCGCAAGCGTTCCAACTTTCACCATTTCCATAACAATCGCTCCATAAGCTTCCAAATACCAGGACAGCTTTGAGCAGATACATGGAAAAAGAATGTATTTACAATTGGGATCAAACATTTGTTTAAAATTCCATTAACGCCACCAAGGTGTTTGCTGATATACTTTAACCTGATGTTAATTCAGACAGCAAAAAAATTAGCGATTTCCCACAGAGTTAAACAGCCCAAATCCCAGAGAATGCACTTGTCAGTCGTAACAGAAATGTCAACCCGTCAATTTACTTAACACACAGTCTAATTGATGTTTATCTAATCAATCGCCTTAAAAGATAAATGAAGACGAATCGATGTATTTCAGGCATGATAAATCCAATCTATTGAATGAACGGAATGTTTCCGCTTTGATAATAGGAAAGCGGCTGTGAGGTTGAGCCATTTCCTCTGTTAAATATTTACGACATGAAGCATCACTTTGCTTGTGTAAGTACTTAGACCGCGGAGGATAAAGACACCCCGCTCCTGTTCGCATTTAGTTATTTCCAGGCATAGCAACTGGAGCAAAGTCGAATTGTGGCGTTCTACATGGGGTAAGAGTTGGTGATCCGTTTTCACATTTATATTTGTCACGTTGTCTTTAGACAAGAGTTTGTGGTGATCAGTAACAGTTATTGAGGTACATGAGGCTCCTGGATTGAAGTACTCATCAGAAGTTCAGGGGATCTGATTGATCAGACTGTTACACTTTGCCCACTGCAAGGCAGGTAGATACCCCAGGGGTACAGGATACAAAAGTTCAAGTGTCTGACAGAATTCTCCCTGCCAGGCTTGGGTAAATGAGTAAAGAGAGATAGAAGTGAAAAAGCGCTGGGAATGCAAACAGTCAGTGTCTGAGAAAAGAAAAGTCAGAACAGGTTAACAAGTTTGAGTTGTGGCGAAGGAATCTTATCCGAAGCATGAAGCAGCTTCCTCTCAGTGAGGGATCGCCAGACCTCACTGTGTGAGAGTAATCTGGACTCTGTGTCAAAGCGTATCCTGAGAGATTGTGAATGGACAGCTCAGCTTTTATATTCGTGGACCTCGTGTTCAATATCGACACTCTGTCTATCTAACAGCTTTCACTGAAAAGGTAAATTGAGACATTTTGATATTTCACCCATATCTGTGCCTTTATTCCAAAATCTTATCACCTTTAAAGTTTAATTTTTTTCTTTAGTTTTTCTAAAATGAGTTTTAAATGCTTGATTTAAATTATCCATTACATACTTGATTTATCCAGGAGCAGAATTTGATTATTTGATTTATTATTGTCACATGTATCAGCATACAGTGAAAAGTATTGTTTCTTGT
Organism: Carcharhinus amblyrhynchos; assembly: GCF_965287045.1. NCBI lineage: Eukaryota > Metazoa > Chordata > Chondrichthyes > Carcharhiniformes > Carcharhinidae > Carcharhinus > Carcharhinus amblyrhynchos. The sequence goes on from NC_137337.1 coordinate 4,120,918, forward strand.
GCACTATACAGACAAAGCATACAGTTTATACAGAAGGAAATGAGAGAGTGCAGAATGTAGTGTTACAGTCATAGCTAGGGTGTGGAGAAAGATCAACTTAATGTGAGGTAAGTCCATTCAAAAGTCTGACAGCAGCAGGGAAGAAACGGTTTTTGAGTCGGTTGGTACACAACCTCAGACTTTTGTATCTTTTTCCTGACAGAAGAAGGTGGAAGAGAGAACTTCCCGGGTGCATGGAATCCTTAATTATGCTGGCTGCTTTGCCAAGGCAGCAGGTAGCGTAGACAGAGTCAATAGATGAGAGGCTGGTTTGCGTGATGGATTCGGCTACATTTACAATCTTTTGTAGTTCCTTGCAGTCTTGGGCAGAGCAGGAGCCCATACAAAGATGTGATACAACCAGAAAGAATGCTTTCTATGATGCCAAATTTCCTTAGTTTTCTGAGAACATAGAGGTATTGGTGGGCTTTCTTAATTGTAGTGTCAGCACGACTTGCATTTTTAATATACTTTTCATAGCCTCATGACAGACTGAAGTACTTTTGAGCCAGTGATGCACTTTTTCAATGTGGGCACTACAGCAGTCACTTTGAGGATCTCCAATGTTGTAGGTAAAGATACCTCTGAGACCAATTGTGAGTCAAAGTACAGCAAGTTTATTCAAAAGCTTTTGGGAGATACACCTGGTACCTAATAGCGGTTCCCCAGGGTCTCCTCAAACATAACTTAAGAGCATATATTTATACCCCCCAGTTACGTATGCATCTTCTCATTCTCAGCAGTTTCCCAGGCTGTGAGTTGTCCTCCATCATGGAAACATGGCTGCCTCAGCGTTTCTTCATGGTTATCTCAAGGCCGCAATTGTCGTGTGTGCTTAGCCTTAGCTAACATACAGGCCGGCAAAACAAATTAAAATTAAAGGGACCGGTGTAACAATTTATGTTCATAAGCTATATAGCATATAATATTTTGGTACATGACACATAAGCAGTACATAACAAATATATATGAATATATACTTAGAGCATGCAAGCTTCACCATGTTAGGCAAAAGTCCACGCAATTAAAGACACAAACGTAGATACGAGCTGGGTCAGCTACGATTCTGAACAGACGATCATAAACTTGTGTACAACAGCAAGGACAGCTGCAGTCTCTTTGTCTGGGCACACGAAAACAAATCTTGTATCTATCTGAGATACATGAAAACAAGCTACGTACAAGTTGTACAATACTTTTTTTCATTCTCCAAGTATTACAAAGTTCATTAACCCATTCCCTACTGCAGCAACGAACAATGATGTTCCTCTTTAGTGATGTTGTTTGAAGGACAGTTATTGGTTGGGGCACCAGTGAGAAGTCCCTGCTTTAGAGTCATTGAATGGTTACAGCACAGGAAAACATCTGGTCTGCTGAACCCATGGCAGCTCTCTGCAAGAACAACCTAACTACTCCCACTCCCCTAGCTGTCCCCATATATCTGCATTCAGTTTTCATTCAGGTGTTTAACCAATCTCCTTTTGAAAGCCACAATTGAACCTATTTCCACGACACTCAGGCAGTGCATTCCAGATCCTCATGGCACCATCATTGGCCAGTGATGGTGTTCTCTGGTTTTTGATCCTTCAGCCAAAAAATAAAGATTGAGGTGGTTTTTTCATGACCACTGGGTGTCTCAGAAGTATTGCAACAAATTAAGTACTTTTGAAACATAGTTACTATTCTTTTTTAGGGCACAGCCTCAAAATAAGGAGTCAATTTAGAACAGAGTTGAGGAGGAACTTCTTCTCTCAGAGTAGTGAATCTTTGGAATTCTGCCCATTGAAGCAGTGAAGGCTACCTTGTTAAATGTATTTAAGTCACAGGTAGATAGATTTCTGATCAATAAGGGAATTAAGGGTTATGGGGAACAGGCAGGAAAGTGGAACTGAACCACTATCAGATCAGCCATGATCTTACTGAATGGCGGGGCAGGCTCAAGGGGTTAGATGGCCTACTCCTGCTCCTATTTCTTATGTTCTTATGTGCTTATGTAACACAGCAGCCAATTTGCATACAGTAAACTGGGAATAGTTTCTCTCCTATCTAACCTGTTGAGACCCCTCATAACTTTGAACAATTCTATCAAATCTCCTCTCAAGGAGAACAACCGGAGCTTCTCCAATCTGCCTATGTAACCCTTGACCCTCATCCTGGAAACCAACTGCATAAATCTTTTCTGCACCCTCTCTAAACCTTCACAACCCTCTTAAAGTGCGCTGGCCAGAACTAAATGCAACCATCCAGCTGAGGTGACTAGTGTTTTATAAAGGTGTACTCTATGTGTCCAACCATCCGACTAGCCTATCTGTGTTGAAATTTATCACTATCCACATTATAATTCACAATACTTCTCAGTTTTGTGTCATCTGCAAATTTTGAGATTGTGCTTTTAAAACAATATCATTACATTCAAATAGCTCACTTTCTTGGGGCATAGGAACATATTTGGTGAGGTTCACTCAGCCTATACAATATCACAAGAACATAGAGTATTACACATCCAGAGCAGAATAGGCAGGGAAATATGCATATTTTCTTCTTGGTTTTCTATCAGTATATTGAAAGCGTGAAACAAAGTCTTTGAACAATTTAGATAGAGATGGGGACTAAGTATGGGCGGAGGTATAGAAAGTCTGAAAGCGAGGGAATGTTTGACAATAACAGACAGGAAGACAGATACTGACAGCAAGCAAGGCTTCTTTGTACAGTTGTTTCTGTTGCGTGCAGATGTTCCCTGTTGTGCATGTATTTAGCTGAGGTCTAAGATGTTGCTATTGTGGAATGACATTAGTTGTTGTTCTCTATGGATGGTCTGGATTGTGTAAAGGTGTGTTAATTATCCAGTAAGGAAGTTATGCTGAACTCATAGAAGACACTAGTTAGTCCTCAGCTGGAATACTGTGCAAAGTTCTGGGTGCCACACTATAGGAAGGATGTGAACACATTGGAGAGACTGTAGAAGAGGTTTACAAGAATGGATCCAGGGATGAGAAACTTCAGTGATGAGGATAAATTGGAGAGGCTGGCACTGTTCCCCTTGGAGAGAAGAAGGCTAAGAGGAGATTAGATAGAGATGTTCAAATTCATGAGGAGATTGGACAGAATAGGTAGGGACAAATTGTTTACCTCATAAAAGGATCATGAACGAGAGGGCACGGATTTAAAGAAGCAAAGTTGATGTGAGAATAAGTTTTTTCACCCAGCAAGTGATTGGGGTCTGGAATGCACTGCCTGGAATTGTGGTGGAAACAGGTTAAATCAAGACATTCAACAAGGCATTGGATGATTACTTGAAGAGAAACAATATGCAGGGTTACAGGGAATCATACTAAGTCATGATGCTCATTAGGAGAGCCAGTGCACAGATGATGGGCCAAATGGCGTCTGTCTGCACCGTATGAATTCTGTGATCCAAAGATGTTCTCAGATGGCAAACATGTTCTCTGCTGTTGTGTAAAGGTGATTCCCTTGTGAAAAGTTATTCCATGCTTTGGTTTAAAATAGTTCTTTATTGCTATTCCTCACTGTGACTATTGTGATTTTATTGTGGCCAATAGCAAAACCATTATTGTTCAAATAATGACATGGGATCTTTTACCTGAGAGAGCAGGGTAGATCCCAATTTAACATCTCATCAAAAAGACAACCCTTCTGACAGTGTGATATTCTCTTCGTATTGCACTGAAGATTATAAAGCTGGGTTATGGTACTTGGGTCTCCAGAGTGGGATTTTAACTCGTACCTTTCTGACATAGAGGTGAGAGGGGTTATGGGATATGGGGGGAAAATAGGATCAAGTTACTGAGTTGGATGATCAGCCATAATCACAATGATTGATGGAGCAGGCTTGAAGGGCCAGATGGCCTACTCCTACTTTCTAGATTTCTATGTTTGAATACTTTCTATCTGCTTGCATGTTATTGCAACACCAAGAATAATCCAGAAGCTCAACAGCACCTAGGACAAAGCTGACACTCCATCCACCAGATTAAACATTCAAGCCCTGCACACCACTGCTGCACAGATGTACCGTATGCAAAATGTACTGCAGAAACTCACCAAGGCTCCTTTAGCTGTGTGTTCCAAGCCAGTGTCCTCTATCACCTGGAGGGACAAGGGGAAGGAAACACCATCAGCTTCAAATTCCCCTCCAAGTCACACACCATCCTAACTTCACTTATTGCTGGGTCAAAAACATGGAACTCCCTCTCTAACAATAGTTTAAAAAGTTTATTTATTAGTGTTACAAGTAGTCTTACATTAACGCCGCAATGAAATTACTGTGAAAATCCAAAACTTTGGATATATCTACACCAATAGTTAGAAAAAGTGGCATTCCATTCTACATTCTTCAGGGTAATTGGAGATGTATAATGTAGGCTGGCCTTGCCAGCAACTCCCACGTCCCATGAATGAATATGAATATTAAATATAAAGTGTAGAACTTTCTCATTGTTACACTGCAGCCTAGAATTTGTGCTCAAGTATCTAATGGGATTTGAACATGTCGCCTACCACTACTTTGGAACTACTCTCCAAAGCAGTTTGTTTTCTACATATGGTTCAACAATCCTATATTGCTGTGTACCTCTGCAGCTGTGTTTTTCTGTATGTGATCTCCTATGTACCAAAGCTTCTGTGTTGTGGTCACAATGATATATCCTTGGTGGAAAAACTAACTGTTATGCCCTCTCTTTTCTTACTGACAGTGCCGCGATGATAGTCAACACAACACTGAATCAGTTTCTGGCAGGAACTTCAAATCTTAGCACTGCTGGCAGCCTCAATGATTCAGACTCTTGTCCTGAAGGTGACTTCTGGGAGTGGCTTTTTATCTTCCAACCAATTTACATAATGCTGGTGTGCATCATCGGTCTTGTGGGAAACAGCTTTGTCCTGATCGTCATGTGTTTACACAAAGGCTGTTGCACAGTGCCGGAGATCTACTTGGGAAACCTAGCTGGTGCTGACCTGCTCTTCATGGCATGCCTCCCATTCTGGGCTGTTAACATTGCCCGCCGTTACAGTTGGCCTTTTGGAGAGTTCCTCTGCCGTTATGTCAACTCAGTTATTTACATGAACCTTTACAGTAGCGTCTACCTCCTGGTGATGGTCAGCATCGATCGCTACCTAGCTCTGGTGAAAGTCCTGGGTCATGGCAGGATACGGACAGTCTCATGTGCCAAGGTCATCTGCTTCTTCATCTGGATGTTTGGCTTGTTGATGAGCAGCCCCATCATTATATTCCGAAAAGTGATCGACATCGAAAATTTGAATATCTCTGCCTGCCTAATCAAATATCCCCACCAAGCCTGGAACCTGCAGATGGACATTACATTGATAGTCATCGTTTTCCTGGTGCCTTCTGCCATCATCAGTTACTGCACCTTCCAAATCCTGAAAGTTCTAAGAAACAACCAAATGCAACGTTTCAAGCAAGTACGTAAGGAAAGAAAGGCGACCTGTTTGGTCCTCGTTGTCCTCTTGGTTTTCATCATTTGCTGGCTGCCCTTTCAGCTCCTCCGGTTTCTCAGCATCTTCAGTCAGACAAATTTATTGTCAAGCTGTACCTGGCACACTGCCATTAGTAACGGTAATCAGATTGCAACATTTCTTGCATGCACCAACAGCTGCATCAATCCCATACTTTATGTCCTGGTGGGAAAACAATTCAGGAAGAAAGCAAAGGAATTTTGTATCCAAACCGTAGCCAGGAGGATGTCATCGTGGAATTTCACTGACTCCTTTACAACCCAGACCACATCAGTAAACAGTAAACAGTTCAATAGGGAGCAGGCATGAAGCAGACCACCTTCTACTATGTTACATGGTATCTGATGCGGTGGCATTGATTTTTGTGACATTTTATTCTTTCTGTAAATGACAGGAGGGCTGTTTCATGTAAATTTAAAGAAAAGGAACAAAATGTAGCTGATACATCAGCATGGTTCCCAGGCCTGCCAATGATCCATGTCCAGATTGCTGCTCCCATCCTATGAATCTGGAAAGATGCTATGATATCCATCAGTGCCCCTGTGCTATGGAGAAAATTGTCTGTTAAAGAGCTGCCTGCCACATCCCATGACTCCTGATGCAATGTGCCCTCTGCGAGATAAGGACAACATACAAACATCTGCAGGAGGAGCAGGGGTAGGCTGTTCGGCCCCTCGAGTCTGCTCTGCCATTCAACAAGATCATGGTTCACCTGAATGTGGCCTCAACTCCACATTGCTTAGCCACAACAACTTCTTGTTAATCAAGAATCTAACTACCTCAGACTTAAAAATATTTAATGACCTTGCCTCCATCACTATCCAGGGGAGAGAGGTTGGCACCAATGCATTTATATCCTTACTTAGATAAGGGGGCGAGAAATATTCGTTGTCCTCTCGATATGGTCTTACCAACACCCTGTACAACTGTGGCAAAACTTCCCAACTTTTATATTCTATTCCCTTTGGAATAAACACCAACATTCTATTTGGCCTCCTAATCACTTGCCGTACCTGCATACTAACTATTCCTGATTCATGTATGAGGACACCTTCTATATCTAGATCCTTCTATATCTGAGTTCTGCAATCTCTCTCTATTTAAAACACGTGTACTGATTTTCTATTCTTTCTGCCAAGATGGATAAGTTCACATTTTGCACATTATATTCCATCCAGATTTTTGTCCACTCACTCACTTAAAAATCTATTTATGTCCCTTTGCAGGCTCTTTATGTCCGCTTCATAACTTACATTCTTTCCTACCTATCTCTGTGTCATCAGCAAATTTAGGAACCATATTGGTCCCTTCATCCAAGTTATTTGTATAAATCATAAATAATTGGGACCCCAGCGCTGATCTCTGTGGAACTCCACTCATCAGATTTTGCCAACCCAAAAATGACCCATTTATCTCTATTCTCTTCTTCCTGTTAGCTAACCAATTCTCTATCCATGCTAATATGTTATCCACTACACCATGAATTCTTATTTTGCACAGTAAATTTTAATGTAATACTTTGTCTCATGCCTTCAGAAAATCTGAGTACAGTACACTCACAGGTTGTCCTTTATCCACATTGCTCATTCCTTCCTCAAAGAACTCCAATAAATCAGTTAAACATTAATTTAATTTCTCAAAACTATGTTGACACTCTCTCATTGTGTTGAGATTTTCTTAAAATTATCTTAAAATTTTCCTATGATAGTCGTTAAGATAACTAACCTGTAGATTCCTGTATTCTCTCTCACTCTTCTTGAACGCAGGAGTTCTGATGGGATTTTTCCATAATTGAGAGAATTTTGGAAAATGACTCATCGCTATCTCAGCAGCCATTCTTTTAAGACTCTAGGATGATGTTCATCAGGATCTGCAGACTTGTCAGCTTTTAGTTTCAATAATTTTCTCAGTATCTTTTCTCTATGATCTTAATTGTTTTAAGGCCCTCCCACCATTTCACTCCCAATTATTTCTGGAATGTTATTTGTATTCTCTACAGTAAAACACAGAAATATCTGTTCAATTTATCAGCCATTTCCTTATTTTCCATTATTAATTCCTCATTCTCGCTCTCTAGAGGAGCAACATTCATTTAGCTTACTCTTTTCCTTTTTAAATACTTGGAGAAACTCTTACAATCTGCTTTTATATATTTGGCTAACTTCCCCTCACACTCTAATTTTTGTCTCCTTATTAACTTTCTAGTTATTCTTTGCTGTTCTTTATGTTCTGCCCTACCTTCTGACTTGCCATTCATCTTTACAGAATTTTAATGCTTCTTTCAACTTGATGTTATAATTAGCCACGGAAGGTGCATCCTTCCTTTAATATTTCTTTCTCACTGGAATGTATCTTTTGTGAGTATTTTGAAATATCTCCTAAAATAGCTTGCACTGCAGCACCACTGACCTCTTCCTGAACATAATTTCAAAGTTCTCTTTACCCTGCTGTGCGACATGCCCTCATAATTGCCCTTATTTAAGTTTAAAATGCTAGTATAAAGTCTATTCTTTTCTCCCTCAAACTAAATGTGAAATTCAATCATATTCTGATGACTGATACCGAGGGACGCCTTCACTATGAGGTCATTAATTAACGCTGCCTGATTGCACAATCCCAGATCTAGGTCTGTTCTCTGGTGCTAAAATTTGCTGTTCCAAGAAACTGTCTCTGATATCCTCTATGAACTAATCAACCATACTACCTTTGCCAATCTGATTTACCCAATCTATATATAGATTAAAATCATCTATGATTATTGCTATGCCTTTTGCACAAGCCCTTATTATTTCTTCCTGTATGTCCCATTTTATGTTGTGGATAACACTAGGGGCTGATGAATGAGTTCAACAAATAGCATCTTGTCTTTACTTTTTTTAATCCAAATTGATTCTACAAGTTTGAAGTTTCTGCCATACACAACAATGTTGAACTGGTCCATTGACTTCTGCTATCTTGGCTCACATAATGATGGCAATAAAATGGAGAGCCAACACAGCCAAAGAAAGACTACACCGACTTCCAAAAACAGAGGAAATGAAAAATGGTGTAATTCGGGAGGAAAGATTTTTTTCTTCAGAACATATGATGGGAAAAGATATGGTAGAAACCTGGACTGAAATGTAAATGATTTAACATAATCTGCAAGGGAGAAGGAGGGAAAGGAATATCAGGACATCTTAGTTAGAACCAGTTAATTGAAACACAGTATGATACAGCACTGAGGGAGACTGTCTAACTCATTGTATCTTGTATTAGCTGTTCAACAGAGATATCCAATTAATTGCACTCCATTTCATTTTCCTCATAGCACAGCAAGGGAGAAGGTTGAAATTCTTTCAGATCATGAACTAACATAGAATTATAACCATTGGCAATTAGCAGTTGAGGGATTTGAATGGACTCTTCCTCTCCATTTTATCCCATTCCACAACCAATACTCTCTACCCTACCATAAACTCTCCCTCTCCATTTAATCCCATTTCACTTCCCACATACATTTGACCTTAGCATGGAGCAGACACATCCATTGGATTTCCAGGTACCACTTTGAAAAAGCTCCAACCTTCCTGCGGTAGCCCCTCTTCAGCAATTCATCTGTCTTTACAGGCTTGTCTTTACAAGCCTGCCAAGGATGAAGATCAGTGTTTGAGAGGAAGATTTCAGAGAATGATCTACACTAAGCCAAGAATGTGCTAATTCTATAAACGTCTTATAAAGCTTAGGTAAAAGTTTCAGATATATTGCTCTGTTACATGACAAGTCTTGGACCATGAATCTCTTGGTGAGATTGGGGAAGTTGGAGTTCTTCTCATTAAGGGGAGACAGCTCATAAACATATTCAAAATTATAGGAATGAGAAGAGAGCAGTAGTTTCCTCTGGCCACTGGTTCAGTAGCTGGAGATCATAAATTTAAAATATTGAAAAAGGAAGTAGAGGGGACCTGATAGAAGTATTTTCATACAGTCACTTGTTAAGACCTGAAACACACTTTCTACAAGTGTGGTGGAATCAGATTCTATACAAACTAACAAAAGGAATTGGATCCATATTTTAAAAAGACAATTTTGCAAAGTTATGAGAACTAACTTGGATGGTAACTAAATTGTATTTCTAAGAGCTAACACAGACATGAGAGACCAAATGGCCCCTGGTGTGCTGTAAGATTCCATTATTCCAAATGGAGAAAGACCAAGATCAGAATTGATCCAAAAAACTGCATGTGTATGGGGAACAGAAACGGGTAACATGAGAGAATACAGGATCACCCAAAAGGACAAAGTTGAATAAAGTCCAATGATGACTTAGTCAAATGCAGCATCTTATGAGGAATATTCTGGATATCTGGACAAGTCTGTTACAAGAAATCAGCAACTACAATTTGCAATTATATTGTTGTCTTTCAGGTAGCAAAACTTCCCATAGCACTTCACAAGCAAGCTATTAGAAAAAGCTTACACAAAGCCACACAAGCATGTGATCATTTAGGTTGTCATTTAAGGAGGTTCTTAAAAGGAGAGCGAGACAGATAGTTTCAAAGAAGGAATTCCAGAGCTCAATATCCAAGCAGCTAATGACTTGGCAGTCAAAGGTAATGGGTGATGTACAAGAGGCTAGAATTGGAGGAGTGGAGAGATAGGCGTAAATCAATCTTGATCAGTGTTGTGTGATGACAGTAATCCTGTCTCCGATTAACATTGAGTTGATGCTGTACTTTGATCTCATATCTTAACCAGTTAATAACATTTAATCAAGTATTCTGAATAACTTTATTGCTTGTGATATTATTTGTTTTCATAGATGTGGTAATAAATTAATGATACTATATGCCTATCTGCCTTCTTAATGTGAATTCTTTCACATGAGGGAGCAAACCAATTTACCTGGTGTGTCGTGTTCTTACTGTAGTCAATTTGTTTTGGACACCTTTTAGTTTACTTTGGACTGGTTGATGTAAGGTATTCCTGACATTCAATAAACCTTAGATACAGAAACTAAATCATCCTGTTCTCTGATGTAAGGGTTCAAGGTCACTTGATATTTTCATGCCAATTTTCTCAAAAGGTTTACATCCTTTTTCACAAAAGGTGACTAGCTTCCAATACACTGCTGATGTTGAATACACCTGAAATTTTCAAGATTGATACTGATAGATAATGTTGGGCTAGATATCGAAGGATACCCCTCATCAATTCCAATCAATACATTGTTGTTTTCCTGACACACATTTGCCTCAGATACACTTCTTCTTCAAAATAAATGACAGAATTACATCATTTGTTATTACAGTGCAGTGCCAACATCACAGGTAACCTAGGCCACCAGAAATAACTCCTTGTGAGTTCTTTCATACCTATGACTCCTTCATGAGGTTATTCCAGTAAACGTTTCTGCAAACGTGGAAGCCTGATTATCATGATCCTCAATAACAGTATACTGTTTTCTATTATTAGCTCAAGTTCCCTTGTTCAATATGGCTTGAATTTTGAATTCCTCTTCTGTTTATCCAATGGGATTCCTTTCAAAATAAACTAGCATAATCTTCTCCATCAGTGGATCTGACCCAGTGCATTTTTATACTTGAGAGGCTGTAATATGTACACCACCAATTCTCCTGTGATTTGACTTTGTCCTGAATTGGTAGAGGTGATTTCAGCATTGGCACCCTGCTCAGACCTTCTGCATTTAATCTTGTAATTATGTGTTGATAAGATGAAGGCCCCTCCCTATGAACGACTCCTTGCTAAAGATGGTATTCCCTTCTCTGGACCAAAGATCATAAGGCCTGTGATTTGTTGACAAGGTAAAATGTCTTCCATACAGATAGTGATGAAATCTTGTGATTCCTTAACTGTACTCAGGGACTCCTTTTCCAGTTGAGCATCATTTTGTTCAGCGCTTGTAAATGTTCTCGAAGCAAAAACTATTGGTCTTCCACTTCCATTTACATTATATGAGAGACAATTGTGCCCACCCTATAGGGCAATGTGTCATATGCGAGTTGTTCTTAAATTTGGGTTGAAATGAACTAAGACCTCTGATTTCATTAGCATATTTTTGACTTCATTATGTGCCTTTTCGCTGTCTTTTGTCCAAGTCCATTATTGGTACACCTATAACAAAAGTATAAAGTGGTTTTAGCATAGTAACGAGATTTGGAAAATATTTTCCATATTAATTGATTTAAAAAGTCCAACAAAAACATCTCAGTTGCAATATATTCTGCAAGTATAAGCATATCTAAAATCGCAGTCATCTTCTTAGGTTTCTTGTGGAGTCCATCATTATCAATTACGTGGTCTAGATAGATTACTGATGACTTTAAAAATTCACATTTTTCTTTCTTCACATGGAGATTGTGCTTCTCCACACACACTTCAGTGTTTCCTCTAAGTTCTGTACATGTTTCTGTACATCTTTGCCCATTCAAATGCTATCCAAATAACCATTAGGCCACTTTATGGATTTGATCCATTGATCTTTGGCATAAGAAAGGCGCTGATTTTATTCCAAACAGTAGGCATTTATATTGGAACAATCTTTTGGGAGTAACAATCATTAACAGAGATTATGGCTCAGTTGCCACTTTCATTTGGAGATATGCTTGGGACAAGTCTATCTTACTGAACTGCTGACCCCCAGGCAATCTAGCGAATAGGTCCCCAATTAATAGTAAAGGGGGTTGGTCAATACGGAGCATTGGATTTATTGTTGTTTTGAAGTCACTGCAAATTCTTATCGAGCCATCTAGTTTAATGACAGGGATAATTGCAGTTGCCCAATCACTCATGGCTATGGACTCAATCACTCCAGCCTTGATTCAATTGTTCAAGTTGCATTTCAACTTAAAGCTTGATAGCAAAAGGCAAAGTTCTTGCCTTTAAGCACTTTGAGCTGCTATCAAGTTTTATCATAAATCATGACATGAGTCCAGACATTTCCCCTAAAGTTGTTTTCATCAACTAATTAGTTAATTACTTGACAATTTAGTTTGATTTTGTTTAACTAAACACATTTGAAAAGTGCAGGAAAATTTCCTTTCGTGTAATGGCAATTTGCCAGATGGACCATTTATTTCAGCTTGCACCATGTTATAACCCATTACTGGAACCATTTCTTCCGTGCAGATTCTCACAATTATATCAGATGTCTTTAATGGTACATTCTTGAGATTTTGTTGATTGAAAATTTCGGAAGTAAGATACAGTGGCTTCTGTGCCTACTCCCACTTTAATTTAATTCCCATTCATTTCAGATAGATCAAATATGTATTGCTTTGCATCAAGATTTAGTTCTTTGATCTCCGTAGTGTCTCCCTAGGAATTTTCATTGTATTTGGTTATTCTCTGAGCCTATTGTGTATATTTGAGTGCTTTATTCAAGGTTTGAGGATTCTGTCTGGTCCAACGTGCCTTGGTTATGTGACCCTTCTTGCCACAATTACAACATTTGTTTTCTCGAAACCAACATTCCTGTGGAGAATGCCCCACCTGGGCACACCTATGGCATGCTTGTGTGCTAAGAGATTTTCTTTCCTTAGTATTTATCTTGTGTATTTTGGCATGAGCTGATTTGGGAAACTTCTTCAGCAGCCAATTCCATGGACGTTGCAATTTCGACAGCAGGTTTTAGTTTTAAAGAGCTTTCAGGAAGCAGTCATTTTTGAATTGCTTCATTATGAAGCCCACAAACAAGTCTGCCTCAGTGTGTCTATTGAGGGTTGAGCAAAACTCAAAACTCTTTGCTAGTTTCCACAGTATGGTCACAAACTGTAGAATATTTTCACTCTCTTGGCTTCATCAATGAAATCTGAATCTCTTCACTATGATTAAAGAGTCTTAGTCAATTCTTCATAAGTCTTTGTACCAGGTTTGGCGGGATGAACAAGACTTTGGAAAAGAGTTACACTCTATTATATTCTATTACACTCAGGAAAGTTACTGCTTGAATTTAATCTGATATCCTGTTTGCAGCAAAGTAATACTGACAGCTCTCTTCATAAGTACTGCATACACTATGGAAGGAGTAATTTAACAAGAAAGTACTCAATTAATGGATGGACAGTAGGAAGTTCTGTGGAACAAAGGGATCTTGGTGTGTTTGTCTACAAATCTCTGAAGACAGAAGACATGTTAGTAGGGTGTTGAAAAAGCCATATGGGACACTCACCTTTATCAATGGAGCATAGATTACAAAAGCTGGGAGGTCATGTTGGAGCTGTGTAGAACTTTGGTGAAGCCACAGCTGGAGTGTGCAGTTCTGGTTGCCACATTATAAGAAGGATGTGATTGTACTGGAGAGAGTGCAAAGGAGTTTCACCAGGATGCTGCCTGGGATGGAACATTTAAATTATGAAGAGAGGTCGCATAGACTTCGGTTGTTTTCTCTGGAGCAGAGAAGACTGAGGGGCGACCTGATTTGAGGTGTTCAAGGTTATGAGGGACATGGACATAGAGTGGATAAGGAGCAGCTGTTCCCCTTAGTTGAAGGGTCAGTCATGACAGGACACAGATTGATGGTGAGGGGCAGGGATTTATGGGGAACATGAGGAAAAATCTTTTTACCCAGAGGGTGGTCCCTCATAATCTTGTACGCCTTGACCAGGTCACCCCTCAGTCTTCTCTGCTCCAACAAAAACAACCCAAGTCTATCCAGCATCTCTTCATAATTTAAATGTTCCATTCTAGGCAAGTGTCCCATATACCTTTTTCACCACCCTACTAACATGTCCTCAGTCTTCAGAGATTTACAGACAAACACAAGATCCCTTTGTTCCACAGAATTTCCTACTGTCAATCCATTCATTGAGTACTTTTATGTTACTCTTTCATAGTCTGCAATGTGCTGCCTGGGAGAATGATAGAGTCAAGTTGCCTCATGTCTTTTAAAAAGCGTGAATTTTCAGAGCACTTGGCACATCACAAAGTTCAAGGCTATGGACCAAGTGCTGGTAAATTGGATTAGGTGGGAGGTCAGGTGTTTCACACATATTAGTGCAGACTCGATGGGCCAAAGGGCCTCTCTGGCACTGTGTGATTCTGACTTCTCATTTTGATTGGTTCCATAGCATCACCTTTTCCCACCATCACAGTTACCAGTTCCTAAGTTTCAGTACTTTCTCTAACAGATCCTCTCCTCTCATTTCTTTTCTCTTCCAACTTAATTTGTACTATTTCAGCTCTTGTTTTTTTTTCAGGATTTTTTTTTCTTGGTTGGACTGTAATTTTAAGAGTTCTTTTTCCTTTTTCTTACAAACAATCCATTTTAAAAACAGGAGCTTTCAGCTTTAATTCTGATTAATTTTGATTACAATAACATAATTTGTCTTCCTTTTTGAGCAGTTGCTTTCCAAAAGCAGGTTCCACCTCCCCTCCCCACCCACCACTGAGTTAGATGACCTGATGCTGCAGCCCACCACATGTGAAGGCACACAGCTGGAAAAGATTCTCCAGCTCTAGTTAGTAAAGTTGTTTTCATACAGTCTATTCCCTTATTTTCAAACTTTACTCATTTTCTAGGAGATTCTGAGCCCACCAATTTGTTTTAAGTGGCTCATATTACATATTGTTGACACACTGGCTGAAAAATAATTTTTCTTATCTTGCCTCTGACTTTCCAAATGCTCCTAAGGTCATGGTTGAGTTAAAAAAAAGGAACAAAATGGAGTCCTTTTTATCAATTTTAAAATTATTATATGCCTTTAACAACAACTAAAAACCTGTTTAGAATGACCAGTTTTACTGCTCTTCAATGAATGGTGGAACGGTCCCCTGAGAATTGATGCTTGACTCGTGGTCCAGGTCTGAATTCCTTCTGACTATTTTACTAGAAACCATCTTCATCACCAGTTTTGTCTAAAATTTGTCTTTTAGACGATCTTGCTGGACAGCAAACCTTGTCGCCAATGTTGTCTTTTACTGTTGTGTACTAAAGAGGTCAAGCGTATTTTAACAGAATGGAAAGGATGCCACAAAATGGGTTAATTAACCAGTTTGTGGAGCTTTGTAAATAGGTGTTGCTTGCCTGCAGGCCAAGATGGAAGAGAGGGATAATCTAAATATTCTGGGATATAAATGTTTTAGGCGAGACAGAGGGGATGGTAAAAGAGGTAGGGGACTTGTAATACTGGTTAGTGAACATATTATAGCTGTACAGAGGGAGGATATCTTGGAAGAATCATGTAATTAGACACTGTACGTAGAGCTCAAACAGGAAGGGGGCAGTCACTATGAGGGGGGTGTACTACAGGCCTCTTAACAGCCCATGGGAAGTTGAGGAACGGATATGTAAGCAGATTCTGGATGGATGTTGAAATAATAGCATTGTTAAGAGTCATAGAGGTTTGTACAGCATGGAAACAGGCTCTCTGGCCCGACTTGTCCATGCTTCCTTTTTTTTTTCAAAACCCCTAAGCTAATCCCAATTGCCCACATTTGGCCCATATCCCTCTTATACCCATCTCACCCTTGTAACTAAATACTTCTTAAAAGACAAAATTGTACCCGCCTCTACTACTACCTCTGGTAACTTGTTCCAGACACTCAACACCCTCTGTGTGAAAAAAAATTGCCCCTCTGGACACTTTTGTATCCCTCCCCTCTCACCTTAAACTTATACCCTCTAGTTTTAGTTTCCTCTACCTTTGGGAAAAGATATTGACTATCTAGCTGATCTATGCCCCTCATTATTTTATAGACGTCTATAAGATCACCCCCTCAGCTTCCTATGCTCCACAGAAAAAAGTCCCTATCTATCCAGCCTCTCCTTATAACTCAAACCATCAAGTCCCAGTAGCATCCTAGTAAATCTTTTCTGCACTCTTTCTAGTTTAATAATATCCTTTCTATAATAAGGTGACCAGAATTGCACACAGTATTCCAACTGTAGCCTTACCAATGTTTTGTACAACTTCAAGACATTCTAACTCCTGTATTCAATGTTGTGATCAATGAAACCAAGCATGCCAAATGCCTTCTTCACCACTCTGTCCACCTATGACTCCACTTTCAAGGAACTACGAACCTGTACCCCTCGACCTCTTAGTTCTGTAACTCGACCCAACGCCCTACCATTAACTGAGGAAGTCCTGCCCTGGTTCAATCTACCAAAATGCATTACCTCACATTAATCTAAATTAAACTCAGTCTGCCATTCGTCAGCCTACTGGCCCAATTGATCAAAATCCCACTGTATTGGATGACTTTAATTTTCCTTTTGTTGACTGGAAATCCTCTAGGGCTAAGGGTTCGGGTGGTGAGGTATATATTAAATGTGTCCAGGAAGGCATTTTGGTACAATATGTGGATAGTCCAAATAGAGAGGGGGCTGTACTGGACCTAGTACTTGGGAATGAGTCCAGCCAGGTCATCAAAGTTGCAGTGGGGGAATATGTGGCAAACAGTGTCCACAATTCCATAAGTTTTTGGATCCTCATGGGAAAGAACAAGTGTTGTCCTAGGGTTAAGGCGCTAAATTGGAGAAAGGCTAACCAGAATCGGGTTAGGTAGGGTTTGAAGGACATAGTTTGGGAGAGGCTGTTTGAGGGTAAATCTACATCTGGCATGAGGGAGTCTTTTAAGGAGTAGTTGATCAGAGTGCAGGATGAGCATGTGCCTGTGAAAAGGAAGGACAAGATAGGCATGATTCGGGAACCATGGATGACCTGGGAAATTGTTTGTCTAATCAAAAAGAATGCACATGTGAGGTCTAGGTGATTAAAAACAGATGAAGCATTTGAAGAATGCAGGGAAAGTAGAAAAGATCTCAAACAGGAAGTTAGGAGAGCAAGAAGGGATCACAAAATGTCCTTTGTAGACAGGATTAAGGAGAGTCCCAAGGTATTTTATACATATATGAGGAAGAAAAGAGTGACTAGAGAAAGAGTTGGTCCATTTAAGGACAAAGAAGGGAAATTATGTGTAGAACCGAAGGAAGTGGATGAGATCCTTCATGAGCACTCTGCATCAGTATTCACAAAGGAGGGAGACACATTGATTGATAATGTCTTTGAGGGGTGTGTAAACCCTTTGGAACAACTCATCATTACGAGGGAGGAAGTGTTAGGTGAATTAAAAAGCATTAAGGTAGACAAGTACCTAAAACCAGATGGCATTTATCCCAAATTACTGAGGGAAAAAAAATGAAATTGCTGGGCCTCTAACAGAAATCTTTGTTTCTTCATTGGCCACTAGTGAGCTACCAGAGGATTGGAGGATAGCCAATGTTGTCCCGTTATTTAAGAAGGATAGCAAGGATAACCAGGTAAGTATAGGCCAGTGAGCTTGACATCAGTGATAGCGAAACTGTTGGAGAAGATTCTTAGGACTAGGATCTATACACATTTGGAACTGAATGGTCTGACAGCGACAGACAGCATGATTTTGTAATATGAGGTCATGTCTTACTAATTTAATTGAGCTTTTTGAGGAGGTGACAAAAATGATTGACAAGGGAAGGACTGTGGATATTGTCTACACGGACTTTACAAAAGCATTTGACAAGTTCCTCATAGGCTGATGCAAAAGATTAAATCTCACGGGATCAGTGGGAACTAGCTAGATGGATTCAGAATTGGTTTGGCCATAGAATACAGAGGTTAATGGTGAAAGGGTGTTTTTCTGAATGGAGGGCTGTAGTGCAGGGATCAGTGCTGGGACCTCTGCTGTTTGTAATATATATAAATGACTTGGAAGAAAATGTAGCTGGTTTGATTAGTAAGTTTGCAGATGATACTGAGATTAGCAGAGTTGCAAATAGTGATAAAGATTGTCGGAGAATACGTCAGGATATAGATAGGCTGGAAAATTGGGTGGAGAAACGGCAGATGGAATTTAATCCGGACAAATGTGAAGTGATGCATTTTGGTAGATCCAATTCAGGTGGGAGCTAGAAACAAATGCAGAACAATCAGGAGCATAGACACAGAGAGATCTTAAGAGTGGCAGCACAGGAGGAAAAGGTGGTGAAGAAAGCATGTGGCATTCTTGCCTTCACTGGTCTGGGTATCGCGTATAACAGTTGGCAAATTATCTTACAGTTGTATAAAATGTTGGTTTGATCACATTTGGAATACCGATTACCACATTACCAGGTACGTGCAGGCTTTACCAGGATGTTGCCTGGTATGGGGGTATTAGCTATGAGGAGAGATTGAGCAAACTGGCACTGTTTTCCCTGGAAAGACAGTGGCTGAGGAGTGACCTGATAGAAGTTTATAAAATGATGAGAGGTATAAAAACGAACAGTTGGGAGCTTTTTCCCCAAGTCAGAAATGACAATCACAAGGAGGCACAAGTTCAAGATAAGGGGGGAAAGGTTCAGTGGAGATGTGCATGGGAGATTTTTTTTACACAGAGCATGATGGGGGCCTGGAATGCACTGCCAAGTGAGGTGTTTAAGGCAAATACGTTAGCCACATTTAATAGGCATATGAACAAACGGGGAATAGAGGGATATAAGTGATTGGTTTAGATAGGTAAATGTGATCAGTGCAGGCTTGGAGGGCTGAAGGACCTGTTCCTGTGCTGTACTCGTTCTTTGTAATCTCCCAATGTCTCTGATGATGTTACCACACAAGATACTACACAGAGATGCACTGGTTTACAATATATGGCAGAGAGTAAACATGCATGTAACACAAACGTGGATAGTTAAAGTCTCTAAAAGGATGTGAAAAGAAAAGGATTGGTGAAGAAAAATGGAAGAATTTATAATCAAGAACATGGAAATGGCAGAGCAATTAAATGACCACTTTAGTTCTATCTTCAGGGAAGAAGACTCAAGTAATTTCCCAGAAATACCAGGGAACCGAAAGTGTAGTAAAAGGAGGAATTGAAGGAAATTAGTATTACTGAATAAATTGATGCTGGAGAAGTTGATGGGACTAAAAGCCAGTAAAGCCTCAGGGCCCGATAACCTACATCCCAGGGTATTAAAGAAGGTCATGTGAACATTGTGGATGAGTTGGTTGTTATCTTCCAAAATTCTGTAGATTTTAGAACAATCCCAGGGGAACTGCTATTTAAAAAAGGAAAGAAGAAACAAGGAATTATAGACCAGTTAGCCGAACATTAGGGGTAGAGAAAATGACAGTGTCTATTATAACAGGAAACTTAGAAAATATCATGGGATTTGACAAAGTCAATATGGATTTATGTAAGGGAAATTATATCTAACAAATGACCTGGAGTTTCTTGACAATATAGAATAGACAAGCGTGATCCAGTGGATGTGGTGTATTTGGATTTTTAGTAAGCTTTTAATGAAGTCCCAAAGAAGAGTTATTGTGCAAAAGTAAAGGGGCGGGGGTGGGGAGGTAGTGGTAATATACTGGTTTTGATTGAGAATTGATTAGCAGATGAGAAATAGAGAGTAGGAATAAATGGGTCTCTTTCAAAGTGGATGGCAGTGACTAATGGGTCCCACATGGATCAGTGGTGTAGGCCCCAGCTGTTCATAATATATATTAATGATTTTAGTGAAGGAACCAAATGTAAATTTTCAAGTTTGCTGATGACACAAAATTTGGTGGGGAGCTGAGTGGTGAGGAGGATGTTAAGAGGCTTCAAGATGATTTAGACAAGTTGGGTGAGTGGGCAAATACCTGACAGCTGCAGCATAACGTATATAAATGTGAAGTTTTCCACTTTGGATGAAGAAACAGAATGATGGAGCAGTATTTAAATGATGTTATATTAGGAAATGTTGATGTACAAAAGGAACTGGGTATCCTAGTACACCAGTCACTGAAAGGCCTGGATAGAGTGGATGTGGGAAGATGTTTCCATTAGTAGGCAAGATTAGGACACAGCCTCAGAATAGAGGGATGACCGTTTAGAACAAAGATGAGAAGGAATTTCTTCAGCGAAAGGGTGGTGAATCTATGCCATTCATTGCCACAGAAGGCTGTGGAGGCCAGATCATTGGGTACATTGGATGTATTGGGTATATCTTAGAGATAGATAGGTTCTTGATTGGTAAGGAGATCGAAGGTTACCAGGAAAAGGTGGGAGAATGGGGCTGAGAAACTTATCAGCCATGATTGAACTCGATGGGCTGAATGGCCCAATTGTGCTCCTATATCTTATGGTCTTTCAGTCTACTCCCTCACACCCCAATTGAATCCCCACTGTCTGACAGACTGCACACCCTGACAAGCTTCCTCATGTCCTGATTACAGCCTGACTAGCTTCTCAACTCCCAACTACTGCCCCTTAGCACCACCAACCCCCTGACCCCTGCCCTCTCTGGCCACACACACCCAACCCAACTTCCCTCATAGCCCCTGACCAGCCCCCTTACCTCCCTACTAACCCCACACACCCCCGTCAATGTTCCTGAGTCACTGACGACCACTGACTGCTGGTTGACAACACCAACTTATTTTACATCCCCTCTGACACATCCTACCCCAGCATCCTTCCCCCACACCAACTAGAATCCAAGCCCCACCCATCCTACACATTTATCTTATACACCTACCTCTCTGACATCTCAAAGTGGCTAGGTCCTTTACACATACCTGCTTTATGACACCTAGTGCCGGAACAAGCAAGTATGGCTTCCATTCCTCCCAATTTGCTGCCCTGCACTAAAGGCCACAGGATCTAAGGTTGGACTAAGATTGGAAGAAACTAGATTTGTAGATGTACAAGAAATGTATTTCTCTCTTTAATTTGTTGAGTGTCATATCCTCCACTTCTTTTTGTGGTCGAAATTTCCACAGGTTCATCACCCTCTAAGTGAAGAAATTACTTCTTATCTTAGTCCTAATTGGCGTACTCCATAACCTGAGACTTTGACTCCTTGTTCTGGCCTCTCAGCCAGAGGAAACAATATTCCCACATCCCATCTGTCCAGACTTGTCAAGAGTTTTATACATTTCAATACGTGTTCCCCTCTCGTTCTTCTAAATTCTGGTGAATACAGGCCCAGTCGACCCATCCCCAACTAAGGTAAATGAAGAGGAGTGAAGTGGCAAGCTGATTGTGACTGTCACTCCTTGGAAATTCTGCTTGTTTCCTTTGCCACAAATATCTTGCTTTTGAAAGCAATCATTTCCAGTTTGAGGAGAAGGTAGCGGGTGTGGCTAAGGAAGCTCCCCTGTTAATTATTGGCAAATTGAAATAGCACTGTCCTTTGTTTAAGAGTTTACCCAGCAGCTGAGACACAGATCTGTGAGTGACACAACCCACAAACTTCTCTGCTGAAGTTGGAGTGTGTTCTTCCAGTGGCGGAATTTCACGATGTCTGAAATCCCCAATCTGGGGGAAGTCAAACCTGCTCCTGTACACACTTAGCCCAGTCCAGGCATAGAAACTGAACCAAGTTTAAGTGTGGAGTTCTGCACATGGTAAGCATTTCTTAATCTATTTTTATCTTTAATATTGTAAATGTATTAGAGTTTGTGGTGATCAGTAACAGTTATTGAGGTACATGAGGCTCCTGGATTGAAGTACTCATCAGAAGTTCAGGGGATCTGATTGATCAGACTGTTACACTTTGCCCACTGCAAGGCAGGTAGATACCCCAGGGGTACAGGATACAAAAGTTCAAGTGTCTGACAGAATTCTCCCTGCCAGGCTTGGGTAAATGAGTAAAGAGAGATAGAAGTGAAAAAGCGCTGGGAATGCAGTCAGTGTCTGAGAAAAAGAAAGTCAGAACAGGTTAACAAGTTTGAGTTGTGGCGAAGGAATCTTACCCGAAGCATGAAGCAGCTTCCTCTCAGTGAGGGATCGCCAGACCTCACTGTGTGAGAGTAATCTGGGCTCTGTGTCAAAGCGTATCCTGAGAGATTGTGAATGGACAGCTCAGCTTTTATATTCATGGACCTCGTGTTCAATATTGATAAACATGATATACAATGTATTGATATTAAACTTAAAATCAAAGGGAATAAAAATTGAGATAAATGTAAAATGTGTTGCCAGTTCGCTAGGTATCAGTATTCCTTATAGCCTTGAGTCCAATTTACCCTCAGATAATGGTGTCTGTCGGTTTCTCAGAAAGGAAAGGCTGTTTCATATTTCTGGTAAGATTCCTCTGCCATAGCTCAGGTTGTTAAACTGCCCTGATCTTTTTCTCAGGTATTGACTCTTCGTATCCCCAGCACTTTTCCATATATTTCTCTTTACTCAGAAATGAAAAACCAGTTATGTGAGGAGTATGACATTGCTATCAACATAATCTCTTAGTCAGAACATCCTAACCTACTGGAGGGGATTTCAAACCAGGAGTGAGAGCAGACCATGATGCAGGGCACTGCTGCTTCGGACATCATGGCTTGGAAAAGAGAAATGAGAATGGAGACTTTGGCTTTGCTGCTACCATGGCCAGGCTTTCTATGGCATCTAGAGCTTCCTCAGTAAAGATCAGAGCATTCACCCTAGAGTTCAACATAAGCCAGTGTTCCACCCACCTATCCAACTGCTTATTGCCATAGATGGTGATCTCCCTTGCCTTTATTTTCAATGAAGACATTTTCTTTGTCAATGGATCTTGTGCTTTTGACCCTTTTATACATTCAGCTGACCTATCACAGGCAAGGGACACCTTCTTTGAGAACTAATCATGCCACAAAATATCCTTAAGACATCCAAATCAGGGCATTGGCACCAATAGCTCAATCTGATCATTAAACATGTGACTGTCTGAACAGCATTCTCAACACATTTGACTATTATGACACACATCATTTCCTGGTGTTCAGTTGGGTGAGGATGCAATCCTCTAAGCATTTTCACTCAAAGCAGGATTGCTATCCTCGTGTCAATGTTAGTCATACTGCCTACCCACATTAAAACCAACAGTTCCATGATTCAATTGAGCATGAAATCTGTGGCATTTACGCGATAGTGCAGAAGTAAAATAGAATATACTTCAGGCCCTCATCTACAATACCACGCTCTAGAGTAGAAACCTGTTGACAGGTTCAAGGTTAACACCTCTATGATGGAATCTGTCATTGAAGTTGAGTGGTCAAATCTCATTAACTACAAGAGATATCCGAGCAGACCCTGAATAGACTCTGCCAGAATATCCAGCTGCCCTTTGACACAGGGATTTTCAAGAGGCATGTGTGAACAGTTCATGAAGACAGCGTGTTGATTAGCAAAAACAAAATGGGTCCATTGAAAACAAAGGCATAGGAGGCCATCATGTCTAATAAAAAGTTGGACAGTTGGGTGAAAGACCACCTTGTGTATTGTACTGTACCGATACTACAAGTAACAGCTCTCTGATTCTGCCCCCAACACCCACCCCATCATCTGAAGAAATCCTCTATTCGCTTCATAACACTTTAGTTCCTTAAATATTTGTCTATTGACCTGTCTGTGTTTGTGCTGATATTAATTCACTGTTACATGGAATTCATTTGAAATTTTTAATTAGCCATCTCACAATTTGAATTCGAGTTTCAATTGAATTTCACTTAGAGGGAAAAACATTTACACACCAATTGCTAACCTGCTTCCCAGTGATTTATATTTTTTGAGTTCACTCAGTTAGCTCTGAATCCTTCTGCACAAATAAATTTCACTTCTGTGGTTCCATTCTATGGAATCCACACACTCATCACACAACTCTTGTATTCTCCTGCTGATCTCACTGTGCTCTCAGTCCTGCTGCTTTGCTGTCCCACTCTGCTCTCCCACTTAGTGCGTTTGCTCTTTTATTTCCATCCATTCATCTCAAAATTAGTCATGGGCATGGATTGAGGGCGAACATGCACACTGACTAATTCAGGAATTGAACCTGAGCCTTTGGCATCACCACCACATTTGAACAATTTGAGATAACCATCCAGCTCACCTGGGAGCTTTGGGATTAGAGTGCTGTCAGATAGTTTGACTGATATCCAGCCTCAAACAGGAAGAAACTCCTACAGCAAATGATTGGGAAAGAAACTTAAAGAATTCCTCTCAATAACAGCTTTCATGACCTCAGGACATCACGAAGCAATAACAATCAAAGTGCTTTTACAGTTTATAGGCACTGCAAGGTCCAATGCACTGGATTGTCAGTTCAACTTTTGTACTCAACTCTCTGGTTTAGGCTTTGAAACCGCACCCTCTGTAACTTTGAGCTCAGAGTGGTACCACTGATCCACAATGAGCAATTATGTCTCTCTGATTGTTAGTTTCCATGTCCTATGCTACCATGCACTGTCACAAAGATGTGTCCTTAGCAGAAAATTTAACTAATATTCTGTCTCTTTGCTGTACAGACAGTGACCAAATGATCAGCAACGCAACACAGAATCAATCCCTAATGGCATCTCACAATCTCAGCACTGTCAACAGTTCAAATTATTGCCCTGAAGATAGCTTCTGGAAATGGCATTTCACCTTTCAACCAATTTACATAATGCTGGTGTGCATCATCGGTCTTGTGGGAAACAGCTTTGTCCTGGTTGTCATGTGTTTACACAAAAGCCGTTGCACAGTGCCAGAGATCTACCTGATGAATCTCGCTGTTGCTGACCTGCTTGTCCTGGCTGGCCTTCCCTTCTGGGCAGTTAGCATTGCCCAATACTACAGTTGGCCCTTTGGAGCATTGTTCTGCCGTTGCATTAACGCATTGCTTCAGTTGAATGTTTACTGTAGTGTCTTCTTCCTGGCAACGATCAGCATCGACCGCTACCTAGCTCTGGTGAAAGTCCTGGGTCACAGAAGAATACGGACGACCTTGTGTGCCAAGATCAACTGCTTCATCATCTGGATGTTTGGCTTGTTGTTGAGCAGCCCTGCCATCATATTTGAAAAAATGATTGACATCAAAGAGATGGATTTATATTTTTGCCTAATCATATATCCCTATGAAAAGCATGAACTGCTGATGAGTGCTGCACAGGTAGTCATCCTTTTCCTGGTACCTGTTGGTATCTTCAGTTTCTGCAGTTTTCAAATTCTGAAAGCCCTAAGAAACAACCGAATGCAATGCTCGAACAAAGTACATAAGGAAAGCAAGGCTATCTATTTGATCCTCATTGTCTTCTTGGTATTCATTATCTGCTGGATGCCCTCTCAACTTCTCAAGTTGCTCAATATCTCCTATGAAATGGGTTTACTGCGTTCCTGTCCCTGGAGGGGTGTGATATATAATGGCATTCAGATCACAACCTCCTTATCTTATACCAACAGCTGCATTGATCCCATACTCTATGTCCTTGTAGGAAAGCAATTCAGGAAGAAAGTAAAGGACCTTTATATCCGAGCCAAAGTCAGGATGGGCATCATAAGAACATAAGAACTAGGAGCAGGAGTAGGCCATCTGGCCCCTTTTTGTGGACTCAGTTCTGCTTACCCGCCCCTCACCATAACCCTTAATTCCTTTACTGTTCAAAAATTTATCTTTCCTTGCCTTAAAAACATTCAATGAGGGAGCCCCAACTGCTTCACTGGACAGGGAATTCCATAGATTCACAACCCTTTGTGTGAAGAAGTCCCTCCTCATCTCAGTCCTAAATTTGCTTCTCCTTATTTTGAGGCTATGCCCCTAGTTCTAGTTTCAGCCACCAGTGGAAACAACTTTCCTGCTTCTATCTTATCTATTCCCTTCATAATCTTATATGTTTCTAGAAGATCTCCCCTCATTCTTCTGAATTCCAATGAGTATAGCCCCAGTCTACTCAGTCTCTCCTCATAAGCCAACCCACTCAACTCCGGAATCAACCTAGTGAATCTCCTCTGCACCCCCTCCAGTGCCAGTATATCCTTTCTCAAGTAAGGAGACCAAAACTGTACACAGTGCTCCAGATGTGGCCTCACCAGCACCTTATACAGCTGCAACATAACCTCACTGTTTTTAAACACCATCCCTCTCGCAATGAAGGGCAAAATTCCATTTGCCTTTTTAATTACCTGCTGCACCTGCAAACCAACTCCTTGTGATTCCTGCACAAAGACATCCAGGTTCCTCTGCACAGCAGAATGCTGCAATTTTTTACCATTTAAAAAATTGTATTTACCAATTTGTCCTCACGGAATGCCAGTGACTTCTGCACAGTCCAGCCCATGTCAGTAACATAAAAAGAGCTGATTTTGGGGCAAGCATAAAAAGAACCGTCTCAAAGCATGGAATAGATGACCAACACTAAAATGTTTACATCTCTGATGTGGTGATGTTACTTGTTATTTGTTGTGATATATAGACATTCCGGAGGTGATGGGAGGCACTGTCAGAAAAGGCATGCAAATTTTGTATAATAAATTGAAACGTAATAAAATGTACCAGAGAAATCAGTGAAGTTCCTGGGCCAGTTCCTGATCTGTCTCCAGGGACCTGGTTTCAGCCAGGACACGAAGAAAGATGCTATGATATCCTTTAGAGTTCTTGAGCTAGGAACAAATGTTAATAAAAACATTGTATCACCAACCCATGCATCCTGGTGATAGATATCCTGTGCTAGACATCAAATGGATACAAGATTGAAAGCAGCTATCATGTCTGCACCATGTTTGACTGACACAAACTTTTGCTGCCTTGGCTCATCCAAGACTATTGCAATATATTGGAGACATTGTTGCCAGCTTCATGTAGTTGAAATGATATAAGATGTAAACAAGCTGTGGGTTTATTTATTTACACTAGCACAGATATATTTGAATAGAAAGTTCGAAACATAAGAGCTGTCATTTGTTCTGCTTGCAGACAAACATGAAGCAAAAACTGGATCAAAAGACACACTTAAGAACATAAGAACATAAGAAATAGGAGCAGGAGTAGGCCATCTAGCCCTTAGAGCCTGCCCCGCCATTCAATAAGATCATGGCTGATCTGTCGTGGATCAGTTCCACTTTCCCACTTTCTCCCCAGGAGAAATACTTCCTTTTTAGTGATGTCATGTCTTTAGCATATGACAACAACATGAATCCACTTTGCATGGAGCAGAAAGAACAACTCTTGCTCCTGTTCTTTATGTTCTTACACACCAAATCTGAGGAGTGCAAGAAGAGAAGGGGTTAAGTTGGAAGGAGGGACCTAGAATGGAAAATGCCATGGTGGAATGGAAATGGAAATTATATAACCATAACTAATTATTATACTAGAAAGAAATGGAATGCATGGGAGACCTTGGTCAGAATTATACATTACTGAAGGAGGCCCATTGGCCCATCATGACTATGTCTGGAATCCTCCAACCTCGCTTGCGGCTGGCATTCTTTGGTCCCACTGCAATGAATGGAGTTTTGGCTGAGCACCAAACTCTCCTTTCTGACTGGCAGTGGTGTAAAGGGGAGGGACAGATAGGAAAATCCTGGCATACGCTGGTTCTTCTAAACATTTATTCAATTAGTCTCATACCCTTGCACTTTTCCCTTGAATTAGAGAAATAAATCCATTTGCTATAAAATCTGATGACAATATCCAAACCAATTTCATTGATTCCAGGAAAATATTGCATGTTCCTCCCAATGTCAAAGCAATCTGGTATCAAAATAAATTGCACTATGGCTTTGAATGATTTCAATGGATTTCAGTGGACTACCCATCTAATCTCTTCGCAAAGAGCATTTTGGTGCCACAGTGACAGAGAGGTAATCTGAGTGAATTTGTAAAACAGGGGCCCAGGCCTGAGGAGCATGGCTTCAAATCCTGCTGTAATACAGAGAATATAAGCTCATGACGTAGGTGATGGTGATAAGGATTTCTTTTCTCTCATAGTCCTGAGTTTCTGGAACTTCCTTCCTCATAAGGCAGTGGAAGCAGAGTCTTTGAATATTTTTAAGGCTGAGCTAGCTAGATTCTTGATCACAAAAGGGCAAATGATTATTGGGGGTAGACAGTAATGTGGGCTGAGGTTATAATCAGGTCAGCCATGATCTTATTGAATGATGGAGCAGACTCAAAGGGGCTGTGTGGCCTACTCTTGCTCCTACTTCATATGTTCATATTATAGCTTGTGGAGTTGAAAATCAACTGATTCGTTAATTGGGGATTTTTACAGTAATTTCATTGCAGCGTTAATGTAAGTCTACTTGTGACAATAATAAATAAACTTTAATTAACTATAACTGGGGATTTCCACAGTAATGTCATTGCAGTGTTAATGTAAATACTCAATCCTAAATTCTCACTGAACATTATACACATGAATTGCACAATTATAAATGAATTTTTGCGCTGTTCTGTAATGTTCTATGTTCTATTTTTGATGAGCTGCATTTCTGTTTCTGTAGCTTGAGATTTTTTTACAAGGAACTGTAAATAATGGCTACCTGTGGCCCAGGCAGTTCATTACTACTTGCTTCCACAGGGGCATCAGTTTTTGTCTATGACAGGTCGATCAGCCACTTTGGCGCTTATAGGTTCTAACATCTCTTCATGACAACACTGACTGCTGGAGCATCTGTCCACTCCTCCAGTGATCCATATGTTTACAAATGATCCATCCCTCCATGTCTACTTGGTACAACAGGGGTTGGTCTCAGAGACAAAAATTCCAGGGATCTGATTCACTTTTAATGGTAGGTTTTAACTATGCTATTGCATGGAGGTGTTCCATGCAGGCTTGCTGCTTACTGAGTTCTGTCTTAGACTGCTCACTGACCACGTGACTCTTACATCACTCAGTGCCCTCCCCAGTCTCACATTGACCCTTGCTCTGCCAAATACCTTACATCATAATGCATGCAGGCACATATCATCACAATACAACAAAGTTTTATGTTTTGATAATTCTTTCACAATCTTGGTCTGTCACCTGTGAAGGAATGGGTTGTTGTAATCTGTTTCTGGTACTTATGTTACGTGATAAAGTTTTTCCTCTTTCCAGCATTCCAATTCAGCATCTTTCTCATTGATCATTTTACCGTATTGGTGCTATTCCATTGATATGACCATTTCAGCAATCTTGTTTTTAATGCCTTCTCTAAAGGCTTAATTCCTTTTGCTGATTCCTCTTTGTGTTCAATAGTTCCTAGTTTCTTTAATTACTGCATTTTTTTCTGAGATGAATCCACCATGTTCATACTGTTCAAACTACATTGCACAAATAGAACCTTCATTTCTACTTGTCTTATCTTCAGCTAAACTTCACTGTTGGTTGGCTATGTCTCTGACAAAGTATTCACTTCTTTCCATTCTGCAATTTTCTCATTGCTTTTTTTTGTTCATTTAGTGTCTTTCATTGCCCTCCTTCTGGGATCTTTCATTGCCCTTCTTCTGGGATCTTTCATTGCCCTTCTTCTGGGGTTTTACATTGCCCTCCTTCTGGGATTTTACATTGCCCTCCTTCTGGGATCTTTCATTGCCCTCCTTCTGGGATCTTTCAGAGCTCTTTCTCTGGGATCTTTCATTTCTTTCATTGCCCTTCTTCTGGGGTTTTTCATTGCCCTCCTTCTGGGATCTTTCATTGCCCTCCTGAGGTCTTCAGTCACCTCTTTCCTGAGGTTTTCATTTCCTTCTCTGAGGTTTTCTGTTGCCTCCTCTGAAGCCTTTCATTGCCTCTTCCTTGACGTCTTTGTTGCTTGTGAATCTTTTTTGAGAGTTGGATTTCTTTTGGGGTTCTCCAATTTTCCTGTTCATTGTCCACTGTTTCTTCATGTGGTTGCTGCTTTAAATGCATTTCCACATTAACCATATTATAACTTTGAATGTATTATCTCTTGAAATACATTATCACTTTAAGACTGTCAACTTATTTTCAAACTGTTGTAAGCAGCTGTTGGTTTTGTATTTTTCCCAAACCTTTGAAGTCTAGGTGTGAATCTTGACTGCTCCTTTTTGAACCTTTTCATTATTTTTAACATTTCTCTTTTACTGGTAGAAAACCATTCTTGCGATCTCTGCAGTTTTTTTTCTCCTTTTGCTGCCTGGAGATTTTTTCTACCTTTGATGTGCTTGTTTGTTTTGTTAATTTCACTGCATGATCCAGCACTGTCCATTTTTTTTAACTCTTTAACTTCTCCTTTTCAAATAGGTTGCTGACATTCCTCCAAAACTTTGGAACCTTGCTGTCTGCAGTCCGTCAGTTCAGGGACTGCCACCTAGACCCCACTCCTCTGCAGTCTCTGTTGTGATCAGGAGCCTAACAATCTTACTCTCTTTAGTTTCTTGTTCTTTTTAAAAACTTGCTCCAGTTCCTTGGGACATTTTTCCCTTTTCAATTTAAACACTGCTCTCTGTGTTCTTCTTTCTTTTTTATTTAAATCTTTACAGCAACTCTTTGTTTCCAACCTCAGTTCCACTTTTCCAAACTCAAAATCATAGCTCCTGCTTCTGAAGAATATTTTCTCTTGATTTTGTTACATATGTTTAAACTTTAGACTATATTATTCAATGCAGGCCTGCTCCGCCCCCATCACTCAGGGTCTTGCAACATCTCAAAATGTCACTCATCTATTCGCCCAAAGACAGGCACTCAGATGAGTATTTCTTTTTTCAGACTTCAATAAAAACACAGCTGTCGGGCCACAGGCATCAATAATCCATCCTTGTCGTCAATGCAATGATACACGCTCACAGACTTAGAAGTTATTTATAAACAAGGAAAAACTGTACAAAGGACAGCAATGAATCACCTCCTCCCTTCCACCCATATTCTAGCTGCCCCAGTCCCTACATGTCTTCTGCATGCCTTATGCCCAAGAAAGGATTCCACCCCCAGGGGTGATTACACACTCTCAGTCCCAATTAGACCCTCAAGCCAGGTGACCCTCTCCTGCTGTGTTTTTCTTAACAGTATAATCACCGCGATCACCACAAGTGCTTAGGTGAAAAGTTTCAGATACATTGCTATTATGTGACAACTCAGGCCATGAATCTTGTAATGAAATTGGGGACTCTGGAATTGTTCTTCCCAAAGCACAAAAGTTTAAGGGGAAAGCTCCTGGACATATTCAAAATTATAGGAGCTAATAGAAGCGAGAAAGGAGAAGTAATTTCCTCTGGTCCTGTAGCTGGAGGTCACAAATTTAAAATATTATAAAAGGAAGTAGAAGGGAATTGATAGAAGTATTTTCATACAGTCATTTGTTAAGATCTTAAACACACCTTTTACAATTGCAGTGGAATCAGATTCTATATAAACTGACAAAAGGAATTGGATACATATTTGAAAAAGACCATTTTGCAGAGTTATGAAAATAACCTTAGATGGTAACTAAATTGTATTTCTAAGAGCTAGCACAGACATGAGAGACCAAATTGTCCCTCATGTGGTGTAAGGTTTCATTATTCCAAATGGGGAGAAATGAAGATCAGGATTGATCCAAAAAGCTGCAAACATGTGCAAGGTTGATGTATGGGGAAACAAAAAAGGTAACATGAGAGAGTACAGGATCACCCAAATGGACAAAGTTGAATAACTTAGTCAAATGTAACATCTTATCAACAATATTCTGGATATCTGGACAAGCCTGTTACAAGAAATCAGCAACTACAATTTGCAATTATACTGTATCTTTTAGTGCAGCAAAATCTTTCCAAAGCATTTCACAAGCAAATTATTAGTTAAAGCAGTTTACACAAAGCCACACAAGCATGTGATCACTGAAGTTGACTTTTATAAAGGTTCTTAAAAGGAGAGCAAGACAGATAGTTTCAAAGAAGGAATTCCAGAGCTCAATATCCAAGCAGCTAAGGCATGGCATAACAGTCAGTGATGGAGTAGATTAAGGATGTACAGGAGGCTAGAATTGGAGGAGTGGAGAGATAGGTGTAAATCAATCTTGATCCCTATAGAATGTTGTGTGATGAGAGTAATCCTGTCTTCAATTAACATTGAGTTGATGCTGTAATCTGATCTCATATCTTAACAATTAATAACATTTAACCAAGTATTCTGAATAACTTTATTGCTTGTTCTTGTGATATTGTTTGTGTTTTCATAGATGTGGTAATAAGTTAATGATACTTCATGCCTATCTGCCTTCTGACTGTCTCTGAATTCTTTCACGTGAGGAAGCAAACCAATTTACCTGGTGTGCAATGTTCCTACTGGAGTCAACTTGTTTTGGACACCTTTTAGTCTATGTTGGACTTCTTAACCTAAAGCATTCCAGACATCCAATAAACCTCAGATATGGAAAATAAATCAATCCTGTTCTCTAATGGAAGAGTTAAATATATCTTGGTGCAAATTTTCTCATCTGAGTCATAGAGTCATGGTCGTTGAGGTTTACAGCATGGAAACAGGCTCTTCGGCCCAACTTGTCCATGCTGCCTTTTTTAACGACTAAGCTAGTCCCAATTTCCCGCATTTGGCTATATCCCTCAATACCCATCTTACTCATGTAACTATCTATACGCTTTTTAAGAGACAAAATTGTACCTACTTCTACTATTGCCTCTGGCAGCTTGTTCCAGACACTCACCATCCTCTGTGTGAAGGATTTGCCCCTCTGGACCCTTTTGCAACTCTCCCCCCTCACATTAAACCTATGCTCTCTAGTTTTAGACTCCCCTATCTTTGGGAAAAGATATTGGCTATCTAGCTGACATATGCTCCTCATTATTTTATAGATCTCTACAAGATCACCGCTAAGCCTTCTATGCTCCAGAGAAAAAAGTCCCAGTCTATCCAACCCCTCCTTATAACTCAAACCATCAAACCCTGATAGCATCCCAGTAAATCTTTTCTGCACTCTTTCCAGTTTAATAACATTCTTTCTATAATAGGGTGACCAGAATGGTACATAGCATTCCAAGTGTGGCCTTACCAATGCCTTGTACAACTTCAACAAGACATGATCTTATTGAATGGTGGAGCAGGCTTGAGGGGCCAGATAGCCTATTCCTGCTCCTACTTCTTATGTTCTTAAGTTCAGGACCACTGCCAAGCACCCTCAAATTTGACTGGCCTTTAAATGTTTGCTGCCTTGCATCGATCAAGAATATTGCAAATGTACTGGAGGGCGATTTTGTGAATTTTAGGCCCCTTTTTAAAGGAGTTGAATGCTCTGCTGCTGCTCCTATTTCTTATGTTCTGATACACTTGCTGTAAGGGTGAAGGAAGAGAAATGAAATCATGTAGAAGGGAGGGATTTCCTATTTTGAATGAATATGGAAAAAAATATAGCAGAAACTTGAACTGGAATGTAAATGATTTAACGATAACTAATTATTGTATGTGAAAGAGAGGGAATGGGTGGGAGACATCTTTATTAGATCAATTCATTGAATCATAGAAATATACATGATTGAAGGAGGCTACTGGATCTATCCTGACAATGCTGGCACTTTGAAATAGTTATCCAATTCATCCCACTCTGTATTTTCTCCATGAGCGTGCAAAATATCTGCATATGCTGTACAATCTGATGATAACATCCAAGGTAAATTACTTGATTCAAGGAAAACATTGAAAGTCCTTCCAGATGATAACAAACCAATCTACTATCACAACTAATTGCAATTAGCTTGCAAATGTTTTGACTACACCCTACACAGCTCCAGGCCTCATTACAGAAACATGGGCAAAACAGCAGAACTCAAGAGGTGAGTTGAGGGTGACTGCCCTTGACATCAAGACAGCATTTGACTGTGAATGGCATCATGGAACCCCATCAAAACCCCATTAAAACCATGGCATCATGGAACCCCATCAAAAACGGGAATCAGGAGGAAAACTCTCCATTGGTTGAAGTCATATCTAGCAGAAAGGAAGATGATTGTGGTTGTTGAAATCAATCACCTCAGTGCCAGGATATCATTGGAGGAATTCCTCAGGTTAGTGTCTTCAGCTCAACCATCTTCAGCTGCTTCATCAATGACCTTCTCTCTGTCATAAGCGCAGAAGTGCAAATGCTCGGTGATGATTGCACAATGATCTGCACCACTTGTACTGAAGCCATCAGTGTCCATATAAGCAAGTCTAGGGCAACTTTCAAGCTTGGGTTGATAAGTTGCAAGTAACATTCTTGCCGCACAAATGCCAGATAATGATCATCTTTGACCATAAAGAATCTCCCCTTGACATTCAATGGCATTACTCCACCATCAACTTTCTGTGAGTTACCATTGACCAGAAGCTGAACTAGACCAACCATATAAATGTTGTGCCTTCAAAAATACGTCATAAGCTGGGATTTCTGGCAAATAACTCGCTTCCTGACACCCCAAAGTTTGGCTACCATCTACAAGGCACAGGTCAGGAATGTGATGAATGAGGGGTGACATGGTGGTTAGCACTGTTGCCTCACAGTGCCTGGGAGCTGGGTTCAGTTCCCGGCTTGGGTCACTGTCTATGTGGAATTTGCATGTTCTCTCTGTGTTTGCATGGGTTTCCTCCCACATTCTGAAAGACATACTGGTTAGGTACATTGACCTGAACAGGCACTGGACTGTGGCAACTAGGGGAATTTCACAGTAACTTCATTACAGTGTTAATGTCAGCCTTACTTGTGACGAATAAATAAACTTTAACTTTTAACTTTAAATGATGGAATACTCTCCACTTGCCTGGATAAGTGCAGCTCCAACTACACTCAAGAAGCTCGACACAATTCAGGATGAAGCAGCCCCTTTGATTGGCACCACATATACCAACTTCAAAATTCACTCTCTCTATCACCAATGCATAGTGACAGCAGTGTACTACCTATAAGATGCACTGTCAAGACTCCTTTAACAGCACTTTCCAAACCTGTGACCTCTACTACTTAGAAGGACTAGGGCAGCAGATGTGTAGGAACACCATGATCTGAAAGTTTCCTTCCAAATCATGCACCATCCAGAAATTAGAACCATATCACAATTTCTTCACTGCCACTGGGAGAACAAATGCAATGGTATCTTTGAATTTTCAACATTTTTTTGATAAAGTCTCACATTGGAGCTTAGTATTGTGGGGGTAATATGTTGGCATGGATTGAGAATTTGTTACTCGACAGAAAAGAGAGAAGGAATAAATGGGTCTTTTTCACAGTGGAAGGTAGCGACTAGTGGGAGACCACAGGCTTCAGTGCTTGGGTCCCAGCTATTCACAACATACATCAATGATTTGGATGAGGGAATCAAATATACTATTTCCAAGTTTGTTGATGACATAGAATGAAGTAGAATTGTGGAGGTGGGGAGGAAGTACAGAAGCTTTAAGGTGATTTAAACAAGTTGAGTGAGTGGGCAAACTCAAGGCAGGTGCGGTACAACATAGAAACATGTGATGTTATTCAATTTAGGAGGAAAAATCAATGGCAGAGCATTATTTAAGTGATGATAGATTGAGAAATATAAAAGCACAAAGTGATCTGAGTGTCCTTGTTCACCAGTCATTGAAAGAAAGTGTGTGTATAGAGAAAGCAGTTCGGAAGGTAAATGATGTGTCGGCTTTGTTGCAAGAGGACTTGAGTACAAGAGTAAGGATGTCTTAATGCAGCTGTACAGGGCTGATGAGAGCATATGCAATGTGTGCAGCTTTAGTCTCCTTACCTAAGAAAAGATAAAAATGCCATAGAGGGAATGCATCGAATGTTCACCAGACAGATTCCTGGGATGGCAGGATTGATGTATGCGAGAGGTTGGGTAGGCTTAGAAGAAAGCGAGTGGATCACATTGAAATGTATAACGTTCTGACAGGGTTGGACAAACTGGATGCAGGGTGTCGCTTCCCCTGGCTGGGGGTGTGGGATGGGCAGAGTGTCTATATCAGTGGCTTTCAATCAGTGTGCTGTAAGAAGCGTGCAAGTATGTCACAGCCATAGCTGTGGGGCAAACTCCAAGCCCTGGGTGAGGAAATTTACTGCAGCAAAGCCTTAATGAACTCTCGTCACTTTCCTTCTCTCTCTGTTCACCGAACTCTTTCCCTCTGCTCACTGAACTCTCTCCACTTTCTCTTTCCCTCTGCTCTCTGAACTCTCTCCACATTCCCCCTTTCCCTGCTCACTAAACTGTCTCCACTTTTCCTCTCCCTCTGCTCACTGGGCTCTCACCATTTTCCTCTCCCTGTGCTATTTTTAAAAGATAGGCTTGCCGGTGCAAACGAGTAAGGGCTTTATTGGAAAAGTGTTTACTCTACAGGCTGTTATGATAGACTGTTCATTTGCCCGCCCAAATGGCTGTTGACATAATCAGTACAAGACATATCTGGACTCTTAAAGTGACCTTGTTTCAATGGGGAACAAACATAAATATACAACACTTTTCTCTCCCTTTACATCAGAAATTCCTGCAATGAAAAACAATATAATGTTAATAATCAAAATTTACAACATGAGCAATTCATCAACACAACGGTCAATAAGTTAGCCATTTCACAGGATATTAAGTACTGGTTGGTTGTCAGTGAATGTCAGGTATCTGCTTTATATGTTGACTGCAACCTCTGGTATTTTTGATTGAATTTGGACGTCATCCATGGTTGTCTCAACAACAGTTGACATAGGATTTGGAGGTTTATTCAGTGTTGAAGTGTTCTCAACTACATACTGACTTCCCCAGTTGTTTCCAGCATTGTCAGGTTCACAGGAATGTCTAGGTTAGTGGTTTCCAACCAGTGTGCCACAGTAAAGGAGGTTGCCATGAGAAGTGTGCAAATATGCCATGGCCATGGCTGTGGGGCAGACTTCAAGCCTCGGCTAAGAAAATTAAGCTGCAACATGCCTCAGTATATTATATTCAAGGAAAAGTGAAAGAAAACATTCACATTCTGGCCAGCCTGTGTTCTTCTCCTGAGGCTATCTCCCATTTAGTTCTAAACCAAAAAGATTAATAAAATACAAGCCTGGAACTGTTAAGTGCAGAGATGCCTGTTCAGTTCAGGTCGTGGCACAGTGCACGTTAATTCAGCCCTCCTCACTGTCACCACCTCAGGTTCATTCTCGATAATCTAGCTTTTACACGCTTTATAGCCCCTTGAATATATTACCTTCTCAAAAGGGTCAATGTGGGTGGAAAATTCAAGCTGTCGAAAGAAAGGACCATTTCCTGGACTAACAGTATAAACAGTTCTATTACAGGCATTAACATCGAGTTATCCAACTTCCTGTCCAGTAACATGCTAATTTCAACTAAATAACATTTTTTTAAAATCCAAAAATGAAACAAACAACTGTCAATGATCCCAAGTGAAACCAGCCACCCACCTTCCAAGTATCTGATAATAAAACTGGTCTCTGCTTTCATCATCTGTAGATTTCCCAACATGGTTCATTACTATTCATTGCAAGATTATTTAGAGATGGAGAGTAGTGAAGTTGACACTTGAGAGAAAAACAGCAAT
Organism: Carcharhinus amblyrhynchos; assembly: GCF_965287045.1. Taxonomy (NCBI): domain Eukaryota; kingdom Metazoa; phylum Chordata; class Chondrichthyes; order Carcharhiniformes; family Carcharhinidae; genus Carcharhinus; species Carcharhinus amblyrhynchos. The sequence continues at coordinate 4,158,615 of NC_137337.1, forward strand.
TCTTCAATTGATTAAATTTTGAAGGTTATGCTGCCTTGGTTGTGAAATAAGACTTTTCAGTGTTAATTCTAATTCAAATCTTAATTTAGGCTTGATTCAGATTGAGAAACTACCTGGAAAGTGACTCCTCAGTTACTCCCAGATTTAAAGTTATAGTATTTGTTCCAATGGAAAATTTATTCAGAAAGGCCAAGCAACCCCACCAGTTCCCTATTTTGGACTGGACTTCTCTGTAATTCTTTCAATCCAGTTACTTCTCCACTACAATCTCAAGCACCCACCTCCGTACCCCTCAGATTTAAAACCCCGACATCTGAATTTATCTGACACTTGACCAAAGCATTGCAAGAAATATCTGACCCCTACAAGGGGATGATTTACATTAATTATTTCCGTTTATAAAATAGAACAGCTAGGGTGTCAGAAGTTCATCCCATGAGAATGTGGGAACTCATAATCTATAAATATTACGTAAATTTTCCTGTCATTTTCTTTTAATACTGTCGCTTTGTTTGAATTGTTGAAAATTTTGACCTAAGTAATTAGTTTTTGATATTTATTCTTAATGAGTTTGTTTAAAAAAATGCAAAAAAGATTTTGTTTCTAAAATCAATATCACTACTTACCTTTAGTGTCTTTGCCGGACTCTTCCATTCAACTGTAAACATCTTTAGGCAGGAGTGGTCTCACTAAAGTATGTGTGAGAGTATTTCTTCTATAGAAAACATCGCTTTTCCAAATTTACTTCAGGAATTGTTTAAAAGTTAGTGAATGGGTAACAGATTAACCCACATCAGCCAAATACAGTAAATATGAAGAGTGCAAACAATTTACTTCAGTTATCGAAAATAAACAATGAAAGGAAGACCAAATCACTGGCTTCTGCATGCAAATGGATGCCATGCTTCCAAGCAAACTTCCTATCCCAGAGTATAAAATGAATGATCCAATAATTTCACCACTTCCATGAGTTAATGCCACATACAGCCTGAGCAAGTACAAGCTTTGTTTTCTATTTCTGATACTGACAAGCCATAAGCACCATAAATAAGTGTAATCAATTACATATAGTGCTGCTCAAGATTAAAGGAGATCAAGTAAGTGGCTATAAACAGAATCCCAGAATTTCTGGCTGGCGTCCTGACTCTTTTCTCCAGCAATCTCGAAGAGCTCGTCCAGTTTGTCCTCAGCATGTGGAATTTCTTCTATTATTCTGAGCTCCATTTGGTTAAGAAGATAAAGTGTGTTGTCAAATATAGGCTGTAAGTCGCAGAAGATCGAAATGTACCTGTCAGTAAAATGGTATCTCTCTTCTCTTTAGAAATGAAAGATTGAGTTCTGCTGAGAAGTGAAGGTGAAGTACTGGAAGTTGAGTCACAGCAAAGGCGGGGCTCTGATTCATCAACAAAAAATACTTCTGTATTGTCAGCTGAAGATGGCTCAACGGTAGTGTTGGGAACAGCAGCATTTGGAGGAATGACATTTGTGCTGCCAAAGAACCCTGACTTTAGAAAGGGCATGTTGTGTTCAAGACATCAACCCCTAAATTTCTGGGCTGCTGTCCTCTCCTCTCTCTTCCTCTTCCACTTCCTCTCTTTCTCCAGTGAATTAATCCTTTCCTTACCAGCATTTGGAGCTCTTGCCATGGGTTCTACTCAGCCCAGCCACTGAAGTACATGTCTGTGTATGAAGTCTGGGGATCCCATGTTTGGGTACCTCTGGCTTTGGCATTCGGATGCCCCACCAGAGTTAGCTGTGATGTTGGAACAAGCTATGAAAATTGTGAATTACATAAAATCAAAGTCATTGATATCACATTCACACATGTTTTGTGTGCAGAGATAGGGACTGAACTTCAGAGTTCACTATTACAGGTGTGATGGTTATCGCAGGGAAGGTTCAGTACTATGTTCATGAGCTCCAGAGAGAACTGACAGGGTTTTCAACAATGCACAAACTTCTTAATAAAAAGTTACTACCTGATCATTACTAGTGGGCTGAGCCTGCATGTCACGCAGACATTTTCAGCTATCTGAATGAAATGCATACAGGGAAAGAACAAAACAATCCTGACCACTACAGATAAATTTCAAGGTTTCAGGTCAAAACTGGCCCTTTGGCAAGAGATAGTGGCAGAGGGTTCACTTGAGATGTTCCAATAACATTGTCAGCAGCAGACGCAGCTGTCAAGGTGCACCTTAAAATGCTGTGAGATGTGTGAGTGCTATTTTCCCTCTACAGATAGGGAAGACAATGGCTGGGTATGTGATCCATTTAGTTCACTTTCTTTCACTTCATCACAAAAAGTGACATTAAATTAAAGGAATATGCAGAGCTATGGATGGATAGCATAATAAAGCTGAAGTTTGGAGAGTGTCTTTGGATGTGGTTTCACTGTGGTAGACAGATATCCAATGATCTCTAACCATGCTATTACAGTACTCTTGCCCTTTCCAACAACATACCAATGTGAATGAGCATTTTCAACATTGGCTTATGTTAAAAACAGAAGGGAGGGCAGATGCCCCCCACCCTCCCATTGGATCAAAAGACTCCGCACACACCAACAGCCCCAAGTTTCCCACTAACCCAGTAAGTTTCGTTTTAATAAACTTTGCATTTTGCTCTGATCCATTGAATTTCAACTGTATGCGGCAAACCTCTCTGGTAAAACCGTAACAATAGTAATTGTAAGTAAATATGATGTCTATGAACAATTGATTCAGTTGAAAAGAGTGGGTGTGCTGTGGAATTGTTCGTCTCATTGAAGTGTGCCATGCTACTGAGGTTATTGGGAATCATGTAGTCACTGTCTCAGGATTTGGGATAGGCTATTTAGGACTTAGATGAGGAGAAATTTCTTCACACAGAGAGTGGTGAATCTGTGGAATTCTCTATTACATTAAGGCCTTTTGTGGAGGCCAAGTCACAAACTATTTAAGAAAGAAATAGATTTCTAGACATGAAAGATGTCAAGGGGTATGAGGAGAGAACAGCACTGGAATTCTACTGCTCTGACCACGACAGAATCAGAGGAGGTGAGGGGCAGACAACAGGAATTCTGGGTCTTGCTCAAGTGAGGCTGTAAAATCCCTTTGCAGGAGTATGTTGTTGAGATAGAGGATCAGCCATGATCACACTGAATGGCAGAGCAGGCTCGATGGGTTTAATACCAATTCCTGCTCTTTTTTTTTATGTTCCTGTTTTCTGGAACTCCCTTCCTAACAGCATTGGAGGTAGTCCTACACATGGATTACAGCAGTTCAAAAAGATAGCTCACCATCACTTTCTCAAAGGCAATTAGAAAAAGGCAATAAATAATGGTCTAATCAGCACTGCCCACATCACACAAAAGAATAAAAAAAGCTAGTCATAAGTGACTGCTTTGGCTCATACAATTTAATGTCTGTTTCTTTACATCATGTTTTATAATGACATTATTTTGTGATGGAGCAAATTGCTTAATCATTTTTGTTTCCTGCCAGATGTTTCCTCCCTGCTTTTTAAATCGGATTTCATTCTGCCAGGAAACATTGTGTTGAGAAATTTATTGCCCAAATGTAAGAAATCACAGGTCAGAATCTGTGTTCAAAATCTACTTTTACATTCTTATGTTATATTTAGGCCATAACTTGTTCAAGTGATTTATCCACAGATTGAAATCAGTCTTTAAAAAATAAACTGCATGTCAGTTAAAGAAAAACATGTTTAAATTAATGCAAAGTCTTACTTTAGATTGAGAAACAAAGGAAAAGGGCAGAGGTCCATATGGCATCTCACTTTCAAAGCTGTAGGACTCAGGGATCTCAGAATATTGTGGGGAGTTTACAGGGATCTCAGCGGTCTTTAGGGCTCGAGGGGTTACAGAGAACTCAGGATTAGAATACTAAATTATAGGCATTATGACTGAGAGCCAGTATAGGTCAGGGAGCAAAGATATGATGGGTAAATGGAAGTTGGTGTGAGTTCCGACCCAGACGACAGAATATTAGATGAGCACAAGTTCATAGAAAGATGGGAACTGGCTCAAAGAACACTGGAATACTATTGTTTAGATGGGAAGTAACAAAAGCAAGGTTTCAAAGCAGATAGCTGAGGCAAGGGTACAATCAGATGATGAAAATAGATGGTCTTAATGAGAGAATATGGGATCAGAAGCATCCTGGAGGTAATCATTGAGCAAAAACTGAACTAGACTAATCATATAAAAGAGCTAGATTAGAGGCTACAAGCGGGTGTTGATTGTCAGGAGATTGAAAACAGCATGAGAATGCAGAGAGAAATTTCAGTGTTAGCTTGGAGTTTGGAACTCCTGATTGGCTAAATATGGTTAGGTAAACATTTACTACTTTATTGCTTGTCAGGTCTTTATTTTGTGGTTTATAGTTTGGAAGGGCTGTATTCTGTAGTAATGAGGATCAGGGAAGAAGGACCCTCAACTATTTTGATATAATGTGATTTTAAGTATCTTCCAAAAGATTTAATTTGAAGGGGTAAATCATGGCAGGAGTGCTCAAAATGTGGGAATGCCGGCGTTGGACTGGCGTAAACACAGGAAAAAGTCTGACAACACCAGGTTTTAGTCCAACCGTTTTATTTGATAATACTCACAAGCTTTCGAGGGGACTGCCTCTTCGTCAGGTGAATGGAGAGTTCTGGCCTCAGAGCCATGGTGTGCTCCTCCAGCTCTATATGGGAAGGCAAGAACATTTCCAGTGCTCAGGGCTAACATGAGGAAATGTCTGCAGCTGCAGCTCCTGGAAGCCCAGGTTTCAGAGCAAGGGATAAAGTGGAGCATCTGTGAGGTGAAGAGTATCGTGGATAGCACGTATAAAGAGGTGGTCACACCTTCCACTGGCAGGGAGGGAATGGGTGACTACCAGGCAGAGAAAGAGAACCAGGCAGGCAGTGCAGGAATCTCCTGTAGCCATGTTCCTGCAATACCAGTTCAGATACTGTTGGGGGAATGACCTCTGTTAGGAAAGCAGCAACAATTAAATTTGTTGCACCATAGAACATAGAACATAGAACATTACAGCGCAGAACAGGCCCTTCGGCCCACGATGTTGTGCCGACCAGTTACAAAAACAATGACCCACTAGCCTATACCAATCCCTTTTCGTCCATAAACCTATCCAGAGATCTCTTAAACGCCCCCAAACTAGACGCATTTACAACTGCAGCAGGCAGGGCATTCCAATCCCTCACCACCCGCTGGGTAAAGAACCTACCCCTGACATCCGTCCTGTAGCTACCCCCCCTTAATTTAAAGCCATGCCCCCTCGTGCTAGCTTTCTCCATCCGAGGAAAAAGGCTATCACTATCCACCCTATCTAAACCTCTAATCATCTTATATGTTTCAATAAGATCCCCTCTTAGCCGCCTTCTTTCCAACGAAAACAACCCTAAATCCCTCAGTCTCTCCTCATAGGACCTCCCCACCATACCAGGCAACATCCTAGTAAACCTCCTCTGCACCCTCTCCAATGCCTCCACATCCTTCTTGTAATGCGGGGACCAGAACTGCACACAGTACTCCAAGTGCGGCCGCACTAGAGTAGTGTACAGTTGCAACATTACACTGCGACTCCTAAATTCAATCCCCCTACCAATAAACGCCAAGACACCGTACGCCTTCTTAACAACCTTATCTACTTGATTCCCAACTTTCAGGGATCTATGTACACACACACCTAGATCCCTCTGTTCATCCACACTATTCAAAGTCCTCCCGTTAGCCCTTTACTCGACACATCTGTTGCTCCTACCAAAGTGAATTACCTCACACTTCTCCGCATTAAATTCCATCCGCCACCTCTCGGCCCAGCTCTGCAACCTATCTAAGTCTCCCTGCAGACTATGACACCCTTCCTCACAATCTACCACACCTCCAACTTTGGTGTCATCAGCAAATTTACTAATCCACCCAACTATACCCTCATCCAGATCATTAATGAAAATTACAAACAACAGTGGCCCCAAAACAGATCCCTGAGGCACACCACTCGTAACTGTACTCCATGATGAATATTTACCATCCACCACCACCCTCTGTCTCCTATCTGATAGCCAATTCCTGATCCAACTTCCTAGATTACCCACAATCCCATACATCTGCATTTTCTGCAGAAGCCTACCATGGTGAACCTTATCGAACGCCTTACTAAAATCCATGTATACCACGTCAACTGCCTTGCCCCCATCCACCTGTTTGGTCACCTTCTCAAAAAACTCAATAAGGTTAGTAAGGCACGACCTACCCGCTACAACACCATGCTGACTATTTCTAATCAATTCATTACACTCCAAATAACTATAAATCCTATCCCTAATAATTTTTTCTAAAACCTTGCCCACAACAGAAGTAAGACTCACCGGTCTATAATTCCCGGCAAAGTCTCTGTTCCCCTTCTTAAACAATGGGACAACATTCGCTATCCTCCAATCCTCCGGGACTACACCAGAGACCAATGACAACCTGAAGATCTGAGCCAGAGGCTCTGCAATCACCTCTCTAGCCTCCCAGAGAATCCTAGGGTAGATCCCATCCGGACCAGGGGACTTATCTATTTTCAGCCCTTCAAGAATTTCCAGCACATCCCCTTTATCAACCGTAATACTGTCTATTTTACACCCCTGCAACCCAATGTCCTCCTCAGCTATATTCATGTCCCCCTGCGTGAACACCGAAGAGAAATATTGGTTCAATACTTCTCCAATCTCCTCCGGTTCCACACACAACTTCCCCCTGCTGTCTGTAACTGGCCCTAATCTTGCCCTGACCAACCTTCTGTTCTTGACATACCTATAGAACGCCTTAGGATTCTCCTTAATCCTATCAGCCAAAGTCTTCTCATGTCCTCTTTTAGCCCTTCTCAACTCACTCTTCAACTCCCTCCTAGCCAATCTAAAGCTTTCTAGTGCACTATCTGAGCCCTCCAATCTCATCCGAACATAAGCCTCCTTTTTCTTTTTAACCATCGACTCAACTCTTTTAGTGCACCACGGTTCCCTAGATCTACCAAATCCACCATGCCTGACAGGGACATACCTATCAAGGACTCGCAGTAGCTGCTCCTTGAAAAAACTCCACATTTCAGACGTTCCCAGTCCCTGTAATCCCCTAATCCAATCCATGCTTCCTAATTCACTCCTGATAGCCTCATAATCGCCCTTACCCCAGCTAAAATTGCTGACCCGAGGTTCATGCCTATCTCTTCCCATCACTAAGGTGAACGTAACCGAATTGTGGTCACTATCACCAAAATGCACACCAACTTCCAAGTCTAGCACCTGGTCTGGCTCATTTCCCAGCACCAAATCCAATATAGCCTCACCTCTAGTTGGCCTGTCTACATACTGAGACAAAAAACCTTCCTGCACGCTTTGTACAAACACTGACCCCTCTAGCGAGCTAGAACTATAGCAACTCCAATCAATATTCGTAAAGTTAAAGTCCCCCATAACAATTACCCTATTACTTTCACTCCTAACCAGGATTGTCTCCGCAATCCCTTCCTCAACCTCTCTAGAACTTTTAGGAGGTCTATAAAAGACTCCCAACAGGGTGACCTCTCCTCTCCTATTTCTAATCTCCGCCCATACTACCTCAACTGACAAGTCCTCATCAAACTTTCTCTCCGACACTGTGATACAGTCCTTGACTAGCAATGCTACCCCACCCCCCCTTCTACCTTCTTCTCTACTCCGACTAAAGCATTTGTACCCCGGAACCTGCAACATCCATTCCTGACCCTGCTCTATCCATGTCTCAGAAATGGCCACAACATCAAAGTCCCAGGTACTGATCCACGCTGCAAGTTCATCCACTTTATTGCGAATACTCCTCGCATTAAAGTACACGCATTTCAAACCCTGCTCCGCCCCACCCCCACTATGCCATGCCTTGCATTCCCCAACTATGCCCCCCTCACTTTCACCCCCTTTCCTCACTATCCCTCCCCCCCATGGTTGGCTCTGCTACACACAAGATTAAAATGTGCAGGAATGCAATAGTTATAGGGAATTCAATTGTAAGGGGAATAAATAGGTGTTTGTATGGCTGAAAACAAGACTCCAGGATGATATGTTGCCTTCCTGGTGTTAGGGTCAAGTGTGTCTCAGAGTGGCTACAGGACATTCTGAAGGGGAGGGTGAGCTTCCAGTGATTGTAACACGAACAACATCAGTAAAAATAAGGATGAGGTCCTAAAATTAGATACAGAATTAGGAATTAGTTTGAAAAGTAGGAAGTCAAATGTAATAACCTCAGGATTAATAGCAGTGCCACATGCTAGTTCAAGCAGAATTGCAGGATATATCAGATGAATATGTGACTGAAGAGATGGTTCAAGGGTAAGGGCTTCAGGTTCCTGAGGCATTGGGACTGGTCTGTGGAAGCTAGGGCAAGTACAAACTGGATGGATTGCACCTGGGCAGGACCAAGACTGATGTCCTCGGGGGAGTATTCGCCAGAGGGGTTGGCGAGGAGCATGGGAAAATGGCAGCAGGATGGGAACCTATGAAATGAGTCAGAAAAGGGGGAAACAAGGACAAGAACAAAAGACAGAAAGGGAAATAAGAGAAGTGATAGGCAGAAAAATCAAGGGCCAGAGTCAAACAGGACCACAGTAAAAAATAATAAGAATGGGGCAAGGAATGTTAAAAAGACATGGGTTTGTGCCTTAGTGCACACAGCATTCACAATAAAGTGGAAGAATTAATCACACAAATAGGTGTAAATGATTATGATAAAGTTTGGATTACGGAAACATGGCTGCAGGGTGACCAGGGATGGGAATTGAACATAGAGGGATATTCAGTATTCAAGAAGGACAGATAGGAAAAAGCTGTGGGGTTGCATTAGTGGTTCAAGAGGAAATTAATGCAATAGTGAGGAAGGATATTAGCTCCAAAGTTGTGGAATCTGTATGGGTAGAGCTGAGAAACACCAAGCCGCAAAAAACATCAGAGGGAGTTGAATACAGACCCTTAAACACCAGTGGTGATGTTGGGGATGGCATTAAACAGGAAATTGGAGGTGCATGCAACACAGGAATATCTGTAATTATGGTTGATTTTAGATGGGGTATTTTGTAATAATTGGTAATCTAGTTGTGTGAGACTCGTCGGGGATGAGCAAATTATATGATAGAATTCTTTATCAAGATGGAGATGATGTAGTTGAGTTTAAGACTAGGTTCCTGAATCTAAGTGAAGGTAGCTACTATAGTATGAAGTGCAAGTTGTCTATGATGAATAGGGGAACATTAATTAATGGTACGATGCTGGACAGACAATGGCAAACACTCAGAGAATGCATGGGTGAACTACAACAATTATTTATTACTGTCTGTCACAAAAATAAAATGGGGAAGTGCAAAACCATGGCTTACAAGGTAGATTAGGAATAGTATTAAATCCAAGGAAAAAGCACACAAACTGGCCAGAAAAAAACAGACCTGAGTATTGGGAGCAGTTTAGAATTCAGCAAAGGAGAGCAAAGGAATTGATTATGAAGGGGGAAATAGAATACAATAATAAGCTTCTGGGGAACATTAAAATGACTAAAAACTTCTATACGTTTGTGAAGGGAAAAAGATTGGTGAAGACAAATGTAGGTTCTTTACAGTCAGGAGCAGAAAAATTTATACTGGTAACAAAGAAATGGCTGACCAACTAAGTATATACTTTGGTTTTATCTTCACAAAAGGGGACACAAATAAATTACCAGAAATGTTGGGGAACATGGGGTTTAGTAAGAGGAAAAAAAAAGAAGGAAATCAGTATTAGCAGGGAAATGTGTTGGAGAAATTGTTGGGGTTGAAGGCTGATAAATCCCCAAGGCCTGATAATCTACATTCAAGGATGTAACTTAAAGATTTGACAAGGGAGAGTCAGTGGATGTCGTTTATTTTGACTTTCAGAAAGCTTTCAACAAGATCCCACATCAGAGCTTCTTCCTTGGATCTAATACTATCTTTAATTTCCCTTGTACGCCATGGTTTTCCAAGTGGCAGGCAGTGACTAGCGGGGAACAACAAAGATCAGTGCTTGGACCTCAACTATTCATAATAGCTTTAACATAGCTTTAAGGGGTGGTAATTATAGGACGGATGTCAGAGGTAGGTTCTTTACTCAGAGGGTAGTAAGGTCGTGGAATGCCCTGCCTGCAGCAGTTGTGGACTCGCCAACTTTAAGGGCGTTCAAATGGTCAGTGGGTAGGCATATGGATAAGATTGGAATAGTTTAGGTTAGAGGGTCATTAGATTGGTTCCACTGGTCGGCGCAACATCGAGGGCCGAAGGGCCTGTGCTGCGGTGTAATGTTCTATGTAATGTATATTAATGATTTAGATGAGGCAACTAAATGTACTATTTCCAAATTTGCAGATGACACAGAGCTGGGTGAAAGGGTGGGCTGTTGAGGAGAATGCAGTGATTTGGATAAGCTGAGTGAATGGGCAAATGCATGGCAGAAACAGTATAATGTGGATAAGTGAGAGGTTATTCACTTTAATAACAAAAGCAAGAAGGCAGATTACTATCTGAATGCCAACAGATCGAGAAAGAAATATGCAACGAGACCTGGGTGTCCTTGTACACCAGTTGTTGAAAGTAAAAATGGAATTACAGCAGTTGGTGAAGAAGGCAAATGGTATGTTCGCCTTCATAACAAGAGGATTCGAGTTCAGGAGCTGTGATACCTTGCTACAGTTAAACAGGGCCTTGGTGAGGCCACATTTGTAATATTGTATGCAGTTTTGGTTTTGTTATCTGAGGGAAGGATGTTCTTCCTATGGAGTTAGTGCAATGAATGTTTACCAGACTGATTTCTGGGATGGCAGGACTGACGTATGAGGACAAATTGAGTCAGTTAGAATTATATTCATTGGAGCTTATAAAAATAATGGGGGTATTATAGAAACCTATAAAATTCTAACAGGACGAGACAAAATAGAAGCAGGGAGGATGTTTCCGATGGTGGGGAAGTCCAGAACCAAGGGTCACAATCACTAAGGGATATGGAGTAAACTATTTAGGGATGAGATGAGTAAAACTTTCGTTACCCAGAGAGGGGTGAGCCTGTGAGCCTCTACCGCAGAAAGCAGTTGAGGCCAAACATTGTATGTTTCAAGATATAGCTCTTGGGGTTAAAGGAGTCAAAGGATATGGTGGGAAAACTGGAATAGATTACAGAGTTGGATGACAGGCCATGATCATAATGAATGACAAAGCAGGTGTGAAGGGCCAAATGGCCTACTCCTGCTCCTATTTTCTATAAATACTGTGATTACAAAGGTCAGTCAGATTGGAATTCTGCAGGGAATAACTTACATCCCGACTCCCCAAAGCTTGTTCTATCAGAGAAAAAAGTTTCTCCATATTGACCATCTCATTTTAAACATCTTGATCAGATTAACCCTCTACCTTCTATTCATAAGAAAGCACAAGCCAAGTTTATGTGCTTATAATTTAACCATTTAAGCTCCAGTATCAAAATAGTAATTCTGCATGCACTTCCTCCAAGAGCAACCAATTGTTACAGAGGTATAGCATTTAGAACTGAATGTAGTATTCCAGATGGGGACTGAAAATGCCCTATATGATAGAAGCATCATCACTTCCTCAATCCCGTCTTGCACACTAGCCACTTTTGAGATGAAGACCATCAGATCTGCAATGTGCATTCCTAATCGCGTAAGACTTCATAGTTGATAGCAAGGGAATACAAAACATTGACAAGGCACCTCAATTTGAATATGAACATCTTTAATTTCTTTCTATGTAGCTGTAGACTGACAAGCAGGCTTCCTGGGAGTCCAATTTGTGCGAATGGTAATCAAATGCTGGGAGTTGAGTTCTCCCTCCGTCTGTTAATAAGGTAGTTCGAGCTTCAGGTTGATCTGGGCTTTGAGTCATTCTTGTTGTTTGCCATTGATAGTATTTTCTTCTTCCTTAGTTGCTAAAGCGAGAAGAGAGTCTATCAGAGCAGTTTTCACAACAGAAATCTTTAGTATCTACTTCCCCTCCCTGTAAGTATCAAATCTTAATCAGGATATCGTGCTACTGCCTTTTTTTTGCCTGGCAGAAGGTTTGGTGACCAGAGCACAGAGATTTAAGACAATTGACAAGAAAAACCTAAGAGGTAGAAATAAGGACCAACTGATTTAAGCAGCAGGTTGTAGTGATCTGGAATGCGTTACCTAAAAGGATGACATAAAAAGTAAGAAATAAGAGCAGGAATAGTCATATAGCCCCTTAAATTAATTCTACTATTCCATTCCACTAGGACTGGGACCAAAGTTCACATCTGGAGGTTCACTAGTGTGGCTGAAGAATAACTCAATTAAATTGGAAGAGGAATGTGCATCAGAATACAGAAGTGGAAAAGAGAAATGAGGCGAATCATGGAGTGTGAGTTTTGGACAGTAGTAAGGAGTAGAAGGAGTAGAAGGATAGAAATAAACCAAGAAAGACCATAAGAAATTCAAAGACAGGTTTACAATGCATGTCAACAAATACAGTCTGTTGAAAAAGTTTGCTGATTACAAGAACAAATTGCCTTGTGGGAATCTGATGTAGTGGCAATAATGGAAATGTGCCTTAAAGTGGCGAGGAACGGGTTTAATATTCAAAGATACAAAGTGTTGAATAAAGATAGGGAAGTAAAAAAGAAGTAGCACATTGATTAGGAAAGATATTGTAGTGTCAAAAAGATTGGATGTCCTTGACGGAGCAAAGACAGAATCAATTTGGTTAGAATTGAAAAGTGGAAGAGTATGATATTGAGGGCATTCTAAAAGCCTCCAAATGATGTGAGAAAGATAGGGAAAACAACTAGCTGGGAACTCAGAGAGATGTGAAAGAACGATTGAATGGTATTATTGGAAAACTTTAATTAGATATTGATTGGGATAACATTAGAGTAAAGGGTGAAGGGGGATGAATTTCTAAAATGTATTTTTGTTATTTATTTATGGAACATGGGTATCGCTGACAGGCAGGCATTTATTGCCTATACCTAATTGCCCTTGAACTGAGTACCTTGCTAGGCAATTTTAGAGGGTATTTTAAGATTCAACCTATTGCTGTGCATCTGGAGACACATATAGGCCAGACCAGATAGGACAGCATATTTCATTCTCTAGAGGACAACAGTGAACCATATAGGTTTTTACAATAATCAACGAGATTTCAAGGTCATCATTAGATTTTTATTTCCAGATTTTATTCATGAGAACTTCTTTGATCAATATGTTCCTGGTCCAACCAGGAAGGAAGCATTGCTAGAACTGGTGCTGGGAATGAGACAAGCCAAGTGGACCAGCTACCTATGGAAGAACACAAGTAAGAACAACGAAGTTTAGATTGCTAACGGTGAAAAGCAAGGAACAATCTAAGGGTGGACTTCTAAAATGGAAGAGATCAAATTCATTGGGATGAGAGAGGACCTAGCCAGGGTAAAATGGATGATAGATTGACAGAAAAAAACTGTTACGTAAGAATGGGTGATCTCTAAAAAGGAGATGTTTCAGGTACAGATTAAATACATTCAAATAAGGGACAAAGGTGAGGGAATCAAAGCCAGGGTACCTTAGATGATAAGGGAGAGAAGAAGAATGGTGAAACAAAACAAGAGAGAGGTGAATTCTTAAAACAAGAACAAGGCCAAATACATTAAATTTGAGAAGAAAAATGAAGAGGGAAATGACAAAGGGAAAATATGAGAATAGGTGACAGTTAGCATAAACTGAAACATGTTCTATTACTATCAAATAAACCTGTTGGACTTTAACCTGGCATTGTGAGACTTCTTACTATGTAAATAGTAAGCAGATAATAAGAGGTGATTGGGTCTATTAAGGACAAAGAGAGCAATATATATTTAGAGCCACAGGGTAAGGCTAAATACATAATGAGTACTTTTTATTGATATTTATTAAGAAAGAGGATGCTGACAGAATATTGGTAAAAATATAGATGAAACAATCAATGGATGGGGGAAAATTGATGGAAAGGATATATTATATAGCTTGTAATCCTTATAGTAGATTAGTTGCTTTGTCCTGATGGTTTTCATCTAGGTTGCTGGAAGAAATGGCTGTGAAGATAAAGGAAGGACTTGCCATATCTTTCAATCTTCCCTAAGGATTGCAGAGTAGCAAATGTGGCACCCTTGTTCAAGAAAGTATGCAAGGACTATCCAAATAACTGCAGGGCAATTTGTTTATTAGCAGTGGTGGTTAAGGTATTGGAAACAATACAAAGATGTCAACAGGCACTGGGAGATATTTGAGTTAATTAAGAAAAGTCATCAAGAATTTGTAAAAGGCAGATTGTGCTTGATTAAACAATTGAAACTTTTTAAGGAGTAACAAAGAAAAAGGAAAAGGGATAAAGATAAACTAATGGATGTTTTCTAAATGAATTTTAAGAAGGATTTGATAAAGTACCAGATAAGAAGTTGGTTAACAAATTAGAAGTTCATGGCAAAGCTGGATTAGTGCAATCTCAGATAAGAAAATAGCCTAAGAACAGAAAACAGCAAATTTTGATAAATGGATGTATTTCAGATGGAAGGACAGTAGATAGTAGTGTTCCCTATGGCTCTGTGATAGAACTACTGGTGTTTTGATGTATTAGTTATAAGCATATTGAAATAGAGAGTAAAATTTAAATATGTGCATGTGTAATAGATAGTGAGGATGATACCATAAAGATTGGGAAGGCATATGGCATGAAGATTGGGAAGCCATATGGAAGATAAAATTTAATATAGAGGAGTGTGAGGAGATGCATTTTGGCAGAAGGGATCGACTATATGGCACAGTTCTAAAAAGTGTACAGGGAACGAGGGACGCGGGGTTCACGTGCATAGTTTGGTGGAGGTGGCAGGGAATATTAGCAGACTAGTTAGAGAAGCATATGAGAACTCAGGATAAAAACAGAGGTCTTGAGCAAAGCAGGAAAGCTATGCTGAATCTGCATAAAGTTCTGATTAGAAGCACAATTAGAGTATTGCATCTATTTCTGGTTAAACACATTATGAGGAATGTGAGGGAGCAGAGGAGTTATGCTAGAATGGTTCCGGAGATGAGGGATTTCAGCTCTTCAAGGGAGATGGTGATGTAGTGATATTGTCACCGGACTAGCAATCGAGGGACCCAGGAAAATGTTCAGGGGACCTGGGTTCAAATCCCATCTAGGTCCAACTATCTTCAGTTGCTTCATCAATGACCTTCCTTCCATCATAAGGTCAGAAGAGGGGATGTTTACAGATGTCCATTTCCAATACCTGCATTTTTTTATCCATTCATGGGACATGGGCAGCACTGGCTGGCCAGCCTTTATTGCCAATTCCCAGTGGCCTAGTGCTATTATCGCTAAACTACTAATCCAAATACTTAGCTAATTTTCTGGGGACCCAGGTTTGAATCCTACCACGGTAGATGGTGGAATTTGAATTCAATAAAAAATATCTGGAATGAAGAATCTACTAATAACCATGAAACCATTGTCAATTGTTGGAAAAACCCATCCAATTCACTAATGTCTTTTAGGGAAGAAAATCTGCTGTCCTTATCTGGTCTGGCCTATATGTGACTCCAGGTCCACAACCAGGTTGACTCTCAACTGTCCTCGCACCCTAGGGATGGGCAATAAGGGCTGGCTAGATGGTTAGACTGGTGGTGGAAGCAAATTGAAAAAAAACTTTATGAAGAGAATTGAACACATACAGGTCTATGAGGAAAAGACAGGAGATGTGGTACTGATTGGATATTTTTCCAAAGAGATAACAAGGGCACAATAGGCTAAATAAGCTCCATACCATGAAATGTTTTAATAACTCCTCACATATTTGTTGGAAAACTGAGAGAACAATTATCAACCATTAACCACCCATTTCTCATTCCATTGAGGTTCAGGTCCTTTAAATATGCAAATCTGGGCACCTTATTGGTACAAGACTGATGGAGTCTATGATATATCCACCAAAGTGTATTAGGATAATTCCTACTTGACCTCCTAAGAAAATCCCTGCATGGTCAAACCTCAAGAAATAGACCCCAAATTCAGGATGCAGCACACAAAACTAACCAGTAGCAACCTACTTTTCGGCCACATGCCCTTTCAGGAGATGTGAAGTATGGCTTGCTACCATTTGCAATAGTTGGGCCAACTGCTTTTTCTTTGCAGCTGTTTCCTTTGAAGTACCTTGAGAGGTCAAGATGACCTCTGTCCTTTGCTCTTTGTGGAGCTTAATGTCTGGGCTGAAAACATCATCTGCAAAAGAAGAAGAGGAAGACCAAGTTTGAGGCAACTGACCGAAGATTAACATCCCAGATGTCTTTTTTATTGACACTTGTCTCTCTTGTGTTAATATTGAGAGCTTAATTGCTTAATATCTGTGCTATCAAACTATATGAACAAAAAAAAAGTTGCATTTCTATAGCACGATATAACACAGTAAAACATTTCAATAAATTTTGCAGTAGCTTTAACTAACAGAAATTCAATAACGATCTGGATAAGGAAATATTAGGACAGATAATCAAATGTTTGAGCAAAGGGTTTTAGTATTAAATGATGTCTTAAAATAAGAGAAAGTGGTCCAGAGGCAGGGAGTTTGAGAGTAGGAATTCCAGGCTTCAGCAGCTGAAGATGTGGCTGCCAATGGTAGTGCAACTAAAATTGGGGAATGCACAACAGGCAAGAAACCTTGGAGGTTTATAGGACTGGAGGAGATTATAGACATGGGGGGTGGGGGCGAGGCTACGGAGGATTTTGAAAAGAAGGATTGAAATTTTGAAATCAGACCAATTACCAAGGATAAAAGCAAAATACTGCGGATGCTGGAATCTGAAACAAAAACAGAAAATGCTGGAAATCTCAGCAGGTCCGACAGTATCTGTAAGGCGTGAATAGAATCAATGGGCAATTTGACTATTTTAATTCTAAGTGCTGGGCGGACTTGAAATTGGGAGTGTTTCAGATCCAACTTTTAGATCCATTATCAAGTGCCCCATTCCCACTCTGCCCAAAAAAAATCAGCGATTCCAAATCGCGCTGGACAAGCCTGTGGGTGGGGCTTAATGCGCCTCAAATGCTGCAGCTCCGATCAGCACCTCCAACTGCTCATGCGCAGTAAAAGAAATACACTCTGGGGCTCTGGATAGTGCCTCCTCTTGGCCCCCACAGACATGTCCTACCTCCACTACATTACTGATATCCTTATCCCTCCCACTCCCCCGCTACCCAAACTGATCACAGTCTCCTGCATCCCCCCAACAATCACACACAGAGTAACAGCGGACCTCCCCTCCACCGATCACATGCAGAGTGGCAGCAGATCCCTTTCCCTGTCACTGATCACACGCAGAGTGGTAGTGGACCCCCCTTCCTGCCACCAATCAGACGCAGAGTGGCAACGGACCTCCCCCCCACCGATCACATGTAGAGTAACGACAGACCTCCCCTGCACTGATCACACGCAGAGTGGCAGCAGATTCCCCATGCCTCCAACCTGCCCTTTCTCCTCACCCCACAATCCCCACGAGAGAGCCATCTGACCCATCTACCACCCCCCCGCACCAGAGAGCCATCTGACCCATCTTCCTCACCCCCACCCCACCACCAATCTGAGT
Organism: Carcharhinus amblyrhynchos; assembly: GCF_965287045.1. Taxonomy (NCBI): domain Eukaryota; kingdom Metazoa; phylum Chordata; class Chondrichthyes; order Carcharhiniformes; family Carcharhinidae; genus Carcharhinus; species Carcharhinus amblyrhynchos. Next base: position 4,176,262 of record NC_137337.1, read on the forward strand.
CAGGGAGTTGCCAGAAGATCGGAATTTACCTCCTCAGAAGCCGGAGCACCTGAATCGGATCTTTGTGGACCATATATATTCTGTGCCGAATCTGGATGAGTGAACGCAGTGGTAAAGGGGGAAGTGCCAGTAAGTTTGGGCATGCAGCTCATTCAGTCAATTTAAATACATTTGAATTGACGTCATGCCCGTTTCAGGCATGGTCCCAATGGCAGCCATTTTTGGCCCTTGGTAAAGAACATAATAAGAACATAAGAAATAGGAGCAGGAGTAGGCCATCTGGCCATTCGAGCCTGCCCCGCCATTCAATAAGATCATGGCTGATCTGTCGTGGCTCAGTTCCACATTCCCGCCCTCTCCCCATAACCCTTAATCCCCTCTCTTATCAGAAACCCATCAACCCGCGTCTTAAAAATATTTAGTGAGGCAGCCTCCACCACTTCAACGGGCAGAGAATTCCAGAGATTCACCACCCTTTGAGTGAAGAAGTTCTTCCTCAACTCTGCTCTAAACCGCCCCCCCTTTATCTTGAGGCTGTGCCCCCTAGTCCTACTATCCTTTCTGAGCGGGAAGAACCTCTCCACCTCTATCCTATCCATCCCATTCATCATCTTATACGTCTCAATGAGATCTCCCATCATTCTTCTAAACTCTAACGAGTACAAGCGCAGTTTATTCAGCCTCTCCTCATAGCTCAACCCCCTCAACTCCGGCATCAGCCTAGTAAACCTCCTCTGCACTCCCTCCAAGGCCAAAATATCCTTGTGTAAGTACGGCGCCCAAAACTGCACACAGTACTCCAGCTGCGGCCTCACCAATGCCCTATACAGCCGCAGCAAGGCCTCTCTACTTTTATATTCAATCCCCCTCGCTATGAAGGCCAGCATCCCATTCACCTTCCTGACCACCTGCTGCACCTGCAAGCTGGGTTTTTGCGACTCACGCACAAGGACCCCGAGGTCCCTCTGCACCGTCGCCTGTTGCAGTTTTTCGCCACATAATAGTCCTTCCTACCACTATTCCTACCAAAGTGGACCACCTCACACTTGCCAACATTAAATTCCATTTGCCATTTCCTGGCCCATTCGCCCAGCCTATCTAGATCCTTCTGCAGACTCTCCACACCCTCCGCACAATTTGCCATTCCCCCAATCTTGGTGTCATCAGCAAATTTCGACACTCTACACTCGGTTCCCTCCTCCAGATCATCTATATAAATGGTAAAAAGCTGAGGCCCCAGCACCGACCCCTGGGGCACTCCACTAGTCACCATCCGCCAATCCGAATAGCACCCGTTGACCCCCACTCTCTGCCTCCTATTTGACAACCAATCCTCTATCCACGCTAACACCCTACCCCCAATTCCATGTCCCTTGACCTTCTGCAATAACCTCTTGTGAGGTACTTTGTCAAACGCCTTCTGAAAATCCAGAAAGACCACATCCACCGGCTCTCCTCTATCCACCGCCCTAGACACATCCTCATAGAACTCCAGTAAATTTGTCAGACATGACTTCCCTTTAATGAAACCGTGCTGCGTCTGCTCTATCAAGCAATTCCCTTCAAGATGCCTCGCAATTTCCTCCTTAATGACGGATTCTAACATTTTACCTACCACAGACGTTAAACTAACCGGCCTATAATTCCCCGCCTTTTGCCTGGCACCCTTCTTAAACAACGGCGTAACGTTAGCCGTTTTCCAATCCTCCGGCACTTCCCCGGAATCCAGCGACGTCTGGAAAATAATCACCAAGGCATCCACTATCACCTCCGCCATTTCTTTCAGAACCCTCAGATGCATTCCATCCGGTCCTGGGGACTTGTCCACAATCAGCCCCTCCAGTCTGTCGAGCACTGCCTCTCTAGTAACAGTAATGTCATTGAGACCCTCCAGTCCTACCACCTTTCCATCTCTAACACCCGGCAAATTATTCACGTCCTCCTCCGTGAAGACAGAAACAAAAAAGTTATTCAAGACCTCAGCCATTTCCCCATCCCCTACCACTAAGTCCCCCTTCTCATCCTCTAAGGGTCCAACGTTCACCCTAGCCAGCCTCTTCCTTTTTATATACTTATAAAAACTCTTGCTATCCTTTTTTATATTAAGCGCTAGCCCAGCTTCATAGTTTCTCCTACCCTTCTTTATCAACTTCTTTGTCAATCTTTGTTGACATTTAAACCTCTCCCAATCCTCTTCTCGCCCACTACTCTTAGCTACTCTAAACGCCTCCACTTTTAATTTAACACTTTCCTTCACCTCCTTCGTTATCCACGGCTTATTACCTCTCCTCCTACGGTCCTTTTTGACCATCGGAATAAATTTCTGCTGAGCACCAAGAATGGGTGTGGAGCTGAGCGCAGTTTGCGCTACTCACTTCACGCCTGACTTGACCAAGATTTTGCGCCCAAAAATGGGCACAACTTCATGGTGAAATCGGGCCCAATGTTCCAAGTCTAGATGACTCTTCGTCAGATTTTAACAAAAAGCCTAATATCAATTATGCTTTATAATATTATGCTTTTTGTTAAAATCTGCTACAGTCACCTGAGTATGGCTTTGGGAAGTGAGTTTAACAATAGCCTTTTTACCCCAACTATCTTTAAGTGCAGCCCAGATTTACTGGATGAAAATGTTTTTACCAGCTCAACTGCCAGATGGATTTTACGCCACTGTTAAGGTCAAATACCCAGCACATTATTTGACATTGGAGGTTAAGTCCTGAAGGGAGAAATGTGATGAGTTGGAATGACGCCAAAGACGAAATAACATCCAACTGATAGGCCTTGCAGAGGGAATCGAGAGCCCAAATATCACAGACTTTGTCACCCGGCTATTGAAGAATGTGATGGAACTTGAGAATTAGCCACTTCTGGATCACAAAGCCCAGACCAGGAGAACATAAGAAATAGGAGCAGGAGTAGGCCATCCAGCCCTTCGAGCCTGCCCCGCCATTCAATAAGATCATGGCTGATCTGTCGCTGCTCAGTTCCACTTTCCCGCCCTCTCCCCATAACCCTTAATCCCCTCTCCTATCAAAAACCCATCAACCCGCGTCTTAAAAATATTTAGTGAGGCAGCCTCCACCACTTCAACGGGCAGAGAATTCCAGAGATTCACCACCCTTTGAGTGAAGAAGTTCCTCCTCAACTCTGTTCTAAACCGCCCCCCTTTTATCTTGAGGCTGTGCCCCCTAGTCCTACTGTCTTTTTTGAGCGTGAAGAGTCTTTCCACCTCTATCCTATCCATCCCATTCATCATCTTATACGTCTCAATGAGATCTCCTCTCATTCTTCTAAACTCTAACGAGTACAAGCCCAGTTTATTCAGCCTCTCCTCATAGCTCAACCCCCTCAACTCCGGTATCAGCCTAGTAAACCTCCTCTGCACTCCCTCCAAGGCCAAAATATCTTTGCGCAGGTGCGGCGCCCAAAAATGCACACAGTACTCCAGTTGCGGCCTCACCAATGCCCTATACAGCTGCAGCAAGACCTCCCTACTTTTATATTCAATCCCCTTCGCTATGAAGGCCAGCATCCCATTCGCCTTCCTGACCACCTGCTGCACCTGCAAGCTGGGTTTTTGCGACTCATGCACAAGGACCCCGAGGTCCCTCTGCACCGTCGCCTGCTGCAGTTTTTCGCCACGTAAGTAATAGTCCTTCCTACCATTTTTCCTACCAAAGTGGACCACCTCACACTTGCCAACATTAAATTCCATTTGCCATTTCCTGGCCCATTCGCCCAGCCTATCTAGATCCTTCTGAAGACTCTCCACACCCTCCGCACAATTTGCCGTTCCCCCAATCTTGGTGTCATCAGCAAATTTCGACACTCTACACTCGGTTCCCTCCTCCAGATCATCTATATAAATGGTAAAAAGCTGAGGCCCCAGCACCGACCCCTGGGGCACTCCACTAGTCACCATCCGCCAATCCGAATAGCACCCATTGACCCCCACTCTCTGCCTCCTATTTGACAACCAATCCTCTATCCACGCTAACACCCTACCCCCAACTCCATGTCCCTCGACCTTCTGCAATAACCTCTTGTGAGGCACTTTGTCAAACGCTTTCTGAAAATCTAGAAAGACCACATCCACCGGCTCTCCTCTATCCACCGCCCTAGACACATCCTCATAGAACTCTAGTAAATTTGTCAGACACGACTTCCCTTTAATGAAACCGTGCTGCGTCTGCTCTATCAAGCAATTCCCTTCAAGATGCCTCGCAATTTCCTCCTTAATGACAGATTCTAACATTTTACCTACCACAGATGTTAAACTAACCGGCCTATAATTCCCCGCCTTTTGCCTGGCACCCTTCTTAAACAACGGCGTAACATTAGCCGTTTTCCAATCATCCGGCACTTCCCCGGAATCCAGCGACGTTTGGAAAATAACCACCAAGGCATCCACTATCACCTCCGCCATTTCTTTCAGAACCCTCGGATGCATTCCATCCGGTCCTGGGGACTTGTCCACAATCAGCCCCTCCAGTCTGTCGAGCACCGCCTTTCTAGTAACAGTAATGTCATTAAGACCCTCCAGTCCTACCACCTTTCTATCGCTAACACCCGGCAAATTATTCACGTCCTCCTCCGTGAAGACAGAAACAAAAAAGTTATTCAATACCTTAGCCATATCCTCATCCCCTACCACTAGGTCCCCTTTCTCATCCTCTAAAGGACCAACATTCACCCTAGCCAGCCTCTTCCTTTTTATATATTTATAAAAACTCTTGCTATCCTTTTTTATATTAAGCGCTAGCCCAGCTTCATAGTTTCTCCTACCCTTCCTTATCAACTTCTTTGTCAATCTTTGTTGACATTTAAACCTCTCCCAATCCTCTTCTCGCCCACTACTCTTAGCTACTCTAAATTCCTCCGCTTTTAGTTTAACACTTTCCTTCACCTCCTTCGTTATCCACGGCTTATTACCTCTCCTCCTACTATCCTTTTTGACCATCGGAATAAATTTCCGTTGAGCACCAAGAAAGATCTCCTTAAAGATCCTCCACTGCTCCTTAACAGACCCTCCCTCCAACGCGCTCTCCCAGTCCACATTCGCCAATTCTTCTCTCATCCTACCGTATTTCCCTCTATTCAAACAAAGGACGCGTGTCCGGGAACCCACTTTCTCCTCCTCCATCTGCACCAGAAACTCCACCATACAATGATCACTCTCCCCAAGAGGATCCTTCACCACAAGGTCCCTAATTCTACCCGCCTCATTACATAGCACCAGATCCAAGATAGCTCGCTCCCTCGTCGGCTCCAACACACACTGTTCGAGGAAACTATCCCGGCAGCATTCCAAGAACTCTTCCCCGAGCCCCCCACGTCCAACATGGGTCGACCAATCAATATGCAGATTGAAATCCCCCATAACTACGACCGTCCCATTCCTGCACGCCGCACTTATTTGCGCGTTAACAGCCCACCCCATCTCCAGATCATTATTCGGGGGCCTATAGACGACACCCACCAGCGTCTTCCTCCCTTTGCTGTTCCTAATCTCCACCCACAACGATTCCACCCTCTGCTCCTTGGCTCCAATATCATCCCTTGCTACCACCGTGATGCTATCTTTAATCAGCAGAGCTACGCCCCCCCCTTTTCCCTCCTGCCTATCCTTCCTAAACACTTGATAGCCCTGTACATTCATCTCCCAGTCCCTGTCACCCTGCAGCCACGTCTCTGTAATGGCCACCAGATCGTATCCATTTGTGTCGATCTGCGCCATCAGCTCATCCACTTTATTCCGAATGCTTCGTGCATTCAGATAAAGTGCTTTCATCCCAGCCTTCACCTGGACCCTATTTGCTGCAACGCCACCAACTATACTCACGCCCCCTACTCCCTCTATTATTGGGAGAAGCTCCTCGGCCTATTATTGCACAAGTACATTACATCTCAGCACGAGACAGAATCCTGCGGCAAGCAGCACAGGCAACCACTCTGAGGTACCAGGAGAATAAGCAGTTAATAGTTCCAGATTTTACCCCAGTGATAGCAAGAAGGGCAGCCTTCACTGATGTCGAAGAACTTCTGCATGACTGGCCTGGGGTCAGGTTTGGGCTTCGCTTTCCAGTCTGCTTGAGGATCACTCTCAACAATGGAACTGAGCACAAGTTCACGGATCCATCGGCGGCGATGAAATTTGTGGAGCAGATTTTTAAATCGGATGACTGCACGGTGGATGCAACCTGATATTTGTTTTTTATGAACCTGCATGCTATACCTGGATCGAATTGTTGTCCAGGAAAGGGTAATGGGTTTTGCAACTGTTAGGTTAAGTGTTTGGTACTTCTACAGACCTTTTCAGGTTATAGCATCTGTGACTGCAATGGGAATGGAGGTGAAGATTGTGTCCATGCGGAGTGCTGTGAAAGTGCCGCAGTAAGGAGGTGTTGGAGGCACAGGTGACCTTTTTTGGGAGGGTGCATGTGGGGAGGGATTGGGGAACGCTGTGTTTGTGAGTTTGGTCTGTGTGGGTATTTTTGTGTTTTTGCTATATCTTTTTTTCTCTGCGGGTATGGTTTGGCCTCTTTCAAGCCTGTCCTCCCTTTCTCATGGTTGGTTCCCTGCGGCCGGTGGGGAAGGTGGAGGGTAGGACCCTGGGGTGTGGCGTCTGTCAATGTCAGCGGTTGGGGGGAAGCCTGCAGTGAGGAGGGATAGCAGGCTACTGTTAGGAATGTGGGATGCTACCTAGGAGGCCCTTACGCTCTGACCTCGGAGCACTAGCTGGAATGTCAGGGGATTAAATCATCTGGTTAAATGTGGTAAGATATTTTAACAACTTCAAAAACTCAGTACCTAAATTGCATTCCTCAAAGAGACCTGCCTCAGGGCAGTGGACTGTTTTAGGTTCATAAGGGGGGGCGTCAATGCCTTCACTCAACATTTCACATCAAGGCACAGGGGGCAGCAATCCTTATCCACAAGTCATTGCCCTTGGTAGTAACCAAAGTCATTTCTGACTCAAATGAACAATATGTCATTGTCGTGGATAAATTATATGGGACTGCCCTAATGTTAGCCAATGTGTAAGCCCTAAACTGGAACTGTGAAAACTTTTTCCGGTTGTTTCTTGTGCTACTTCCAGATTTGAATTCACATCAGTTGATACTGGGCTGAGATTTCAACTATTGGTTGAATTCTGCCCTGGACTGCTCCTCCTCCAGGACCGCTGTATCTTCCAAGTTGGCAGAAATCATTTCTCATGGAATACGCAGTGTTGGACCCATGGAGATTTCTTAATCCAACCAGTAGGGAATATTCGTTTTTTTCACCTATCCACCAAACGTATTCACGTATAGATTACTTTTTGGTAGATAACAAGTTGCTTTCAGCTGTGCGCTCATGCTCCTACGAAATCATTGTAATCTTGGACCATGCTCCCTTGACAATGGACTTGGTAGTAGGGAGGAGAGTGTACGCCTTGGTGATTTAATACTTACCTGCTCTCTGATGATGAGTTTGTTAAGATTTCGGTTAACCCAGATCGATGATTTCTTGGAGTTTAATGATGCTCTTTTCCAAAGGTAGGGGAGTCTAAAACTAGAGCGCATAGGTTTAAAGTGATAGGGGAGAGACACAAAAGTGTCCAGAGGGTCAATTTTTTCACACAGAGTGTGATGAATGTCTGGAACAAGCTGCTAGAGGTACAATTTTATCTTTTAAAAAGCATTTAGATAGTTACATGGGTAAGATGGTAGAGAGGGATATGGTCCAAATGTAGGCAACTGGGATTAGCTTAGGGGTTTAAAAAAAAAGCAGCTTGGACAAATCAGGCCAAAGGGCCTGTTTCCATGCTGTAAACCTCTATGAGTCTATGACTCTGGGAGTCTCAGAGAACTGCTACCTTATGGGAGATATTGAAGGCTTATTTAAGAGGCCAGATCATATCTTATTCAATGCACAAGGTGAAGCAGAGAGGTAAGAGGTTATCGGACTTACTGGGGCATTTCACCCAAATTAATGCTGCGTACGCTGTGGGCCTGTCCCCAGAGGTATATAAGGAACATTTACTACTTCTGGCGAAGTTTGAGACCTTGTCCTCATGTCAAGTGGAAAAGATGATGTTCAAAACTAAGTATACACACTATGAACATGGGGACAAGGCAAACAAGCAACTAGCTCATCAGATGAGCCAATTCTCCGCCAAAAGTCTAATACCACAAATGCAAACTCCAAATAATCCAGTGAATAAATGAACTGTTTAGGGACTTTTACTCAATTCTCTGTAGCTCGGACATTACCGCCAATGAGGCGGACTTTCAGGAGTTTTTTGGGGCACTGAGTCTCCCCTTGGTGGACAGGGGAGAGGCTGCAGCACTGGAGAAACCAACTGATGTTGAAGAAATTGTCAGAGCTGCCAGAACTATGCTGAGTGGGAAACGTCTGGGACCAGATGGGTACCTCATTGAATTCTACAAAAAATTTATGGATAGGTTGGCTCCCCTGCTACTACACATGATCAATGAATCACATGAAAACCGCGCTCTCCCGCAGACTTTGAGGCAAGCGACAGTTTAGTTTATCCTTAAAAAGAATAAGGCCCTGCAATTCGGCAGCTCCTACAGACCGATCTCAAATTCATGCTGAATGTGGATCTCAAACTGATCTCTTAAATTCTGGCCATTCGCTTGGAGGACATTCTGCCCTCTATCATCTCGCTGACCAGACTGGATTTATTAAAAACAGACATATGTACTTGAATATTTGGCAGCTGTTTCACATTTTGTATGCGCCTGCTGCCTGCCACCTCCAAGTTCCCACAGGTGTTAATCTTGCTGCCGCTGAAAAAGTGTTTGATTGGGTGGAATGGCGTTATTTATTTTATGCTCTTGGGTGGGTCAGGTTCGGGCCAGAGCTCATCTCCTGGATCAAAATATTGTACTCCGCCCCCTAGCTTCAGTCTGGACAATGTGCATTCAGCTTTTTTCCCTTTGTTCTGGGGCACTAGGCAAGGATGCCCCCTTCCCCCTGTTATTTGCCATTACAATTGAACCTCTTGCTACGGCTTTTCACAATAGTAAATGAGTGGTGGGGATTGGTTGGGAGGGAATCGATGGAGAGTATCGCTGTACGCGGATGACCTTCTATTGTATGTCAGCAACTCATCCAACTCGATTCCCGAAGTCTTATCTATACTAGAGAGGTTTGGTCGTATTTCGGGGTACAAGCTCAACTTGATTACATGTGAGCTCCTTCCTTTGAATACAATGGCTCATAGCCTCCCGCTCCACAAGCCTTTCAAGGTCGTTATTAGGCAGTTTACTTACTTGGGGGTGCAAGTGACTAGCAAATTTAGAGGACTCTTTGAAGCTAACTTTGCTTTACTCATGGGGCAGACGGAACAGGATCTCAAATGTTGGTCCACTCTCCTGTCATTGTTAGCGGGCTATATCAATGCGGTGAAGATGAATATACTACCTAAATTTTTATATCTCTTTCAATGCATTCTGGTGTTCATCCCTAAATCCTTTCCTCATAGACTCAATCGGCCCAAGCCTTTGTCTGGAATAGGAAAAGCCCAAGAAAGCAGAGCGCAGACTTGCAAAGCCCTAATTGCCCAATTTTCTATTTTATTATTGGGCAGCCATTTTGAGACTGGAAGTGTGTTGGGTGCAGAGAGAAAGACAACCTAAAGTTCCTTGTTGACTGCAGTTAGAATCCTCCTGTGCTCCGTCTTCCTTGGCTGCCTTGATATGTTCCTGGTAAATTATCCTTCCTCTCAGTATACTAGAAATGCACTTGTCAATTCAACTTAGAATTTTGATGCAATTTAGATGCCACTTTGGGTTTTAAGCCTGGTCACTGGTCTTCCCAATATTGGCTAACCATTTTTTCCCTCTGTTTTCGATGGTGCCTTCAACACATGGGTCAAGTGCAGGATCAGAGCATTTGGGACTTATATGTGGACGGCGTGTTTGCGTCATTCCAGCAAGTGGTGGTTAAGTTTGCTTTACCTGCAATGCACTTTTTCAGATATTTGCAGACTTTGCGTGGAGGGCTGACTCTCAATTTCCAACGCTCCCACCTCGTGTCTCCATTGGCATCTTCTATCAGTGTTAAATCTTTATGGGAATGAGATCTGGGAGAGGACTTTTCGGAGGAGGATTGGGACATAGTGCTGCATCGAATACACTCCTCCTCAATATGTGCCAAGCTGAGTGTGATACAATGTAAACTCCTTCACAGAGCATATCTAACTAGAGTTAGACTCTCTGGAATGTACCCAGACACAAGCCCCATTTGTGAATGGTGTCGGCAAGTTCCACCACACACTTACACATGTTCTGGGCTTTCCCATCACTGTATAATTACTGGACATTGATATTTGAGATGATTGCAGCAACGCTACATCAGGAAGTAAGTGCGTCCCCCCCCAGGCTGCCCTGTTTGGGGTCTTGCCTTTAAATCCGCCCGCCGCTGCCAAAATTCCAAGCAGATTTTGTAGCTTTCACTTCACTCCCGGCAAGATGACTAATCCTGGTTAGGTGGAAATCTGGTGCACACCCGGTGTATTCACAGTGGGTGAAGGAGGTGGTAGATATCATTAAGCTGGAGAAGATGAGGTGCACACTACCTGGGCCCACTGCTAGGTTCTATAAAACTTGGCAACCATTTATAGCGCATGTTGGGATGCTGCAGTTGGAGCTAGGTGAGTAGATCCTGATGGCCCATGGACCCCGGGTGCTCCCACAGAACTCCCCCTCCCCCAATTGGTGGACGTGCCCTGACCCTTTACCTGAGTCCACCCGCCCACCCTGCTGAGGTATGGGGACCATTATAAGAACTTTTCTCTTTTCCCTTTCATTCTCTTTCTTCTCTCTCCTTCGCTGTCTGTCCTTCTTTTCTCTGCTTGCTAGTTTATAGCCTAGACTGTTTGGGCGCTCAGTTGGTTATCCAACAGCGTTCCTCTGCCTTTTTGTTTTTATATTATTACCATCATTACCAGTGCAATTAGACAGGACTTGGATGGAGTGGGTATTGGGGGTACCAGGGATTTGTCCCCTGGCCATGGGAAGCCAAATGCCCAGTCACGTTGGAATGTACACGTGAGCACTGTGTAGATCTGTACCTGGGTTTGTTTGCCATGTACAATATAAGAAAATTTCAATAAACATATCAAAAAATAGTAACATAAGGTTACAACTATCCAATTAACCTGGTGCCACATGGTGAATTTCCATATTAGGAACATTGGGCTGTTTGCAGCACTGGCTTGGATAAAACAATGATCATGAGGACAGCATGAATATTTGAACTGTTACAAAGTGGGTGATCTTACTAAAAAAATTCTATGTGCAGAACAAGTGTGAAACGAGGCAGAATCACACCCATTTTTCAGTCAGCTTTCAGAAATGATCTATGGCATTTAGAGCAAAAAAGAGGCAAAGTGTGATTCACACCAATAGAAGGAGTTTATTCTTGCTAGAATTCCGGCTTCTCGCACTAGAGGGTGCTATCCCTCATTGTTACAGGAAGATCTGTCAGATCCACCCCACCCCTCCCCTCCCCCCTCGATCACTGGCCTCCCCAACTGATCACTGCCCTCACACCCTGGATATTGCCCTGATGCCCCTGCCCGCAACCCCAGACGATGGCCGTCCCAGTATCCTGTCCAGCCAATTGCCACTATTTAGATTGATGATTACCTCTGACTGCTGACACTTCACTTTTTTGTCTGCATTCAGGCCAAGTCTTCCTCTCTTCCATAATGTTTTGGCCGCACACCTTCAGAAATATGACTTATGTAGGGAATCTTGCAAGAATCTTTGTAACATTATCAATGATAGCACAGAATTTCAGTCTCCAACCTATGCTGCATCAACTTCACACCGAGATTTCCACCCCCACCTCCAACTTTTAAAGAGATTATCCAGGATGCTCTACCTCTCACCATAGAATTACAGATGCCTCCTGCCTCAGTTCACCAGCATCACTCTACCCTGCAAATCGTATAAATCTCTCTTTGCTGACCCAACAGTGGTACTTCGTATTGCAGTCATATGTACTTAGGAACAATAGTCAGCTATTCATTTCTCAAGTAAGTCTGCACAACATCCTTACAGAAGTACTGCAGTTGTCAAACCATCACCCTACAACACAGTCCCCCCCAGGCTCTGCCATTCCACTGGGTATTGGGAGGGGTGCATACAAGTTGCAGTGAGTTAGGTGTGAACAGTTTATATTGTGGCAACCCCACTTAATCTGTTGATCACCTAGTCCCACGTCATTGAGATAGTTTGCTGGCTTCTACCCCTCTCCAACAGTTTTCCTTCCTGTCCCTGATCACATCCCTCCCTTACCATCCTCCCCCTCTCCCCCAATGTTCTGCCTCTCCCTCACCTTAACTTTTTCCTCTTTCCTTTCCACCCTGCTTTTTGTCCCTCATCTCTTTTGTTCTATCCTCCACCCTCTCTCCATTTACTCATCTCCTTCTACTCCTTCCCCTCCAGTCTGCCTCCTTCCCTCCCTCTGTCTCCACCTTGGTCCAGTTATCAATGCCTTCCAAATTTGCATGACCTCATCACTACACTTGATCTTGGCGTATTAGAGATTGATTTGTTTGCTCAATCATCCCACTTCCTTTCAATATTATCGATGTTAGGAGAAACTGTTATTATGAGGAAATGATATTAACTATAATGGTGGAATAACTAGGCTATTTGCTGGAATAAAGGCACAAATTTTCTCCCTTTTAACCTTGTATATGATTGGACCCAAGCATAGTTTTAGAAAGGCAGGGGGAATACACATCCAATGAAGCTCTGGAAATCACCAGTGGATTAAGGTGAAGATGCTTAAATGATAGTCAATCTGTACTATTCTTGTACACTTGGTAAGGTATTCCTGGGGCATGCCTCAGGAATACCTTAGCAGAAAGTACTGTAATACAGTGTCATGATAAAACAGAGAACATGAGTTCACATATCCACCATACAATTTAAAGAAAAATCGGGAAGCATAAAGCTGGTATCAGTAAAAATGTCTGTGGAGCTGCCTTTATTCTTCTATTGGTAGCTATGCCTTCAGTTGTTTGAGGCCCTGAGCTCTGGAATTCTTACCCTAAAACTTTTTGAACTTAGACCATTTGGTTACCGGACCTAAGAACATCCAATGTGGTTCGGTGTCAACTTTTGTTTCATGTCATTTTTGTAAAGCAACTTGGAATGTTTTACTATGTTAAAGATAATATTTAAATTCAGTTTGTTGTTGTTACAGAACATAGGGAGCTTTATTACCTGAAAAGGGATGTTTCTCATTGGTTGAATGGTGAGAGGCTCGTTTCTTCCTGTGCTGTCTAGTTTGCACAGGTGAGAGTAGTTCCTTCTCACAAGTCGACTTCTGTTTATTCTGTGGCATGCTTGGCAAATGCTCCCCTAGCTTCACACTTAACTGTAAAAGATGCTCTTTTGGTAATTTTGATTGCGAGCAATGGCCCCTTGTTTGGTGGTGCCGTGATCGTCGGCACACGTGTATCCGCGGTGGCAATTTTGTTTGCTGTTGGATTTTGCTACCAGGTTGATCCTCCTGGTAATTCAAGTTTTGTGGGTCTTGCTCAGAAAGCTGTGGGCTTTTCTCTGCATTGCACTTCTGGAGGTTGAGGCTTTGGCCCTGCGGCTCTTGGTTTTCTTGATCTGCCTGAGGGTCAGACTTTTGGCCCTGATGTGTTTGATCAAGATTATTTTCACGGTCAGCTGGTTGATTCTGCTGTGGTTGACAAGTCTGAGGGGTTTTCTCTTCTTCATCTGGATCTGGTTGAATATTAGACTCCTGACCTTGTTTATTGGAAGGATGGATCTGATGGTCAGGCTGATTTCTCTCTTGCTGGTCTAAATGATCAGATGACTGATCTTGTCGAAACTGTTGCTCGCTGCCTTGGAGACAGTCAGTGCAATGTCTCTGTTGGACCTGCAGTTCTTGATCGGAATGGTGTGACTTAAAACCAGGTTGTTTGTCCTTTACATATAGCCAGTGTTGGCCCAGATGTTCTCTTTGATAGCAGAGCCACTGACCCTGCTGACACTGAAGTTCTTGGTTTGGGTAATGTACCAGGCAGTCCAGACATTGGCTTTGATAAGGTTGAAGATCTTGTGAGCAGTGTGGCTGATGGTTGAGCCATTGGTTCTGCAAACAATGAAGCTTTTGATCTGGATGATGTGCCTGAAATCTAAACCATTCAGCTTGTGGGCAGAGCCAATCATCAGTTGCACTATAAACTGGATCTTCAAGGTGTTGAGCCTGCGAACACTGTGATTGTTGGTCTCCACATGCTTGATGGTCAAGCCATTGGTTCTGTGTGCTTTGAGGTTTTGGATCTGAATGGGTAACTTGATAATTGGCCCACTGACCTTGTGGAAAAGTCCACTCCTGGTCCAGATGCTGTGCCTGATTGTGAGAATGTTGAAAATGCTGGCATTGCTTCCCAAACATCTGCAACTCTTCCAGCTGTTCTGGCAGCCCGTTTCTCTCAGTTCCATCCACCTGGTACTTATGCCTCTGCGTAATTTTCATCTGCTCCGATTTAGCATCCTTAACAAAGCAAACAACAAATAAGCGTTATCTTGTTCTGCCTGAAATAAAGACCACTCATTTGGGGTGGCACAGTGGTTAGCACTGCTGCCTCACAGTGCCAGGGACCCGGGTTTGATTCCCGGCTTGGGTCACTGTCTGTGGGGAATCTGCATGTTCTCTCCATGTCTGCATGGGTTTCCTCTGGGTGCTCGGGTTTCATCCCACAGTCCAAAGATGTGCGGGTTAGGTGGATTGGCCATGTTAAATTTCTCCTTGGTGTCAGGGGGGACTAGCTAGGGTAAATGCATGGGATTATGAGATAGGGCATGGGTGGGACTGTGATCGGTGAAGATTCAATTGGCCAAAGGCCTCCTTCTGCACTGTACAACCCAAAATATTCCTTACTATAATAAATATAAAAACATGTCTGTTTTTTTGGACCTTTTCCTTAAGTGCTGTTGCTAGATCTTTGATTTTCTTGTCATCCTGGCAGGATTTTGATTTCAGGGCATCTATTTCTTCCTGAGAGGGAAAAAAAAATTGGCTTTACTGGGTTAGAAGTGAAGAAGAAATAGGATGCATAATCAAGCCCAAAATATAGCACCTGTACTCTGGATACCATACAACTGATTTACACTATATTAGGTAAAACGTCAATATAAATTCTACATGTAATTGCTGAAATGATAGAAATGCAACATATAGATATTGTGGATATTGCATGTTTTTATATATTCTGTGTCTGTTGACACTGTGTTGATAATGTACTTGTGGATACCATTGCTTTATTTACAGATACTATATAATTAAACACTGTGTAGATGTATTATATCTGTTCATCAAAATGTTGATGTTCTGCATCTCACTACTGTACCCGAAGGTTTCTCTTTTGCTGGTCTAAATGGTCAAATGGCTGATCCTGCTGAAATTGATGCTCACTGCTGTATTACTGTAGATACTGTACATACATGCCAAGTACATGTAGGTTTTACATGCAGGAACTGGGCATGCCAATATTGTACTTATAGTTAATGCACAATTTTAAAAAAATCATTCACAGAAGGTGCCATGGCCAATATTCATTTTCTATCCCTAATTTCTCCTGAGGTGGTAGTGGTGAGACATCTTTTTGAACTGTGGAACTGTGCCCTCTAGTCCTACTGTCCTTTCTGAGCAGGAAGAACCTCTCCACCTCTATCCTATCCATCCCATTCATCATCTGTCTCAATGAGATCTCCCCTCATTCTTCTAAACTTTAACGAGTACAAGCCTAGTTTATTCAGCCTCTCCTCATAGTTCAACCCTCTCAACTCCGGTATCAGCCTAGTAAACCTCCTCTGCACTCCCTCCAAGGCCAATCTCAATTTCAATCTCATTATTAAGTCTCTACACCTTATCATTCCACCACCCCACCCAACTCCCCCCAGTTAGATAATCCATTCACATCACACAAAGCACGCTGGTGTGAATTAAGTCTGGTCTCCCAAGTGTGGCCGGCAGACCTCCCAGCAGAGCTCAGGTGAAATTATCATTCAAGAGGAGAGAGTCACGCCTAGGCATTGCCCCCTGGCAAGACAGTGACAGGTATCAGTGCCCAAGTAGTGTCAGGTGACAATGCCTGGGCAGAACTGGGCTAATGTCAGGGAGGTTTGAATATGGGTGGGTGCAGGCTGGGAGTTCCATTTAAGTTTGTATGCACCCTAATCTTAACAAATGAAGTTGTTAGTGTGATGGGCCAATGTGACATCATGGGATATGCCCCTTGAAATCTTTTGCATTATGTTCCTACCAATTCACTGGAGAAAGCCTCCACTGGTGCTAAAAGTTGAATGTCACTTTTTCCGCCTGCTGTCACACACTGTGAAAATAAAATTCCACCCACTGGATTTTGTCACAGTGATAATGAAGGACTGGCAATATATTTCCAAGTCAGGATTTAAATGAAAATTTGAAAATGATAATGTTCCAATGTACTGCCGCTCTTATCCTTTGAGTAAAATGCTATCCAGAAAAATTTCCATGCTTATTAAATGTATGGCACTCAGACTACCATACTTGTCACATGATATAAATTATATGCAATATTAATTGCACAGTCTTTGAAAATAAATTTGATGTCAGCAATCAAGACTGATATCGCCATAGCCAACAGAACAGCTTCAAATATGGTTTTACAAGATAACTATAACTTATTACCATGGCTAAAGTGTCTGTATCGACCTTCATAGTCAATGGACGTCCGTTGACCACAGGGAGATTCCAATTGGGAGATGTGTTGTTTAACTTTACAATGTTAAATTTAAAAACATTGGACTTCTCTTCTGAATCTTCCTTAATCTTGATTCCTGGAGTCTTGCTTTATTTTTGGGAACAAGGTTGTTCAGTCTGACTCTGCATCTAGCTTGCGTATAGCCTTTCCGATAATATTTGAAAAAAATTCACTTTTAACATTTGCATCTGTCCCGAGGATGCGAAAAGCTGCAGCAGGCGATGGTGCAGAGGGACCTCGGGGTCCTTGTGCATGAGTCGCAAAACCCCAGCTTGCAGGTGCAGCAGGTGGTCAGGAAGGCGAATGGGATGCTGGCCTTCATAGCGAGGGGGATTGAATATAAAAGTAGGGAGGTCTTGCTGCAGCTGTATAGGGCATTGGTGAGGCTGCAGCTGGAGTACTGTGTGCAGTTTTGGGCGCCGCACCTGCGCAAAGATATTTTGGCCTTGGAGGGAGTGCAGAGGAGGTTTACTAGGCTGATACCGGAGTTGAGGGGGTTGAACTATGAGGAGAGGCTGAATAAACTGGGCTTGTACTCGTTAGAGTTTAGAAGAATGAGGGGAGATCTCATTGAGACGTATAAGATGATGAATGGGATGGATAGGATAGAGGTGGAGAGACTCTTCCCGCTCAAAAAAGACAGTAGGACTAGGGGGCACAGCCTCAAGATAAAAGGGGGACGGTTTAGAACGGAGTTGAGGAGGAACTTCTTCACTCAAAGGGTGGTGAATCTCTGGAATTCTCTGCCCATTGAAGTGGTGGAGGCTGCCTCGCTAAATATTCTTAAGACGCGGGTTGATGGGTTTTTGATAAGAGAGGGGATTAAGGGTTATGGGGAGAGGGCGGGAAAGTGGAACTGAGCAGCGACAGATCAGCCATGATCTTATTGAATGGCGGGGCAGGCTCGAAGGGCTAGATGGCCTACTCCTGCTCCTATTTCTTATGTTCTTATGTAACACTCATCAACCCATTGTGGTTGACAATTTTTCTTCGCTGGACCCTTGCTGCTGGCGTTCTGAGCAGCCACTGTTTCCCACCAAATTTTGTTCATCTCGTTCTGACAGCACTGTTGCAGTTCAATTCAACTACTTTATTGGGGAAATTTTAGTTTCGGTGAGGAGCTGCTTTTGCATATTCAAACTGATAATACCACATACAAGACGATCATGTAACATATCACTTAAGGATGAATCAAACTCAGTGTTCAGCCATTTGGCGAAGTCTAGCGACAAATTCGAAATCTCCCCAGGGTCGCCAACAGTTGAGTGGAATTTATATCTCCGCATAATGGAGGGTCAGAGATTATGGTGGTCCTTTATTGAAGCGACTAACTGGTCAAAGGATTTTGTATCTGATGCCTCTGGAAATGTAAGACTTCTCACAAGGTTATAGGTTTAAGGCCCGCAAACTGTAGATAAAATAACTTTCTGCTTCTCTTGTTATTTCATTGGCTGTGGAGAAGTATCAAAGCCTTTCAATTTATTGGCCCCAACTTTCAATCTCTGGACCAAATGGATTGATTTTTCCCAAACCTTGTCACGGATACTCGACTAAGCACAATGGTTTTTTTTTTACCTCCCTTCAGGTTTTTCTCCCACCCCCTCACCCTGCTGGCACGAAAGCAGTTTGGCTTCATTTTTTGGACAGAATTAGATAAGATTTGATTTTTATCTTGCCCAACAAAACAGTGCGATTCTCTCCTAATTTCATGCTTCTGTGGCACTTGAATTTTTTTGGCAAGATCGCCCCCTTCAAGTCAACATTCTCTAGGCTAAAATGAGTATTGGGGAGACAGTAAAATAATATACTGAACAGTCTCAAGTTGCTAGTTCCTGGGTGGGTCAATTAGGATTCCTGGACCCTTTTAATTAAGAAAATGAATCATGGAATCCTATGTAGAGCAAATTCAGTACTTTGTACAAGTGAATAAGATTGCAGGTGAGCTGCTCATACTAGTTTTTCCCAGAAGCAAAACTTTCAATTTGCTCTGGAACATGGTTCATCCAGCAAAGCCAGGAACAAAAACTTACGATGACTTGACAAAAATCCTTGAAAAACATTATTCTTCAAGGCCATTGATCATTGCGTAACGGTTCATGTTCTACTGAAGGAATCAATTAGAAGGTGAAAGCAATCCTCAGTTTGCGGCAACCTTAAAAAAGCTGGCACAACATTGTGCATTTTGAGAGTCATTTGAAGATACTCTTCAAGATTGTCTAGTTTGTGAACTACAAAATGAAGCTATCCAAAGAAGATTGCATACTGAACATGTTTTGACTTTAAAGACAGTAGAAAAATTGCATTGTTGATGGAACTGGCTAAAGAGGCTTCACAATTTGATGCAGGAATAAAAATCCATAAGTTGGAAACTGCCCATAAGAAGTCAGAACAGCAACAAGCATGTCACAGATGTGCCAAAATGGGATGTTTAGTGAGTGAATGCTGAAACAAGATTAATCACTGTAAGAACTGTGGCAAAATGGGTCACATTGCAAAAGCTTGTTAGATCAGACCAGTTTCCCTTGTGAAGAATATTCAGAAGAATCTGGATACTTGCAAGAAAAATAAGTTGCATTCTACAAAAATAATTTACAACATGGAAGAAAAGAATGATGCTGTGAAGAGAATGTCCAGAAATATGATGAAGAGCTCCAATTGAATGTCTTTTCCATACAGGATGGATTACATAGATCCCATGCTTCCCGTCCAAGATGGAGAGATGTTAATGGCCGCTCAAGGATCTTAACAGATGAAAGGACAGGTTTCCCACCAGGGGCCTTGTTCAGCCAAGCATAAAATTATGTTTGAATTTGGGCAGTTTCCCACAGGGGATTCCTGTCCAATCAATTTCAAGCTCCCCCCACCACCTCAGAACCCATCCTGGAGGAGTGTAAAATCTGTCCTATATTTGAAGACAGTTGAGAGAGATGGTGAGAACAATTGCTTTAAAGATGAAAGAGAAAAAGCTTATTTAACAAGAAGTTGAAAGAAATGCCTGGAGGAATGGTCATGTAAGATCCTGAGGAGAGTGCTGTGATGTGATGGAACAATGAAAGAAGCAAAGTGAAGCAGTCTTCAGCCATCTCAGAGAAGTGTCTGTTTGTTCCAGAAAGCAGGGTTTTGTCTTAAAGCTCTTCTCTGTGATGGTTGAAGACTGCTTCACTTTGATTCTTTTGTTGTTCTGTCACACCACAGCACTCTCCTCAGGATCTTACATGGCCACTCCGCGATGGAGTGAAAGTGAAAGAAGAGTGGTGACGTATCTTCCCCAATAACAACAGTATTTGTTGTAAATTTACTGGGATTTTTATAGATTAAATAATTCTTGATTCTTGGCTTTGCACACACATCAACTGAAAACCATTGTGATAGCTTATCAAGTTTCCCTTGGGGATTTGGTTAGCACATTACGTACCACCAATTCATAACCGTATGAAGTACTAATATTTGGTTCAACTAATCATGCAAGGGATGTTGATTCGTGATGGACCATTGTGTTTCAACCAAGAAACTTATGGGGCGCACCTAAATTCTGTTGCTGACAAGAGAGTGGTCAGTGTCACAATTACACTATGGTAGGTGTGTGTGTGTGGAGAACACTGGGCAGATTGTGCCTTCTTGTCATAATCTGGTCTTGTTGGTGCTCATATGTTCATCTTGGGTGATGCCTTGATACCTTGCAGCAATGTCAGGCCTGGAAGGTGTTGCACATGCAGAGCTCAATCAGGACAGAATGTTCAAGAAGGTGTTGTCTACTATCGCTGATCTTCCACATCCAATAACAACAAAGGCATGTGGACGATGAACCACTCTCAGCCCTAATGCATGCACTGAAGTCACCTCGGATGAATAGCCTCTCACCATTTGCTTTGTTCCTCAGGATTATCCCAAGAGAGTTACAGAAATGCTCTTTGTTTATAACTTTCTGGTGTTGGTGCATAAGCACGTATGATGTTCACTGTGCTTCCATCAGTGATAGTCACAAGGGAATGCGGTGCTCCAAAGTTGATAATGGTGAGTCAATTGACTGCATCGCGGTGTTCAAATGGAAGCCTGTTTCATACTCAAAGAATCTTCAATGTTTTATCCATGCCAGTGGAAGATGTAATTAGCCTCTTCAATAGAATCTATGTTGACTAATTCGGCTGGCATGTATTGGAATGTGGGTCATTGTTCATGTCAGGATGCATGGACCTCACGTTCCAGCTTCCAAGTCAAAAGGTTACGTTTCTTTATTGTACAGGAGGGCATGGTTCTAATGGTTCTAGAAGATGCAGACTTGCCCTGTCTCTGTAGCCCCGTCTTTACCTCATGGAGTGGTACAGGAAAGTGTATATGTCTGGGGTCCAGTTTGTTGCAGGAGTTGTTGAAAAGTGCAAATTTGAGAAAAATACCAGACATTCCACTACAGATTTTGCCAAGCTTTCTGGCTTAGCCATTAGCTCTTGATGTTGTTGTTAATGTTGAAAGATACCAACTGGCAGGGCCCTGATTCCCACTGATGTAGGTGTAATCCAATGAGTGTGTGAAGAGGTCAGTTCCAGGTCACCACTTCCTGCCTCCTAGTTGCCACCTTCATTCTCTGAACCCTTCCTGTTCCAGGTGCCCTGATAAATGTTGACTTATCTCAAACCTATCCCGATTTTTTTTTGGTTTCCCCATACTGTTTCTTTTATTGTGATGTTAATATAATGTCAAACCTTGATTTCTCAATTTGATTTGGTTCCTGACATTGATATCGTCAGTCAGCTCTGTGGTCTTTCCCTGCTCTTTTCCTGCCAGCACTGCTGCTGGAATTTCTTGCTACAAAAGCAAAAATCCCTTATTGTTCATAACCACACTACTAATGCAATGACACTTAGTGCTAGTTTTTCATTCATGAGGAATTTGCCTTATTTATGATTGTTATGAGCTGTATTTGATAATGGAGCTCAGTGTCAGGCTGCTTTGTGTTTTTCTCTTGGTGTTGTATGTTACCTACTTTCAGCTTTGCCTCCACTGTATCAAGCTTTTTTTTCTCCAGCTGAAACGCCCCTCTCATTGTCTCCAGCTGCTCTTTCAAGAACATCCATCGGTATTCTGATCTCTCCAGCTTGAAAAGAAGGGAAAATTTTGCACTTAAGTAGAATCTTTCATGAAACCAAGATGTAAGCAAGTGTTTTACAACCAATGAAGTATTTCATAAAGTGCAAACTGCAATCAATGATGTAATGTATAAAACATGGCAGCTCATTTACACACATTTAGCTCCGACTAACAGCACTTTATTTGAGATTTGTCAAACAAAATTTGACCCCAAACCACGAAAGGAACATGAGGCAGATGACCAAAGTCATAGGCCATTTTTTCTGGCCCTTTCCACTGGCGGGATTTCCAATCCCACTGATGGCATCCCCCGCACGGCAGGTTCCTCCGTGGTGGAGGATGCAAGCCACAAAAGAAGCTGTTGACATTGACATGACCAGAATGTCCTGCCGCCAGCCAAATGGTCCATTGTCTTTTTGCCTCAAAACATGCTGCAGGTGTGGGGGAGGTGTGGGGATGAAAATCCCATCCTAGTCTTAAGTTTTAAACAGTTTGTTAAAAGACAAAGAAAAGAACATAGTTGGAGAGATTTAGGAAAGAAATTCCAGAAATGAAGGCACTGACACTTGAAGATAACACGCAAGCAATCAGCTTTGGAAGGGAGACAATGGTCCAGATATTTGCTCCTCACTGAGGAGCAAATCCAGCAGATTTCTAGCTCATCACATCTGCCTCAGGAAAAAGTATCTTGACTATTGAGATCTTTGTTCTGGGGTGCCAAGATGGTGTGGGATGGAGGGTCAGTTAAGTGTTGGAGAAAAACCCACTGTCCTCCATAACATTTTGGAAGTAGCCACAGGAACTCCTAAATGTCAAGTCAGGTTGTTTAGAAGGTCTGCCTTAGTGCTGTGAGACTTTATCCCAATTGTATGTTTGAAAATTTGGTCCTCTAAACCTCACACACTACAACACTTCAACTCACTCTCTATGCCAACACATCTGAACTAATCCAGAAGGCATTTGATAAGGTGCCACATCAAGGCATAAAAAAAAGCTCAAGGTGTAGGAGGTAACATAGAATCCCCACAGTACAGAAGGAGGGCATTTGGCCCATTGAGTTTATACCAACCATGGTCCCATCTAGGCCCTATTCTTGTAAGCCCACATATTTACTCTGCTAACCCCACTGACATTACAGTCAATTTAGCACGGCCAATCAACCTGACCCACACATCTTTGTGAGGAAACCAGAGCATCCGAAGGAAACCCACACAGACACAAGGAGAAAGTGTAAACTCCACATACATTGTGACCCGAGGCTGGAATTGAACCTGGGTCCCTGGTTCTGTGAGGCAGCAGTGCTAACCACTGTGTCATTGTGCCACCCACATATTGGCATGGATTGAAGATTAGCTAGCTAACAGGCAACAGCGTTGGCATAAGTGCATTGTTTTCTAATTGGCAGGAATAAATGAGTGGTGTGACACAGGAATCAGTGCAGAGTCCTCAAATGTTTACAGATTACATGAATAACTTTCATGAAGGGACTAAAGATATGGTCACTACATTTGCTGACAACACAAAGTAGGAAAGTAAGTTGTGAAGAGGATGTAAAGGGGCTACAAAAAGACAATGATAGGTTAAGTGAAAAGGAAGAAATCTGGCAAATG
Source organism: Carcharhinus amblyrhynchos (assembly GCF_965287045.1). NCBI lineage: Eukaryota > Metazoa > Chordata > Chondrichthyes > Carcharhiniformes > Carcharhinidae > Carcharhinus > Carcharhinus amblyrhynchos. The sequence goes on from NC_137337.1 coordinate 4,199,752, forward strand.
GAATATAATGTGGGCAAATGTAAAATTGTCCATTTTGCCAGGAAGATTAAAAAATACACTTATTACCTAAATGCAGAGAGATTGCAAATCTCTGCAGTGCAGAGGGATCTCAGTATCCCAGTGCATGAATTAAAAAGGCTAATGTATAAGTGCAGCAAGTAATCAGGAAAGCTATCGAATGTTGTTATCAGGTGAATTCAATACAAAAGTAAGGAGGGTTGTGCTTTTCAATTGTACGTGGCATTGGTGAGATCACATTGGGAGCATTGTGTATTGACTATTGTTTAGAAGATTAAGAAACAATTTACTGTGAAAATCCCCTAGTTGTCACACTCCAGCACCTATTTGGTTACACTGAGGGAGAATTTAGCATGACCAATGCTACAGGCAGACCAATCAGCATATCTTTCGGACTGTGGGAGGAAACCTGAGCACCTGGAGGAAACCCACGCAGACACAGGGAGAGCGTGTAGACTCCGCAAAAATAATCGAACCCGGGTCCCTGGCACTGTGAGGCAGCAGTGCTAACCACCGTGCCACCGGCAGGATATAAATGCTTTGGAAGCAGTTCAGAGATGATTGACCAGACAGACTTGGAATGGATGGGTTGTTTATAAGGAAAGATTGAACAGGCTACGTTTGTACTTACCGGAGCTTAGAAGAGTAAGGGGTGACTTGACTGAAATGTATTAGATCCCGAGGAGTCGTGACAGGGTGGGTGTGGAGAGGATATTTCCTCTTGTAAGAGAGTCTAGAACTGGGGATCACTGCTTAAAAATAAGCGGTCACCCATTTAAAATGGAAATGAGGCAAAATATTTTCTCTCAGAGGGTCATGAGTCTTTGGAACTCTCTTCCTGAAAAGGCAATGGAAGCAGAGCCTTTGCATATTGTTAATGAAGAGGTGGATAGATTCTTGCTAAGCAAGGCAGTGATAGGTTATTGGTTGTAGGCGGGATGCAGATTTGAGGTTAATATCAGATTAGCCATGATTTTATTACAGGGTGAAGCAGGCTCAAAAATCAAAAGGCTTACTACTCCTGTTCCTTGTTTGCATGTTCATGTTTCTAGCAGAGACTGCTTAGGCAATGGATGAGATTATGATTAGCCTTGGCTGAGGTGATCGCACAGTCCAAGTAACTGGTGGATGCTTATGAAAAATTATGCTTGAATGAGTTGGTGAGAGCAAAGTCATGATTTAAAAGTGAAAAAAAAGTGCAGAAAAGATTGGTTTGAAATTATATTGCAACTGGCATTAACCTATAGCCTGCAATAGTGTTGCAGAGTTAGTTAATACATGAGCATTAGGTATGGCAAAGAGATGGTGCTGTACCCAGCAGCTTCATATGGTTGTGCACAATTAGGCCATAGTACACAATCACTGGAATTCTACCATCCCATCCACCACGGAATCGGAGAGGGTGAGGGGCGGACAATGGAAATGTCCGTTGACCTTGGGTGGGATTTTCCGGTCTCGGGTTGAGCGAGGCTGTGAAATCCTGCTTAATATTTCAATATAGTGGATGCTCTTTGACCTTTACTAATCCCAATTTAAAAGTTTATTTATTAGTCACAAGTAGGTTGACATCAACACTGCAACAAAGTTATTGTGAAAATCCCCTAGTCGCCACACTCTGGCATCTGTTTGGGTACACTGAAGGAGAATTTAGCATGGGCAATGCACCCTAACCAGCACGTCTATGGGGGGAAACCGGAGCACCCAGAGGAAACCCACACAGACACAGGGAGAATGTGTGAACATCACAGTCACCCGAGGCTGGAATTGAACACTGGGTCCCTGGCGCTGTGAGGCAACAGTACTAACCACTGTGTCACCGTGCCGCCCATGCATGCATCTTTTCCTCATATGCTCTATTATATGTTGCAATTGATTCAGCAATAATTTAAAGAGAGGATGGTGGGTGCCTGGAACTCACTGCCGAGAGAGGAAATACATATGATAGTGATAGAGAGATATGGGCCCTGGAAGTGTAACGGGTTTTAGTTCATTTCGGCAGCATGGTCAGTGCAGGCTTGGAGGGCAGAAGGACCTGCTCCTGTGCTGTAATTTTCTTTCTTCTTTTAATTTCTGACAAAAATTCTATATCCTAAAATCTATTGAGTCAACAACAAAAATTCCTTCCAACATGGTGCTGATGCTTTAATTGGTAGTGAGTTGGGAGCATAGGGGGGAATTCTCCAGCCTTACCCTCTGGTGGGATCTTCCTGTCTATCTGAAGTTGACCCGTACTATTTATTCCCCAATGGCAACAATAGTGAGAAACATAGATCAACATCGACTCCGGTAGAACAGAAGTCATGCCGCTTATGCCGTGTAAAAACCCGGCGCACTGGGGCTGGAGAATTCCGCCCACGGACTCAGAGCCAGTATATTAAATATTCTAAGGTGTGATAACAAAATCCCGGAAATCAATTCTAATATTGATGGAGAGCACAGTTCCATGTCACCGGTTTCTACCTGGTAAATTACCCTGGAAGTTATTCACAATAATGGAGACATAATGGAACAAATACAAAGGGCACAAAATAGAAAATGAAATGTCTTAAAAAAGTCACTTTCAATCAGATGGAACCAGATAGAGTCATTGAGTCAGAGAAGTTTACAGCATGGAAACAGGTCCTTTGGCCGAACTTGTCCATGCCACCCAGCTTTTACCACTAATCTAGTCCCAACTGCCCACATTTGGAGACATAATGGAATATCACTGTATACCCATCTTAGCCATGTGACTGTCTAAATGCTTTTTAAAAGACAAAATTGTACTTTTCTCTATTACTGCCTCTGGCAGCTCGTTCCAGATACTCACCGCTGTCTGTGTGAAAAAATTGTCCCTCTGGACCCTGTTGTATCTCTCCCCTCTCACCTTAAACCTACGCTCTCTAGGTTTAGATCCTCCTACCTTTGGGAAATGATATTGACTATCTACCTTATCTGTGCCCCTCATTATTTTATAGACCTCTATAAGATCACTCCTAAGTCTCCTACACTCCAGGGAAAAAGGTCCCAGTCTATCCAGCCTCTTCCTATCACTCATATCATTAAGTCCCAGTCGCATCCCAGTAAATCTTTTCTGCACTCTTTCTAGTTTAATAATATCCTTTCTATGATAGGGTGACCAGAACTGCATACAGTATTCCAAGTGTGGCCTTACCAATGTCTTGTACAACTTCAACAAGACATTCCAACTTCTGAATTCAATGTTCTAACCAATGAAACCAAGCACGCCGAATGCCTTCTTCAACACTTTGCCCACCTGTGACTCCACTTTCAAGGAGCTATGAACCTGTACTTCTAGATCTCTTTGTAACTCTCCCCAACACCCGATCATTAATTGATTAAGTCCTGCCCTGGTTTGATCTCCCAAAATGCATCACCTCACATTTATTAAATTAAACTCCATCTGCCATTCATCAGCCCACTGGCCCAAATGATCAAGATCCCACTGCAATCCTAGATAACCTTCTTCACTGTCCACTATGCTACTAATCTTAGTGGTATTGTCAAACTTTCTAATCATGTCTCCTAAATTCTCATTCAAATCATTAGTATAAATGACATATAACAGTGGACCCTGCATTAATCCCTGAGGCACACTGCTGGTCACGAGCTTCCAGTTTGAAAAACTTCTATAACCACCCTCTATCTTCTGTCATCAAACCAATTTTGTATCTATTTGGCTACCTTGCCCTGGATCCCGTGAGATTTAACCTTGTGCGACAACCTACCATGCGGTACCTTGTCAAAGGGCTTGCTATACTCCAGATAAATGTTGACTGCACTGTCCTCATCTACCTTCTTGGTTACTCCTTCAAAAAACTCAATTAAATTCGTGAGACATGATTTTCCACTCACAAAGCCATGCTGACAGTCCCTAACCAGTCCTTGCCGCTATACATGCCTTGTCTCTGATGTACAATCAAAGTGTGATACCCATTCTTTCCCAATCTAAAGTTACTCACTAACCAACTGTTTGAGAGAGTCAGCAGATTGAAGGACTCGCTTATTCTCCTGTAGAAGCAGGGATTCTCTTGCTCGAAGTCTGGAGGAAAGATGAAAATATCAGTGCTTAGAGAGGTAGCATTTAATATTTATTATTCAATACTGGTTTGATGTAATTTTGATGTGGGTATGCCGGCGTTGGACTGGCGTAAACAGAGTGAAAACTCTGACAACACCAGGTTTTAGTCCAACCTATTTATTTGATAACATACTCACAAGCTTTCGGGGTTAGCCCCTTCGTCAGGTGAAGTATAAATAGGTTGGACTAAAACCTGGTGTTGTCAGACTTTTCACTTGATGAAATTTGACAGTGTAGTGCATTAACTGTGTCATGGCCTATTCATATAAACTTTCTGAAAGGAATCATTTCAATGAGATAAAGTCCCCATAATCCCAAATGACCATAGCGTGTTCTCGCCTTTGAAGGGAAGAACTGACTAGTGATGATTTAATCTGAGGATCACCACACCTCAGGCAGGAAGCAAGGTTGAGAAGGGGGTGCCTTCATGAAAAACTTCAGCCAGTACAGGAATAGTGAACTCTCAATAGTGAGTTCAACTCTCAGTCCAGAAGATAATAATTAATCAGGGAGTAGTTTCATAGCCAAAAATGAATGACAGGTCATCCATTGTCCAAACTATTTGTGGCTTTTTATTTCTATTCACTAAAAAATAGAAGAGGATGTAAGCGGGAATAAGGGTACAATAACTTGGTATTAGATGAAAAACTGGAAGTTAAAAGGCCAAATCCAACCACTTAAAAGGGTGAGAAGCAGGAATCAGTTAAAGGATGAAATGTTTGACAGCTAGAAGTTAATAATACTTACTCTTGAGACTGTGTGGGCATTGCAGGTCATAACAGTGATAATTTCAGATTCTAAACATCAGTAGAACCTTGGGAATGAATTACCTGCCCATAATCAGTTATTTTTATACAAGGTGAAGTAAGAACATAAGAACATAAGAAATAGGAGCAGGAATAGGCCATCTAGCCCTTCGAGCCTGCCCCGCCATTCAATAAGATCATGGCTGATCTGTCGTGTCTCAGTTCCACCTTCCCGCCCTCTCCCCATAACCCTTAATCCCCTTGCCTGTCAAAAACCTATCAACCCGCATCTTAAATATATTTATCGAGGCAGCCTCCACCATTTCAACGGGCAGAGAATTCCAGAGATTCACCACCCTTTGAGTGAAGAAATTCCTCCTCAACTCTGTTCTAAACCATCCCCCCTTTATCTTGAGGCTGTGCCCTCTAGTCCTACTGTCCTTTCTGAGCGGGAAGAGTCTCTCCACCTCTATCCTATCCATCCCATTCATCATCTTATATGTCTCAATGAGATCTCCCCTCATTCTTCTAAACTCTAACGAGTACAAGCCCAGCTTATTCAACCTCTCCTCATAGTTCAACCCCCTCAACTCCGGTATCAGCCTAGTAAACCTCCTCTGCACTCCCTCCAAGGCCAAAATATCCTTGCGTAAGTGCGGCGACCAAAACTGCACACAGTACTCCAGCTGCGGCCTCACCAGTGCCCTGTACAGTTGCAGCAAGACCTCCCTACTTTTATATTCAATCCCCCTCGCTATGAAGGCCAGCATCCCATTCGCCTTCCTGACCACCTGCTGCACCTGCAGGCTGGGTTTTTGCGACTCATGCACAAGGACCCCGAGGTCCCTCTGCAACGTCGCATGCTGCAGTTTTTCGCCATGTAAGTAATAGTCCTTCCTACCATTATTCCTACCAAAGTGGACAACTTCACACTTGCCAACATTAAATTCCATTTGCCAGTTCTTGGCCCATTCGCCCAGCCTATCTAGATCCTTCTGCAGACTTTCCACACCCTCCGCACAATTTGCCGTTCCACCAATCTTGGTGTCATCAGCAAATTTCGACACCATACACTCGGTTCCCTCCTCCAGATCATCTATATAAATGGTAAATAGCTGAGGCCCCAGCACCGACCCCTGGGGCACTCCATTAGTCACCAACCGCCAATCCGAATAGCACCCATTGACCCCTACTCTCTGCCTCCTATTTGACAGCCAATCCCCTATCCACGCTAACACCCTACCCCCAACTCCATGCCCCCTGACCTTCTGTAATAACCTCTTGTGAGGCACCTTATCAAACGCCTTCTGAAAATCAAGAAACACCACATCCACCGGCTCTCCTCTATCCACCGCCCTAGACACATCCTCATAGAACTCCAATAAATTCGTCAGACACGACTTCCCCTTAACGAAACTGTGCTGCGTCTGCTCTATCAAACAATTCTCCTTAAGATGCCTCGCTATTTTCTCCTTGATCACGGATTCTAACATTTTACCTACAACAGACGTTAAACTAACCGGCCTATAATTCCCTGCCTTTTGCCTGCCACCCTTCTTAAACAACGGTGTAACATTAGCCATTTTCCAATCTTCTGGCACTTCCCTGGAATCCAGCGATGTTTGGAAAATAATCACCAAGGCATCCACTATCACCTCCGCCATTTCTTTCAGAACCCTTGGATGCATTCCATCCAGTCCTGGGGACTTGTCCACAATCAGTCCCTCCAGTCTGTCGAGCACCGCCTCTCTAGTAACAATAATGTCATTCAGGCCCTCCACTTCTACCATCTTTCCATCGCTAATACCCGGAAGTGTGAACTGTGGAGAATTTACTGATTAATATATTGCAAAAAATGTCCCTGTTGGGAATCTATCTCGCACACTGGGAAATCGATTTCAAGAATTTGAAGAACAATTTTGAAAAGCCGTTGGCATGCCTGTTCAGGTCTTGTTGGATCACTGAACATAACACTCCTGACCTGATGATTAATTGATAAATCAGATAAGAATCGTTGGACCTAGAAGACTATCCTGAAGATATAGAACTGTTCTTGGGCTGAAATGTTTAGCCTCCAATAGCCACAAGCATCTTCTTTTATGCTAGGTATGACTCCAGCCAGTGCAATGATTTCTCCCAGATTCTGAGGAGGCTTGATAGGCTAGATGTTGAGGGATCTTTCCACTCATGGGAACAGTTTAAAAAAATGGAATCTTACACGAAATTAGGAGAAATTTATATTTCTTAGATAGTTGCTCGTCTTTAGAATTCTCTTCCACAGAGAACAGTGGAGGCAGGGGCATTGAATAAATTCAGTGTTGAGCTGCACAGATTTTTGATCTGCAAAGTCAAGGGTTATGGGAACAGGCTGGAAAAGTGGAGTTAAAAAACAGTCAGATCAGCCATAAGCTTATTGAATGGTGAAGCAGGTTTAAGGAACTCAACAGGCAACTCCTCCTTCTATTTCTTATAATCTTATGATTTTATCCAGATTTGGACTAAGGCTATATTGAGGTTCGGTATAAAGTGATATTGGCAGAACCCAAAATGAGTATCAGTGAGTAGATCATTGGTGAGTAGCTGTTGTTTGTTTGCACTGTCAGCGATATCTCTTATCATTTGATTATTGAGAGGAAACTGACAGGGTGGTGATTGGCTAGATTAGAGTTTTCCTGCTTTTTATGGACAGGAACTTTTCCTCATTATTGGGTGGGTGGCAATCAATGTGTTAGCTTTACTGGAACAACTTGATTAAAGGTGCAGTTCGTTCTGGACTTTAAGTGTTCAATACAACAGCCAAGATGTTACTCATTGCCATAGCAAGATCTACGAGAAGCACAACAGGGTGGTGGGTAGGTGCTTTTAATATAGATATGGTTGATATGGCCTTATAAGACCTTGTTGTGGGTGAGAAAAATCCCCTGTTAGAACTATTGGGTTCTGTTTTTTCTTTTGTACTTCTGTTATTTTGGGATTAAGGAATCCTTACTTGTTTCCAATGAAGCTACAGATAGATCAAGTATCCTGGAAAAGACTGGGTGCTTTATCAGCTCTGGTGTTGTTGGAGTGGTGGAATTATGTACTGGTGCATGCCCAGGTGTGGTTTGCTAATCCTTGGATATTTATCCTTTAAGGCTGGTCTTCTATTTTGACTTGGCTGCTTGGGTAGTGACAGTGGTTATTTGATTATATGGCTCATGAAATGTGCAATGGGCATATTATCCTGTTTTTAGGGTTTCTCTGATGAGGTGAAAAGGATCGAATTTTCTTGATGGCAGCACCTAAGTCATGCCTCTGCTTAGAGAGCGGGGTAATTTGCTTTGTTCAATGTATAAGAGTGATGTGAATATTCTTGGCTTGTTGGTCCTTATTGTGGGTGGCATGGTGGCACAATGGTTAGCACTGCTGCCTCACAGCGCCAGAGACGCAAGGTCGACTTCTGGCTTGGGTCACTGTCTACGAGGAGCTTGCATGTTCTCCCTGTGTCTGTGTGGGTTTCCTCTGGGTGCTCCAGGTTCCCCCCACATTTCAAAAGATGTGCTGGATAAGTGCATTGACCTGAACAGGTGCCGGAGTTTGGCAACTAGGGGAATTTCACAGTAATTTCATTGCAGTGTGAATGTAAGCCTTACTTGGATTAATAAATAAATTTTACTTTTTCTGGTGTGTTATTGAGTAAGTTAGGGCAGTGGCGGTTATACTTATCTGGATCAGATGGAGAGTATATTAGGCAGAAGAGTAGGTTGCTCTCCCCCAGAACATCTTCTTTTGGGAGTTTTGGGCTAGAACAAAGAACAACCCGGCATGGGAAACAGGCCCTTCGGCCCAACGAGCCTGTGCCGCCGCATCACCCTACACCTATACTACCCTACGTGTCTAGAATGGAACCCCTAACTTAGCCAGATTCAGGGGAGAATAGTGTCAATTTGGTAAAACCAATCAGCCTAAGAGCACATCTTTGGGGTGTGGGAGGAAACCGGAGCGCCCGGAGGAAACCCACGCAACCACAGGGAGAATGCACAAACTCCCACAGACACAGGCCCAAATCCATGTATCTGCACAGCTAGCAGTGCTAGTCACCGAGCTGTTGCGGCGCCCGTCTTCCGGTCCAGGATCAAGCACACACACCGGCACGAAGTACTAGGCCACTCCAAGAGCAGCCCACGCACGACCCACCGTGTGCATGCCCCTCGTTTGACACGAGGTGGACCTCCACCTGCGGAATAAAAAGACAAAAACGTTAATCTTACAAGTCTGCTTTTCTGGTGTCTCCCGAGGTTCTAACCTTATTTAATAGCCCCTACCATAACCCTCCATCCTCGTTTCACTCATGTGTCTATCTAACTGAACCTTAAACGAGTCCAATGTTCCTGCCTCCACCACCCTACTCGGTAGCGCGTTCCAGACCCCCACAACTCTCTGCGTAAAGAACCTTCCTCTCACATCCAAATTATACCTCTCCCCCCTCACCCTTAAATCATGACCTCTCGTATTTGTACCCAGTCTAGGGAGCAGTCTCTCACTATCAACTCTATCTATTCCCTTCAGTATCTTATATACCTCTATCATGTCCCCCCTCAATCTCCGTCTTTCCAAGGAGAATAGTCCCAGTTTCTCCAACCTTTCCTCGTAACCCAGCCCCTCCATGCCAGGCAACATCCTGGTAAACCTCCTCTGCACCCTTTCCAGAGACTCCACGTCCTTCCTTCTTAACTTTCTACTTTCCTTCTTAACACTTGGCTCCCCTGGGGGTGTAATATCCTATTGGCTGCATGGCCTGAATGCAAGTCTGGGTGCTTCAGTTCAGCATTGTTGGGGTCTCTGTTCGGTTGGAGAATAGAATAGTTAGAAGAACAGGTCACCTTCTCCACGCGCTCTAATATGGAGACTTCTAGTCTGTCCACCTTCTTGGGTTTGGGCTCCCCTGGAGTGGGTGTCTGATTTCTTGTGAAGTTGTGGTGTTCTGTTTCTGGTGTCCTTCTTGAGAAAGTGTATGCTTAAAGACTATGACTGGTACCTGTTGGATCATCCTGATGCTGCTCTTCCTTGGAGTTTCCTTTCTTTATCCAGGTATGTGGGCTGCTGATATAAGCTCTTATTTGTTAAGGTTAATCCTAAAAAGTTTACCTTATCTTGCTGGAAAGAGGAAGTGTTATATCTCTCCCCAAGGTACCCTGTGGATGGGTGTCTTGATGATCCTTCTTCTCCTTTTCAGTAGGATCTCCTTGGTTGAAAATGATTTAAATTTTTTAGCTTGATTGGTGCCTCTGAAATGGCTGGAGAGGAGGCAGGTTGTTCTGTTGTGAGCCAAGGCAAGGTGCATGATTCCTTGGCTTCCTGGTTCCTGTTTATGAGAGTGCACACTGCCACCTCATGTCTTGTTTTGATGGCAGTATCCTGGTGTTCTCCTTTTTCTGGATTATCCTTTAATTGGTTGGAGGTCTTGAACTTAAAATGCATCACCTCACCTTTTTCTATGTTCTATTAGGCACATGGAGCACTCCAGAATTATAGGGAGGGGATAGCTTGAACTTGGGATTGGACATAGCTCGGCACAACATTGAGGGCCAGAGGGCTTGTACTGTGCTGTAATGTTCTATGTTCTAACTGTTGAGTTAGGCCCTGGTTGGATGCATATTACCCCATGATGGATCTTGTGTGGTCTGTGTAGTCCTGTCCCTGTTAGCCTCTGAAGGAGATCATGTAACATGGGGTTATGTGCTTATGATTTTATCCTGCGATCCCCCACTACTTCTGGTATCTTTCTTTATTCACATGAAAGGAGATGCTGATTACAACAGTTGCAATGACTGAACATATGAACCATTTGTATGAATATTTGTTAGTGTTTTCTGTATGTTTATGCGCAATAATAATTGCTCTTTAAATATTCTTTAAAAAATAGAAATTGAAGTTCAACAATTCTTTAACTAATTAACAAAGATGGTTGACAATGAATGTAATGCTAACAAAACCGAAGCCCATGGATTATAGGGGCAGTGACGATGTGGGTATAAAATTGGTATGTGAAACAAAGCACTTACTTCTCGATCTCAGCCCACATCACTCCTTTCTCACTTCTGAGGGCTGACAGCTCCACAGTGGCTGCTATGAACTCTGATTGCAGGTTTGTCAGCTCTGTAAGAGCATTTTCCAAAGAGCAGGCCTCTTCCATGGACTTGCACTCTTTTTCCCCACTTCGCAAGACTAGAATTCGGGCAATACTCATTTTACCAAATGCTTGCTCTAACTCTTCGATAGAACAATCCAGCATACTTATGCCATTGACCTCAATTAACCTGAAAGCAAAGCAATATGATTACAACAACTTTCATCTGGTAAAAGACCTAAGACATCACTGACCAACCAACAAAATCAACATAGTATTAAAATTTCAACACTTCTTATTCAATGTCTCCTTGTCACAAAATTTTTGGGCAACATTTAACTTTAAAAATATTGGTGCAAATATATAGAATTGAAAGGAAGGAAATTGCATAAACACTTAAAAAATATTAGTTACACACTAACTGGAGTACGATATCCAATTCCACCATCAGGTTTAGAAAAGACGTCAAAGCCTTGGAAGGAGTATGGAGGTTTGCTAGAATGGTACCAGTCTACCTGTTTCAGTCATGTTGAAATATATAGGGCAGCATGGTGGTACAGTGGTTAACAGTCTAACTCCCTCACAGCACCAGGGATCTGGGTTCGATTCTAGCCTTGGGTCACTGTCTGTGTGGAGTTTGAACATTTTCCCTGTGTCTGTGTGGATTTTCTCCAGGTGCTCCGGTTTCCTCCCACAGTCCAAAGGATGTGCAGGTTAGGTTGACTGGCCATACTAAATTGCCCCTTAGAGTCCCAAAATGATGGATTAGCCATGGAACACTCAAAGAGTTGGTGCAGACTCAATGGGCTGAATGGTCTCCTTCTGCACTGTAGGAATCATATGATTCCATGGGATCTGGGGATAGTTCTACTGAGAAGAAAAGATTAAGGGGGGATCTTGAACTGGGGCAGACAACATGATTTAAGTACACAGAGTGCTGTTAGGGAGGGAATTCCAGGATTTTGCTAATCGAATCATCATCTTTTGAGACAGTGAAGGAAGTCAGGATTTTGACTGGCTTGGAGGGGAACTTTCAGTTGGTGGTTTTCTTATGGGTCTGCTGAACTTGTTCTTCTAGATAATTGCAGTCATAAGTTTAGAAAGTGCTGTTGAAGGAGCCTATGTCAGTTCACCTTGCAGATGACACACATTCTTGTCACTGTTTGTTGGTTGTGGAGGGAGTGAATGTTTGACGGATGGGTGCTAATGAAGTAGGCTGCTTTGTCTTGGATAGTGTCAAGCTTCATGAGTGTTGGAACTGCACTCACCCAGGCAGGTGGAGAGAATTCCATCACATTCCTGACTTTTGCCTTGTAGAAAGTGACTTAGGGGAATCAGGAGGTGAGTTACTTGCCACAGGATTCCTAGTCTCTGACCTGCTCTTGTAACCGTGGTTTTTATATGGCTAGTCCAGTTCAGTTTCTGGTTAAAAGGAACAGTCAGGATGTTGATGGTGGGAAATTCAGTGGTGGTAATGCCATAGAATCTCAAAGGATGATGATTCGATTATCTTTTGTGGGAAATGGTCATTGCCTGGCACTTGTGTGGCACGAATGTTACTTGCCACTTGTCAGCCCAAGCCTGGGTATTGTCTAAGTCTTGCTGCATAAGGACATGGACTGTTTCAGTATCTGAGGAGTTGCAATTGGCGCTGAATATTGTGCAGTCATCAATGAAAATCCCCACTTCTCACCTTATGATGGAAGGAAGGTCATTGATGGTTGAAGATGGTTGTATGATTTCAGCTGATGTTTCTATTGGAAGGTCAAGTGCATGGTTGGAAGCTTAGCTCAATAGATCATAACTTGTATTTTTTTTAGAGATATGGATGAATAGTCACAATTAACTTTTAATACATTAAAAAACCTTTGATAAACAAGAAAAGATTAACTGTAATACACTACTCTTTCACGCACCTACACCTTTTCAACACAGATTTGCAAGGATAATACAAGTTACAAAGTATATCTTATATTCCTATGTTCTCAGTAAGTACACAGTCCATGTGAACCAACAGGCCAACTGTGGACGGGCACACCACACTCTGAAACCAAGTGGCAGATGTCATCCAATACAACTCCTGTGGATTTCTCATCAAATCCCTCAGATGCTTGTCCCATCTTGAACAACTGTTCTCAATGGAACTCTGACTTCCAAACTCCGCTCTCAGAAAACATGCCTTGGAATTTTGTCCCAAACAACGCTTTTTTTCCAGATACCTTCATTAAAGATGCCTTCACTAAAAGAACACATCCAGGATTTCAATCTATCCTTTCGGTATTCCTCTGTCCTGTAACATCATGCGTATTCAAGCTTCCACACAATCTCTCAGGTACCCAGGCACATCAACAGAACATAGGCTAGATTAAGCTGTCATCAATCTTAGAACCACCCCAGACGTTTGGTTCTTGCTAGCCAACTTTAAATCTGGTTCTTGCAGTTGTTTTTGTAACTCAGAGCCCATTCTCTGCTTTATAGTTTAACTTCACCAAACAGGACCTTGTTCAACTTCTTTTTCTTTTGTTCCTTTAATTTAACTGTCTTCCTGAGACATTCTTTCGTCCTTATCCCTGGATTTTGGGACATGCTTTTGTTCTTTTGGGAAGTCTACTTGATTCTATTGGGCTCTCTTTGTTCCAGCCATCTTAGGGTGGCCCATGGTTACTAAGAAACAGCCTAGTTTTCCTTTTTCCTTTCATAGAAACTAGAAGGAATAGGCCACTCGGCTCCTTGCGCCTGCTCCATTCATTTTGATCATGGCTGATCATCGAATTTAGTATTCTGATTTGCTCTCCTCCTCTTTCTCCCCACCCCCCCATTCCTCACCCCTCACTCTCCCCATATCCTTCGGTCTCCTTAGTCCCTAGAGCTGTAGCTAATTTCTTTCTGAAATCAGACCACCCTCTAGGTGAAGAAATTTCTCCTCACCTCAGTCCTAAAAGGTTTACCCATTACCCTCAAACTATGACCCCTAGTTCTGGACTCCCCTGCCATTGGATTTGGGCTCCCCCATCATAAACCCTCATTACCATGCATGTCAGGGGTAAGTTTTTCACTGAGAGGGTGGTGAGTGAGTGGAAGCGGCTGCCGTCGGTGGTGGTAGAGGCGAACTCGTTGGGGTCTTTTAAGAGACTTCTGGATGAGTACATGGGATTTAATGGGATTGAGAATTATAGATAGGCCTGGTAGGTATGGATATGATCGGTGCAACTTGTGGGTCGAAGGGACTGTTTGTGCTGTAGTGTTCTATGTTCTATGAGATGTAAGGGGTAAGTTTTTCACTCAGAGGGTGGTGGATTAGTGGAATTGGCTGCCATCGGTGGTGGTGGAGGCAAATTCGTTAGGGTCTTTTAAGAGACTTCTGGCTGAGTACATGGGACTTAATAGGATTGAGGGTTATAGGTAAGCCTAGTTGGTAGAGATAAGATCGCAACTTGTGGGCCGAAGGGCCTGTTTGTGCTGTAGTTTTTCTATGATTCTAGATAGCACAAAACCAAGCATGCTCATGTGATGCTGGATTTTCAGTTTTGTAACCCCTTTTGACGGAAATCCAAGCCAGCAGCTTTCAGATAAGAAAATCTCCTCAAAACAACCAAATTTCAGAGGGTAATTAATCTCTAGCAGTTTCCAGTCTTCAGACTCCAGAGAAAGGAAAAACACTACTGCTTCTCTCAGCTTCAAACAGCTTCTGAAAACCAAAACTAAAACTGAAATGCTCTGTGAAAAATAGCTGTCCGCAGTCATATCATCTGACCTATCAATTATCCCAAATAAAGCTCTACTCTGCAATCCCAGGGAACAGAATACTGCTTTAGTTCAGACTAAAACAACCATGATGTCAATTATACTGCTTCAGGACACTAGCTACAGACAACACGGTTCTGACAAAATCCCAGGGACCTGCTAAAACATCCTGCAGAGAAACATGGTTAGGAATACATTTCTTAAAGTCACACATTACTCATTATCTCTTTGTCTAAGTCAATAATATAGATTGTAAATAGCTGAAGCCCCCGCACTGATCCTTGCAGCACTCCACTAGTCACAGCCTCATAGATTGCCAACTTGAGAATGGATGACTATTGCTTGATATGTCAAATATAGGGATAGGGTATATTCTGTTGGCCTATCATGTCCTGCTGCAGGTCCTCACTCAAAGACTCTCATGCAGTTCTTGATAATTGTGCTAGGAAGAGCTCAGGCAATTTCCCTTTGACTACCTTATGGCTTTTATCTACAGAGAACCTTCTACTAGGTAGGAATTAACTAACAAAAAGTGTTTCAGGGATAGATTAAAGCATATGATTAGATACAGTAATAGAATTTATCAGAGACAGACAGAAGTGTAGAACTTGACACGAATAAAATGGAGGTGCACATTTAGATAGAGGAACATAATGCAACAACATTAGCGAGAACTGTAGGGTTATATTCATAGATTAATAGAAATGCAAACATAGAGAGAGTGCATTGAGGTTGAAAGAGATAAGAACATAAGAAACAAGAGTAGGAGTAGATCATTTGGCTCTTCAAAGACTGCTCCACCATTTAGTAAGAGTGGGGATGATCAGACCGTGGGCTTAACTCCACTTTCCTGTCTGCCCTTCTCATTATCCTCAACTCTCTGGTTGATCAAAAATCTGCCTAACTCAGCCTTGAATATATTCAAAGACCCAGTACCCCCGCCCCCGCACTCTGTGGAAGAGAATGACAAAGGCTAACACTAGCTAGATTTAACGTTGAGCTCAATAACTTCAAGCCATGAGTTCTGTCATCCATTTTGACACATATTTTCTGTTCACAACCATCCCCCAACATCACCACCAGTAAGAGCCAATCTGTAAATTGCTCTTTTGATTTCAGAGATCACTAACCCTTGTTCTGTAATTAACACATTCTGCAAGCCTTTATGCCATTATTAGTACGTGCATTACTCTTTAACATTAAATTACCTTGCCTTGTGTCACTATCACCTTTGTCAAATCTCTCCTGAACTCCCACCTAACCCTGATCTATTTTTCTCCAACCGATCTCTTTACCAGCACAATACCATCACATTTCTATCCCTTTCCAGCTCTGAAGAAGTCAGATTGATTAAAATATTTGATGGAATTCTACCGCCCTGCCCGCCATGAAATCAGAGAGGATGAGGGGTAGACAATAGAAATGTCTGTTGACCTTGGGCAGAATTGTCTGATCTCAGGTCGAGTGAGGCTGTAAGATCTCATCCATTAACTCTTTCTTTCTCCACAGATGCTGCCAGATCTGCTGAACTTTTCCATCATTTTCTGTTTTTAGTTTAGATTTCCAGCATCCATGGTATTTCACATTTATTCCAAACACTAAAAACCCTTAGAGAGAAAAGAATAACTCTCCACCTCAGTCTTAAATGGTGTTAAACTGTGCTTCCTCGTACTAGACAAAGGGCTAGCAACAGGGATTTGTATCAGAAGAAGGCATAGCTTTAAAAGAGATTGATGTTGCAGGGATAGTGGGAGTTACAAGGTTCGTAATTGGAATAAGAGAAGTGTGGCATTAAACACATAAATAAATTGTTTCAAGGATAGAGAGAAGTGTAGGGTTAGGCACAGGGATAGAAGGAGTTGTGAGTTTAGATAGCCAAAGGGATTGCAAAAGTTGGCTAAATCGGCATTCAAATAGGCTACTTCAGGACAGTAAGAGCTATGGAGTAAGACATGATGGAGCCACACAGATAAAATGTATTGTGCTAGATGTAAGGTGTAGGGTTAGGCACAGGAATGTATATCAAGGGTAGACATAGGAATGGGAACTGATCAGAGATAACAGGGAGATCCTCAGAGGAAATGCTACCACTGGATGAATGGTTACTGAGTTAATCAGGGCTAGATAAATAAGCACACACAGGTGTAGGGGCACAGAGAGCATGAATCAGCTGACTCTTATGCTGAATCTTCCTGAAAGTTCTGGATTATTATTGTACTTACAGATCCCCCGTTGTGAGTGTTGGTATTGCAGATGATGTCACCATTGGAACACCCGTTGAATCAATGTTCACAGTGAAGCCCCACTCTCTGAAATCCATGTCAATATGTACCTGTAGCAACTGGCCTGATGACGGAACAACTGATGAAAGAGCCTTCTTTCCATGTGGTAGCATGCTCTGTTGATTAAAACTGAAGTTAGAACCCATTGCTTTTTCTGCCCAAGAACTAAAGCAGATCATTGAGTGAGAAATCAATTGACTAACATCATTGGTTCTGTTCTGCAAAGCTGTTTATTTTGAGATTTGCACTGCAAAGCATTTTAAAGAGGCAGGAGTTGAAAGTGACCAGGAGGTAAAAAGAAGAAGAGTTTGGTGCAAAAAACTTGCAGTTTTAAACCACCTTTCCAGAATTTATTTGTTTAAAGAAACAGAAAAGAATAATCAAATTACTTGAGGTATATTATAGGCCTTCAAAAAGTAGCAGGGGCGAGAGTTTGAGGAGCAAATCTATAGAGAAATCACAGATTTATGTAAGAACTATAATATAGTGAAAATAAAGGCTTTGGCTACCCAAATATCAATTGCGACAACGTTAGAGTAAAGGATGTAAAGGATAAGGAGTGCGATATATTTCTGAAATGTGCACAGGGGAATTTCCTTGACAAGTATGTTACCAGTACAATTATAAAATAAGCATTGAGCTAACATTTCAGGTCTTTTCATCCAAACTCAAAACATTGGCTTATTCTCTCTCCACAGATACTGTCAGGCCTGCTGAGATGTTCCAGCATTTTCTGTTTTTGTTTCAGATTCCAACATCTGAAGTAATTTGCTTTTATTATAAAGTAACATTGTTGGATCTGATGCTGAAGAATGAGGCAGGCCAAATGGACAAATTAAATGCAGGGAACACTTGGGTAAGAGTCTTCATCATAAAGTTTAGGTAAGTAATGGAGAAGGAATCATCTAAAGTAGAATTTCTAATTTGCAAGAGGACTAACTTAAATGGGATAATTGGGGATCTAGCCAAGGTCAAATTAAACCAAAAATTGACAGGAAAAATGGTTATGGAGCAATGTATGATCTTTTAAGATAGAATTGTTTCAGGTGTAAGCTAGGTACATTCCAACAAGAGTGAAAGGTAGGGAACCAAAGCTCAGGCTCCTTGAATAACAAAGGAGATACAGAATATGATAAAACAAAAATGTATATGAGTATAACAGGTCAATTATTCATGCAGGGACGAAGCCACATACAATAAATTGAAAATATTGATGAAGGTAAAAGTAAGACTGACAAGTAGAATAGCAACTAACATAACAGTAAATTCAAAAATCTTCTTCAAGCATGTAAACAATAATGAAGTAGGAAGAGGTGGTGGGGGACCTAACAGGAACAAAAAAGGTGATGTATGCATAGAGGCGTGGAGCCAAACTAGAATACTTAATAGATATTGTTACAATCCAATTTTAAGAGAGATCCAAACACTTTGATTTAACGTTTAGAACTATATCAGAAAATTTTGAAACAAAAATTATACATAAAAGAATTAAACAAAACAAGCACCAATAACTTAACAGGTTTGTTTATAACAGTTTGCATTCAGATTTACACAGAAACATAGAAAATAGGAGGAGCAGGCCATTTGGCCCATTCATTATGATCATGGCTGATTATCCAATTCAATAGCCTGATTTGCCTTCCTCCCCATATCCTTTGACCTCTCCACTCCAAGAACTATAATCATTAGAATGCTACAGTGCAGAAGGCGGCCATTCAACCATTGAGTCTGCACCAGGACAATCCTACCCAGGCCCTATCCCCATAACCCCATGCAGTTACCCTAGCAAGTTTCCTTGAAACTAAGAGGCAATTTAGCATGGCCAATTCATCTAACCCACACATCTTTGGACTGTGAGGGGAAACCGGAGCACCCAGAGGAAACCCACACAGACATGGGGAGAATGTGCAGACTCCACACAGACAGTGACCCAAGCCAGGAATCGAACCCGGGTCCCTGGCTCTGTGAGGCAGCAGTGCTAACCACTGTGCCACCATGCCACTCAATATATAACTATATCTAACTCCTTCTTGAAACATGCAATGTTTTGGCCTCAACTACTTTCTGTGATTGCAATTTCCACAGACTTACCACTCTCTGGGTGAAGAAATTTCTCCTCATCTCAGTTAAAACGTTTTACCCCATACTCTTCGACTGACTCCTGGTTCTGTACTCTCCCACCCCCAGCAATTTCTTACATTCGCCCTGTCTAATTAGAATTTAATAAGTTTCTGTGAGATCCCTCCTCATCCTTCTAAACACCAGTGAATATTATCCTAACTGATTCAATCTCTCCTCATACGTCATCCTGGGAATCAGTCTGCTAAACCTTCTCTGCACCCTCTTTGTAGCAGGCTCAAAGGGCTGAACTGCCTACATCTGCTCCTAATTTCTAAATTCCTATCCTTGTTCTGGTTACTTTTCATTGTTCCCAAGAGAATTTGCTTGTTGCTTTATTTCTGTGAGGACCACTATACATTCTCTCAGTAGTGTCACACTGAACAATCTTTCAGCTTCTGATCCCTCATGAAATCCAAACTGAGATTGAACCTCACTCTCATTCCACAAGATCAATGGTGATATTAGTTCTTTATTCAGCTCACATTGTTGGTCCATCTTACTGTCAACTTTAGCTATCTTCACTCAGCATGCTACAAACTACACAAGATCCAAACTACAATCAACTCCCTTAACAAGCAGCCTGAAATTGAAATGAAAGAACCTTTCTAAGTTCTGCCCACATCCATAACAACATGGAATGTTGGGTTGTCCTGAAACTGATGTTTAGATTAATTATCTGTCATTTTGATATGTTGAAGTAAATGAGCTTTAAAACCTTTCAGAATTTATTGAATACTTCAAAATGAATTCAGCTGTAATTCCCAAAAACAAAACATCTTCCTGGACAGGAATTGCAGATGGGGGTTGCCATCAGCAGACTGGATGATCCCACCTGTGGGAATGGGCAGGCAATTTTGGCACATCTCCAACTCCCCATTTAAGTTCAACCATCTGCTGTTTTACAGATCCATCTCTTTTCAAATCATAAAATCACAGAATCCCTGCAGAGCAGAAGGACGCCACTCAGCCCTGCACCAATAACAATCCCACAAAGGTCCTATACTCGTAATTCCACATATGGGCCAATTTAGCATAGCCAGTTCATCTAACCTGCACATTTTTGGACTGTGGGAGAAAACCAGACCACCTGGAGGAAACCCATGCAGACATGGGGAATATGTGCAAACACCACACAGTCACCTGAGCTAGAATCGAAATTAAGTCCCTGGCGCTGTGAGGCAACAGTGTTAACCACTGTTCCACCATGTCACCCTATAATCTTTCAACATGACTGAAACAGGTACACTGGTACCATCTATCAAACCTCTGTACCCCTTCCAAGGCTTTGACATCTTTTTGAGCTTGCTCCACCATTCAAAAGGATCATGGCTGATTCAACACTTTTCTGCCCTTTTCCCCGTAACCCATGATTCCTTTACTGATCAAAAATCTATCTACCTCAGCCTTAAATATACACATTGACTCTACCCCACAGCTCTCTGCGGAAAGGAGTTCCAAATACTCACTACCCTCTCAGAGAAAAAGTTCCTCCTCATCTCTGTCTCAAATTGATGCCTCTTTATTCGGGGACTATTCTCTGGACTCTCCTGCAAAGCCCCTTAAAAATTCCATGGATGAAATCTTCTGGCTCTTCTCGCCTGCAGGATTTTCTGGTCCTGCAGATGGCGCACCCCGCCACAGGTTTACTGGTGGAAAAGGATGGAATCAATGGAAAATCCGTGGTGGGATCAGAAGATCTCGCACTGTCCAACAGCACACCACCTCCCACCATTGAGAAACATACTGTCGGGAGGCCAGAGAATCTCATCCAATATGTTTCAATGAGATCACCTTTTATTCTTATAAAATCCAATGAGTCCAAAGTTGTTTAATCTTTTTGAAAGGGTGCAGAGGAGATTTACAAGGATGTTGCCTGGACTGGGTGGCATGCGTTATGAGGATAGGTTGAGAGGGCTCGGTCTTGTCTCCTTGGAGAGATGAAGGATGAGAGGGGGCCTGATAGAGGTGTATAAGATATTGAGAGGTATAGATCGGGTGAATTCTCAGAGGGTTCTTCCCAGGGCTGAAATGGCTGCCACAAGAGGACACAGTTTAGGGTGCTGGGGAGTAGGTACAGAGATGTCAGGGGCAAGTTTTTCACTCAGAGGGTGGTGGGTGCATCGAATCGGCTGCCGTCGGTGGTGGTGGAGGCAGATTCAATAAGGTCTTTTAAGAGACTTTTGGATGAGTACATAGGACTTAGTAGGATTGAGGGTTACAGGTAAGCCTAGTAGGTAAAGATACGTTCGGCGCAACTTGTGGGCCGAAGGGCCTGTTTGTGCTATGTTCTATGCTCTCATAAGACAATCCCTCCATACTGGATATCACCCTAGTGAACCTTTTCTGAACTGGCTCCAATGAAATAACGGGCCTGACCTTACTGGCCATTCATGCCACGTTCCTGCTGCAACGAGGTCGAAGAGGTGGTATCCAGCCAAAGTTCTGTTCATTGCAGCAGGAGGGGAAAATTCTGCCATCTGAAGGTTGGTAAAGTTCTGGCCAATATTTTTAAATATCTGGTAAAACTCCACCATTCTCAATTTTGAAAAGTTCAGTTGATAGGAATGGGCAATAAATGACAAATGTTGCCAGTGGCAGCAACAGACCAAGAATTAATAACATAAAAGCCCACTAAATTTACTGCAGAAATTACAGAATGATGAATACCTGGAGGTTATTCACAAAGAGGAGCATTTTCACTCGGGAATACTGTTCCTTCAGCTGAATTAAGGCTAGCTTCTGTTGAACAAAATGCAACTCCAGAATGGCTCCTTCAACAGATGCTTTAGTTGAGTTCCTAAACACAAAGTAAGTTGATACGCATCATGGAAGCTTTCACCTTTCAAAATTTATAACTCAGCTTAGTTTTCTCGTCAACTTTCCCCATAATGAGCAGGATGGTGGGAAGTTGATGAACATCCAAATCAATGATCCTTGCTCTTAATTGTAAAAAGGAACTTGCATTTATATGGCACCTTTTATGATATCAGCATTCAGTAAAGTGCTATACCAAAACTGAAGTACTTTTTGAATTGTAATTACTTCATAGTGTCTGAAACTTAGCAGCCAGTAAGCTCTCTTAAACAGCAAATGATAATGGCCAGATCATCTGTTTATCAGTGATGTTGGTTCAGAGATAAGTATTGGCCAGGACCTCAAGCAGAACTCACTCCACTGCTCTTCTTCAAAATATTTGCATGGAATATGAACCATCTGGAGAAATGGCGACATAATTTATTCCTGAGACCTAGTTTAACGCTCTGGGGACCTGGGTTCAAATCCCACCAAAGCAGATGGTGAAATTTAAATTCAACAAAAATCTGGAATTAAAAGGTCTGATAATGACGTGCAACCAATGTTGATTGCTGTAAAAGTCCATCTGGTTCACTAATAGAAATCTGTATATTTACCCGACCTACACTCTTATAAGACCATAAGATATAGGAGCAGAATTAGGCCATTCATTTCATCGAGTCTTCTGCACCATTCAATCATGGCTGATATGATTCTCATCCTCATTCTCCTACCTTCTCCCAATAACCTTTGATCCTCTTATTGATCAAGAACCTATCTATCTCTGTCTTAAAGACACTCAATGGCAGTGAAATTGATTAACTGTGTTACCGATGTCCAGGTGGTTGAGAAATATATGCAATCAGTCTTGGTTGCATCTGCCATTTATTATGTAGTGTGATGTCTTCAGCCATAGATTACACATTAATTCATACATACCTCATATCAATCCTGAATGTTAATAGTATAAAACAGACTTTGTAAATGATTTTATCTTTCTAACCTTATATAGTAAAGTTTATTTTTGTTTATTCAATCTTGCGGCTTTACTTACTGAGCAATTGTCCTGAATCTCAAACTTCCTCTGCTTTAGAACATAGAACATAGAACATAGAACACCACAGCGCAGAACAGGCCCTTCGGCCCACGATGTTGCGCCGACCAGTTAAAAAAAAAACAACAACAATGACCCACTAACCTAAACCAATCCCTTTTCGTCCATAAACCTATCCACAGACCTCTTAAACGCCCCCAAACTAGGTGCATTTACAACTGCAGCAGGCAGGGCATTCCAATCCCTCACCACCCTCTGGGTAAAGAACCTACCCCTGACATCTGTCCTATAACTACCCCCCCTTAGTTTAAAGCCATGCCCCCTCGTGCTAGATTTTTCCATCAGAGGAAAAAGGCTATCACTATCCACCCTATCTAAACCTCTAATCATCTTATATGTTTCAATAAGATCCCCTCTTAGCCGCCTTCTTTCCAGCGAAAACAACCCCAAATCCCTCAGCCTCTCCTCATAGGATCTCCCCTCCATACCAGGCAACATCCTGGTAAAATTGAGAAATCTATGCAAAAGTCATTTGTAATACATATGCAACTCCATGTGAAGAGGAAAGACTACCAGAGTATTAGTTTGTTGTCAACCCTAGAAAAAATTGCGATTCAAGCTGTTTGAGATATTTTTAAAGAAACCCTTAATATATTTTCTCGATTTCTGGTTAATAGAACATAGAACATAACAGCACAGTACAGGCCCTTCGGCCCTCAATACCGAGCTGACTTGTAAAACCAATCTAAAGCCCATCTAATCTACATGATTTCAATATCATCCATATGTTTATCCAATGACCATTTAAATGCCCTTAATGTTGGCGAGTCCACTACTGTTGCAGGCAGGGCACTCCACACCCTTACTACTCTCTCAGTAAAGAATCTACCTCTGACATCTGTCTTATATCTATTACCCCTCAATTTAAAGCTATGTCCCCTCGTGCTAGCCGTCTCCATCTAAGGAAAAAGGCTCTCACTGTCCACCCTATCTAATCTTCTGATCATCTTCTATGCCTCTATTAAGTCACCTCTGAACCTTCTTCTCTAACGAAAATAGCCTCAAGTCCCTCAATGTTCCCACCATAGCAGGCAACATCCAGATAAATCTCCTCTGCACCCTTTCCAATGCTTCCACATCCTTCCTATAATACAACGACCAGAACTGTACGCAATACTCCAAGTGCGGGTGCACCAGAGTTTTGTACAGCCACAACATGACCTCATGGCTCTGAAATTCAATCCTTCTACCAATAAAAGCTAACATACCATATGCCTTCTTAACAATGCTATCAATCTGGGTGCCAACTTTTAGGGATCTATGTACACGAACACCGAGATCACTCTACTCATCCACACTACCAAGTAACTTACCATGAGCCTAGTACTCCTGTTGCTCCTTTCAAAGTGAATCACTTCACTTTTCCACATTAAACTCCATTTGCCACCTTTCAGCCCAGCTCTGCAGCTTATCTATGTCCCTCTGTAACCTGCAATATCCTTCCACACTGTCTACAACTCCACCATCTTTACTGATATTCATAAATTTATTAACTCATCCTTCTACACACTCATCCAGGTCATTTATCAAAATGACAAACATCAGTGGCCCCAAAACATATCCTTGCGGTACACCACTAGTAACTGAATTCCAGGATGAACATTTCCCATCAACCACTACCATCTGTCTTCTTACAGCTAGCCAATTTCTGATCCAAACCGCTAAATCGCTCTCAATCCCATGCCTCCGTATCTTCTGCAATAGCTTACCATGGGGAACCTTATCAAATGCTTTACTGAAATCCACATACACCACATCAACTGCTTTACCCTCATCCACCTCTTTGGTCACCTTCTCAAAGAACTCAATAATGTTTGTGAGGCACAACCTACCTTTTACAAAACCGTGTTGACTATCCCTAATCAAATTATTCTTTTCTAGATGATTATAAATCCTACCTCTTATAATCCTTTCCAAAGCTTTGCCCACAACAGAAGTGAGGTTCATTGGTCTATAATTACCAGGGTTGTCTCTACTCCCCTTCTTGAACAAGGGGACAACATTTGCTATCCTCCAGTCTTCTGGTACTATTCCTGTAGACAATGACAACCTAAAGATCAAAGCCAAAGGCTCTGCAATCTCCTCCCTAGCCTCCCAGAGAATCCTAGGATAAATCCCATCCGGCCCAGGGGACTTATCTATTTTCATACTTTCCAGAATTGCTAACACTTCCTCCTTATGAACCTCAAACCCGTCTAGTCTAATAGCCTGTAGCTCAGTATCCTCCTTGATAACACTGTCTTTTTCCTGTGAGACCACTGATGAAAAATATTCATTTAGCACCTCTCCTATCTCCTCAGACTCCACGCACAACTTCCCACTACTGTCCTTGACTATCCCTAATCTTACGTTAGTCACTCTTTTATTCCTGACATACCTATAGAAAACTTTAGGGTCTTCCTTGATCCTACCTGCCAAAGACGTCTCGTGTCCCCTCCTGGCTCTTCTTAGCTCTCTCTTTAAGTCCTTCCTGGCTAACT
This sequence comes from Carcharhinus amblyrhynchos, assembly GCF_965287045.1. Classification (NCBI taxonomy): domain Eukaryota; kingdom Metazoa; phylum Chordata; class Chondrichthyes; order Carcharhiniformes; family Carcharhinidae; genus Carcharhinus; species Carcharhinus amblyrhynchos. Next base: position 4,225,240 of record NC_137337.1, read on the forward strand.
TGTAACTCTCAAGTGACCTAACAGAGCCTTCACATCTCATCTTTACATAAGTCTCCTTCTCCTCTTCACAAGAGATTCAACTTCTTTAGTAAACCACGGTTCCCTCGCTCGACCACTTCCTCCCTGCCTGACAGGTACATACTTATCAAGGATACGCAATAGCTGTACCTTGAACAAGCTCCACATTTCAATTGTGCCCACCCCCTGCAGTTTCCTTCCACATCCTATGCATCCTAAATCTCACCTAATCACATCATAATTTCCTTCCCCCCCAACTATAACTCTTGCCCTGCAATATATATTTATCCCTTTCCATCGCTAATGTAAACATAACTGAATTGTGGTCACTATCACCAAAGTGTTCACCTATCTCCAAATCTAACACCTGGCCTGGTTCATTACCCAGTACCAAATCCAATGTGGCCTCGCCTCTTGTTGGCCGATCTACATACTGTGTCAGGAAACCCTCCTGCACACATTGGATAAAAACTGGCCCATCTAAAGTACTCGAACTATAGCTTTTCCAGTCAATATTTGTAAAGTTAAAGACCCCATAATAACTACCCTGTTACTTTCACTCCTAGTCAGAATCATCTTTGCAGTCCTTTTCGGAGGCCTATAGAAAACTCCCAACAGGATGACCTCTCTCCTGTTTCTAATCTCAGCCCATACTACCTCAGTAGAAGAGTCCTCATCAAACGTCCTTTCGGCAACCATAATACTGCCCTTGATTAACAATGCTACACCTCCCCCTCTTTTACCACCTTCCCTGATCCTACTGAAACATCTAAACCCCGGAACCTGCAACAACCATTCCTGTCCCTGCTCTATCCATGTCTCCGAGATGGCCACAACATCGAAGTCCCAGGTACCAACCCATGCTGCAAGTTCACCCACCTTATTCCGGATGCTCCTGGTGTTGAAGTGGATACACTTCAAACCACCTTCCTGCCTGCCGGTACACTCCTGCAACCTTGAAACCTTATTTGTGACCTCACTACTCTCAACCTCCTGTACACTGGAGCTACAATTCAGGTTCCCATCCCCCTGCTGAATTAGTTTAAACCCTCCCGAAGAACATTAGCAAATTTCCCCACAGGATATTGGTACCCCTCTGGTTCAGGTGTAGACCATCATGGTTGACCATGAAAAGATTATGCTGGTATTCTATTCAGAATTCGAAGAAAAGGTGTAGAAGAAGCAGATTCTGAGTTATGGCAATTCCATGATGTTGAAATCCTGATGACCCTGCTTGTGGCTTTTGTTTTGGTTAAGCTTTGGTACCTTTATAATTTCATCAGAAGCCACAGTCACTGGGTGGAGGAGCTGCTGTCCTCATCTGAGCACCCTGACAGGAGATCACTGAAATGACAGGTAGGTCACCTGCGAACGTAATGCTCATCATTAATGGACTGACATCAAGCAGAGAGACTAGGTGCCACATTTCTCTCTCATACAAGCAATAATCTCTTTTTGTGATACTGGATTCAAGTGTGACACACAACATCAAGCCTATTAACCTGGGCTACCACCTCTGACCAGCCTTTTTTGTTCTTGCGATCCTACAGCATGGGAATGTCTGACCTGGCATTCACTGCTTCCACTGGAGTGAACAGGCACCCATCTGAAAAGCAGAAGGGCAGAGTGCCCACTGACATTGCTCTCCCACCTAGCATGCCCCAGATGCTGAGGCCATAATTGCTGACAAATTTTAGAATCTCCCTGGACAGTTCTCTGAGGCTGCTCACCAATTCCTAGCAACCTTCAGGTCACCCTTCTGCTGAAGTTAAATACTCCATTGGGTCCCCATTGGACCCTTCATGCTCTTGTTCATCCATGGTTTCCAGTTGGGAAACATGTGGATTTGCTTCTTTGTCACACAGTCTTCTACATATTTTCTAATGAAGTCACTCAGTGTAGTGGCATACTCGATCAGGCTGGTGGCAGAGTTTTTAAATACTGACCAGTCCACTGACTCTAAGCAGTCCTGTAGGAGACCATCCGATTCCCCAGACCAACACTGCACAGTGTTCAAAATCACAAAAGCCTGTATTCATGAAAGAATACACAGATTTATGGTATCTGGCAAAAAAAGTAAGAGGAACGATGAAGAAAAATGTTTCATGCAACATGTTTTTTAATGATCTGGAATGTTCTGCCTGAATTAAGTTAAAAGCAGATTCATTTGTTACTTTCAAAGGAGAATTGGTTAAGATGTCGTGAATATTGCATTTAGCACCTCGCATTTGTCTAAATTAAACTCCATCTGCCATTCATCAGCCCACTGTCCCAATTGATCAAGATCCCGGTGAGGTTGGAGAGTCTAGTGAAAAGTGGTAGTAGTAGTAATAAGAGATTATCTTGTCCAGGAATGCAGTTTACCTTGGGTAATCATAGAATCCCGACAATGCAGTATGAGGCCATTCGGCCCATCAAGTCTGTACTGACAACAATCCCACCAAGGATCTATCCTCATAATTCCACCTATTTACCCCGCTAATCCTTCTGACCCATGTATCCCGGGATACTTAAGGGCTAAATAATGGTATAGCTGGATCACATTTATGCCTACTGAGAGAATTAATGCCTACTGTGATTGAAAAGCCAACGGAAAATCAAAAAATTGAAGTGCTGCAGGAAGCAGATCTTGGGATTTTTCCTGACTGTATGTAACAAAGTCACAAAACCACAGGAGAAGAAATCAAAGATTAAAGATAACAGCCGTGGTCTTAACGGCTTGTTTTGCCGGTTGATGGGCGAAGCAAACTGGTAAGATCAGGTGAGAGATGGAAAATCAGGATCGTGCCTGGTTTTTCACCTCTAGCAATCTTACCGGCATTGATTTGGTGGCGAAATTGGCTTCACGCCAATCCGATTTCAATATTCACGACATCATTAAAATGTCATTAATGAGTCCTAGATGGTATCATCCAGGTTCACATGAGTTTATCTCCTTATTCGTCAAAGTCTTCACCAGTGAGGATCACTGGTGAACGGTCTCTACGAACGGGGACCAGATGTGATGGCCTTGTCAGTGGGACTTTGAAGCCTTTGAAGTCCCCAGGTTGTCAGGGACAGGGCTGGGCAGTTCGCCTTGGGCAGTGCCACCCTGGCACTGTCTGTCTGGCATCCTGGTATTGCCCACCAGGCACCAAAGTTCAGTTATCAGAAATTATTTTTGATCAGATGACTGAGAAAGAATAGGAACAGATGGAGGACGAATGGATGATTTTAGTTCAGTTGGCAGAATTACAACAGAATGATGTAGAGATAAAGCAGTTGTATCAGAAAGCATACACAGGAGAATCAACATATACCAGTAACAAACTCTAATAAATTCCTCTAAGCTGCCGAGTCTGCGCTAATGTTGCAGTGTATAGTGACCGATTGGGAGACCCACTACATAGTTGAAAAAGAGTGGAAGGTCTCAGTGTTATATTAAAAGAGGGTTTTTTTCTGATCAGAGAAGGGAGAGATTCCAGACAGTATCCGGCATATTTGAAAAGAATGCTCTGCTGTATGGCTGGGGCTGTTTAAAAAAATCTGGCACAAACTGAATTTGGCATATCATTAGAAGGTACTCTTTAAGATTCTCTAGTTTGTAGTCTCAAAAATGAGGCTAACCAAAGAAGAATGCTTACTGAACATGCTTTGACTTTGAAGACAGGAGTAGAAATCATAGTTTCAATGGAACTGAATGCTAAAGGGGCTTCACAATTTGATGAAGAAATGAAGATCCACAAGTGGAAACTACCCATAAGAAGTCAAAACAGCAACAAGCATGTCACAGATGTGCCATTCAACAAGTTAATTGATGCTTGAATAGAGATAGTCAGTTCAAGAATTGGGGCAAAATGGGTCACATGCAAAAGCTATTTGAGCTAGACCAGTTTCTCCTGAGAAGAATATTCAGAAGAATCGGGGTACCTTCAAAAAAAAACAAGTTGCATTCTACAAAAATAATTTATAACATTGAAGAAAATAATTGATACTGTGAAGTAGAGAATATCCAGAAATATGATGAAGAGCTCCAGCTGAATGTCTTCTCCACACAGGTTGAGTCACATAGATTCTGGGTGATTCTGAAGTTAAATGGATAACATTATTAGGATGGAAATTGATACTGGTGCTGATGTACCTCCAATTCCTGAAATTACATACCAGAAAAAACTGAAGCATTTTCTTTTGAAACCAACTGATGTGAATTTAAGGATATACACCGAAGAGACTGCACCGTTTTAAAGGTTACATCATGGTCAATGTAAAGTTGAGTGAACAGACAGCAGCATTTCCTCTCCATGTGGCCTGTGGTAATTTTGCAGCTCTATATGGGAGATCATGGCTGGAGAAGATAAAGTTTTTGCTGCCAACATATTGGTTGATGTTAAAACAGACCACTGTACCTACTGGATAAATACAAGAATGTATTCAAGGGAAGTTCAAGTGAAACTCAAAATAAAGTCTAGTAGTCACTGATAAAGTATCAAAGCAAGAGCAGTGTCATATGCATTTTGTCCCAAGGTTGAAGAAGAATTAATACAACTTGTTAATACTGATGTGTTAGAGCCGGTTGCAATGAGGGACTGGGCTACCCCATTATACCTGCCAGGAAACAAGATGTTTTAGTTCATATTTATGGTGAGCTTAAAACAACCATAAATCCTGTGTTATGTGCTGATTAATAACTCCTTCCTTTAAAGATTCATTTCTCTGGGTTATCATGTGGGCAGAAATTCAGCAAGATTGTTCTTTCACATTTACATATGAGTGTGGCCATGGAATCTGAACCATTGCTTACCATCATTACTCATAAAGGTCTTTTTAGTTTCAAAAGATTGCCTTTCAGAATAACATTCCCACCAGCCTTATTCCAAAGATCGATGGATCAGATTTTAAGTGATCTCTCTGATATACAATGTTATCCGGACACTGTTCTAATTACAGGGTCCAATGAATAAGTGCACTTGAATAATTTGGAAGCAACATTAGAACATCTTCAAGTGCATGGTCTGTGCAATAAGAAAGATGTGACTTTTTCCAGATGTCAATTCAGTATTTGGAATTGATATTAAGGGTCCACATAAAGCACCTAAAATTTGAATGCTATTTTAGAAGCACTACATCTAATGAATGTGACACAAATTATGTCCTAGCAAATGGTCATGGCAAATTTGTTCCTAACTTAGTTACATTATTAAAGCCATTTTATAATTTACTATGTATGAAATGGTCATGAGACTGGATAACAGAATGTGAGAAAGTATACAAGGATGTCAAAGATGCTTTGCAGAAGTCAGAAATATTGGTTCATTTTAATCCAAAGTTACTATTATTGCTTGCTTGTGATGCTTCACCTGATGGAGTAGAGGCAGTTGTTCATTGTTCGTCCATCGTCATTGATGAAGACCTCGACACCATTAGTCATTTTGAGGCTGGTTGCGGTGTGTCCGAAGATGACTGATCAGGCTAATTTGGGCACGGAATGTCCTGGCACATATTGGACAGACTTGTTCAGACACTGTAGTTGTTGCGCTGGTGGCTCTGGACTTGCTCAGCTCACGCTTAAGTTGTGCTTCAGCAACACACCTTGCTTCGTGAGCTTGACAGCCTTTGTGGATGAGGGCGGTTTTGTGCCAGCATTTCCCAGGTCGTGTCAATGTCAACTGATTTCAAGGAGGCTTTAAGTGTGTCCTTGAAACGTTTCTTCTGCCCTCCATGCCAATGTCTTCCAGCAGAGTTCCCCAAAAAGGAGCTGCTTGGGTATGCATTCGTCTGACGTACGGATGACATGACCTGCCCACCGGGTCTGCGCTCTCATCAGCAGTGTGTGGACTGATGGTAGGTTTGCTCTAGAGAGAACTCCAGTGTCTGGTACTTTGTCTTGCCATCTAATGCGTAATATTCTGCGAAGACAAGTCATGTGGAAATGATTGAGCTGTCTTGCATGCCTTCGATACACAGTCCACTTTTCCTTGACGTTCCCATACAGTGGGAATTCTATAAATTTGAAATGTGATCACTGTTGGCATGTCAGGTATGTAGAGGCTAATTTCCATTGAGGTGCCACAAACAGCTGCAGTACGGTTCTTGGCATCATACTTTAGGTGGACCTTGGGGGAGGATAGTGTGAGTGATGGTGAATTTCAGTTATGTTAAAAAGTGGGAAAGGTGGGATTATTCTCTTTGGAGAAGAGCAGGATGGTCTAATCAAGAAATTTAAGATTACAAGAGGGATTCCTCGAGCAAAGAGGGTGGAAGTATTTTTTCTGTCATCAACCAGAGGCCGCTGATGTGAAATAATTGGCAAATGAATTGGAGGGGAAATGAGCAGAATTTTCTTCACACGTGCAGTGTTATTACCATCTGGAATGCACAACCTGAGAATCAGATCCCATAGAAGTGTTTAAAGGAGATGCATTGAAGAACACTCATTGACAGGGCTATGAGGAAAAGAAAGCTGGGCTGTGGGACTCTACCGAAAGCAGAACTTGCCTTTGCTATTCTGCAGTTAACTTCTGCATCAATAGTCACTGCTTGGGAGAGGGTGCTGCCAAGATAAGTGAACTGGTCCACTGCCTGTAGTTTCTGCCCTTTGATTGTGATTATGGGTTCTGTGTATGGTGCATGAGGAGCAGGCTGGTGCATGACTTCGGTCTTTTTAATGTTGATGGTGAGACAAAGTTGTCACAAGCCGTGGAAAATTTGTCCATACTGACTTGCATCTCTGGCTCTGAGCCAGCATGCAGGGCGCAGTCATCGGCAAAGAGGAAATCTCTCAAAACAGTCTCTTTCACTTTGGTAATAGCTTGAAGTCTCCTCAGGTTGAAGAGCTTCCCATCCACTCTGTACTTGAGGCTGATTCCAGCAACACTGTCCTGGAAGGCATCATTCAGCATGGCAGTAAACATCATGCTGAACAGTGTGGGTGTGAGCACACAGCCCTGTTTGACGCCATTGGTGACTGGGAATGCCTCAGAGGATTCTCCACCATCCAGTACTCTGGCCATCATGCCATCATGGAACTGGCGTACCATCTGAATGAATTTGGGGGAACATCCGAACTTTGACATGATCCTCCACAGGCCTTGTCGGCTTGCAGTATCGAAGGCTTTCGCAAGTTCAACAAAGATTGTGTAGAGCTCACGATTCTGCTCCTGACACTTCTCATGAAGTTGGTGTGCAGCAAAAATCATGTCAGTAGTCCCACGACCTTTGTGGAAGCCACACTGTGACTCTGGAAGCAGGCCCAGCTCCAGATGAGTGACCAGACAATTTAGCAGGACTCTTGTGAGGGTTTTTCCTGTGATGGAGAGCAACGAGATTCCTCGGTGGTTGTTGCATACTTGCCGATTGCCCTTCCTCTTGTAGAGGTGTATGATGGAAGCATCTTTAAGTTCCTGAGGAATGGATCCTTGCTTCCAAAAAGACTGGAACAACTCGGTGAGCTTCTCGATAAGTGCAGGACCAGAAGCTTTATAGATCTCTGCGGGTATGGCATCTGCCCCTGGGGCTTTGCCACTGGATAGCTGGCTGACAGCTTTCGTGACTTTGGCTACTACCGCTGGGTCATCCATGGTGCTGTTGATATCAACCTGGGGAATCCTGTTTATTGCCTCATTGTTAATAGATGACGGTCGGTTGAGGATGGCTTCAAAGTGTTCAGCCCATCTCTGCAGGATCTGAGCCTTCTCTGTAATGAGAGTTGTAGCATCTGTACTCAGGAGGGGTGAACTCCCAAGAAATTGAGGTCCATAGAGAGTGTTGAGGGCTTCATAGAACCGTTTCAAGTCATTTCTGTCAGCATATCCCTGTATTTCATCTGCCTTGGCGCTCAGCCAGGCATCCTGCATTTTAAGCAGTTTGTTCTGGACTGTCCTGCGAGCGTTGGTATTTTTCTTGGCAGCTGAAGATGGGTCGTTCTGACAGGCCCGATGAAGATGGTGCTTTTCAACAAGTAGAGCCTGTATCTCTTCTTCATTCTCATCAAACCAATCATGCTGCTTGTGGGTGGAGGGCCCGAGCCTCTTCAGTGCAGATGTATGGATAGCATCCCTGAAGCGTTCCTAGTCGTCCTCAGTGTGCTGGGGTTCTTTAGCTTGGCCGCATTGATTCTTTTCATAACCTTGCTTCCTTGTGGTCGCCTCTTGGGTCTGATGCGGAGCCTCATTTTGGAGACATGGAGCCTGTGATCTGTCCAGCAGTCAGCACCACACATGGCCTTGGTCACTCTGACATCCTGCTTGTCTTTTCTCCTGACAATGACATAGTTGATAGGATGCCAATGCTTAGAGCGGGGGTGCATCCAGGAGGTCTTGTTACGGGTAGGCAGAGAGAAGGTTGTGTTGGTGATCAGGAGGTCATGTGCTGCACAGGTCGTCATTAAGAGTAGGCCGTTACTGTTACACTTGCCCACTCCATGCCTCCCAATGACTCCCTGCCAGATTGCACAGTCACATCCTACTCTTGCATTGAAATCACCAAGCAAGATCAGCTTGTCAGTACTGCTCACTGCTGATAGTAGGGCGTCTAGTTCTTCGTAGAACTTGTCTTTCATCTCATCCGGGTTGTTCATTGTGGGGGCATAGGCTCTGATCAGGGTGGCTTGACTTCTGTTCTGTAGCGGAAGCTGTAATGTCATAAGCCAGTTGTTCACACCCTTGGGAGGACTATCAAGTTTCCGAACAAGGTGACTCCTGACGGCAAATCCAACTCCAGCATCATGACGCTCATCGCTACCGCAACTGCTCCAGAAATATTGTATCCACCTCCAGTTTCAGTCAACTGACCTATGTTGGCAAGACGAGTTTTGCTCAGGGCTGCAATATCAATGTTGTATCTTGAAAGTTCTCTGGCAACTAAGGCTGTTCTCTCTGGTCTGTCTGCTGTAGGGTTGTCCATAAGCATGTGTACGTTCCAAGTGCCAACGGTGAGCGGTGTCACCTTGTGTTTTATTTTTTGTGTTCGACCGCAAGATGGGATCCCTGCCAGCCGCAGTAAACTGGCCAGGGTGTAGTGAAGTAGGCAATGTTTCAGGCACCTTTTCCAGCTCCTTCTTCATTCTACAGAGGTGAGCAGTGCATTCCTGAAGAGGACTGCTCAGTCGCCCAGGTAGACGCCAGGTTCCACTGCTGCTTCGGTCAGCGGAAAACAGCCATTAGATCTGAGCTGCCTGAGTGCAGGTCCGTGACTACAGCTCTCAGTGTATCCACACCTGCTGCTTCGTTGCTCGCCCATCGGCACAGGACTTCTAGGGTTGAATAGGACACTGATGATGATGATGATGATGATGGTGCCGAAACTAGCACTTAATTTGGATTAAAGTGAGGGAGAGTTGCACAGCGTCAGCCTCACTCTCTTTTCCCAATTCCCACCTAGATCCAGTGGCAAGACAAGGGTCAAGATGGCTGGAGGTGGGACTAGGCGCAGTGGATGGCTTCTGTGTCTTGTCCTGCTCTTCATGTTCCATGACGCTTGCAGAGACCACCTTCTTGACCGTTGGACCTTCCATTGGTCTCTTCCGCTCAATTTGCCGGACTCTGTCTTCCCATGCTGGGATAGACATCTCCCTATCTCAACGAGGGTTGAGACCCGTCGGCTACCCTCACCTGGTTCAGCCAGCCTGTCGAGGCCGTTGCCTGGGGTATGGCCGCTGTCGCATGCAAACAGCTACGGGGAGCCACAGGTGAGAGCTAAGTGCCAGGTGGGGACAAAGGATGGACAAACCGCCTTGAAAGGACGCAACATGTTCCCCTACCAAAGGTATTATCCCTCCTTGACACCCCATAAACGCCCAAGTAGAGGTGGTAGGTTCACATTTTAAGCCTTCAGAGAAGAATGGCAAATAGCTTTTAGTTGACATACTCAGAATAATGTTGAATCCAATGATGCTCAGCTAGTTGAAGAAGCATTAAGTATAATTTTTGATATACAGAAGTTTCATCATTATTTATATCATTACCATTTCATAATATAGACTGATCATTGTGATGTGACAATACTGCACCTTTAAGAAATGTATTTCAATCATGTTTCTGTGCTGAATGTGCTTATTAGTCCCTTCCATTTTTCCATAGGGCCCAATTTTACCATTGCATCATGCCCGTTTTCAGTCACAGAAATGTAGTAAAGTCAGGCAGGAAGCCATTAACGTGATCCGTGCCCGTGTCCACGCAGATGCCCACTTTACCGCGAATGGCCGTGATCTGATTCATGCCTGAAATGGGCGCAATGGTGATTAAATGCATTTGCATGCATTTAAATTGAATTAATGAACTGGCCACCCAACTTTATCAGCGTTTCCCCCTTTACCATCGTGTTCGCGCATCCAGATTCGACACAAAACAGACATGCTCGGCAAAGGTCTGTTTTGGGCACTCCAGCTGCTAAAGAGGTAAGTACAGAGCTTCCAACAGCTCTGATCGTTGGTGGGGGAGGAAGGGGATGTGGGTCAGATCATTCTCTGGTGGTGGGGGGGAGGGGAAGGTGTGCCAGATCATTCTCTGGTGAGGTGGGGAGGGTGGGAGAAGGGAGGCCCAATCATTTTCTGGTGGGGAGGGGAGGTGGGTCAGAAATAGCTCTGGTGGGGGGGGAAGAAAGGAGGGCAGATTGTTCTCAGGGGGGAGGGGTGTGGGTAGCGGGGGTGGCCCGATCATTTTCTGGGGTTTGGAGGGGGGGGGTTAATTCTACCCTATCACATTTCTAATTCTGACCATTCCTGTTATAAATGCTACATATATTTCACTCGGCACGAATGTTGTTTTTTCCTCTCCTGATACCAGCAAGTTCAGAAAAAGTAGAAATTATTTTATTACCATTTCACAAATTATCTTCTAAACTTCGAAATGCACTCTTAGAATTTACTATAAGTTGGCTGTTGCTAAACACAATTGCAAAGATTGTTGAATCAAGCAGCGGTTATTTGTACACACACTTACATGTTTCAGTACACAACTTTAATAAAGGCCTGGATATGTACTTTATTTTCTTATTGATGGTGTATGATTAATGATGCATAGTACTTTATTACTGATCCTCTATATAACATTGTAGTAATTTGTTGCCATGACCATATAAGTGAAAGGAGAGCAGTGTTATCTATTTAAGTGGTTCATGTTTAATAACCAGTCACATGATTTAATGGTGATGTCGCTGGGTATTTCACAGCTCCTGTTTAGTTTCATTTTGTACTCTGTACAAGCAACAGCTCCTTCAATAAATCTGTTGTTGTTAGTTTGAGTCTACATGTGTAAACCACATCTTCTTCTTTTTGTGTAAAACCCACTATCCCTAACATAATTAGGACATTATATTAACCTTTTAGTCACTTTAACGGTATGCTCACCTGTTGTCTTTAATGCATGCCTGTTTCCTTTTCTCAGTCTGCTGAATACTTCCTTCCATTTCTTCAATCATCCTTTGGATGCAGTTCAATTTGCCTTCCAACAATACCGCATCCACTGGTTTCCGCAATTCTAGGTCCTGAATTTGACGACCTGCTTCTTGCAGTCTTGTTTCCACAGCTTGTGCCAGTTCCAACACTCTCTGAGACAATAAATGTATCTAAAAAACACAAAGACAGCTATGTTATAGGTGAATTATGACTCAATGAGTAATACTCTTACCTTGTGTCACACTCAACTGAATGGACTTGAGTATATAATCCAAGCATTGGAGATGCTAATATTGAGATGCGTTGTTAAGCTGAGGCCATGTCTGCCCTTTCAGGTAGGTATAAAAGATAGATGGTATTACTTGAAGGCGTTTTCCTTGGTGCCCAAGGATTCATCTTTGAACTAACATCAAGGAACTGACTTATGGAGTCTATTGACTCCATTGTTTATGGCCAGACATTTCATGTGTTAATAACCCCCGAAATTGATCTTAGCTTTATGTGAGCTCTTGTGACCACTTCAGTGGAAAAGCCATTAACACATTTTTCCAGGATTTCTGAAGCTCTTCCTGATTAACATAAAGTAGACGATCAGAGGAATCCTCATGGAAATAACTCCAAGCTCTCTAGCTACACTATCTGGTAGAAGTTGTATTTCATGACTTACATTCTTAAAACGCTATATTCAGGCCATCTTCCATGCCAGTGTTTCACTTCACATCAGATAGCAAGAGTGGGGTTTTCCATCTCCCCACAGCACTCTGTGGCATGTTTTGTGGCAGCAGAGGTGACCTGCTATTAACCGGCAGTGGGACTTTTTGGTTGCACCACTATTAATGGAGTTCTCATTGTTTGAACCCTCCACCTCCAGGGAACCTGCAGCGAATGGTCGCCATCAGTAAGATCGGAAGATCCTGCTGGCAGAAACTGCCGAAAAATTTCAACCCAAGTCTATTTACCTATGACTGGCCAAATTACCCTCCAATTCGATTTTCAAATGTGCTGACGACACCACCATAGTGGGTCAGATCTCAAACAATGACGTGACAGAGTACAGGAATGAGATAGAGAGTCTGGTGAACTGATGCAGCAACAATGATCTCTCCCTCAATGTCAACAAAATGAAGGAGATCACCATCGACTTCAGGAAGCGTAAAGGAGAACACGCCCCTGTCTACATCAACAGGGGCAAAGTAGAAATGGTCAAGAGCTTCAAATTTTTAGGTGTCCAGATCAACAACAACCTGTCCTAGTCCCCCCATACTGACACTATAGTTAGAAAACCCATCGTTGCCTATACTTTCTCAGAAAACTAAGAAAATTTGGCATGTCATATACGACTCTCACCAACTTTTACAGATGCATTCTTTCTGGTTGTATCATAGCTTGATATGGCTCCTGCTCTGCCCAAGGCCACAAGGAAATACAAAAGATCGTGAATCCATCACGCAAACCAGCCTTCCATCTATTGACTCTGTCTATACTTCCATTCTGCCTCTGAAAAGCAGCCAGCATAATTAAGGACCCCATGCACCCCAGACATTCTCTCTTCCACTTTCTTCCGTTGGGAAAAAGATACAAAAGTCTGTGGTCACGTATCAACCGACTCAAGAACTGCTTCTGCCCTGCTGCTGTCAGACTTTTGAATGAACTTACCTTGTACGAAGTTGATCTGTCTCTACATCTTAGCTATGACTGTAACACTACATTCTGCACTCTCTCGTTTCCTTCTCGTTGAATGGTATGCTTTGTCCGTATATCATGCAAGAAACAATGCTTTTCACTATATGTTAATACATGTGACAATAATAAATGTTCCACAATTTTTATAGCTATTATTCTCTCACCTAACCTAATTGCAAATTTCTGCTCCATCCCTAAACACTTTAATCTCCCACCAAGTCTAATTCCAGTGTCTGTTCACTCACCATACCTTTTAATATCCCATGATGTCCAGTCCCACACTCCTGCTTCATCTGTATAACTTTTAATATCCCACCTATTTATTTCTACTGTTCTGCTCATTCCTGATAAACTTTAAAATACTGGGTGAAGAGGTAGAGTTTTGGTCCTTTTTTTGACATCCCACCCATTCTAACTCACTTGCAAACATTTTAATATCTCGCCCAGTCAAATTCCACTCCCCTGCTAACTCCCAAAAGCTTTTAGTATCTCATCCATTCTAATCCCTTCCTCCCACTCACTCTTCATAACCATTACTATCCCTCTAGTTTAATTCAACTCTCCTATTCATTTCCCACTTTAATATCTCACTTAATCTATTCCCACATTCTTGCTCACTCACCAAACTATTTTATATATTGCTCAATTTTAACCTATTCTCCTGTAGCATCCCATTCTGTTTAATCACATTGTCCTATTTATTTTCCATAGGCTTTTTAATCCAAACCAGTCTAAGTCCATCCTGTTACTCACTCTCTATACATTTGGAAAGAAATTGGAATCTTTAATAAACTAGTATTTTCCGCATATTATAGAATTTTTATAAGAAGAGCTGTCACTGCAAAGACAATCTTTAAACACTTTCCCTGGAAATGGTAAGGTCGTTTGGTTCAAGCTGCCATGTTAACATACCAAAATTAATAGGATGGCATTTTGTATATCCCATTATCTATGTAAGTGTTTAGAAATGGCCAAGAAATGACTCTCAGCACTACATAAACTAGAAACCTGATCTGAGCAGGCTGACTAGCAGGGATGAGGTAACCAGTCTTTTTTTCTGAAAGGGTCTTGAGTCCTTGGAATTCTCTTCCTGAAAAAGGGGGTGGCACTGTGGCACACTGGTTAGCACTGCTGCCTCAAAGTGCCAGGGATCCGTGTTCAATTCAGGCCTCAGTTCAGTCTGTGTGGAGTTTGCATGTTCTCCCCATGTCTGTGTGGGTTTCCTCCAGGTGTTCTGGTTTCCTCCCACAGTCCAAAGATATGTAGGTTAGGTTGATTGACCATGCTAAATTAACACCAGTGTCAGGAAGATTAGCAGGATAAATATGAGAGGTTACTGGAATAGAGCCTGGGTGGGATTGTGGTCAGTGCAGACTTGATGGCTGAATGGCCTTCTTCTTCATTGTAGGGATTCTATGAAAAAATGCAGTAGTCTTTGACTATTTTGAAGGGAGAAGTGGATAAATTCTTGGTAAGCAGGAGAATGATAAATAGTCAAGTATTGGTGGGATACAGAACTGAGGTTCCTATCAGACAAGCAATTATCGCATTATATGACAGAGTAGGCTTAAGTGGCTTACATTAATCCTTGTTCTTAGGTCCATATGTTTGTAAAAGCAGCAAGGGCACAGTGACTGGAAAAGCAATAGGAGAAACAACTATGGGATAAGGTCAGCATGTGAAAAATGCCAAAAGGACTTGATGAAAGACTAGAACAAAGAAAATCCATACAAAGAAAATTCCCAAAAATACCAAAGGCTTCAGCAAAGTGGAAGGCCCAGATCGAGCTGAGAAGTAACAAACTAATTATCCTATTAAAATTTTAAAATTTATTTACTACTGTCACAAGTAGGCTTAACACTGCAATGAAATTATTGTGAGAATTCCCTATCTTTATCTCTGGCTAGGTAAGCCAATTCTCTTGAACGTCTTGCAAGCTTAAAGCCTCAACTAGAAGAGATTTGTAAGTATTGAAGGAACATAGCCTTAGACATGGTCCTCAAATACCAGTGGATGGGATTTGGGTGGTTGGGTAGGCCAGAGATCAGGATTGGGGGGAGTGGGAGGATGAGGGAAAGATGGGTCAAATGGCCTACTTATGCTCCTACATCTTGTGGTCAGGGGGTTGGATAGTCAGAAGTGGGGAATGGGGAAGGTAGATGGTCAGGAGTTGGGGATCGGAGGTTGGGGTCATTGATGGGGGCTGGGGAGTTTGGATGGCAGGGATGGAGTTCAGAGGATGGCTGGTTAGATCAGAGGTTGGATCAGGGAGGTTGGATTAGAGGGGTTTGGGTCAGAGGGGTCCAATTGAATCAGTGGAGGAATTGGATTGTCGGGGGTATGTATCTTCCCCACGGGTTAGGGGGAACTTCCCATGTAACAGGGGGTTGGCGAATAGTGGAAATTCTAATGGGGGGGGGCAGTGGGTGGGAAATCTCAGGGGTGGTGATTACTCAGGAATTTGGGGTGTTCAATGGGCAGGTGGAGTGTAAGGGTGTCCCATCTGGGATCGGTCTGGGTGTTTTAAATAATTACGCGTTTTAAATAATTGTCAAATCAGAACTCATAGCCTCTAATATCCAAACCAGTTTAATCTGACCCTCTTCATTGCTGTCCAAACTACGTAGACTCCTACCCAGGTTAATCTATTCTCCTGTTAACCTTCTAAAACAGTCTAAATCCCTCCTTCCTGCTCATTCTCAATATATTTTAATATCTCATCCAGTCAAATCCTACCTCCTGCTTGTTCTCATAGGCTTTAATAGCCAACCAGCTTTAATCACAAGCTTCTGTGAACTCTCTAAACCTGTAATATTCCACTTAGTCTAAAGCAACCCTCCTACTCAATCCTTCTATACTTTAATATCTCATCCAGTCTAATTGCACTCTCTTGCTCACTCCCTATATCCTGAAATATCCCACACAGCTGAATTCCACTCTCTTAATCATTGCCCATTCTCCTGTTTACTCTCCAGATCCTTTAATATCTCATCCAGTCTAATCCCACTCTTGTGCTTGCTCTTCATACCCTTTAGCATCCAACTATCTAGTTGCACCATCCTATTCACTCTCCTCATCCTTTAATATCCCACACACTTGTACAGTGCTTGTACCATTTAATATCTCACCCAGTCCAATTCAGTCTCTTGTTCATTCCCCTCACTCTTTAATATTCCACCATCTAGTCTCACTAACTTCTCCCACTTTTTAATATTCTACCCAATCAAATTCTAATACTAAATCCTTTAGTATTCCACCCAGTCTTAGCCCAACTAAGTCCTTGAAAGTTCTAAGGTTTCAAGCTGTTTTTAAAAAATAGTTAAATGACAAATTTAGAACCAAAGGCATTAACAGTACAGAAAATGACCATTCAGACAACCCTTTCTGTGCGGTCTCTTTCTTAGCGCTGTTTAAAATTAATTTGACTACCCAACCCCTCTCATCATAACCTTGTTAACCTAATCCCACTGCCTGCTTTCTCCATATCACCCTCTATCTCCCCAGTGTTTTGCTCTGCTACAAATATTCATCCACTTTTTCCATAAAGGTTGCAGTGGCTCTTTGTCAATCAATTCCTGCGACAAAGCAATCTAATCTCCAATATCCATCTGGGTAAAAGGATCCATCATAACTTCACTCTTCTAGTGACAATTTTAAATGAATTATCCTTTCATCACAGTCTCTTCAAGCAGTGGAAATAACCTTTGTCTATTAATACCATCAAAACCCTTCATCATTTAAAAAAGGCCGCTATAAATCACCTCTCATCCTGGTCTGATCCAGTAAACAGGCTGAGAGGAAGATTTAATTCCACAATAAATGCAAAGTATCTCCATTAGGCTTGGGGTCAAAAGATTGTTACTAAGATGTTTCAAGCTTTCATCCACTGGTGTAAATAATACAACAGGGCTGGTTGATGACAAAAGATCAATTTGTTAGTTAAACACAGTCAGGAATTCATGGCTTGGACTAAAAAAAAGTTCCATTTCTGTCAGGCAACAGCTTGCCTGGTTAACAATTTGAGCCTGCGTAAGACATTACAGAACAAGATAAATAGCCTATGACGTAGGCACCGTGTATTTGCATCAAAAGCAACCAGATGTAAAATGGACAATATGTATTCATTATTTAAATCTTCAATATTTGCATTCTAAATTTGAGTGGCTAACGTGTAAGGTCTGATTGTCTGCGCCAGGGAAAGTAATTTTAAACAAACAGGAAAAGCAAATTAAAATTTCAACATGTCAATTTAGGATTTTTAGTTTTGCGAGTACATTTATGGAATTGAGGTACACATCAGCCATTATCTGATTGAATCACAGAACAGGCTGGAGGAGCTGAATGGCTGACTCCTGTTCAGGCTCAAAGAATTGAATGGGCTACTTCTTTTCCAATGTGAAAGGCTTGAAGAGCTGAATAGCTACTCCTGTTCATGTGAAACAGTGTAAACTCTTGCGTATCGTTAGGGCTTTCAGCTAAATTTGGCTTATTATTCATTACTAAGTTTAATTTAGCCTGTCGCCTTGTTAGTTCAGAAGCATATTATAGAAAACATGCTGAACACATAAGAAATTTACTATCTGTCTGTCACATACTAATCACTACAATTTTCAGCTTTTCCTTTATTTGTTGTGCCCAACTACAATTTCTGACTAATACTGTATTTCCTTCTCTGCCATTTGTTTTTGAACAAGTATATATTAAACAAAATTATAGAAGTTTTAATGTACTCATTTATTAATTTAAAATAAACTGGTGATAGGAAAGAATATTGGTTGATCAAGTGGGAATGAGTGGAAGTCATTTGTTAGAATGTCTAGGAATATGAAGAGTTCCTCTAGAGTCAGAAACCCTAACCAGGGCAGCAGGTAGAACTTCAAGCTTTATTCTTAAGCATAGCTCTTAGCTATGCCTCACACAGACAGCTGTCCTACAGGTTTATCAGATGAGAAAGTATCATCAACTGTGGAATGGTTGCAGCAGCGAAGGAGCTATTCAATATGGTCAGACTGCAAAAAGTGCAGTTAGCCTGTCCCACTCTTCTATCTCTTCCACTTAGCTCTGCCAACTTTTTCTCATCAGGTGCTTATCCCAGTTTATTTTTAAAGCCATATTTGAATCTGTCTCTACCACACATGCTTTATTCTAACCATTCACTGCATAAAAATGAATTCTCTCTACATTATTTCTTCCATTGAATTGCCTTAAATCAATGCCTACTGGTTCTTCAACCTTCCACCAATGGGAACACTTTCCCTCTGTCAACTCTATCCCTTCATGATTTCAAACACCTTTATTAAATCTTATCTCAACCAAAGAGAACAACCTGAGTTTCTGCAACCTATTCACCTAAACGAGCTCCCTCAATCCTGGAACAATTCTTGAAATCTTTCCAACATCTTACTGGAAATTTGTCATTTGCTTCCTAAAGTGTTGTCTACAACAGTTGTATAGAATATTCTAGTTGTTCTTATATTATATGCACCTGTTTATAAAACCCAGGATTGTTTATTATATAACCACTTTCTCAACCTGCCTGCCACCTTTAACAATTTGTGCACACATATACATGTTTTTTTCTGTTCCTGTTTCACTTTTTATATTTCATTTTATATTGTCTCTCTCCTCCTTCCCATCAAAACACATGACCTCATATTCCAGCATTAAATTTCACCTGCAATGTGCAATTTCTTTATTATATATTACTTAATTTTAATTTTTGTCACCATATTCAATGTTTGCTATCATGATGATTTCTTAATCAACCAATTATCTGTCTCACTCGCTCTCAATCACCTTCTTTCACTTTCATCAAGAAATTGCTTTTTTTCTTTTCACAATATAGCTGTTAAATTAAAATTCTTATGTACTTGAAGGTTGGCTGTTGCGGGGGTCGTCGGTATGGTAATTAGAGTAAGAGACTAGATAACTGTAAAAATCAAAACAAACAGTGAGAAATGTTTTGAATTTTCAATGAACCAAGATAAACCTCAATCAGAATTTTACATAAGGCAACGACAGGAGTAGTTCTAAAGTAGGTTGTTGCAGTTCAAAAGGGGGAGGTATGCAGGTTGTAAAATATGTAAGTAAATAAGGTAAAAAAATAGGGTAAGTATGTGCACTAAAGTGAAGGAACAAATGTAATCAGCTCTGGGAAGAAAATATTTCTTGGTTGAAATAATAGCAAGATCAAAGGGAAGGGATGCATTTAAGGAAATACTGAAGCCTTTGGGTGGGATTTTTTGACCCCCCCCCCCCCACCCCTTTCCCCAGTTGTTTGCCAGTTTCA
Source organism: Carcharhinus amblyrhynchos (assembly GCF_965287045.1). Lineage (NCBI taxonomy): Eukaryota > Metazoa > Chordata > Chondrichthyes > Carcharhiniformes > Carcharhinidae > Carcharhinus > Carcharhinus amblyrhynchos. Next base: position 4,244,601 of record NC_137337.1, read on the forward strand.
CAGGAAACCCCAAGAGAGTAAGGGCACCGTGTGGTTAAAAATCACTGGGATTTTATAGACTATAAAATCTATACGAATAGTTGCTGAACAGAAAAGGGAAGTTAGATCTTTGAGGATAGATCTATTTGAATTGTTTTAAAGTATTCTTTGCAATGTGAAGCCATTATTGTGTTAAAGTGCAATTTTGTTTTATTTGCTTTCTTCATAAGAACATAATAAGAACATAAGAAATAGGAGCAGGAGTAGGCCATCTAGCCCTTCGAGCCTGCCCCGCCATTCAATAAGATCATGGCTGATCTGTCGTGGCTCAGTTCCACATTCCCGCCCTCTCCCCATAACCCTTAATCCCCTCTCTTATCAAAAACCCATCAACCCGCGTCTTAAAAATATTTAGCGAGGTAGCCTCCACCACTTCAACGGGCAGAGAATTCCAGAGATTCACCACCCTTTGAGTGAAGAAGTTCCTCCTCAACTCCGTTCTAAACCGCCCCCCCTTTATCTTGAGGCTGTGCCCCCTAGTCCTACTATCCTTTCTGAGCGGGAAGAGTCTCTCCACCTCTATCCTATCCAACCCATTCATCGTCTTATACGTCTCAATGAGATCTCCCCTCATTCAAGCATTTATTTCACTGTACAATCATCACAAGTAGTCAGGAACCGCGTGGGCGATTCTCCCAAAAGTGCTGAATTGGTGGGACAACTGGTCTAGATCATCACTGTTTCTTCAGTGCAACTTCAGACCTGACTCTCTGCACTCTGTACAATGCAGAGGTCACAGTCATGGATCTTATTAAAAACCCAGGGGGCGGGACCTATTCACGTCAGAGCTTGACAGTGGCATGTGCAGTGGTCCCAATCTGTCAGTCTCCCCACTTTCTGGCCAGCTCAATTGCCTCCCACTGTGCTGCCCCTCCAGCAGCGCCGCCACCACATGACCCAATTGCGGCCCCCACAACAATTCTTGGGCCAGTCCTGACCCTCTCTGCCCCGGAGCTGCCCAAGGTCCTGCTTACTCCAGAGACCCCCCCACCGCTGAGCAACACCCAAAGAACAAAGAACAAAATCAGCCCGGGAAACAGGCCCTTCGACCCAACGAGCCCGCGCCGCCATCTCAACACCACCAGTCCACCTCTTTACCCATGACCCCTATCTAATGTTTTATGGCCATCCAGTTTGAGGGAAACTGATTTAGGGACAATTTATTCCTGCCAATCAGCCTAACAGCACATCTTTGGGGTGTGGGAGGAAACCGGAGCACCCGGAGAAAACCCATGCAACCACCCCCCCCCACCACCTGAAGGCAGGCCCCTCATCATGGCAGACCACCAGCCCTCCAGCCCACCCTAAACGTTGGCCTCCCTCCAGCCCAGACCGATCCCCATGCAGAGTGTCAACGGGGCCCCCCCACTCCTAATGATTGCCCCAGGTCCTACCCATACTAGGTCCTGCCCCCTTGGCACATTGCCCCTTGAGCAGTGCCAGGAGGTATAGGCTGGCACTATCAGTGTGCCCATGCCCAGGTGGCACACCCCTGCTGTCCGGCACCCTGGGGGGCTCCAATTGTCCCTCCTTCACTTCGTCGTGGTCTCCCACTAGTTCCCCGAATGTGGGGAGCTACTCTAAACCCCGCCAGAATGAAGTACTCCTGCAAGGTGGGAGATGCTATCGGACTTGGCACCGAATTCCATGCCAGGCCCGATAATTGCATTTAAAATACATTAAAAACAGATTCAAATGACTTACCTCTCTTCCCTCCGGTTTCCAGTGTGGTCCTGACTGTGACTGTTCCCTGGCTCTGGGAGACGCACATGCATCAGGAAAGCATGGGCGAATCCCACGAAATGGCCGACATGTGATTCACCTGACTGGACCCGCCAGAAAATTTGCAGGTCACAATGGGAGAATCGTGCCCAGCATTTCCTGATTTTAGAACATTTCTTCATCAAGAAAAAATGCAAGAACAATTCTGACAACTGTTTCAAGCTTCTTTTGTGATTTGGGCAGCTCAACATTTACCATCAGCCATAACATAACACTTATTTTCGCACTCTCTGTCACTCAAGTTACTCTTTTTCTCTTAATCATGTTCTTTCACACACTCTCTCACTCTCTCTCATTCTCTCTCTCTTTCTAACTCTCTCTGTCATCTCTCTCATTTTCTCTCTCCCTCTCAGATTTCATTCGGTGAAATACCCAAATTAACCTTCCCTATGTTACTTCATCAGAAATTCTATCATGTTTGGACTGCCTCTGCAGACACACTGGGCTGAATGGCCTTCTTCTGCACTGATACAATTCAGTGATTGTTAAATACGATTTGTTTTTAACAAATTCAGGTTCATTTTCCTTAATTAATCCACTCTTGTCCAAGTAACTGTTATTTTTGTTCTGGATTAATTATCATATTTAAAAGGTTTCCCACCACTGTCTGCCTTGTAGTTGCTGGGTTTATCCTTACTCACTCTTTTGAACAAATATGCAATTTTTGCAATTCTCCAGTGCCCTGGCACTACCCTCATATCTAAGGAGGATTGGAAGATTATGGCCAGTGCCACTGTGATTTCTACTTTTCCTTCAGTATGCTCAAATGAATCTGATTTAGAACTAATGACATCAACTTTCCACTGATCCTTACATATACCCTATAAATTTATTTTCAGATATTTATTCAATTTTTTATTAGAATTTTGTATTTAAATACTTCAATCACCAAACCCTCCATCAACCCTACCCCATACTTAAGAAAGGTTGAAAGAATACAATCAGTGTCTCTGCAATTTCTACCTTACTCCTTCTTAGCATCCTTGGATGCATCCCACCAGGTCTTGTAAATTAGAGATTTACAAACTCTAATTACAGCATAGGCTATTCCATGACTCAACAATCTCCTCTTCCATTATGACTTTGGCAATATGTTCTTCTTTGGTAAGGTTAGATGCAAAGTTCTCCTCTAGTACTTCAGCTGTCTCCTCTGCCTCCAAGTACTGAGCACCATTTTGATCTCTGATCAACCCACCCTTCTTTTAAGTTTTATATGCCTGCAGGCAATTTTTGGATTCCCTTTCATGGTGGCTGCCAATCTCTTCTCATACCTTTGCTTTTCTTCCTTCCTTTCTCACTTTGCCTCTAACTTTCCACATTCAGCTTTATTCGCATTTTAATTTTCATCCTGACTTTTGTCTCACACAGGCACTTTCTGCTTCACCTTACCCTCTAATATTTTCAAGGATCAAAGGAACGTTACCTGGTTGTTATCAGAGTCAGTAGCAGAAATTTGCAGCAATTCAGTAGTTGTCTCCTGAGTTGTCCACTGAGGCTGGTCAGTTTGTTGCTTGTCAACTGCAAAGAAAAAGAGGTCAATTTTGGCCACTTCATAACATTCTAAAAGATACAAAAAGACAAAGATATTGGCAGGGATTTTCCAGCCATTTCCTGGTACGTTTTCTCGTCATGATGTGGAGATGCTGGCGTTGGACTGGGGTAAACACAGTAAGAAGTCTCACAATACTAGGTTAAAGTCCAACAGGTTATTTGGTAGTAAAAGCCACTAGCTTTCAGGGTTTGCCTGTTTGTCAGGTGAGTGGGAGTTCTGACCACAAACAGTGCATATAAAGGCACACACCGAGTTTACAGAATACTGATTAGAATCCGAGTCTTTACAGTTAGTCAAGTCTTAAAGGTGCAGACAATGTGAGTGGAGATAGCATTAAGCATAGGTTAAAGAGATGTGTATTTCTCCGGACAGGACAGTAAATGAGATATTGCAAGCCCAGGCAGGTCATAGGGGTTACAGATAGTGTGACATGAACCCAAGACCCCGGTTGAGGCCGTCCTCATGCATGCAGAACTTGGCTGTATCTCCACCCATGTTGTCTGCACCTTTAAGACTTGACTAACTGTAAAGACTCGCATTCTAATCAGTATTCTGTAAACTGAGTGTGTGCCTTTATATGCACTGTTTCTGATCAGAACTCCCACTCACTTGATGAAGGGGCAAACCCCGAAAGCTAATGGCTTTTACTACCAAATAAACCTGTTGGACTTTAAACTGGTGTTGTGAGACTTCTTACTTCGTTTTCTCATGGCAGAGACAGCTCACTATTGTCCACAGGCTGGATTTTCCATTCCTGCTGAAGCCAATGGCCCTTTATGTTTCTTGCCAGATGTGCTGCTGAGGAACCCACCATGGGGCATTGCCTTCAGTAGAACTGGAAGCTCCTGCCAGCAGGAAGAGCCATAAAATTCCACTGATTGCATAGCACTGATTAAAGCCTTTGTCATATTGTCTAAAGTGTGTGCCAGGAGACCTGCGATGTGGGGGGCAGTAGGGTCAGCCTCATTTCAATGCTGCCACCTGGAAGTGATTTCTTTATGGCATTGTCTCTCACAGAACTGGGTAGGTGATAATGATAAGTCTCAGAAATCCTTGACTAGAGAGAACATTGAAAGCAACTGAGGCCTCATTCAACATATCCAATATAAAATCCACATTCTCCTAACAGGCTGATTATAAAATCCTCACTTCATGACTGTCTGAATAATAAAACCCTTACTCTCCCAAGGGTCTGAATATAAACCCTCACTTTTCCAACAGTCAGAATATAAAGTACTTACTCCCCCAAAAATCTCAAAATGAAACCCTCACACTCCCAAGAGTCTGAATATAAAATCATCAGTATGGACTGAATATAGAACCATAATTACCATCAGAATATATAACTCTCAATACAATCAGAATATAAAACCATCAATACTGTCTGAGAATTAAAGCCTCAACCCAACGATACACTCAACAAAGCCCTCACTGCCCTAACAGTCTGACTATAAATCACTCTACCAAATATCTGACCATATAACCTCATTCCCCAAAAGCCTGGACAAATAGCTCTTAGACCCAAGGGCCAGATTTTTGAGGGGGTATAAGGGTTAAGAAGCTGACATGTGGGTCCTGGACTCTGCGTTAGAACTGGCACTATTTTAAATGTAAATGGACTGATTAGGCAGGAGGTGAGCTGAGTGTCAATTAGAGGTGCTGAATGCCTTCTGAGACTGCCATTGCCGTACTCAGGAGAACAGGCAGCTCATCGAATGACTAAGAGAAGAAAAATGTTGGAAGGTGGCCATGAATGTCAAGTCAAAGTATAGCGTTTGACTAAGGCTAACTGACCTATCATTTCATAAAAGAAAACAAATGAGGATTAAGCTTCTTTATCTCTCAGGTGATTCCAAAAACTATGCCTAACATGCATCAGATTGTTAAACTTTGGAAAAAAGATTGACAATCCCATCTTGTTCCTGTCAGCACCTTTAAGGAACTCATTAAGGGACCATTAATTGGCTGCAAGCCTCCCAGTCATAGGTCCGTTTAAAAATACAATGAGTTCTGGAAATGGCTGTGCATACTCCGAGAACATAATTTTCAAATTGCACTGATTTTGACCCCAACCAGCAATTTAAGGTCTAACCCTAATTGTCGGAATATAAAGTCCTCTTCCGTACAACAGTCTCAATGTAACACTGTCTCACACACAGGTGCATTGACCCAAAAAGGCGCCAGAGTGTGGCGACTAGGCGAATTTCACAGTAACTTCATTGCAGTGTTAATGTAAACCTTGCTTGTGACGAATAAATAAACTTTAACTTTAACACCACAGTCTGGATATAAGGTTTTAGGGGGTGACTGTCCCAGCCAGGAAACATGAGCTGAGCCCATGCAGCAAGCTTCCCGGGTGGCACCAGACATCTCTGGGAGATTGGGACTGCTGGGGGGGTTGTCAGACTGGGCCAGACACACCCGATCGAATGTGGATTGGCTATGCTAAATTGCCCCTTAGTGTCAGGGGGTCTAGTTAGGGTAAATGCATGGGCTTGTGGTTGGGATTGTGATCAATGCAGATTTGATGGTTGAGTGGCCTCCTTCTGCATTGTAGAATTCTATAGACATTTTATAATTGAACCAGCCTCCACCATACTTCCAAATAATGCATTCCAGACCCAAATCACTTTTATATTCAGTCAGTGAAAGTTACATATTCAAAAACCAAAAGAAATTAGATCAGGAATGAAGCATTTGGCCCCTCGAGCTTGGGGAAATGATTGCTAAAATTGATAGTTTGAACTATTCAGTGATGCAGGTGAGGCGTCCGGCGGGGGGTGTCGCACGGCCAACAATTGGGAGGCTGGCAGTGCGGGACTACTGCTCATGTGTTGAACTCTACCATGACAGACCGGCACATGCGCAGTGTCTTGCTCAGTGCTATGCTGCCTGCCTCCGCGCATCTCCAGCTGCTGGATTTCCGGTGTTAAAATATAAAATATTTAAATCGCCATTAATTAAAATATTTAAATCACCATTTCCCTATCATTAACGAGCTCAGGGCTGAAGTCTCTGGACCCGTTAGCCTCTACCCATCCCTGTCAGAAGTGTTTCACTCCAGCGGGGTTTCCAACAGCTTCCCACTAACAGGGAGCTGGCAGCCTGACCTCAGGGAGGCCCCCCAGGAGGTCAGGGGTAAGGAGTGGTGCTCCCAGCGCATTGCCAGCTGGCAGTACCAGTCTGGGTACCTGGCACTGCCAAGGGGAAAATTGGCAATGCCCAGGGGACACCTTGGCATGGCCCACTAGGCGTCGGGGAGGGGCGAGAAGGGTGGGGGCTCTGGGCGTGGGGTTCTCGCTGCACTCTACAATTGGGATTGGTGACAGATGGAGGGAAGGGCTGATCAGGCTGGCCATCGGGGTGAGGGGGTTATGGCAGCAGAGGGGGGTGGAGTGGAAAGGACTCGGGAGATTGGGACTGCCAGGAGGTGGTCAGACTGGGCCAGACACATTTGATCGAGGGGGAAGAGGGGAGGCAGGGGGTCGCACAGCCAGTGATCAGGGCTCATGCCGAGCTCCACCATGACAGACCAGAGCATGCTTCCTACCTCTCAAAAGGGAATAGGGTCTGCCCTCAGATTTTCATCGTGATTCATGCAAGGGCACTGTGTGATGCAAAGAGTGTGGGAGTTTCATTTTGAAAATCACACTAAAAAACCAGAGGGAGTACCTTCAGTTTTTAAACAAATTCAGCACTGAAAATTTTTTTGGGAGAATTCAGCCTTAATTTCTCCAACAGACTAAATGTAAAACACTCATTCCCCAATAATCTAAATATAAAACCCTTTGTTTCCACAATAGTCTGAAAAGTTGGTTATAAAATCCCCAATCTCACAACAGCTGGAAAACTTATTTCGCAACAGATGGAACACAACATCTTCACCACTCAAATTCTGAATATGAAACCCATGCCTTGCTCCAATCTTCACTTCCCCAATAATCTGAATATAATACTCCCACTCCACACAAACTGTATGAATATAAAAGCCTCACCTGCATCACTGAATAGTCCAAACTATCAATTTTAGCAATCATTTCCCCAAGCTCGAGGGGCCAAATGCTTCATTCCTGATCTAATTTCTTTTGGTTTTTGAATATATAACTTTCACTAACTGAATATAAAAGTGATTTGGGTCAGGAATGCACTACATGGAAGTATGGTGGAGGCTGGTTCAATTAGAAAATGTCTATAGAATTCTACAGCGCAGAAGGAGGCCACTCAGCCATCAAATCTGCACTGATCACAAACCCAACCATAACCCCATGCATTTACCCAAACTAGTCCCCCTGAAACTAAGGGGCAATTTAGCATGGCCAATCCACGTAACCCGCACATCTTTGGGCTGTGGGAGGAAATAGGAGCACCCGAAGGAAACCCATGCAGACACGGGGAGAATGTGCAAACTCCACATAGGCAAAAACTCAGGTCTCTGGCAGTGTGAGGCAACAGTGCTAACCACTGTGCCACCGTGCTGCCCCTGAGCTACCATGCCACCCCAAATTGGAAGGACCAATGGACTGTGGGAAGGTCCGTAGACCTCAGGCGGGATTTTATAGTTTCGGACGAGTGAGGCTGTAAAATCTTACCCCATGGGTCAAATGTCCTTCTTCTGCACTGTAACAATTCTGTGCTTCTGAATTGAAGCCCTCAATCCCCCAGCTGTCTGAATATAAAACCATATCTCCTCAAAAGTTGGAATATAAAGTAACCCAAGGCTGTTTAATTTATACCTGTTGGATTGTTCGTTATTGACTCCATTGTTGAATCTTCCAGAATAATGTAACTGTAAAGGATTAAAAATACTTCTAAATCAAAGTTGCACAGCAATAAGAAGTTATGACAATGTAAATAATATATTCAGAATACTCATCTGTCTTTTGACAACACAGTCCACCTGTTGAGCCCCAACCAGTGTTCATATTTATGATAAATTGTAACTGGGAATTACTGTGTGCTGAAGCTACACCAAGTACCAATATTTTAGTGCTCATGACAGATGTGGACATCAACCGTTGCTTGACTATTCTCTTGCAAGGGAGGTGAAGCTTACAATTCTCAGAGATTTGCTTACATGCCTGCCCTTCTATGTCACCCTGACTGGGGGCATTTAGTGCATTCCCAGCAAAGAATGCCCTCCTTTTGTTTGCAAGTTCTACCTATATGGTTTAATTTGAAGAACCTTCAAAGATATTATCCCCCAGTAATTGACTCCTTGATCAAGACTGCGATACCACCCCTTCTTTTACACTTTTGATTCTATATCTCAAAATATTGAGCTGCCTGTCATGTCCCTCCCCAACTATGTCTCTGTGATATCAACAATATCATTTTCCCACGTGTTAAATCCTCAACTCATCTGCTCTACTCGCAAGAGTCCTTGCATTAAAATGAATGCCATGAAGCCTTGTCACACTACTCCCTTGTGCCTTAACTCGTCTATAATCACTCTGCCTTCCAGACTGACAAGGTTTTTTTCTATACTCAGTTGTGCATCACTCCCTACTTTATCTCCAAGCCCTGTCCCATCTCCCTGCCAAATTAATTTAACACCCCCAAACAGAAGTAGCGAAGCTCCCTGCGAGGATGGCAGTCCTATTCCAGTTTAGATGCAACCTGTTCAGCTTGTATAGGTCCCTCTTTCCCCAGAAACAGACCCAGTGATCTAGGAATCTAAAGCTTTCCCATCTACGCCATCTCTTCAGCCTTGCATTGATCTGCTCTACCCTCCTATTCCTAAACTCACTAGCATGTGGCACTGGGAGTAATCAAGAGATTACAACCTTTGAGGTCCTGCTTTTCAGTTTGCTACCTAACTCCCTAAATTCCTGCTACCGGACCGAGGTGTGTGCTGTTTCAAGGGTCATACTTAGACCAGATGGAGGCAGGTGAGTGAGTGCCAAGATTGTAGTAATGATCTGAACCAGGAAATAAAGCAGCTTTGTCGTTTTTGTGAAACTATGTTCGACCCTGAGGCATCCCTCTGGGTTATTATCAAGTGGGAGGAAGGGGAATGGAAGAGTGGATTGGTCTCAAATGCTCCCCTCATTACATGAATAATTTGCATTTTAACATGTCTATTTGCCATAGTAACACGCCCCAAGGTTCTTCATAAAATGTGACCTGAGCCACATAGAGAGGTAAGAGCACAGGTGCCAAAAGCTTGCTCAAAGAGCTAGATTTCAAACAACAGGCCTGATTTTATCATTTTCATTCGAAGTGCTGAATCTGGGCGCAATTCAGATCCAACTTGGAAATCTGCTCTCAGGCGCCCCCATAAGCGTTCAGCCTGAAAAAAAAATCACAGGTCTGAATTGTGCTGTAGGCGGGGCTTAGCGCACCCAAAATGATTGGAGCTCTGAACTGCACATGCACAGTTAGAAAAGAAATTTGAAAAACGCGCCCGTGTCAGATCACTCCCAGGCTGCAAAAGGCGGAAAAGCAGCCTGGGAGTGATGGCCCCCACAGATATCATTGTCCCCCTTCTCCACCCACTCCCCTGCTACCCAGACCGATCGTGACCCTCTGCCCCCTTCCCCCCCACCGATCGCCCGCAGAGTGACAGTGGATCCTCCGCTGCACGCTCCGTCCCCTTCCCCCCAACCAGGGATCCACCTGGCCCCCTGGGCCAAATAGCCTAGAAGGGGATAGTGGTGAGTTTTCTGACACAGCATATAGAGGCAAATCTGCTGTTTGACCGTTGCATGCAGCCCTTCATAGAAGAAAATCATAGAAGTCCTAGCGTGCAGAAGACCATTCGGCCCATTGAGTCTATACCGACCACAATCCCACCCAGGCCCTATCCCCATAACCCCACATATTTACTCGCTAATTCCCTGACTCTAGGGTCAACTCTTACAATATTCTTCAAGTCTTTTAAGAACTGCAACAACTTGTGCAATTGACTTCCCCTCCCCTTGGTTTCTTTTTTGGAATCTAAAGTTCCACAATTACTAAGATTTTCAGTGAAAAATGTGTGCAAAATATCCACAATTTGCTTGTCCAGTTTATCAGGGTGCACTAGACTGCAGAGGAGGTTAAAAGTTCTTCCCCCCATCATGGTCAGGAAAATGGGTACCAGAATATCTTCAGCTGCTTTGTTTATCTGCACAAAAACTCAAAAGGCTGGGCATAACAATTCCATCAAGTTTCATATTTTCATCAAAAGCTCCAATAATGCCAAACCCCCCACCCACCACACCCCCCCTGACATTTTAACTGAAGATTTCCCAAAAGCATACCTATCAACCACTCTTCCTGCAGCTATCTTGGTTTTCTTTACACATAAGGTACTAACTTGAACTTCAGCCTGTGTTTTGCTACAGCCAGCTCTTTTGTTTGCAAAATATTTTTTACTCATGTTCACACTTGTCCCTATTTCCGTAGCATGTGTGAGAAGTTTTCTTTTTCAAAACTTTTCTTTGCTAAAACATCTTCATCAATTGGTTTGGCACACAGAAATAAGTAAAGAAATAAGACGGTAAAGCAGATAAATGTGTGGCTGGACAGATAGTGCAGCAGGGAGCACTTTAGATTATTGGGAAATTGGAACTGGTTCCAGCGGAAATGGGACCTGTACAGGCCACATGGGTTGCAGGGCATGGTGAAATTATACGCTAGTTAGACATGAAAAGTATTTAAAATTGACAAGGAGGTGATATTGGATCGACTGTCTGTACTTAAAGTTGTGAAGACACCAGGACCAGATGAGATGCAGCCAAGGATAATTTCATTGCAGTGTTAATGTAAGCCTACTTGTGATAGGTGGCATGGTGGCACAGTGGTTAGCATTGCTGCCTCACAGTGCCAAGGACCTGGCTTCGATTCCCAGCTTGGGTCACTGTCTGTGTGGAGTTTGCACATTCTCCCCATGTCTGTGTGGATTTCCTCTGGGTGCTCCGGTTTCCTCCCACAGTCCAAAGATGTGCAGGTTAGGTGGATTGGCCAGGCTATATGGTACTTAGTGACAGGGGCCTAGCTAGGATAAGTGCATGGGGTTATGGGGATAGGGCCTAGGTTGGATTGTGGTTGGTGCAGACTAGATGGGCCAAATAGCCTCCTTCTGCACTGTAAGATTCTACGACACTAACAACTAAACTTTAAACTTTATACTGAGGGAAGTGAGAGTGGGACTTGCAGAAGCACTGACCATAACATTTTAGTTTTCCTTAGACTCTGAGGTGGTTCCAAAAAACTGGACATCTTCCCAAACATTACACCCCTGTTCAAAAAGAGTGTGGAAATAAGCTTCAGCTTCACAGGTGGGACCTTACTACATAATTCCAAGGTCCAAGTCAGGATGGCGAGTGACTTGGAGGGGAAGTTGCAAATGGTAGTGTTCCCATGCATCTGTTGCTTTTGTCTTTCTAATGGTGATGGTTGTGGTTCAGAAGGTGCTGTGTAAGGAGCCTTAGTGAGCTTCTGCAGTGTATCTTGTAAATGGGTGCACACCGTTGCCACTGTGCGCCTGTAGTGGAGGGAGTAAATGTTTGGGGAAGGAGTGTCAAACAAGCAAGCTACTTTGTCCTGGATGGTGTCAAACTTCTTGCATGTTGTTGGAGCTGCACTCATCGGGCAAAGGGAAAGCATTCAATCACACTACTGACTTGTGCTTTGGCAATTGTAGACAGGCTTTGAGAAGTCAAGAGGTGAGTTAATTGCCACTGGAATCTGACCTATTTTTCTAGCCATAGTATTTATATGGCAATCCAGTTCACTTTCTGGTCAATGGTAATCCCCTGCATGTTGATAGTGGGGGACTCAGTGATGGTAATGCCACTGAATATCAAGAGGAACTCATATGTGGCACTGTATCAAGTTCCTTTTGGAGACATCACATCAATTACATTACCTCCACCAACTCTATTTTCCTTATTGAAAAACTAAACCAAATTTGTTATTCACAATTTGCCCTACTAAGCTATGCTGCTTTTTCCTAATTGTTCCACATTTCTCCATATGATTGTTCTTTTGTCCCAGAGTATCTTTTCTAAAGATTTTCCTACTGCCAAGGTTAAACTAACAGGTTTGTTGTTTCTGGGTTTAGCCTTCTACCCTTTTTTGAACATCTGGCACTATCCTCATGTCTAAAGAGGACTGGAAAATTATGGCCAGTACCTCTGTGATTTCCTCCTTACTTCCAACTGTATGTTCAGATGCATTATGTTCAGACCTGGTGACTTATCAACCTTCCATTGATCCTTCCATATAGCCCAGCAAATTTCTTTTCAAATATTTATCCAATTTTCCTTCTAAATGTTGAATGCCTTCATCACACTTTCATGCAATGCAATCCAAATCAGAACATCTGACTGAGTAAAACAAATGCCTCCCTGGCTGTTTTGCCAATTACTGTCAATCTGTGTCCTCTAGTTACTAAACCTTCTACCACCAGCAACTGGAAACTTTTAGTCTAACAAGCAATTTATTTGATTTTTAACATCTCAGTTAAATGTCTCCTAACATTTCTGTTCTAAGTACAGTAAGCCAAGTTTCCCCAGTCTCTCTGTGGTATCATTCTGGTAAATCTTGTGTGCAGCTTCTCCAAGGCCTTAGCATCCTTCCTAGAGCGTAGGGCCCAGAATTAGACAAAATGGGCTGAATTTTACAGGCCATCTGCGGTCAAGAAAACAGACAGGTGAATCTGGAAATTAAGGCGTGGTGTCACCTCAGTGATGTACATGCAACTGGTTTACCCAGGCTCACTTGCTCCATGAATTTACAGTCAGCTATGGAGACATTGGCTGGGTCACCTGCCCCAATTAAGAGCCTTATAGTTCAACAATAACCCTGCAGACTGCTGGTCACTGAAATGTAGGGTGCCTCCTTCCAAGGCTTCCCCTTTCTCAAATGGAGGCTTCCTTCCCATTGTTATGCATCCCTTTGTGAACCTTCCCCACTGCCCTGTCAAACATGCCCATCCCACACCTTGCTGGGGCCTGTCAGCCTGGCTCCAACACCTACTAGGTCATCACTGAACATGACTGCCTGCCCAACCCACACTCCTGCCTGGTACTGCCGGTCTGCAAAGCTGAATGACTCAAATTGGCTGATAGCTCTGAGGTGGGATGTCCTCCTGGTGATGGATGGAACTCCCATCTGATGCTTATTAAAAGGCTGTGTACTTTAACGTTTTAGACCATCGAGGCAGGCTCATCCCCGTAATTTACACTGCTTTGAACCTGCACTCAGTATAAAATCCATCACAATATTCTTGGTGAGGTATGACCAGTATTTAAACAAAAGTTTAACATAACCTCCTTGCTTTTGTAACGATTACCTCTATTAGTAAAGCCAAAGGAATCAAAGAACACGGGGTTAAAGTGGGCAGGTTGAGGTCAGGCGTGGAAATCTATTATATTATTGAACATGGAACAAGTTCCATATGGCTTACTCCTGTTCCTATTCTTTGTGCCCTTATTCTGTCTGCTGTTTTGAATGGCTTTTTAAACTTATCTTTCAACCTTCAAGGAGCTGGATATATCCAGGTCTTACTGCGTTCCTTTAAATATTCCAGCTAAATAAGTTGGAGTGGACAAATAAAAGATGGAAGTTTAAGCATATGATTGTGATAATTCTAGGCCACCTAGTTTGAGAGCTCCTTACTGTCTACCTGGAATTCTCCTGGACCAAGTTTTCTCCCTTGGATAAACCTTCGGATATCCAGGCCTCTGTGCTTGACCTGCCAATTGGTAACTCCACATTCGAGAACACATTGTCAATATTAGTACTACCTGCAAAGTATTAACGAAAGATAGATTTGCATTTTTATAATGTCTTTAATGACCTCAGGTCTTCATAAAGTCAATGAAGTATCATTTGAAATGTATTAGTCACTGTTGTAATTCAGGAAATGCAGCAACCCCATTGGCCTCATTGAGAGGGAACCCACCAAGTTGAAAATATTGGCTTCTCTTACATCTGAGAGGATGACAGGGGCATCAGTTTTAATTCTCTTCCAAAAAAATCACCTCCAATAGTGAAGCACTCCCTCGGAAGTAGCAACAACTTTAAGCCTTTAAAATATGATATGAACTCACATTATTTTGAGTCAGGGACAAGAGTGCCACATTGACACTATACAAAAAGATTTGCATTCAGAGAGCATCATTGTATTTCAAGACATCCTAAGGCACTTCACATCCAATAAACTACTGTTATTGCCCAGTCACTGTCATGCAAATATACTATGCTGTCATGTTGAAACAGAGAAGCATAGAAAATAGGATCAGAGGGATGCCATTCGGCCCCTCAAGCCTGCTCTGAAATTCATTATGCTCATGGCTAATCATCCAGTTCAATAGCTTGATCCCGTCTTCCGCCCATATCCTTTGATCCCTTTCACCCCAAGTGCTATGTCTAACAGTTTCTTGAAAACATGGCTTCAACTATTTTCTATGGTAGTGAATTCCACAAACTGAACTCTGGGTGAAGAAATTTCTCTTCATCCACGTCCTAAACGGTCTACTCTGCATCCTCAGATTGTGATCCTGATTATGGACACTCCTACCAGCGGAAACATCCTTCCTACATCTACCTTGTCTAGTCCTGTTAGAGCTTTATAGGTTTCTATGAAATCCTCCTCATTTTTCTGAACTCAATCATCCCACATACAGCAGTCCTGCCATCCCAAGAATCAGTCTTGTAAACATTCTCTGCACTCCCTCTAAAACAAGAACATCCTCCCTTAGATAAGGAGACTTACTTTAAAGTTCAAAATCAGCCCAGCCAATAGCGCAACACTCCCTCATTAGAGCTGCAGGATTTTATCCATAACTTAAAGGCTCAGAAGCAAAAGTGCTACTATTCACTGAGCCATAGCAGGCATATGGTAAACTTGTAGGCCAATTAGACTGAATGGTCTGTTTCTGTGCTAAAAATTATTTGAATTTTTTTGTGTAAGATGGTAGCACTATGTATTTCAGCCCTGAGAGCAAAGTTTTACTTTCCATACCTATTATTTCCTCGACATTCATGTCAGATGGATTAAGTTCCTGGTACAGGGCAAATAACAACCTCTCCCTGTCTTCAGCATCTTGTAATTGCAGTTGGTCAAACAACTCTGAATCAGTATTGGCTAGTTGCCTCCCAGTAATTCCAAATTCTGAAGAGAAACAGAGCACGGTTAGAAGTCTGATTATAATTGTACACTTTTGAACATGACTAATTTAATTAATCAACTAAGGGCGTTGGCGGGGAATTTTCAAACTTGGCCTGGAATGTTTCGTTTGGTTTTCCTCCTCTCTCAGGAGTAGTATTGTCAACTCTAGAAGTTGCATGTGATGCTTTCCTACTTCTAAGTACATCCATTCAGTCACAGACTTTTATCCCATCTCCAATATTTTATTAAGTAATGCATATAAATGTTCAAAGGAAAAAAGAACACACTCCTTCCCCCAAATGTTGCTCATAGCAGTTTCCTGAACATTAATCTTTAATTCCTGGAGATTCCAGGACAATCTGGGAGGATTAGCAAACTTACTCAGGAGGCTTTCAGGCAGGGTTGCAAGTTTATGTTTTGTAACAGAAAGGCTATTGCAGCTGGTGTGGAACAGGTTGAACGGACACATGTGTCTTTTTTCTGTCTATCATTGTCAGCATGAATGCAGTGCAGTTACAGTGTACAACACAGAGCAGAACATTGTTCACCACCCTCACTTATCCTATTGAAGCACTGAAGACAAGATTTAAGCCATCTTGTTTGAAACTTATTACTTACTGATTTATAAAGCACAGGATCCTATATGTATTTTAATCATTTTCTTCTCTTCTACATTCAATAAAGTTTACAAAAAAGAACGTAAGAAGTAGGTTCAGGTTTAGGTTGTCTTGCTCCTTGAGCTTGCTGATCTGATCATGGTTGATCTGATTGTGTCCTTAATTCCACTTTCCTGCCTGCCATCATAACCCTTGCCTTCTTCATAGATCAAAAGTCTATCCAACTCAGCCTTGACTATATTCAATGACCCACCCTCCAACCACTCTCTTAGGTAGAGAATCCCAAAGATTAATAAGAACATAAGAACATAAGAAATAGGAGCAGGAGTAGGCCATCTAGCCCTTCGAGCCTGCCCCGCCATTCAATAAGATCATGGCTGATCTGTCGCTGCTCAGTTCCACTTTCCCGCCCTCTCCCCATAACCCTTAATCCCCTCTCTTATCAAGAACCCATCAACCCGCTTCTTAAAAATATTTAGCGAGGCAGCCTCCACCACTTCAACGGGCAGAGAATTCCAGAGATTCACCACCCTTTGAGTGAAGAAGTTCCTCCTCAACTCCGTTCTAAACCGCCTCCCCTTTATCTTGAGGCTGTGCCCCCTAGTCCTACTGATCCTCAAGTCCTAATGATCCTCAAAGAAGAAATTCCTCAACATATAAGCATTTGTTTTGCTTCCCTCACATTTCTCTGCATTAAATTCCACCAGGCTGTTTATGTTGTCTTGACGTCTATCACTATTCTTTTCCCAGTTCACAACACTTCCAAGTTCAGGGTCATTTGAAAATGTCATACTCTTCTTTTTACTCAGCTCTGCTTTGTTTTACTCTCTGAATCTCCTTCAACACACACGGACCATGGAACTCTATTTTAGCTTGCCTTATCTTTACCCATGATGGGAATTTACCCAATTTATCTCCTCTTTAAAGGCAGCCAATTGTTCAATTTTTCCTGGGTCAAATCTGTTGTTACTTCAGTGGAACTGGCCTTCTTCCACTTGAGCAGTTTTACACCAGATTACTGCAATTCTTTTCTACGGCCAGCCTAAATCTTACGACATTATGAAGATTGTTCCCTAAACATCCCCTATTGATAGCTGATTCTCTTCATCCTCTCATTCTCAGAACCAGATCCAGTACTATCTCCTTCCCAATGGACCCAAAAAATTTTGATCAAGCAAATGTTCCTAAACAAAAACTCCTCTCCCTCTCTAACCTCTATATAATATTAACCCAGTTTATATGAGGATAATTAAAGCCTCTCATTATCACTGCTGCTTTGCACCTCTGTTATTTTCCTATATCTTCACACCCAGTATGTAATGGTATCTCCATTGTTTCTTCATATATGAATATGCTTAACAACTGAGAATTCACAGGTTTTTAAAATAGATAACTGAAAAGATTTAAAACCATCTGAGTGAAAATTTCTCCTCATCTTAGCTCCAAATAGTAGCACTATATAATCAACTCCTTAACCAGGATTCCCCGATCCTGTTTGCCCTGCCACCGCTGCCAGCAAGAACAAAGCATTTGACACTCAGCCACCATTCCATTCACTGCAGAGGGACCGGAGAATCCCAGACATGGGCAAGGTTGGAGAATTCTGGTCTGTGCTCCAGACACAGGAAACAACCTCTTAACGTCCATCTCTCTGGAATCTGATATGTGGAAGCCACGGAAAGCAATTTTACCTTGAGGTGAATGATGGACAGTTGTTGCGACGCTTTGAAGGCCAGACTCATTTATAAAGCCAATGGTGAGCTGGGAGATGAAAGGGTGGAAAGTTGGCTGACTCCAGCACTCAGCTGACTAACAACTGGAAAAATTCGGGAGGGGAAGGGAGGCATGCGAGAATGGAAATTTAGGGTAAAGAATGCCCTGACTCTCTTTAAAGATCACCACTTCAATCATTTGAAACTCACTACAAACAGCCATAAAGGGATCATCACCTGCAATAGCACTCTAATTTAAAAATTACAGGCGGTGACTCGATTTGGAACAGATGGATGCTGTGCTCACCCATTGCAGAAACCCACCAAGATAACAGCATCCAGAGTTCCAGCATAAAGAATACAATAAATGCCATGATTTGTGGACCAGTGCATTCACATTTACACCAAAATGGAGTGATGGGGTTGGCAGTGGGAGGAAGTTGAAACAGTGAATTGAGATATGTTTAAAATGATGGGTGAGGTTTCCCTTAAAATGGTGGATGAAATTGCCCTTAAAATGGTTGATGACACTATTCAAATGGAGAGATTACCCTTAAAGTGATGCTTGATATCAATTTAAAATGGTGGTTGATATGATTTTTCAAATGGTAAGTGAGGATTACTTCAAAATAGTGAGAGAAGCTATCTTTTGAAATAATTAGGGTGTTCCTTAAAATCGTGGATACGATAGGGTATTAAAAAAGTGGTGAGAATCCACATAAAATAGAGAGTAAAGGTACCCTTAGAACAGTGGTGGAGGCTTCTCTTGAATTGGTAGATGATACTATCCTTAAAATGGTGGGTAAGACTACCCATAAATGGTAAGCAACACTATCCTTATCTGACAATATCCTTACATTTGATATGTGGTACCTTATCATTAATTTTTGTTCCTCACATGATATTGGTGCATGACTACCTTTCAAACGGTGGGTAAGGTTATTCTTAAATAGTTGCGGAGATTGCCCTTAAAATGGTGAGACTATGGACATGTCTACTTTTGACATGGTGTAGAACACTATCTTTAAAATCATGGATGAAACAAGACTTCAACTAATGTTTTTAAATGGTGGGGTTTCCCTTCTCGCCATCCAAACTGTCAGTGGCAAATATATTCTTGTTGATACTGACTGCCCTGCAGCCACTTTACACTCCAACACTCATTGACTGGAGATGTGATTCCAGCTCCTCAGCTGGAGGAAGCCCCACCTCAGAGAGCTGTTGGTCAATCTGACTGGCTGGCAGCTCTCCAGTCCAAGACCAGGGTTACAGTGGACAGCACTGTGAACAAGCAGTCTCCAGATTCTAAACCCTGGGGAGTATAGGATTGGGTAAATTTGGGAGTCTCAGGGCTGAGAAAGGAGGTGAGGCTTGGACAGACCAGAGGAATGGAGTCTTTGGGTGAATGGGTCTGCACCTGCAGATCTTGTGCAAGAGGGTTGGGGGGTGAACCTGCTGTTGAAAGGAGGGTGCTGATGGAGGAGCCTGGTCCTGCCTTTATGCCTGAGCCCTGAGCAATGTTTTTCAGGTTTCCCCTCGATCCTGAATTCCTCCCATCATCCAAGTGAGCAGGTCATGTTCCAAATAGAGGATAGCAAGGAAAAAACATCACAGAGAATTCACTTTTTTTGGAGGCTCCAATGGCAGAGAGTATGTTCCCATAGGCATATTGTAACACTGTGCTTACCTCTAATATGTGGCACATATGCCTCAAAACCAGAGTCAGTCAGCCACTTGCAAACTTCATCTGTTGTCATTCTCTCTAGCGGTTTTGCGATTCCAGATATGTCGGTTCCCTACAAAAATAATTTGGCAATAAAATTGGAAAGGCACATAGGAAAAGGAGACCATTCAATCCTTCAAACATATTTAGCCATATAATCAGATTGGGGCTCATCTGTCTCTCAGTTCCATACACTCACATTCAATCAAAATTCCTTGACTCTCTAATCTGATTGGTTACATGGGTTATGTAGAATGTAAAGCAACAGGCCATTTAGTCCAAATGGAAGTTTATGAATGTAAATATGAAACTTTCTTCCATTAACCTCATCTAACCCTGTTTTGCTATTCATTTTCCCTCCTGTAATTCTCTAGATTCCTCGAGTGCGACAGCATTATGCTGCTTAACTACTCCTCGTGTAGTGAATCCCATTTTCTCAACACTTTCTTGGTAAAGGAACTTCTAAATTCCCTGGTGGGTACCTTTCTTAATCTCAAGTTTTGATCTCCCTTATATATGAAAACATCCTTACTACATCTTCCTTTTTCTTATTTATTCATGAAGTGTTGCCCAAACCTAATTGGCTTTTGGTCAGTGATGGTGAGCTGCCTTGTTGAACTGCTGTGATCCAAGTGGTATAAGTGTATCTACAGGGTTGTTGGAATAGAATTCCAAAGTTTTAATGATAAAGCACCAATAAAGTTAGGATAGTATGTTACTAGGAGGGGAACTTTGCAGGTGATAGATCTGGTATCTGTATGGTGTCTTGTTCTATGAGGTGCTGGACAAAATGGATTAGAAAAGTGCTATCGCAAAAGGTGCTGCAGTGTATCATCTGGATGGAACACACGGTAGTCATTGGGTGTCAGTGATGGAGAGGGTGAATAGGGCGAATATCAAAAGGGGACTAAGTTTTGCCCTGATAGGTGGAAAGCTTCTTATGTTTTGGTGGAGATTCATTCAACTTGGAAAATGGGGAGCATTCCATCACATTCTGATTTGTGCTTTGTAGATGGGTGCAAAGGGTTTGGGGATATAGGAGGTCCATAGAATACTCAGTATTTATGTGCCTGATCCAATTAAGGTTCTAATCAAGGGCGATTCTTAGAGTGTTGAGGGGTGGGGGGGGAGTCAGCAATACAAATGTCAAGAACAGGTAGTTAGATTCTTTAGTTGGAGATGGTCATTGCCTCATATTTGTATGACACAAATGTTACTTATCATGTTATTTATCAAAGCTTCCCATCCCATCGATTTTCTTTCTAAAGAGCACCAAGCTGCTTGTCTGTTCAGATAGTTACAACATCCTCGTAATATTAGCCTCACAGAAATAGCAAAAGACAGAAAAAAACTGGTGGGACAAGTTTATGAACCTCTTCACCGTAACCACAATGTTGGACAGAGTATACGTCAGCAAATTAAAATAGCATGTAAGTACGGTATTAATTGTGGGGAACATTTTTTATTCATTCGTGGGACATGTGTGTCACTGGCTGGCCAGCATTTATTACCCATCCCTAGTCGTCCTTGAGAAGGGAATGGTGAGTTGCCTTTTTGAAACGCTGCAGTTCATGTGTTATGGATTAACTCACTTGAATCTACATACAGGCGGGACAAACCAAATTGGCAAAAGTAGTTTGGAGTTAGCGTAATGTTTTTGAGAAAGCTTTCTAGAAGAACATGTCAAGGAATCAACAATGAAGCAGATTATTCCACATAAAAACAGAAAGTATTGGAAATATTCAGCTGCTCTGACAGGATCTGTGGTGACAGAAATAGATTTAACATTTCAGGTTAATGAACCTATATTAGGGTATTGAGCTGAACTGAAAATTGTTTGTTCTCTTTGGATGGTGCCAAACATATTAGGCAGAATCTTAGCATCCCACCCACCATGAGAATCATAGCAGGCAGGACAGAAATTTGGTGGACCATGCAAAGGTCCGTTGACTTCGGGTGGAAATTTCCAGTTTTGGGGCGAGCATGACCGTAAAATTCTGCCCATTGAGTATTTCAGCATTTTCCATTTTTATTTCCGATATCAAGCATCTACAGTAATTTACTTTATTTCTAGTATTGTACAGGGAGGCAGGATTCATTAATAATCTTATAGTAAAGGATCCTGTTGGAATCTTCTTCACTCAAAGGGTGGTGAATCTCTGGAATTCTCTGCCCACTGAAGTGGTGAAGGCTACCTCGCTAAATATATTTAAGTCACGGGTAGATAGATTTCTGACAGACAAGGGAATTAAGGGTTATGGGCAGAAAGCGGGAAAGTGGAACTGATCCACTTCAGATCAGCCATGATCTTATTGAAGGGTGGGGCAGGCTTGAAGGGCTAGATGGCCTACTCCTGCTCCTATTTCTTAAGTTTTTATGTTCTTATGAATGGGAGGAGTGATCATAATATGACAGAATTTTATGTTTAGTTTGAGAGTGATGTGCCTCAATCCTAAATTAGGATTTTGAATTTAAATAATTATTATGATTTGACTGAAGTTGATAGGTAAAGTACATTAAAATAAACAACAATAGATAAGCGATGAAAAATGTAGAACTGTGGAATTGTCATTTGGTCCATTAACTCTGCAGCCACTCTGCTGGATGATTCTTAAGTCTCTGAAACATGTTTCCCCTGAGGAATTTATATTTCCATGAGAAAAGCGGTTCAGCTGAGACTAACTAAAGAAATTAATTATACTTTAGATTAGAAGAGTAGAGAGCATGAAGATTGGAAGCTTTCAGAAATCAGCAAAGCATGACTTAACATTTATAAAGAGCAAAATGAACCATAAATATTTTAAAAATTGTCAAAGCTTCTGTACAAAGGAACAAAGTCATGAAAGTAAACATGAGACCCTTAGAGGAAGAGAAGAGATGGTGGCATAGTGGTGATATCACTGGACTAGTAATCTAGAGACCCAGAGTAATGCTCTGGGGACCTCGATCTGAATCACACCATAGCAGTTGATGAAATTTAATTCAATAAAAAAATTTGGAATTAAAACTCTAACCAAGTAACCATTGTCAATTGTCACAAAAACCCATCTTCTTCAGCAATGCCCTTTAGGGAACAAAATCTACCATCCTTACCTAGGCTGTCAACATGTGGCATAGACCCACAGCAAGATGATTTATTCTTAAATGCCCATTGAAGTGGGCATATTAAGGATGAACAACAATTGCAGACCTAGCCTGTGACACCCCATATTCCATGAACAAATAAAAGAAAGACAGCAAAAATAATAATCGGAAATGGTATTAATCCCAACATGAAGGCTAATTCTGGGTCCTAACTTTGCATGGTATGTTACAAGAAAGCCTCTCTTTACAAGACCACCCCTAAACTCTGGTTAGCAGATGCTTTTATATCATAGAATTCTTACAGTGCAGAGGAAGGCTGTTCGGCCCATCGAGTCTGCACCAACTCTCCAAAAGAGCATCTTACCCAGGTCCTATCCATATAACCCTGTACATTTACAATGGCTAATCCACCTTACCTACACATCTTTGGACACTAAAGGGCAATTTAGCATGGTCAATCCACCTAACCTGAACATCTGTGGACTGTGGGAGGAAACTGGAAGAAACCCACACGGACACAGAAAGAACATGCAAACTCCACACAGCCACCCAATGCTGAAATTAAACCTGGGTCCCTGGCGTTGTGAGGCAGTAGTGCTGTATTTCTAATGATAAACAACATTCACCTTAGGTTCAATGTGGTCTTGTCATTACAATACACATGATAATAGTCTATTTCCACGGCACAAATCACCTTGTCAGATCCAGAGGTGTTACATCTCTCCTTCGTGGTCCAAGGCTCCTCAACTTGTTGTTCGTTTGCTTTGTCCTGATCACCTGCATGAGTGCACTGATATGATTAAGTTTTAGTTTCATGTGAAGTTAACAATAAGACTAACAGTAAACCTGTCATGCAAGAAAGAGTTTTTGAGTGTGTCCAACCTATTACAATTAACTGTTGATGATCTAGTTCCCAAAGCCAAGGCACCAGAATGTGAGGGGGAGCTGTAATTGGTCCTTACATGTAGTCATGATGGGTAAAGAATTTGCAGCACCTGTCCTATTTGTTTGATTTCAGTAGGAAATACATAAAGGTTCAATGATAGAACAAGATGTGATTTGTTCATGCTGCTTGTGAAATCATTATCCCCTAAGTCTCATGTGGGTTATAGTTCTTGTTTGTTGATATTATCAGTTTGAACTTTATGATTCTGGATGTTTAGGGAAGGCTTGTTCCAAGCTTCTTCAGGACTGTGTTACATTTAGCGAGATAAAGCTTTGTCAGGAGAGTATTTTGTTAGCATGGACTGATGAATATACAGATCAGTGGTCTTCCAGATAAAGGGTAATCTAATTAATAAGCAAAGAAGGCAATGTTCAAAAGACCATTGAGAAAGCTGAAAAAGAGAACCTTTGAAGGAATGGTATTCAGTCCAAGGATCTTACCGTGGGCCCATAAAAAGAATAGTCTTCAAAACTTATTCCTGTACCTTATCGGTTTTACATTCTGTCATTTTGTCAACTATAATGTGAGACTGAAGTCAACTATAATGTGAGACTGATTTTGACAACAATCCAACAGCTTATCTAGTCACTTTTCAGGAGCTAAGATACAAATGATTTGCAATACTCAATTTAATGCCAAAACCAGCCATAATGGGACAAAAACAGAAAATGCTGGAAAATCTCAGCAGATCTGAGAGCATCTGTGGGATGAGAATAGAGCCAACGTTTTGAGTTGAGGTGACCCTTCCTCAGAGCTGAGAGCAATTTGCCCTTTGCTCCCAATTTTTACATAAGATCATCTCAACTCAAAACATTGGCTCTCTCCTGTCCCCACAGTTGCTCTCAGATCTGCTTAGATTTTCCAGCATTTTCTGTTTTTGTTCCAGATTCCAGCATCTGCAGTATTTTGCTTTTAGCCAGAATGGAATTTGAACTCACAACCTTTATCTAGCACTGTAATTGGTGTCTGTTCAACATATCAAGTGTCCCTTCCTCAGTGAGATTGGGTTTCTCAATTCCTTACCCTGTATCTGCTTGACATTCAGGTCTGAAAGGTTGTGTTGCTGGCATTGGGTGACCAGTAAATGCTCTCTGTCCTCTGCACCTTGTAATTTCAACTGGGCAAACAGCTTCAGGTCAGTGTTGTCTAAATGCTGACTGGTAATTCCAAGTTCTAAAGAGAAAGGAGGCAGATCAACATTGCAATAAGTATGTCTTGGCACTTCCCAATGCCATCTGCTAAGGAAGATGGTTGGTTAATTAATGCATCGGGTGAAGATCCAGGAACACTCCCAGAAAGATAGGGTGCAATTTTCTAACTTTTAGTCCCTCATAACACGTCAGGACCATTTTTGTGTTGGGAACCTGACTCACTGTTTTGCGTGTCCAGCTATTGCTCTTTCCCAAAGTAAACTCATTATCATCCTGCCTCCAAGTTTTTTGACCAGTTGGGGAGGGTGGTCAGGATGCCTCATCTATTTTGTAAAGAAAAGATGCTTGTTCCCCAGTTTAGAGAAACACAACTCATTTATTCATGGGTTAAACTATACAAAAGCTCACAGTCTCTGGTTCCAATCAGCTCCCGAGATGACTCTGAGTACAGAAGCCTGTGCTTACCAAGGTGATCCCCCACCCTGCTCACTGATTGGTCTCTCGGATCATGTGACTCTTATTTTGCAGCTTGATCCTTAAAGGATCACCACATCTCTCCCCCTCTAAGTTAACTTGTACAAATGCCAAAATTCAATTTACACAGTCCAAGATAATTAAACATTTAGGACAGGAATTTAGTAAATTACAAATTAAGTCTTGCGGGGGTTTCCGAATCCTTGTGGAGTAGCATAACTCCTCTGTCTAGGGTGCTTCCAGAGCGTTGCCGTCAGCCAAAAACACAATGACAGGTGCCTCCTCAAGCGCAGGCTGTTCAGTACTATCTGTTTTCAATGAGATGACAGTTGTGCCTGCCAGAGAATGACTAGTTACTTCAGTGCTAAAAGAATTGGCAACATTTCCTGATGGCAATATACTTCCTGATAACCAAACTGACTGCTGGAGCATCTCTCTTTTTCTCAAATGGCCGATGTGTTTTCAAATTACTCCCTCCTTCTATATCTACTTGATAAGACAGAGGTCAAATTTTGGAGCCAACAATCCAGGGGACCCAACTCAACACATTACCAAAATTCCTCACAAAGACCATATGGTCATCCATCAATAATGGCTATGATGACTGACATGAAGCATGACTTGGCTTCTGACTGCTTTGGTTGGCCTCTACCCTTACCGCCAAATTTGGTAATTACAGGCTCAGTCTAGTTCTGAGATGACAGTTCATTATCAACTCTGCTGGTGGAACTCCCATTGCTGCACGTGAAATCATAGAAATCATAGAAACACTACAGTGCAGAAGGAGGCCTATCGGCCCATCAAGCCTGCACCAACAACAATCCCATCCACGCCCTACTCCTATAACCCCATGCATTTACTCTGTTAATCCCCCTGACATTCAGGGGCAATTTATCATGGCCAATCCACCTAACCTACACATCTTTGGACTGTGAGAGGAAACTGGAGCACCTGGAGGAAACACACGCAGACACGAGGAGAATGTGCAAACTCCGAGGCTGGAATTGAACCCAGGTCCCTGGTGCTGTAAGGCAGAGGTGCTAACCAGAGTGGTCCAGTTGCCAAGTGTAAGATTCTGGTTTCCAAGGTTCCTCCTGACTGTTTCTTCAGGTGAGAGTTAAAAGTTTGGACATTCGCTCAGCTAGTCCATTGGATTCTGGGTGGTTAGACACAGTTCTACTGTGATTTATACCGCTGAGTACGGTAAAGTTTTGAAACTCAGCACTTGTGAATACTGTTCCATTGTTGGACACTATTACTTGAAGTGTTCCATGTGTAGAAAAACACTGGCAATAATCTTTCAACATTGGCGTGCGATATAAGAGACTTCACCTCAAAAACATCCGTTCACTTCGAGCATGCATCAACAATGAACAGAAACATTGTGCCCAATAAATGAACTAGCGCAATCAAAATAGACTTGCATGGCTGGCCCGACTATTCCCAAGGGTGCAGTGGGGCTGCAGTGGGCTGGCTTTTGTTGCAGATGGAACTGTTCAGTGTTTGACTAGACTCTTGATGTTGGCATCAATGCCAGGCCACCACACATAACTTCTGGTGAACATCTTCATCATTGAGATGCCTGGATGAGCACTGTGTAGTTCCATTAGAAGCGGCTCTCTGCCTGGTACAGGGATGACTACTGTTGCTCCCCAGAGTATGATGTCATCCTGACAATTCAGTTCATCCACGTGGGTAACAAATAATTTTTCTTCAGAAACCGGCTCATTGGCCCAACCTGTAAGATTTGTGTGTCACTTTGGACAGAATTGAATCCTGATTGGTCCAGAACGTGATTTATTTTGGTGACAATGGCAGCGTGTACAAAAAATCCAAAAATTTCCTGAGGTACTGGAGTAGCTGTAATACTTTGTTGTCAAGATAGGTGCCTAAGTGCATCTATATTACCTGTGTGTGTATTTTCCAGATTGGTGCTTGAACATATAATCGTTGGCTGAGAGAAATAATGCCCAATATTGAATTCTTTCTGACGCAATTGGTGAAATAGCTTAGATTTCTTTAAAAAGATCCAAGAACAGCTTATGGTTGGAAACAATGGTAAAGTGCTTCCATATAATAAAGAACATAAGAAATAGGAGCAGGAGTAGGCCATCTAGCCCTTCGAGCCTGCCCCACCATTCAGTAAGATCATGGCTGATCTGAAGTGAATCAGTTCCACTTTCCTGCTTTCTCCCCATAACCCTTAATTCCCTTGTCTATCAGAAATCTATCCACCCATGACTTAAATATATTCAACAAGGTAGCCTCCACCACTTCAATGGGCAGAGAATTCCAGAGATTCACTACCCTTTGAGTGAAGAAGTTCTTCCTCAACTCCATTCTAAACTGCGCCCCCCCCGCCTTATTTTGAGGCTGTGCCCTCTAGTTCTGCTATCCTTTCTAAGCGGGAAGAATCTCTCTACCTCCACCCTATCTAACCCCTTCATTATCTTGTAAGTCTCTATAAGATCCCCCCTCAGCCTTCTAAACTCTTAACAAGTACAGACCCAGCCTATGCAAGCTCTCTTCACAAGCTAAACCCCTTATCTCCAGTATCAGCCTGGTGAACTTTCTCTGCACTCCCTCCAAGGCTAATATATCCTTTCGGAAATACGAGGACCAAAACTGCACACAGTACTCCAGTTGCGGCCTCACCAGTGCCCTGTACAGTTGCAGCAAGAACTCCCTGCTTTGTTTTGTTTCGGTCTTCACGGAGGAGGACGTGAATAATTTGCCGGGTGTTAGCGATGGAAAGATGGTAGGAGTGGAGGGCCTGAATGACATTATTGTTACTAGAGAGGCAGTGCTCGAAAGACTGGAGGGACTGATTGTGGACAAGTCCCCAGGACCGGATGGAATGCATCCAAGGGTTCTGAAAGAAATGGCGGAGGTGATAGTGGATGCCTTGGTGATTATTTTCCAAACATCGCTGGATTCCGGGGAAGTGCCAGAAGATTGGAAAACAGCTAATGTTACGCCGTTGTTTAAGAAGGGTGGCAGGCAAAAGGCAGGGAATTATAGGCCTGTTAGTTTAACGTCTGTTGTAGATAAAATGCTAGAATCCGTGATCAAGGAGAAAATAGCGAGGCATCTTGAGGAGAATTGTTTGATAGAGCAGACACAGCACGGTTTCGTTAAGGGGAAGTCGTGTCTGACGAATTTATTGGAGTTCTATGAGGATGTGTCTAGGGCGGAGGATAGAGGAGAGCTGGTGGATGTGGTGTTTCTTGATTTTCAGAAGGCGTTTGATAAGGTGCCGCACAAGAGGTTATTACAGAAGGTCAGGGGGCATGGAGTTGGGGGTAGGGTGTTAGCGTGGATAGGGGATTGGCTGTCAAATAGGAGGCAGAGAGTGGGGGTCAATGGGTACTATTCGGATTGGCAGTTGGTGACTAGTGGAGTGCCCCAGGGGTCAGTGCTGGGGCCTCAGCTATTTACCATTTATATATATGATCTGGAGGAGGGAACCGAGTGTATGGTGTCAAAATTTGCTGATGACACCAAGATTGGTGGAACGGCAAATTGTGCGGAGGGTGTGGAAAGTCTGCAGAAGGATCTAGATAGGCTGGGCGAATGGGCCAGGAACTGGCAAATGGAATTTAATGTTGGCAAGTGTGAAGTTGTCCACTTTGGTAGGAATAATGGTAGGAAGGACTATTACTTACATGGTGAAAAACTGCAGCATGCGACGGTGCAGAGGGACCTCGGGGTCCTTGTGCATGAGTCGCAAAAACCCAGCCTGCAGGTGCAGCAGGTGGTCAGGAAGGCAAATGGGATGCTGGCCTTCATAGCGAGGGGGATTGAATATAAAAGTAGGGAGGTCTTGCTGCAACTGTACAGGGCACTGGTGAGGCCGCAGCTGGAGTACTGTGTGCAGTTTTGGTCGCCGCACTTACGCAAGGATATTTTGGCCTTGGAGGGAGTGTAGAGGAGGTTTACTAGGCTGATACCGGAGTTGAGGGGGTTGAACTATGAGGAGAGGCTGAATAAACTAGGCTTGTACTCGTTAGAGTTTAGAAGAATGAGGGGAGATCTCATTGAGACGTATAAGATGATGAATGGGATGGATAGGATAGAGGTGGAGAGGCTCTTCCCGCTCAGAAAGAACAGTAGGACTAGAGGGCACAGCCTCAAGATAAAGGGGGGGGCGGTTTAGAACGGAGTTGAGAAGGAACTTCTTCACTCAAAGGGTGGTGAATCTCTGGAATTCTCTGCCCGTTGAAGTGGTGGAGGCTGCCTCACTAAATATATTTAAGGCGCGGGTTGATAGGTTTTTGATAGGCGAGGGGATTAAGGGTTATGGGGAGAGGGCGGGAAGGTGGAACTGAGACACGACAGATCAGCCATGATCTTATTGAATGGTGGGGCAGGCTCAAAGGGCTAGATGGCCTACTCCTGCTCCTATTTCTTATGTTCTTATTATGTTCTTATGCTTTTATATTCTATCCCCCTCGCTATAAAGGCCAACATTCCATTTGCTTTCTTGATCACCTGCTGCACCTGCAGACTGAGTTTTTGCGATTTGTGCACAAGGACCCCCAGGTCCCTCTGCACTGTAGCATGCTGCAGCTTTTCACCCTTTAAATAGTAATCCCTCCTACTATTATTTCTACCAAAGTGGATAACCTCACATTTGCTAACGTTATACTCCATCTGCCAGGTCCTCGCCCACTCGCTCAGCCTATCCAGATCTCCCTGCAGACTTTCCGCGCCCTCCACGCAATTCGCTTTTCCACTCATCTTCGTGTCATCAGCAAATTTTGTTACCCTACATTCAGCCCCCTCCTCCAGATCGTCTATGTAAATGGTAAACAGTTGAGGCCCCAGCACCGATCCCTGCGGCACTCCATTCGTCACCAACTGCCAACCAGAAAAGCACCCATTTATTCCAACTCTCTGCTTTCTGTTAGATAACCAATCCTCAATCCATGCTAACACCTTACCCCCAACTCCATGCACCCTAACCTTCTGCAGCAATCTTTTGTGAAGCACCTTATCGAACGCCTTCTGGAAATCTAAAAACACCACATCCACCGGTTCCCCTCTGTCTACCGCACTAGTTACATCCTCATAGAAATCCAATTCATTAAACATGACTTCCCCTTCACGAATCCATGCTACGTGTGCTTGATCAAACTGTTCTTTTCTAGGTGTCTTGCTATTTCTTCTTTGATGATAATTACTGGTGGATTGATAATTGATTGGTGATTGGTAATTGATAATTACTGGTGGATTAAAAATTCAGCCTGAGAGGGTTCTTGAGAAAAAGCCTGTTGACCCTTCCGATCCGTCATCCATCTCATAGGACAACAACACACCAACGCCATATGGAGATACACCAAAGTTCAACACCAGCTCTGCAGATGTGTTGAAGCTCAAAGAACACAGCAATTGTTTTACTCTGTGAAAGCTTCTTTCTGGAGAGTCTTCCAAGGCCAATGTTGGTGTTTTAAAAATAGAACATAGAATGCTACAGCACAAACAGGCCCTTCGGCCTCCAAATTGTGCCAATCATATCCCTACCTACCAGGCCTATCTATAACCCTCAATCCCATTAAATCCCATGTACTCATCCAGAAGTCTCTTCAAAGACTAGGGGTCTTGGGGGTCAGTTCCTCCTTTATAGAATTGACCATGGGATGTAATCCTTGGATATCTACACGGTAGCCCAGGTAGATTACCTCAGTGGCTTGAAAAGTATGGCCCAAGATGATTCACTGATCTCTTTAGACAGATGGTGGGAATCCAGGTGCCCCAGTGAATGGGGCATTGGCCGAAAATCTGAATTCCTGACGGGCGTGAGACCTTTCGGAATTCACCCAACCCACTATGCCAGCACCAATCGGGTTTCCACCCAAAACAGTGGGCAACCAATAATTATGCAAACCCATCAATTTAAACATCATTGTCAGGTTTGACAGCCCTTTCACCAGCCTTCTGCCATTCACCAACCCACCAGCAGGAATTCTAGCTCTTGAAATCTCCTCATTATCTCCTCTAAGTTTGCTAGTTCATTCGATCCAGTTATGAGAAAACATCAAAGTATACCACAACTTGTGGCAACTCTTTAGCAGACTCTCCATTGCCCTGTGGGAAACTGTGTATTGAAACAACCCTTTATGTGTGTTTATTGTGGCATAGGGTGCAATTCTCCTAAGAAATTTCTAAGGACATGATCTTACTGGCTCGTCCCACCAGTCAATCAGCTGAGTGAGCTGATTAGATAGGATACGAGGTGAAAAATCAGGACCACACTTTGTTTTTTGCCTCTCACAATCTTACTGTCATTGATTTGCTAGCAAAGTTGATTTAAATATTTATGACGTTATTTAAATGTCATTAGTGAGTCATGGGCGTTATTGTTCGGGCTCATTTGGACTCATCCCCTTGCCGATCGAGGTCCTTACGGTTGAGAATCATGTATGGTCCTTCCCAATGGGAACAGATATGATGGTTTAGGCGGTGGGATCAGAGGCCATTGAAGCCCCCCAGGTGGTTGGGGGCAGAGGCAGGCAGTGCTTCTTCTGCAGTGTTGGACTGGCACCCTGGCAGTGCCAAGGAGCTGGTCCTGAGGGAGTGAAGCCTGAGTCAGGGCCTGAGGGAGTGTGGCCTGAGAATGGGTGGAGACATGATGGGGAGGCTGGGAGAGCTCTGCAGAGGGTGATGGTAAGGGGGGAACTCTACTGAGGAGTGGGTTGATCGGTGGGGGTGTGATCAGCAGTGGAGATGATTGGGGAGAACTTTGCAGCGGAGGCAATCAACATGGGGATGGCGATGGCCTGAGGGGCGTGGTTTATGTGATGTGCAAAGGGTGGTGCTGGGGGGAGGGAGATTGGCACAGGGACCATTTGGCAGCAGATCCTGATATCCATGGTGGGATGGTGGGATGATGGGAGGGTGGTGGCAGGAGATCTCCAGGTACACTGGGGGATCAGGGCACCAGCACAATGGTTCCCTAGGGGCTTAGCATCTGGCTCCACCAATGAGATTTGACTCTGCCCCCTTCTTGCTGGTGAGAATCGCATCCTAGCACATTTTTTTAACTAAGTGCTGTACGACTGCGACTGGGAACTCACCCAAAAAATCAGCTCGATTCTCTCCCATTTTCACACTTGTTCAGACTTTTTTCATAAAATTCTGCCCTAATTATTGTCCCCAGTGGGAAAACTAGTAAGATTCCTGCCAGGTGAATCAGAAAGATTCACATTTAGTCAACTTTTTAGAGCTTGGGGAGATTTCCATTGGCAAGAGATACAAGGGATCTGAAGACGGTGGTGAGGCCAGCTCCTCAGAGATCACATGCCTTTTTAAAGGGTGCCCCGATCTCCAGGCAATCCTATAGACCCCCCATCCTCCTACTCACCTGCAAAGACTGCACCCCCAGTCACTGGCATCAGGCCTCTCACCTGCCAATCTTTGCTACCAGTGACCATTCCCCCACACCCCCCCCAACTCTTTTTCTGGGGTTGTCAAAGGCCACCCTCATGCTTCCACTTCAGACTCCCCCTTTTTTCAGGCACCCCTTCTTAAAGCCCCTCCCCCCTCCCTTCAGACTTCACCCTTTCAGGCTCCCACTTTCAGGGACCACCCCTTGGCAGAGCTCCCTGCCAACTAGTTTTGGGCACTACCCAGCCATGTCCCTGACTATCCTGGGACTCCAATTGCATTGAAGCCCCCATTATGGCCTTAACTTCTGGTTTCCGTTTGTGGAGGCCAGTCGTGATTCCTGCCAGCTTCCCGTTGCACTGATGGGTCAGTTAATACTAAGAGCTGGTTGAACCCAGATAAACCCGACATATTTATATCAACATTAAATCAAGAGAGAATCCCAAAAGATGGTTGTGAGATCCTTGAAGGAAATGTTTGCAAGCTATGGCATACCAGACCAGGTGACATTCAATAACAGTGTGCAATTCACAACTGAATACTTCACCCAATTTCTCATCAGTTACAGCTTTCAACACCATAGCAACTTCCCAGGATATCCACAATCAGACAGTGAGGTGGAAAGGGATGTATACATC
The DNA here is from genome assembly GCF_965287045.1 of Carcharhinus amblyrhynchos. Lineage (NCBI taxonomy): Eukaryota > Metazoa > Chordata > Chondrichthyes > Carcharhiniformes > Carcharhinidae > Carcharhinus > Carcharhinus amblyrhynchos. The sequence goes on from NC_137337.1 coordinate 4,277,805, forward strand.
ATGAAAGGTCTTCTGAGAAAGAACAACAACTTCCATCTACCACTTTTAACTTATAGAACCACCTAGCTTCCATGTGGATTTGTCCCATCAGACAACTCCCAATGCTGCCAAAGAACAAATCACATTGATGGCAATCAAGGACCACTGCAACATTCAGGACAAAGAACAGTCCTACAGGCAGCGGCAAGCTTCTGCCTACAAAAAGGAGATACTGTCACAGAAACCTGCCATAGTTACACAAAGGGAACAGAATGTGGATCAGGGACGTTGAAAGAGAGGGCATCACGGTGGATCTTAGAGGATGTGATTGATGGGTAGGTATCATGTGAGAGGACCACGGTTACTACCAGTGATACAATCAAATGAAGCTCTTCCTGATTCATTGGCAAATGTTGTTGGGTAAGCATCGAATTAACTATGGCAACATTGCACAGGCCCTTGAGTAAAATTGGATGGACATATTTTGGATGATGTCATCATATGATCTGTTGCTTCCAAACACACTGCCCTATGTTTGTTCTGAAAGTGTTAAGAATCATTAAATGCAGCAAAGCTCAGAAATTGCTGAAATGAAGGTTAAGGCTGTTATACCATGGACAAACAGGCTTTGATAGACTACAAGAGGGCTGTAACTACATATAACAGCCCATGACACACTAGGGGCGATTCTCTGACCTCTTTAAACAGCCGATGGGAATCCTGATGCCCTGGTAAATGGAGAAGCGGCCAAAAATCGGGATTACTGATGGGCTTGAGGTCTCTAGGGATTCACCAGCCCCGCCTTGCTAATCCCATTCGCCCAGAGCAAGCGGAAAGCCCGCTAATTTGAATGCCACAACAGTTCCACTTTATCACCCATCCCCGTAGCGCCTCACTTTCCAACGGCTAACCGGAAAGCCAACAGACTCCCCTTTACCCAAGTTGGTGAATCTTGACTGTCAAAGTCAAATGGGCCTTTTTTCTGCCATCTCATCTTTTTAGAAAAAAACAAAAATGTTTGAAGAAAATGTTTTTTTTAATTGCCTAACTTTAATACCCTTTATGATTTTCTTCCCAGGCATTGCTCACAGTTGTTTTCTAGAGATTATGTTTTAGTTCCTAGACATGCCAGGCCATTCCTGGAGAGTTGATAAACTCAACCCTCATTGCATGGAGTCAGGAAATTTTCTGGAACTGTTCTAAATCTACTGCTTTAAGTTGCAGAACTGTGATTGAAGGTTCCTTTGCCACTCCTGATTTACTTGTGGCAGAGTGGGACAGCTTTGGACAAAAAATGGAAGGGTTGGGCTGTGAAATTCTGGTCTATTAAACAGCTCAAAATTATCAAAAGCCAATATCAATGCTAATCCTAATGCAGCCCCAGCAATACTGGAGTTCCCAGCTTTACCAGGGCCATTTGGCCAGTACTGTCATTTCCAAGATTTACTGTTTTTTTCTTTCTGAATTTCTATGTCTGCTAAACAGAAGCTTGTGCAGTGAAAATTTGCTGAATTAATCAAGCTCCCAGTTCTTCTGTTTTATCATATTTACACAAAGCCTATGCCTAAACAGTGTATATGTGGTATCAATCCCATTACCTTTAGCATGCTGGACGCATGGTTGAAAGCCAGGGTCAATCAGCCATTCACAGGCCTCCTCTGTTGGCATTTTCTCCAACAGCACAGACACCTCAGAGACATGGATCTCCTGGAACAGATTTTTGGACAGTCAGAATTGCAGAAAGTTGGAAAAGGAAGAATTCACATATACACCTTTCACAACCTCAGAATGTTCAAAAATGTTATGCAGCTAAAGAAGAACAGGAGCTTATCTTTAGTATTGAGCCTGAGGAGCTGAGTACAAAATGGAAATGTTGCAGTACCACCTCTAGTGGGACATGTTATTGCAGCATTAAAGGTTAAACAAAGAACAAAGAACAAAGAACAACCCAGCATGGGAAACAGGCCCTTCGGCCCAACGAGCCCGCGCCGCCGCATCGCCCTACACCTATTCTACCCTGCATGTCTACGAATGGGACCCTACTCAGTCAGATTCAGGGAAGAAATAGTGTCAATTTGGTGGAAACCGATTAGCCTAAGAGCACATCTTTGGGGTGTGGGAGGAAACCGGAGCGCCCGGAGGAAACCCACGCAACCACAGGGAGAATGCACAAACTCCCACAGACACAGGCCCAAATCCATGTATCTGCACAGCTAGCAGTGCTAGTCACTGAGCTGTTGTGGAGCCCATCTATCGGTCCAGGATCAAGCATACACACCGACATGAAGTACTAGGCCACTCCTGGACTTCCAAGAGCAGCCCACGCACGACCCGCCGTGTGCATGCCCCTCGCTTGACACGAGGTGGACCTCCACCTGTGGAATAAAGACAAAAAATATTAATCATACAGCCTGCCCTTCCGGTGTCTCCCGAGGTTTAACCCTATTTAATAGCCCCTACCATATCCCTCCATTCTCGTTTCACTCATGTGCCTATCTAACTGCATCTTAAACGAGTCCAACGTTCCTGCCTCCACCACCCTACTCGGTAGCGCATTCCAGACCCCCACAACTCTCTGCGTAAAGAACCTTCCTCTTACCTCCAAATTATACCTCCCCCCCCTCACCCTTAAGTGATGACCTCTCGTGTTCGTACCCAGTCTAGGGAGCAGTCTCTCACTATTAACTCTATCTATTCCCTTCAGTATCTTATATACCTCTATCATGTCCCCTCTCAATCTCCGTCTTTCCAAGGAGAATAGCCCCAGTCTCTTCAATCTCTCCTCGTAACCCAGTCCCCCCATGCCAGGCAACATCCTGGTAAACCTCCTCTGCACCCTTTCCAGAGACTCCACGTCCTTCCGGTAATAAGGTGACCAGAACTGGACGCAGTACTCCAAATGCAGTCTAACCAACGTTCTGTACAACTGAAGCATTAGACGGCAGCTTTTATACTCTAAGCCCCTTCCTATAAAGGCTAACATCCCATAAGCCTTCCTAACAACGTTCTCCACTTGTGACGCAACCTTCATGGATTTGTGAACCTGCACTCCCAGGTCCCTCTGTACGTCTATACTCCTAATCGGCCTACCTTTTATCACATAGCTCCTCTCTGCATTATTCCTTCCAAAATGCATCACCTCGCATTTGTCAGGATTAAATGCCATCTGCCACCTATCTGCCCACTGCACCAACCTATCTATATCCTGTTGTATCACCTGACAATCCAGTTCCGTACCCGCCAACCCTGCCATCTTGGTGTCATCAGCAAACTTGCTGATCACACCACCTACGCCCTCTTCTAAGTCATTTATGTAGACTACAAAGAGGAGAGGTCCCAGTACCGAGCCCTGCGGCTCACCACTGGTCACTGGCCTCCAGCCCGACAAGGTACCCTCCACAACTACCCTCTGTCTCCTATTTCCCAACCAGTTCTCAATCCACCTAGCTACCTGGCCTCGTATCCCATGCGCCTTAACCTTTTCTACCAGCCTACCGTGAGGGACTTTGTCAAACGCCTTACTGAAATCCATATAGATGACATCAACGGCTCTCCCATCGTCAACCGTTTTTGTCACCTCCTCAAAGAATTCCACCAGATTCGTAAGGCAAGACCTCCCTCTAACAAAGCCATGTTGCGTATCCCTAATCAGATCGCAACGCTCCAAATGCTCATACATCCTACCCCTAAGTATTTTTTCCATTAACTTCCCTACCACCGACGTCAAACTCACCGGCCTATAATTCCCAGGGTTATCCCTACTACCTTTTTTGAACAACGGGACCACATTTGCTACCCTCCAGTCTTCTGGGACCTCACCTGTGTCCAAAGAAGAGACAAAGATTTGCGCCAGAGGCCCAGCAATTTCATCTTTTGCCTCCCTAAGCAGCCTGGGATAAATACCATCAGGCCCCGGAGCTTTATCCGTCCTTACGCTACCTAAAAGCCCTAGCACTTCCTCTCTCGTAATAACTATATCCTGCAACTGAACCTCCGCTCCCTCCAAGAGACCGCACGATTCCGAACCCCTCTCCTTCGTGAATACCGACGCAAAGTATTCATTCGGGAGCTCCCCCATTCCCTCCGACTCAATACGCAACTCTCCACTCTTGTCCCTAAGAGGACCAATTTTCCCTCTAACTACTCTCTTGCCTCTAATATAGGAATAAAATGCTTTAGGATTATCCTTAATCCTACCAGCCAAAGCCATCTCATGCCCTCTCTTCGCCCTTCTAATTCCCCTTTTTAGCTCCCTCCTACTCTCTCTATATTCCTCCAGCGCACACTCCGTACCCATTTGTTTTGACCTAACATACGCCTCCCTCTTCTTCCTGACCAAGTCTTCAATATCCCCCGTAATCCACGGCTCTCTAATCCTACCTTTCCCATCCTTTCGCTTAACCGGAACAAACCTCCCCTGCAACCATTTCATTTTGTCCCTAAAAGCCTCCCACTTGCCAACCGTGGACTTGCCAGCTAACAGTCCCTCCCAGTCAGTTTGCTGCAGCTCCCTCCTAATCCTGCCATAGCTCGCCTTTCCCCAGTTCAGCACACTCCCGCTTGGACAGCACTCATCCCTTTCCATTTTTATCCTAAAGTAGACGGACTTGTGGTCACTGTTCACCACATGTTCGCCTACTTCTACCTCACCCACCTGCCCTGGCTCGTTTCCCAACACTAAATCCAGTATAGCCCCTCCCCTAGTCGGGCAAGTTACATACTGTTCTAGCGACCCTTCCATAACCCAGACAGTGCCACCCTAGAGGTCCTGCTCTACATTACACATTACAAATATCCATTATTACTGTGGATACAGAATCTTCAAATAACAAAGTTGAAATGCAGAATGTTATTAATATATTAACAAATTCAAGACAGTTTCCTGGTGCTATGTCAGTTTGGCCAACCCAATTGCTGGCCAGCCCTGCAACCCCACTGTCGCTAGCCTTCTGACCGCCCCACTCCGATCCCTAGTCTCCCGGACTTCCCCAGGCTAGTCCCTATGTCCCCCCCTCTGGCCAGCCCCAGCCTCCTCAAATTCTTCCCGGATCCTGATGACCATCCCCAAACCCCCTCCAACATCCCCAATCTCCTCCCATCTGGATGGCCAGCCCCAATTGTCCCCTTTCCTCCTTTTGCCAATGATCCCAATACAGAGGGCAACAGGGACCCTCCCCCATCCCACTGATTGCTCCCCAAATAGGCCTGACCCCCATATGGCCCCATCCCCTTGGGCAGTGCCAGCACCCTCTTTACCCCCAACCTCCAGGGTGGGGGGGAGTGCCTCAATGGTCTCTCTTCTCTCCAGCAGGGTCAGGCCAGCTGTTTGCTGTTAGTGGGGAGTAGGCATAAACCCCACTGGAGGGAACCACTCCTGGCGGGAACGGGGGGAGATACTATCAGGCTCGGAGAATTCAGTTCTGGGCCTGCTAATCAAATGAAGATTTCCATACTAAAATTAGCTCCACACCAGAAATTGGCATGGAGCTGATGACACTGAAAATCTTGGTCCTGGAGACACACTGAGGCCATGACATCCAGGGGGAAGCCCATGAATCTGCTCCCGCTGATGTCTCCCTGCCCACTCTGCTACTCAAGTAACACAGCAGGCTGGGAGAATTATCCCCTGTAAGTTTTCAAGGAGGAGTTAGGTATAGCTCTTGGGCTGAAGGGGATCAAAGGATATGGAGAAAGCAGGATCAGGTTATTGAGTTAAGTGATCAGCCATGATCATAATAAATGGCAGAATGGGCTCAAAGGGCCAAATAGCCTATTCCTGCTCATATTTACTATGTTTTTAAAATTAGCCATTGACCCACTAAGAGGATTTTCGGATAGATGCTTGATCTAAAGGATATGTTCTGTGGAACTCCTTAAAAGGAAAAAGAAAGATATGCAGATAAGATGTTTAAGGAGGGAATGCAGAGCCAAGGGCTAAGGCATCTGAAGGCACAGCCATCAATCATGGAGAGATTAAAATTGGGAATGATCAAGAGGTTAGAATTACTTAAATGCAGATACCTTGGAGAGTTGTGGGGCTGTAGGAGATTACAGAGATAAGGTGTGGTGACTGTCATGTGTGGTTATTAAAAAATCCAGGAGATCATTAGGTCAGTGTAATGGTGCGAGATAAGACATGGGCAAAAGATGATGTGGAGATGCCGGCATTGGGCTGGGTGGGTACAGCAGGAAGTCTCACAACACCAGGTTAAAGTCCAACAGGTTTATTTGGTAGCATGAGTTTTTGGAGCGCTGCCCCTTCATCAGGTGAGAATAGCTATTAGATAGAAGGCTGATTAAAGCTAGATGATTGGGTGTTGCCAAGTACACCTGATTGTTATCATTGGGAATGCACAAATTGAAAGGGTGGTGGAAACAAATTAAATAGTAGCATTCAGTAGGAAATTGAAATTAAAAAAAAAGAGATTGTGCGTATAGAGCTGGGGGGAGATGAGAGTAATTGGATAATTCTTTTAAAGGACTGACATGGACATCGTGGTCCAAATCTTTCTGCACTTAATGATTCTAGAAAGAAAAATTACCCAAAACATTGTTTTTAGCTCCTTTGAGGTTCACCTGCAGCTAAGTTTAATCCTCTTACTATTTCACCAGAGTTCCATTCTAAAATTAGTCACCTTATCAATTCCTGATGTGTCGAGCCTTTTGTTTAGTTTCCGATGCTCCAAGTCTTCCTCTCCAATGTCCTGGCTCTCGCTGCCTGCACAATAAATGTATAAGTATCCACTATGTTTAATGGGTTGTCTGATATACATATCCCTTTAATGTCAGAATAATACTCTGTAGAAAATTTATGACTCCACTGGCCATGGGCTCTCCTAAGTGAAGATTTTTCTGTTTGAAACATTGCAGTTGAACTATTAAGTACTTTCTCTTTGTGCGCAAGTCTGATCATTGGATTAATCACCTCCATCCAAAATAGGGGGGGAATCATAATCTTAAGATAAGTAGTCTCACAAGATCAGGTTAAAGTCCAACAGGTTTATTTGGTAGCATGAGATTTCAGAGTGCTGCCCCTTCATCAGGTGAGTCATCAGGTTATCATCTGATGAAGAAACAGCATTCCGAAAGCTTGTGCTACCAAATAAACCTGTTGGACTTTAACCTGGTGTTGCGAGACTTCTTACTGCACCCAGCCCAATCCAACATCGGTATCTCCATATCTTAAAATAAGAACAGTACCACTCAGCTCTGGTGTTAGGAAGAACTTCCTCAAAAAAAAGCATGGAAATCAGAAACTCACCTCCCCCAAAAACTGTTGAAGAGAACGGCAATTGAAAATTACAAGAATAAGTTATAATTTTTTAATGGGCAAGGATATTAAAGCTTTTGGAACAGAGACAATTATATTTGAGTTTAGGTATAATCAACATGATCACAATGAAAGGCAGAACAGACAGGAGAGGCTGAATCATCTCCTATACCTATGGCTAGAATTAGGGTAGGCACTGGTGTAATGGTTTTGTTGTTGGACCAGTAATCCAGAGTCCCAGAGTAAAGGTCTGGGGACCTGGGTTTGAATCTCAGCACAACATTTGGTAAAATTTGAATTTGATAAAAATTTAGAATTAAAAGTCTCATGATGACCACAAAACCATTGTCGATAAAAACCCAACTGGTTCACTAATGTCCTTTAGCGAAGGAAATCTGCTGCCCGTACGTGGTCTGACCTACATGTGACTCTGGACCCATAGCAATAGCCCAGCCTGCAACGCCTACGTCTCATGAACGAACAAGGAAGAAAATTCTCGGGCCGTTCATGCCCACTGCCACTGCCAGAAAGGATGGAGAATTTGGCGCTCAGCAAATCTCCATTCACTGCAGCAGGACGGGAAAATCCCACTGACATGAACAGCTGGAGAATCCTGCCCTTATGTACCTTTGTTTGCTTACTTTGTAATTGGCTATACCCAAACATCTGGTTTTAATCAGCCTTCTATTTAATAGCTGTTCTAGATATAATGAAAATATTAAGTTTGCATTTTTCTGTTAAAAGCAAAATTACTTGGGTTACATTTTCAGATTTTAAAGCAGATTTTAGAAATCTAATCTTAGGATCTGGGTGTTGCTGGATATTATTATTATCCATCTCTATTTGTCCAGAGAAGATGATGGTGAGCTTTCTCTGAGAACTGAGTATGTGTTGGGCCACTTTAGAAAGGAGCTAAGAGTCAAATATGTTGCTACGAAACTGGAGACACATAACTGGGCTGGGTTCCTTACCCCAGGCCACCATGGAGGTTAAAAATAGAATTTGGCAGGTAGCTTGCTCTTTCTCACCTACCCCCAGTCTAGTCCCCACTGTATAACAAGCAAAATCGATAGCCAACTTGGCATGTTTGAATAAAAATAAGTAACAGGTAATCGAACTTGTTGATAAACCAATCAACTGATGATATTTGATTGGCTGGCAGCTCTGAAAGGCAGGAATTTCCTCCCAGCATGTCATAGCAGCGAGTTGGCCTTTTTTACTGTCAGACAGTTCAAAGAAGAAAGACAAAGAAAAGTACAACACAGGACAGGCCTTCTGGCTCGCCAAGTCTGTGCCAATCATGATGCCCTAACTCAACTAGAAAAAAACACAACTGCCCTTACCCATTCCGTATCCCTCTATTCCCTCCCTATTCATGTACCCATCCAGATGCCTCTTAAATTTTGCTAATGTGCCTGCTTCTATCACCTCCTCTGGCAGCACATTCCACGCACCCACCACTCTCTGCATGAAAAGCTTGCCCCACATATCTCCCTTAGACTTTTCCTCTCTCACCTTGAATCTCTGCCACTTGTGATGGACATTTGCATCATGGGAGAAAGCCTCTGACTATCCACCCTGTCTATGTCTCTAATAATTTTGTCGACCTCTATCAGGTCTCCCTTCAGCCTCTGTCTTTCCTGTGAAAACAACACTAGCTTATTCACCCTCTCTTCATAGCCAACACCCTCGAGACCAGGCAACATCCTGGTGAACATTTTTTGCACTCTCTCCAAAGCTTCCACATTCTTCTGGTAGTGTGGTGACCAGAACTGCATGTACACATCAGTTTAGAACTGACTTTGGTAATGGGTGGGTATGGAAGTGAGCAATATAACTCCCTATAAAATTCAGCCCATTGGCTCAACCTGGGTAAGGAAGGAAAACTTCATCCACTGAAGTACAATAGTAAATTTGTTTGATTATAACAACCTTCTGACAACTTCTGAATCACTTGAATTGAGAACAGCCTTTCATTTCCAGATTAATTTAAACTGAATTTAAGGGGCCAAATTTTGCTCAGTGTTTGGAGTATGAATAGTCACACACAGGGCTGGAGTTTCATGAAATCATGGAGAATCTGTGAAGGGGTGAAAATAACTACTGGGAATCCAATTCTGAGATCCCTGGCCACATTCCCTGGGTTTCTGATTTTTAAGAATGCCTTTTAACGGCAAAGGCAGGATCCAAGCATAAGCCCATATCCCACGTTCCCAACCTTGAGTCCTTTGAGGAACTAGCTTGAGGAAGAGTCATAAGAAACATAAGAAATAGGAGCAGGAGTAGGCCATCTAGCCCCTCAAGCCTGCCCCGCCATTCAATAAGATCATGGCTGATCTGAAGTGGCTCAGTTCCACTTTCCCGCTTTTTCCCCATAACCCTTAATCCCCTTGCCTACCAAAAGCCTATCTACCTGTGTCTTAAATATATTCAGCGAAGAAGCCTCCAACACTTCAACAGGCAGAGAATTCCAGAGATTCACCACCCTTTGAGTGAAGAAGTTCCTCCTCAACTCCGTTCTAAACTGCCCCCCCCGCCTTATCTTGAGGCTGTGCCCTCTAGTCCTGCTGTCCTTTCTGAGCGGGAAGAATCTCTCTACCTCTACCCTATCCATCCCATTCATCATCTTATACGTCTCTATAAGATCCCCCCTCATCCTTCTAAACTCCAACGAGTATAAGCCCAGTCTATTCAGCCTCTCTTCATAGTTCAACCCCCTCAACTCTGGTATCAGCCTAGTGAACCTCCTCTGCACTCCCTCCAAGGCCAATATATCCTTCCGCAAGTGCGGCGACCAAAACTGCACACAGTACTCCAGCTGCGGCCTCACCAGTGCCCTGTACAGTTGCAGCAAGACCTCCCTGCTTTTATATTCTATCCCCCTCGCTATGAAGGCCAGCATCCCATTTGCCTTCCTGACCACCTGCTGCACCTGTAGGCTGGGTTTTTGCGACTCATGCACAAGGACCCCCAAGTCCCTCTGCACCGTAGCATGCTGTAGCTTTTCGCCCTTTAAATAGTAATCTCTCCTACTATTATTCCTGCCAAAGTGGATAACCTCACACTTGCTAACATTGTACTCCATCTGCCAGGTCCTCGCCCACAAGACCCAGGAGGTGTCATAAATTGAAGTCTGCATAAGTCAACCTTTTGAAAAGTAAGTTGAAATGGTCCTCCTTATGTGCCAGAGCCAAGGTATTGCCCTCTCCAAAATACCTCCTATGGTTACTCATGCCCTCTATGCCAGGATATGGTACTTCCATGCCTATTCATCACTATACATTGACATGATCCAACGAACCTTACAGTGACAATAGGATGTGTAAGAAAATCCTTTAACAAAACAGTAATTTGTTAGTGATATTCAACTTTCTTAACATAAACTCCATATATTGCAGGCCAGTAAAAGTATCAATCGTTCAGACCCCTTAAAGTATCAAAAACAAAAACTGCAAGTGCTTGAAACCTCCTATCTTATGTTAGTAAAGGTTGTGCAAATGACAAGAGATCAGAGAACAGAACTATTAATCAAGCAATGTTTTCCCTGGGACTCAGGTTTTTTGATAATCTAACGGATTTTTGAGCACTCAGCCAAGCCTCAGTGTACATTCTAGGCTGACAGTCCAGACATCCAGTATGGTATTGAAACAGCTGAAGCCAAAGGAAAACAATTCCTATTTGACAATTCTGTGCTTTCTGATCTTTACTGTCAATTGCACATATTTTACTCATATAAGGTGAGAAGGTTTCAAGTGTTTGCAACTTTCGCTTTGATATTTTAAAGGGAAAGATGATTGACATTTCTATTTCCCTGCAGTAAAAAGCAATTTTGTTTTAAGGGAGCAGAAGACTATCAAAGAATGGCTTTTTAAAGCTTTTGTTTACTCGTTCCATTGTCACTATAGGATTTATTGGTTCAAGATATTGTATCGTGGAGGAACAAAAATGCTATAGCTTGATATGGAGGGCATTACAGCCAAAGGGTGTGTAATGAAGACAGAGTATGGTTGCATTATAACTGGGACACAGTACCATTGTGCATGCATTGGCCATGCACACACACGTGTACACACATGACGCACAAGCGCACACATTCTATAATGAAAACTCCATTGTTTCTGGCACTTCTTGCATCAGACTGGCCATGCAGGAATTTTCACAATTTCTGATCACCTTATGGATGAAAATCAAGTCTTTTTCATAGGAAATCTGATTTTCCTCCACATTGCCTCGCTGCATTATTTTTGTAGGGCATGAATGCCCAGTTTGTAAAATGTCCACCTGGTCCCACTGAGGTCATTTTAGATGGAAAACAAAAATTGGATTTCCTGCTGCCTAGTGGTGAGTTTTAAAACCCCATTGAAGGCACACCAATTTGACAGTTCATTAAGAAAAGAGGAAGCCTGCTGAGGAATGTGGAACATTCTAAAAAATAAGCAAGTGTAAATGCTTTCACATCCTCGAGTGTCACTATTAGGTACTGTATTGTAATGTGAATGTGTTTTCAATGCAGTGATTCATCATAGAGATCAGTCCTTGAAAAGTAAGTTGGATCTTATTTTGACCAGCCTGTGTATTTGTTCACATGTATCACAGTTTTCCAATGGAAATGTGGTCAATGTATTTAAATACCCTGTTAGCCTGTGTTATCATCATCCTATTGTGATCTAAAGGGTTCCGATTGAGTTTTTAAAAAGTCTGGTTTGGAAAATGGAAAGAAACATCTGCATCCCTACATTGAGTAACAAACCATCAAGTCCCAGTAGCATCCTAGTAAATCTTTTCTGCACTCTTCCTAGTTTAATAATATCCTTTCTATAATAGGGTGACCAGAATTGCACACAGTGCTTCAAGTGTGGCCATACCAATGTCTCGTACAACTTCTACAAGACATCCCAACTCCTATATTCAATGTGCTGGTCGATGAAACCAAGCATGCCGAATGCCTTCTTCATCACTCTGTCCACCTGTGACTCCACTTTCAAGGAAATATGAACATAAACCCCTAGATCTCTTTGTTCTGTAACTCTCCCCAGTGCCCTACCACTAACTGAGTAAGTTCTGCTTTGAAATTGTAATGAGCACCAGAGAGCATTCTATTGTTTGGACAGCTGTGGCTATTATCAATGCTTCAATGAGTTTCAAGTGCTTATTGGTTTCAGGACAGTAGATGTTTCATTCATCTGAGAAGAAATGAATTTCAAGAAATTCTAATAACTGCTTGTGTCTTTCATGTAGCTTCTGAATTGTTGACAAAAGCTAATGGATTATAAGTTTAACAAGGTTTTTCTCACGTGCCAGATTGTACTTTTTTCTATGAATGATTTGGAGGCTTTTGTTAGATGGTGAGAGGTTTATTTTTAAAAGATGTAAAATATTTTTCATTGATATTTCATGAAACATAGTGAATATTGGGTCATTGGTTATGGGTGATACATTGGGTACATGGGGGCATAAGTAGAGTGGGTGTTTTTGGAGGCATGGAGGATTCGTTAGGGCACAGAGGAAACATTTGGAGTGATCTGTGGAAGTAGATCTATCTACTCTGTACTCAGAGAAGATTCATCCCAAAATCTCAAATTACCATGGTGGGATCAGAACTCCCATTCTCTGGATGGTTAATCCAGGCCTCTGGTGTACTAATTACGTCATGTAAGAGTGTCAAACAATCTCTTGAAGATAGTGCCAAGTTATGTCAACCAATCAAAACTTCATTTGCTTCTCTAAATTCATTCTCAGGATGCTGGCAATCTAGAAAGGTAATGTTTATTGCCCATCATTGGTTAACCTGTGGGACATCAAGAGTTCTCTTTCTTGGAGGTGATGCACTTGAGCAGGACGAATAGAACAAAGGAATACATGTTGAACGACAGGATCCTGGGAAGAACTGAGGATCAGAGGGACCTTCTGTGTGCATATACACTGGTCCTCTAAGATAGCAGGACAGGCGGAAAAGGTGGTTAGGAAAGTATATGGTTCACTTGCCTTTATTAGCGGAGGCATAGAATTTAAGAGCAGGAAGGTGTGCTCAATAAAACATTGGGTAGGCCACAGCTAAAGTATTGTGTGCAGTTCTGGAATATACATTATGGCAGGGATGTGATAGCACTGGAAAGGATGCAGAGGAGATTTACCAGGATGTTGTCTGGGCAAGAGTGTTTTCGCTATGAAGAGAGATTAGATAGAGTGGGATTCTTTTCCTTAGAGCAGGGGAGACTGAGTGGGAGATATGGAGTCACAGAGGTTTACAGCATGGAAACAGGCCCTTTGGCCCAACTTATCCATGCTGCCCTTTTTTTTTGATCCCCCAAACTAATCCCAGTTGCCCGCATTTGGCACATATCCCTCTATACCCATTATACCCATGTAACGATCTAAATGCTTTTAAAAGATAAAGTTGTATCCTACTTCCTCTGGCAGCTAGTTCCAGACCCTCACCACCCTCTGTGTGAAAAAATTGCCCCTCTGGACACTTCTGTATCTCTCCCCTCTCACCTTAAACCTACGCCCTCTAGTTTTAGACTCCCCTACCTTTGGGAAAAGATATTGACTATCTATCTTCTCTATGCCCCTCATTATTTTGTAGATCTCTATAAGGTCACCCCTCAGCCTCCTATGCTACAGAGAAAAAAGTTCCAGCCTATTCAACTTCTCCTTATAGCTCAAACCATCAAGTCCCAGTAGCATCCTAGTAAATCTTTTCTGCACTCTTTCTAGTTTAATAATATCCTTTCTATAATAGGGTGACCAGAATTGCACACAGTGTTTCAAGTGTGGCCTTACCAATGTCTCGTACAACTTCTACAAGACATCCCAACTCCTATATTCAATGTGCTGGTCAATGAAACCAAGCATGCCGAATGTCTTCTTCATCACTCTGTCCACCTGTGACTCCACTTTCAAGGAACTATGAACATATACCCCTAGATCTCTTTGTTCTGTAACTCTCCCCAGTGCCCTACCATTAACTGAGTAAGTCCTGCCCTGGTTCAATCTACCAAAATGCATTACCTCGCATTTGTCTAAATTAAACTCCACCTGCCATTCGTCAGCCCACTGGTCCAATTGATCAAGATCCGCTGCAATTGGAGGTAACTTTCTTCACTGTCCATCATGCCACCAATTTTGGTGTCATCTGCAAATTTACTAACCATGCCTCCTATATTCTCATCCAAATCATTAATATAAATAACAAATAAGTGGGCTCAGCACTGATCCCTGAGGCACACCACTGGTCACAGGCCTCCACTTCGAAAAACAACTCTCTACAACCACCCTCTGGCTTCTGTCAAGAAGCCAATTTTGTATCCATTTAGATACCTCATTCTGGATCCTGTGAGATTTAACTTTATGCAACAACTACTGTGAGCTACTTTGTCGAAGGCCTTGCTAAAGTCCATGTAGACAACATCAACTGCACTGTCCTCATCTACCTTCTCGGTTACCCCTTCAAGAAACTCAATTAAATTTGTGAGATATGATTTTCCACTCACAAAGCCATGCTGACTGTCCCTAATCAGTCCTTGCATCTCTAAATGCCAGTAGATCCTGTCTCCCAAAATACTTCCAACAATACCTCCTTCTCTGTAATATGCACACTCCTCAAGACATCAATATTTATTTCCACAAGTTCGCCAACATCCATGCTTTTCTCAACAGCAAATATTGGTGAGAAATATTCATTTAGGATCTCATCCATCTCTTGTGGATCTGCACATAGATTACAACGCGGATAAATGTGTAGTCGTCCATTTTGGCAGAACCAATGGGATGAACGAGTACACTACCAACGGCAGGAGTCTTAGAAGTGTTGAAGAGCAGAAGGATCTTGGGGTCCGGGTCCACAGGACTCTTAAATCGGCCTCGCAGGTGGAGGATGTGGTCAAGAAGGCGTATGGTGTACTGGCCTTCATTAATCGAGGGATTGAGTTTAGGAATCGGGAGGTAATGCTGCAACTTTATAAGACCCTTGTCAGGCCTCATTTGGAGTACTGTGCGCAGTTCTGGTCGCCTCACTATAGGAAGGACGTAGAAGCTATTGAAAGGGTACAGAGGAGATTTACAAGGATGTTGCCTGGACTGGGAGGCATGCCTTATGAAGTTAGGTTGAGGGAGCTGGGACTCTTTTCCCTGGAGAGACGAAGGTTGAGAGGCGACCTTATAGAAGTTTATAAAATGTTGAGAGGAATAGATAGGGTGGATTCTCAGAGGCTATTTCCCCGGGTTGAAATGGTCGCTATGAGGGGACACAGATTGAAGGTGCAGGGAGGCAAGTACAGAAGTGATGTTAGGGGTAACTTTTTCACTCAGAGGGTGGTGAGTGTATGGAATCGGCTGCCGTCAGTGGTGGTGGAGGCGAACTCGCTGGGGTCTTTTAAAAGACTTCTGGATGAGTATATGGGATTAAATGGGATTGGGGGTTATAGATAGGTCTATAGATTGGTAGGTGTTGATGTGATCGGCGCAACTCATGGGCCGAAGGGCCTGTTTGTGCTGTAGTGTTCTATGTTCTATGACTGATTGGTGGGATCAATGAACAGGGACATAGACTAAGGTATGGAGCAGGAGGTTGGGAGGGGATATGAGAAAAACCTTTTCACCCAATGGTGATGTAAGTCTGGAACTCACTGCCTGAAAGGGTGGTGGAGACAGAGACCTTCATTGCATTTAAAATGTATTTAGATTTGCACTTGTGATGGCAAGGCATGTCAAGCTATGGACCAAGTGATGGGAAATGTGATGAAAATTGATTTGTCTTTGGGCGGCACAGATGTGATGGGCCAAAGGGCCTTTATTCTGCGTTCTATATCTCTATGACTCTAAGGACAGTTGAGTCAGTTGGATTTTTTGAATGTCCAAATGCTTCTGGATTTGTATTTCATGTTACAATGTGACATCATTTCCATTCAATTTGTGATACTGACACCACCATAGTGAGTCAGATCTCAAACAATGATGAGTTAGAGTATAGGAAAGAGATAGAGAATCTGGTGAATTGGTGCAATGACAATAGTCTCTCCCTCAATGTCAGCAAAACGAAGGAGATAGTCATTGACTTCAGGAAGTGTAGTGGAGAAAATGTCCCTGTCTATATCTATGGGGATGAAGTAGAAATGGTCCAGATCACCAACAATCTTTCTGGTTCCTCCATGCCGATGCAATAGTTAAGGAAGCCTACCAATGCCTCTACTTTCTCAGGAAGCTAAGGAATTTTGAAATGTCAGCTATGACTCTTACCAACCTTTGCTGCTGCACCATAGAAAGCATCCTTTCTGGATGTAACATCTTGATATGACTCCTGTTCTGACCAAGACCGCAAGAAACTACCAAGGGTCGTGAACAAAGCCCAGTCTACCATACAAATCAGCCTCCCACCCATTGATTCTGTCTACACTTCCTGCTGCCTCAGGAAAGCAGCCAGCTTAATCAAGGATCCCATGTACCCTGGACATTCTCTCTTCCACTTTCTTCCATCAGGAAAAAGATACAAAAGTCTGAGGTCAAGTACCAGCTGACTCAAAAACAGTTTCTTCCCTGCTGCCATCAGACTTTTGAATGGGCCTACCTTATATGAAGTTGATCTTTCTCAACACCCTAGCTATGACTACAACACTACTTTCTGCACCCTCTCCTTTCCTTCTCTATGAACGGATGCTTTGTCTTTAGAGCATGCAAGAAACAATACTTTTCACTTTATATTAATACATGTGACAATAATAAATCAAATCAAACATCAAAAGAATCCTTGGCATATAGCATTGTTAAACAATTAACATTGCATAACCTAAGATCCAGACACTGCTGAAAGACTCAAATTAATTTTGAGTTCTCATTGGTTCTTCCTAAATTTGACGGACTGTCATTTTGAAATGTTATTAGCTCAATTATCTGTCTTGTATTTGCTGTTATTACAGAGCTATCTACCTTTTCTATTACAGAATCAGAATTGCAGAATTTTTTACAGTGCACAAGGAGGCCACTCAACACAACAAGCCTGCACGGGCTCACTGAAAGAACATTATACTCCATCCTATTCCCCTGCCTTACCCTCATAACTTTGCACATTCTTTCTTTTCATATAGAGTCAAATTCCATTCTGAATACCTTGATCAAACGTCCTCCACCTTCCACCTCTCAGGAAGTTTGTTTCAGACTCCAATCGCCCTCTGGTTGAAAATAAAATTCCTCACATAACTTTTACTGCTTTGCCCTTACTTTGAATCTGTGCCCTCTTGTCTTGATGTACTCTTGAGAACGAACAGTTTCTCACTATTCATCCTGTCCATACCCCTCAGGATCTTGAATACCCCCATCAAGTCCCTTCTCAGCCTTTTCCAACCTCTCCAATCTATCCTCATAGCTACAGTTGTTTATCTCTGGAATCATTCTTGTGAATCTCTTCTGTACTCTAAAATGTGAAAAAATAATAAATAATTGAAATAATAAACAATTAAATGAATCACTCATCAGCAAAATTGATAAAAATACAGATCTCACCAAAATTATTTGAGGGTAAGTAGTGTAGGAATAAAGGATTAAAATATAAGGTTGGTGGTGTTGTGGATGGTCTGGAGGGATATCAGAAGTTGCAGCGGGACATAGATAGGATGCAAGACTAGGCGGAGAAGTGGCAGATGGACTTCAACGCAGATAAATGTGTAGTGGTCCATTTTGGCAGGACCAATGGGATGAAGGAATACAATATCAAGGGTAGGAGTCTTAGCTGTGTTGAAGAGCAGAAGGATCTTGGGGTCCGGGTCCATAGGACTCTTAAATCGGCCTCGCAGGTGGAGGATGTGGTCAAGAAGGCATATGGTGTACTGGCCTTCATTAATCGAGGGATTGAGTTTAGGAGTCGGGAGGTAATGCTGCAACTTTATAAGACCCTTGTCAGACCCCACTTGGAGTACTGTGCACAGTTCTGGTCACCTCACTACAGGAAGGATGTGGAAGCTATTGAAAGGGTGCAGAGGAGATTTACAAGGATGTTGTCTGGATTGGGAGCTGGGACTCTTCTTCCTGGAGAGACGAAGGTTGAGAGGCGACCTGATAGATGTTGAGAGGAATAGATAGGGTGGATTCTCAGAGGCTATTTCCCTGGGCTGAAATGGTCGCTACGAGAGGACACAGATTTAAGGTGCAGGGAAGCAAGTACAGAGGAGATGTTAGGGGTAAGTTTTTCACTCAGAGGGTGGTGAGTGAATGGAATCAGCTGCCGTCGGTGGTGGTGGAGGCGAACTCGCTGGGGTCTTTTAAAAGACTTCTGGATGAGTATATGGGATCTAATGGGATTGGGGGTTATATATAGGTCTGTGGCTTTGTAGGTATAGAAGTGATCGGCGCAACTTGTGGGCCGAAGGGCCTGTTTGTGCTGTAGTGTTCTATGTTCTATGTTCTATAAGAATAGATTGTATAGAATAGGCTTGTATTCCCTTGAATATAGAAGATTAATCTAATTGAGGGTGTAGAGGATGATTGAGAATTTAATAAGGTGGAGAAAAGTTATTTCTTCTAGTGGAGAAATCTTGAACAAATTGGCATAACTCTAAAATTAAAACCATTCAGGGGTGATATTAAAAAAGCATTTGTTCAGACAAAGGATAGTAAAAATCTGGAACTCTCAGCCCCAAAAAGCCACTGAGGCTAGGGATCAATAGAAATTTTCAAAACCAAGGCTGGTTGATTTCTATTAATCAAGAGTGAGAGGTTATGGAACAGGTAGATCAATTTAGGATGTATTTCAACTCCGATCTAATTAAATGGATCCAGTTAGACAGGACAAATCCAATCCGGCCAATTACTGCCCCATTAGCCTACTCTCAATCATCAGTAAAGTGATGGAAGGGGTCATTGACAGTGCTGTCAAGCAGCTCCTGCTCAACAATTATCTGCTCTGTGAAGTTCAGTTTGGGTTTTGCCAGGGTCACTCAGCTCCTGTCCTCATTCAACACATGGTTCAAACATGGACAAAAGAGCTGAATTTCAGGATGAGGTGAGAGTGACAGCCCTTGATATTAAGGGTGCATTTGACTGAGAGTGTCATCAAGGAGCCCAAGCAAAACTGTAATCAATGGGTATCAAGGAGAAAACTCTCCGTTAATTGGAATCATACCTGATGTAGGAAGATGCTTATGGTCGTGGAGGGTCAGTCATCTCAGCTCCATGACATCTCAGTAGGAGTCCCTCAGGGTAGTGTCCTAAGCCCCACCATCTACAGCTGCTTCATCAATGACCTTCCCCCATCATAAGGTCAGAAGTGGGGATTTTCACCAATGATCGCACAATTTTCACTTTTATTTTTATTTCCTCAGATGCACAATCCATGTTCAAATATGACAAGATCTGGACAATATCCAGGCTTGGGCTGACAAGTAGCAAGTAACATTCACATCACACAAATGCCAGGCCATGACTATCACCAAAAAGAGACAATCCAACCACCACACCTTGATATTCAATGGTGTTACCATTACTGAATCCCCTACTGTCAACATCCTTGAGGTTACCATTGACCAAAATCTCAACTAAATTCACCACATAAACACAGTGGCTACGAAAACAGGTCAGACGCTAGGAATGTTGTGGTGAGTAACTGTAACTCACTTCCTGACTCCTCAAATGCCTATCCACCATCTACAAGGCACAAGTCAGCAGTGTGATGGAATATTCCCCCCTTCCCTGGATGGGTGCAGCTCCAACAACAGTCAAGAACCGTCACATCATCCAGGACAAAGCAGCCACATCTATTGGCACCACATCTACAAATATCCACTCCTTCCAGCACTGACGCTCACAGCAGCAAGGTGTACTATCTATAAGATGCACTGCAGCAATTCACCAAAGATCCTTAGACAGCATCTTCTAAGCCCATGAAAACTTCCATCTAGAAGGACAAAGACAGCAGATAAATGGGAACACAAACACCACCTGCAAGTTTCCCTCCAAGCTACTCACCATTCCGACTTAGAAATATATTGCCATTCTTTAGAAGCCACTGGGTCAAAATCCTGAAATTCCCTCCCTGCCAGCATTGTGGGTCAATCCACAGCTCGTAGACTGCAGTGTTTCAAGAAGGACGCTCAGCACCACAAGGGTAATTAATGATGGGCAATAAATCCTGGCCAGTCAGTGATGCCATGTCCTACAAATGAATTTTTAAAAATGGCAGAACAGAGTTAAGGGGTTGAACAGTCTTCTCTTCCTATGGAGGGCCTTTAATCCAAAATTCCTATAAAATGGCACATTTTACATGAAAACATCTTTTAATCTAATTTCGGGAGGAAAGAAATCTATTATGAGGCACCTTATCAAACGCTTTTTGAAAATCTAGAAATACCACATCCATTGGTTCCCCTCTGATGTGACTAGTGCGGTAGACAGAGGGGAACCAGTGGCTGTGGTGTTTCTAGATTTTCAAAAGGCGTTTGATAAGGTGCCTCATAAAAGGTTGCTAAGAAGGTTAGGGTGCACAGAGTTGGGGGTAATGTGTTAGCGTGGATAGAGGATTGGTTGTCTAATAGGAAACAGAGAGTTGGTATCAATGGGTGCTATTCTGATTGGTGGTTGGTAACTAGTGGCGTGCCGCAGGGATCGGTGCTGGGGCCTCGGCCATTTACCATTTATATAGATGATCTGGAGGAGGGGGCTGAGTGTAGGGTGACGAAATTTGCTGATGACACGAAGATGAGTGGTAAAGCAAATTGCGTGGAGGGTGTGGAAAGTCTGCAGAGGGATCTGGATAGGCTGAGCGAGTGGGCGAGGACCTGGCAGATGGAGTATAATGTTAGCAAGTGTGAAGTTATCCACTTTGGTAGAAATAATAGTAGGAGGGATTACTATTTAAAGGACGAAAAGCTGCAGCATGCTACGGTGCAGAGGGAGCTGGGGGTCCTTGTGCATGAGTGCAAAAACCCAGCGTGCAGGTGCAGCAGGTGATCAAGAAGGCGAATGGGATGCTGGCCTTCATAGCGAGGGGGATAGAATATAAAAGCAGGGAGGTCTTGCTGCAACTGTACAGGGCACTGGTGAGGCCACAGCTGGAGTACTGTGTGCAGTTTTGGTCGCCGCACTTGCGGAAGGATATATTGGCCTTGGAGGGAGTGCAGAGGAGGTTCACTAGGCTGATACCGGAGATGAGGGGATTGAACTATGAAGAGAGATTAAATAGACTGGGTCTGTACTCGTTGGAGTTTAGAAGGATGAGGGGGGATCTTTTCGAGACATATAAGATAATGAAGGGGATGGATAGGGTAGAGGTAGAGAGATTCTTCCCACTTAGAAAGGATAGCAGGACTAGAGGGCACAACTTCAAGATAAGGGGGGCGCAGTTTAGATTGGAGTTGAGGAGGAACTTCTTCACTCAAAGGGTGGTGAATCTCTGGAGTTCTCTGCCCATTGAAGTGGTGGCGGCTACCTCACTAAATATATTTAAGTCACGGGTAGATAGGTTTTTGACAGACAAGGGAATTAAGGATTATGGGGAGAAAGCGAGAAAGTGGAATTGATCCACTTCAGATCAGCCATGATCTTATTGAATTGCGGAGCAGGCTCAAAGGGCTAGATGGCCTACTCCTGCTCCTATTTCTTATGTTCTTATTATATTTTTGTCTTCAAAGAAAATTTACAGTTCAGTTTCAAGGTAATTGGGTGAAATTTGTTTCTGGGCAATGATGCAAAAGAGGTGGTAGCCTATCAAAAACCATCTTACATCATGCTCCTGATTTTATTTTCCATCAAGCTAAATGGCTTAAGTGGGAAAGAAATCAAGAGTGCAATGTAAAATGAGCTGCTGTTTTAACAGGCTGATCGACTATGGGTGAATATCGCCAGCCAATCTGGCTGAAGCTTTTCTGATCTGAACCACCTCTTTGGAGGAGTAATACCATTTCCCTGATACAGTTATCCCTTTAACATCTCACTTGTCACTTGCTCTCCATCTGTAAGTGATGCATGAGCAATGGGACAGACTTCTTCTGAGTGTGAGACAGTCTAAGTACATTTAGCAATTTAGATCAAAGTAGGAATTTGGTGATTAGGGAAAGGAGATGCTCATTTGCTTTCTAGCCTTTTCATCCTTCAGAAAGTGGTCTTGCCTGGCAGCAGGGAAAGTGGATACTTACTTGGTGAGTATTTCAGCTGCTGTGGGGCCGCAGTGGGAAAAAAAGATAACCATGAAGTCACAAGAAACTGATAAGATGATTGGCTGGTAAGTGCTAAGTGTAGGGGCAGTATGTGAAAGACTAGCGTCTGGAATAAGGGAAAGTTAGGGTCTATATAGTAAGGTAATCCAAGTAATCCGAAATAGAATAGAGTTACTGCAAGAGAAGCAAAGTTAAGAAATTACAGGATTGCTCGGTCAAGTGGAATGCTTGTCCTATAAAATGTGTAAAGTCAAGGGTGTTTCCAGTTTCCAGTGCAGGAAGTGCTGTCAGCTGGAGAAAATTGAGGTCCAGGTTTCAGAGCTCAAACGGCACCTGGAGTTAGTGGGGTACATCTGCAAGGTGAGGAACAGTGTTCATACCACAGCTTAAGTGCCTGGAAGCAGAAAGGGAATGCACACCTTGAGAACTAGACAGGTAGTGTCGAAGCCCCCTGGGGTCCTGTTCAGAAAGCGTTTCCATTTTGGAAGCTGTTGAGGGTGTTAGCTTTTCAGAGGAGTGCAGCTAGGTTTGTGGCACCATGAATGACTCAGCTGGATGGGAGAAGAGAAAGAAGAAGAGCACAGTAATAGTGATAGAGATTCGTAAAGAATCCTGGTGCCAGGATCAAGGATGTCACAGAGTAGCTGTTGGATATTCTTCTGGGGGAGGGTGAACAGCCAGAGGTTATGATCCACATTGGTACCAATGACTTGGGTACGAAGAGGACTTTTCCCATTGGTGAGAAGAAGGAACTGCCTGGAAGTGTGATGGAAGCAGGTTCAATCGAGAATTTCAAGAGCACATTAGATGATTACTTGAATAGAAACAATATAGAGGGCTATGGGAAAAGGCAAGGAAATGGCACTAAGCTATGCTTGTTTTGGAGAGCTGGTACAGGCGTAATTGGCCAAATGGCTTCTGTACGATAAAGATTCTATCATTTTGTGCTTTTCGCATTTTTGAAAATGAAGTGTTAATCCCTCCTGCTAATCATGTGGTTTCAAAATAGCTGTAACATATGACCCCAAATATGGTGTTATCATAAAATCACCATATTGCAGAAGGAGGCCATTTGGCCCATCGAGTCTGCACTGACAACAATCCCACTCAGGACCTATCCCCATAATCCCATTTATTTACACTGTTAATTCCCCCGACACCAAGAGGCAAGTTAGCATGGCCAGTCAACCTAACCTACATATCTTTGGAGTGTGGAAAGAACCCAGGACACCTTGAGGAAACCCACGCACACACAGGGAGAACATGCAGGCTCCATATAGACTGTCACCGAGGCCAGAATTGAACCTGGGTCCCTGGCGCTATAAGGTAGGCGTGCTAACCATTATGTTAACACTAGAAGTTTCCCTGTGCAAATATCTGATCCTAAAATTTCACCACCTTCCAAATGTTCTGCCAAGTCAGAGGCCTGCGGCGGTCGTTGATCTAACCCTCCTGGGAGTTGAATCACATCTTCCTGAAACATGTCCTCAGTTTCAATATTATGAGCAAGGCTTGGTTCTTCCTTGGGTTCTACTGAATGAAAGTCCAACCTTTCTGAAGAGGCCAACATGCTCTCCTGGATACTGGGAAATACATCAGGCTTCTGGGATTGCTCATCTCCTTTCAGGCATTGGCCCTTCTCAGTTGTAGCTTTAACTTTGGTTTTAGTTCCCTGACACTTTGTCAGAGTGCAGGTTTCCTTCAATTGGTTCTCTGGAGGCTGTTGATGCTTAACAATCAGATGAGTCACATTCATCGGTTTGCTACACAGTGCAGCGGACATTGAAGTATTATGTCTGGATTCTGTGGCTGGTGCTTCAATTCGCCTTTCTCCCACTGAAACAGTTATTCCCAAAGTTTTCAAATCCTGATGAGACTTCCTCTTGTGATGAACTGAACTGATTTCCAGCCCAGTTGTCCCTGTGCTGTGATCCTCTGTACCTGTTGAACACGTGTCGCCCTTGGCTAACTGGCTTTCTTCAAGGTTAACACCATCTGTAGCATCTAATGCTTTACCATTGTTTCCATTCTCGAGTTTAACTGATTTTTCTGAGTCTACTTTCATCTGGTCACCATGATCGTCATAAAAACTGATCTTATTTTCTTTCCTGCCTGATTTGTTTGATAACTGCTCAGGAGAGCCTACCGGGTTGGCAGTTGGTGGGAAACATTTTTTTCCATGTTTGCAGGTTTCTGAATGTCCACAGCTGCAATAACAAATAGTTTGTGCATAGTTATTGAGCCCATTGGGATGGCTGACACAGGGATAGTCCTCATCTGCCAGGGTCTTATAGCTGGAGATGCCTGGTTGAGCTAGGTTCCAGGGTTGATTGCATTCTCCCTTCGCCAATTGCTCATCTGGGACTATCTCCTCTTTCTCCATGCCAGCTGTGCTTGTGTGGCAGAACACCTCAGCAAGAGACTCTGGCTTCCTCCTGTTCACCATAAAAGAGGTCCTGGAAGAGTTGATAGATGGAACCTTTTCTAGGTTGTGATGGTAAATATCATGGAATGAGGGTGGATCTTCAGGAGGAGAGTGTGGTGCAAGTGGAGTTGAAGGATATGGGTGAGCACAAAGCCATTCAATGACATAGGATTTGGAGGAAGAAGATTCAATGTCAGACAACTGAGGAGAAGAGTAGGATCCATCTTCAACTAACAATTCTTTTGCTGGTTGCCTTTTCTTGCATAATTTCTTTGACTTTCCTTTGGCCTTTCCACTTTCTACTTCGGTCATTTCTCATTGGTCTCTGGCAGCCAAACTGTATACCACCTTATATTTTCTATGGGAAGAGTTTCTTCAGTCAAGTGATTGCAGCTAAGAAAAGAAACACATTTATTGAGGTCATTTTTGCTGGTGAAATAGAAAAGTATTTTCTTCCCAGCCAAATATTCACCATCACTTCAAGTTCCTCTCTAAGTAACAACCAATCCTACCTTGGACATAGGTTATCTATTCTGTCACTGTGAATAGGCCAAAATCATGGAACTTCCTCCCAAGCAACATTGTGAGAGCAGCTTCATCACATGCATTGTAGTGGCTCGAGAAAGCAACATAGCACTTCTTTCTCATGGTTAACTAGGGCTGGACAATAAAGGCCAGTCTTGTCAACAATGCATTCATCCTGAATTTTATTTATAATTTTTTAAAAAATCAGTAAAGGGTTCTAGATTACTGGACCATGAAAGAAGGAAAATTGCAAAGTTCTTTACAACCTATGAATGAATGTTGAAGTGCAGGTACTATTTTGAAGGAAATCTTTAACTCACTTATTGATCAAAATTCTTTTTCAGCCTTGCATATATTCAATGATTGAACTCGCTTTGTTATCTATGGAAAAAATTCCAAAGACTAATGACCTCTAGTGAAAGAATTCCTTCTCATTGTCTTCTAAGACCGCAAAATACTACAAAGGGTCATGAATGAAACCCAGTCCATTACGCAAACTAGTCTCCCATCCATTGACTCTTTCTGCACTTCCCACTGCCTTGGAAAAGTGGCCAGCATAATTAATGCTCTACATGTATGGTATGCTTTCTCTATATAGCACACAAGAAACGATATTTTTCACTGTATACTAATACATGTGACAATAATAAATCATATCAAATCTCATATATGAGACCCCAGTTTTTAAACTGTGCCCTCTGTTTCTAAATTTCCCCCATGAGAAGAAATATCCTTCCACCATCTACCCACTCAGAATTTAATGTTTCAATAAGGCCATCTTCATTCTCCTATGAGTATTGGCCCAATCTGCCTTTCCTCATAAAAGTCCCTTCATCCCTGGAGTCAGCAGGGTGTACATTCTATGAATTGGCTTCAATGCAGGTGTATCCCTCCTTCAGTGAGGGCAAATTTGTACACAGAACTCAGTACAGTTTTGCCAATGCCCTAAACTGGCATGACTTTCTTACTTTTAATCCCCCTTGCTATAAAGACTAGCATTTCATCTGGCTTCCTAATTACTTGCTGTACTTGCATGCTAACCTTTTTTGTTTAATGTACAAAGATAACCAGGTGTCTCCTGTACAGCAGGATCCTGCAGTCTCCCTCTAGTTAAATAATCAGCTTTTCTATTCTTCCTGCCATAGTGGACAATATCACATTTTCTCATATTATACTCCGTCCAACAATTTTTGCCCACTCACATCCCTTTACAGATTCTTTATATTGACCTCACAACTTGATTTCCTATCTATCTTTATATCATCAGCAAATTTTGCTAGATTCCTTTCTCCAAGTCATTAATATAGATCTTAAATAGTTGAGGCCCTAGTGGAACTCCACTAATTACAGTTTGCCATTCTGAAAATAACCCAGTTATGCCAATTCTGTTAGTTAGCCAATCTCCATGCTAATATCACCAAGAATTGTGCAATAACTTTTACCTGCCAGCTTACTGAAAGCCTTTTAAAAATCCAAATACACTGCATCTACTATTTCCCCTTTATTCACCCTGCTCCTGAAAGGAATACCTCCCCAGATTTTAAAGTCAGCAGTTGATTAATTTGTTCCAATACTGAACAATCTCTTTCAAGGGTCAATGAAATATTACACTGAACCTTAATCTGCTTTCATCAGTGGATGTATAAAACCTCATAGAATCACAATTCAAAGAAGAGTAGGGGAATTCTCTGTTATTCTAGCCAATATTTATCCTTTAATAGCACTAAAGTAGAATATCTGGTCATTTATCTCACTTTTGATGGGTGGAATCTTTTTATGTACACTCTAGCCGCTCTCTTTGCCATGTAACAATGATAATTGTACTTTATCAGCCACAAAATACTTTCGAACAGGTTGTGAAAGTAGCTGAATAAATGCAAGGTTCTATTTTCTTTCTAGCGAGACAGCCTGTGTCACTTACTGTCCAAATTCACACATGAAGAATTGCCATGTCCATTAACAGTTATGGGATCAGACTCCAAGGAAGAGAATAGAAAGAGGAGCTGGAAGTGCCTCTGTGAATTTTCACATCATCGGATGAGTACATATTCCCTGATTGGAGTTCCAATGCAGTAGTTAATGCTGCATTGTCAAAGCTGTCATCCATTGGATAAAATGTTTAACACTAAGTAGTAAACCACAGGTGTCCAATCATGCTTTCCACTGGTAGCAGAAGCAGATTAAAACAGAAAAGGTTTGCATCTCTATATCATTTTTCACAACCTAAGGACATCCTATTGTATTTACAGACAATGAAGTACTTCTGAAGTGCAGTCACTATTGCAATGTGGGGAGTACAGAGCCAATTTGCACAGTAAGATCCACAATTTGCACAAACAACAATGAGATAATGACCTGATAACCTGTCTTTAAGTGATATTAATTGACAAATAAAATGTTGGCTATTGGGGAGAAATCCTCCTGCTCACCTTCCAATAGTACTTCATCCTTCATGTCCACCTGAGAGTAAAGGCAAGGTTTTAACATGTCTCTAAAAGGTCATGAGCAGAATTTCCTCAAAAACATTCTAAATGGTAAGTTTTCTCTCCAGTTTTTTCAGTGAGCTAAGTAATTGGAATTTGCAGCACTCTGCGAAAAAGGAGCCATAATGTGATTCTCATTATTTGGGGGGATGTGGAGTTTCAGCTCACATGAGAAGCTGGCTGCTGAGCTCTAGATGCACCATTGCAGAGGCACCCCTCTCATGAACATCGCACCCCCCCAACACACCTTCCAATCGCCATCTTAGTCATCAACCCCCACCCCCCCCTCCCACCGATTGCTACCTTGGCCGATTGCCATCCCATCACACCCCAATCACCACCTTGGCTAATTGATTGGCACGGCCCCATACTTCCAAATTACAGTGCTTTGGCAATCCTGCCCCTCTAACCCCACCCCCAGTACTGTTGCACTCTGTCTGTTCTGTACCTCCATTGGTGCAATGCTCCTTCAGGATTGCACCCCCACCACATACACTCACATGCCCTCACCCCATCCCATCTAACTGTTTTGGCAATGTACCTTCTACTTAGTACTGTATTACTGCTACTGAATGCTTTAAAACCTGACATGTTACTTACCTGCGGACATAATGCTGATTCTCAGTTAATGGTCACCAGATGCTTGTTTAGAGGTAGTTTGACATTCTCACACAAGCAGACATTTTGAATAAAACTCCTTATTGTGTGACAGCATGAATAGAAGCAGTGGATTTTGGGTAGGATGGATGATGTCATGAAAATGTAACTTTGTGAGGTCATATGGGAGCGTTCTGTAAAATGGGGCTTCCAGGGGAGCCTTCAAATGAGCATTCAGTTAAAGTTAGCGATAGGATAACAAAAGATACGTGCTTGTTGAACTATTTCTTTATGACCTCCACACTTCACTCCTCACATCACCACACCTCTCTCCTAGAGACTCCGAACTCCTCAGCCAGTGTTTGCACTAGGTCCCTTTTAGCTCATCCTTGAATGAAAAGAGATCAAACTTGTTATCCTGCCTGTGTTGCCCATGAAATGAGCTTAAAGTCACACATGCAACATGGCCAATTGGGGTTTCAATCCTCTCAGCTATCTCCATTATTGTCAATGGGTAAGCTGCCAATCAACGGCTTCACCTGCCAACCAAAGTATCGGGCAAGTGCTTGATGATATTGGGATGCACACCCTATGTTACCATGTGTAACTTTTTGCTCTTCTGGGTCGGGCGCCCATCCACCCGATAAACATGCAATTCTACCATGCATTCTTGGTCCAGTTAAGTTTCTGATCGACTGAAGTTATTTTTAATCCGAACAAACAGTAAATTTTAGTCAAATACAACATGAAATCAAAACTACAGTAATACTCCCTCAATCACTCACCAAACTCCCAGCTGCTCACTCTGCAAAATTGCATTCAGTCAAGGTGGTGGTGCAGGGTGAAGGAGAACAATCAGTGATTCCCCATGGATCTCCTGGTTGTTATCAGACCCCTCTCGTTCCAGGTCCGAGGGCTCCCGCTCCCTCCCATGACAATGGGGCCTACTCCATCTCTTTGCTTGTGGCCTCATCTCCAACACTTGTAGGGTCTGGTTAGGTTGTGCATCACAGGTCGGTGAACACTTCTATCATGCAGAGTGCCGAAGAGTCAGTACAGGAGGCTCAACCTCAGTGGTGACCCTTGGACTAGGTTTCCACTGCCACTGTCTCCACACCTGAGCCAGAATCATCAGCATCCGGAGGTCTGGCTCTTGAGTTTTTAGTGGGCAGAATGTCCCATTCGCAGACAGGTGTGAAAAATGCTAATAGTGGCATGCCCATAGAATCCATTGCCTCTGTGGAGGGCTCCCTGTGAAGGAGGTGATTGATGTGCTTTTTGAAGGTCTACCCCTGATTTGCACTTTATACGACACTGCTTTTTCGAGAATAACTCCCGGAATCCACAGAGAGCTATTTCCAAAGTTCCTCATGTGGACTTTATCTCCCAGCCTGAAGACTCTATTTGGTCTTTGATTATCATGGCCCCTTTTCTGAGCTTCATGCTGATCTTTAAAGCACCACAGCAGTCAGAAAGATGGTCTTTTGCTGGTCATCCCCTTTTATCCTGTTGGCCTGAAAGAAATTACATCCTTCTTAAATAAGGTATATGTAAATGCTATCATCAGTACTCCAGGTGTGTCACACTAGTGCTCCGTACACTAAGCATAACTTTTCTTATTCTTGTATTCAATTCGTCTTGCTACAAATTTCATTTTATTAGCTTTCCTAATTATTTGTTGTAACCGCATACTAGCCTTTTGTGATTCATGTGTTAGGACACTCAGATCGCTCTGCACCTCAGAGTTCTGCATCTTTCACCATTTAGGTAATGTTTCATTTTTACCGATCCTGCCAAAATGGACAAATTCACATCTTTCCTTCAATTCGTGCCAAAATGTTACCCCCATATTATAAACATTCATTTTCCATAGTAACCTTTGATGTGGCATTTTTTCAAATGTGTTTTGGAAATCTGAGTACAGCACATTCTTTATCCACAGCACATGTTCCTTCCTGAAAGAAGAACAATAGGCTGGTTAAGTATAATTTCCCGTTTGCTAGACTATATTGCCTCTGCCTGATTACCTTAAACTTATTCAAATGGCCTGCTATAACTTCTTTAATAATTGCTTCTAATTTTCCTGATGACAGATGTTAAGTGAACTGGCCTGTGGTTTACCCATTTCCATTTTGGGTAATGGAGTTAAATTTGCTATCTTCCAATTTAATGGAAGTGCTAAGAGCCACCATTTTGTTCCTGAGGAAAACAATGTGTTTTGCTTGGTAGCACAGAAATTGTCTGTGAGGCTGCAAATACCTCATATGACCCCATCTCTACAGCTTTTTGGATCACTTTTTTATATTTCGAACCTCAGAGTTCAAATAGCTGATTTAATACCAACTAGAAAGAACTTCAGCAGCTTGTGGTTGTGGGGTTGGCCTTGACGAGATGTTCATCTTCATTGATAACATGTTGAAGGCCTCGAAGAGGATGTCATAGTTTCTCTGCTCCGGGAAATTTTCCTCCCACTGTCAGCTCATCACGGATTACTCTCCAGAATCGGTTGCATTCTTGGACACACACATCTCCATCAAGAATGGTCACACAGCACTTCACTCTACTGCAAGCCCACGGATAATCTCACGGTACTCCACTTCTCCAGCTTCCACCCTAAACACTTTAAGGAAGCCATCCCCTATGGACAAGTCCTCTATATACACAGGATCTGCTTAGATGAGGAAGAATGCAATAGATGTCTACAGATGGCTTCCTTAAAGAGTTTAGGGTGGAAGCTGGAGAAGTGGAGTACCGTGAGATTATCCGTGGGCTTGCAGTAGAGTGAAGTGCTGTGTGACCATTCTTGATGGAGATGTGTGTGTCCAAGAATGCAACCGATTCTGGAGAGTAATCCGTGATGAGCTGACAGTGGGAGGAAAATTTCCCGGAGCAGAGAAACTATGACATCCTCTTCGAGGCCTTCAACATGTTATCAATGAAGATGAACATCTCGTCAAGGCCAACCCCACAACCACAAGCTGCTGAAGTTCTTTCTAGTTGGTATTAAATCAGCTATTTGAACTCTGAGGTTCGAAATATAAAAAAGTGATCCAAAAAGCTGTAGAGATGGGGTCATATGAGGTATTTGCAGCCTCACAGACAATTTCTGTGCTACCAAGCAAAACACATTGTTTTCCTCAGGAACAAAATGGTGGCTCTTAGCACTTCCATTAAATTGGAAGATAGCAAATTTAACTCCATTACCCAAAATGGAAATGGGTAAACCACAGGCCAGTTCACTTAACATCTGTCATCAGGAAAATTAGAAGCAATTATTAAAGAAGTTATAGCAGGCCATTTGAATAAGTTTAAGGTAATCAGGCAGAGGCAATATAGTCTAGCAAACGGGAAATTATACTTAACCAGCCTATTGTTCTTCTTTCAGGAAGTAACATGTGCTGTGGATCTGCTTAGATGAGGAAAAATGCAATAGACATCTACAGATGCTGAAAGACACCCTCATAAGAACGGGATATGACTCATCGATCAACAGTTCCAACACGTCACAATAAAAAACTGCACCATCCTCCTCAGAAGACAAACACAGAATATGACTGACAGAGTGCCCTTTGTCGTCCTGTACTTCCTCAGAGCAGGCAAACTACAACATCTCCTTCAGAGCCTTCAACATGTCATTGATCAAGATGAACATCTCGCCAAAGTCATCCTCACACCGCACTACTTGTCTTCAAACAACTGCGTAACCTCAAGCAGACCACTGTTTGCAGCAAACTACCAAGCCTTCAGGAGAACAGTGACCACCACATTACACAACTGTGCCATGGCAACCTCTGCAAGGCATGCTGGATCATCGACATGGATATCACCATCACACGTGAGAGCACCATCCACGAGGTACACAGTACATTTCATGGGGTGGGATAGCTTGATCTTGGGTTCGGATGTAGGTTGGCACAACTTCGAGGGCCGAAGGGCCTGCACTGTGCTATATTGTTCTATGTTCTATGTAACTCAGCCAATGCTGTCTACCCGATATGCTGCAGGAAAGGATGTCCCGAAGCATGGTATATTGGCGAGACCATGCAGACAACAGATGAACGGACACAGAACAACAATCACCAGGCAGGAGTGTTCCCTTCCTCGCGGGGAACACTTCAGCAGTCAAGGGCATTCAGCCTCCGATCTTCAGGTAAAATTCCAATTCTCCAAGACAGCCTTTAAGGCACATAACAACACAGAATTGCCGAGCAGAAACTGATAGCCAAGTTCTGCGTGCCTGAAGACAGTCTCAACTGAGAACTTGGGTTCATGTTACGCTATATGTAACCCTCACCATTTGGCCTGGGCTTGCAAAATCTCACTAACTGTCCTGGCTCGAGAGAATTCACACCTTTATAACCTGTGATTATCCCTTTCTCCACTTGCACTGTCTGTACCTGGAAAGACTTGATTATCTGAAAAGATTCACTTTCCAACCATTATTTTGTAATTGTGTCTTTGTCTATATATGCCGTTTTTGTGAAACCTGCCTCTCCACTCACCTGATGAAGGAGCAGTGTTCCGAAAACTCATGATTCCAAATAAACCTGTTGGACTTTAACCTGGTGTTGTGAGACTTCTTGCCTTATTAGGTTTAATACATTTCTGCTCAGTATTGCTTTTTCTCTCTTTAATGCTACCTTTCTTTCCCTCTCTTTATTTCTCTCTCCATATCTGATTTGATTCTGAATTGACTCTATTTCATCCTAATTCTCCATTGTTCCTCTTTCTAGTTCACAAATCTTTAATTTCACTGTTTAAAGAGGCAGAGTATTGATTGACAAGACCCAATATGCCACATTGCCCTCACCATGGCATTATCCATATGCAGAAAATTGCAGGGCAAATAATTTTGAGCTGAAGATTAAGGTGAAATTTCACCAAATTAAACATGTCACAATACCCACTTCATCAAATATCAGACCATTGTAAAGAGAACTGGGAGTGCTGTTTTTACTTATTCACTGTACAATTACACATGTACATCATTTACCTATCTAGCTAAACAAAGATGTTGTAGGAAAATGTGAATGCAAATCTGCAATGCTGATTAGAGACAGTTCCTGAGCTGTGATAACAAACAAAAAGAATTTGTCTTCAGAGCAAAGACGGTTATGTGTACATTATAGACCCACACACCAAATTGTCAGCTTGACTCAGTCAGCAGATTGTATATTTAGCACACAATTTAAATGGAAATTATAGGAACAGAAGTAGACTATTCAGCAACTCATTACAGTTCGATTGGACATTCAAAATGCACATTTCATCCCCTTGCACATCATGAATCTATTTACCTCTGTTTTAAAAATATTCAAAGATCCTGCCTCCACTGTATTTTGACGAAGAGATTCCAAAAACACGTGACCCTCTGAGCGAAAAATGTTCTCCTCATCTCTTTCCTTATTTTTAGATGGACACCCTTGTTCCAGATTGCTCCACCCTGTCAAATCCCTTCAGGAAATTATATATTTCAATTAAATTGCCTCTTACTATTCTAAACTCCAGTGGATACAAGCCCAGCCTATCCAGTCTTTCCTCACAAGACAACCTGCTCCTTCCAGGTATTTGTTCAGTGAATCTTCTCTGAATTGCTTCCAATGCATTTACATCCTTCTGTAAACAAGGAGACAAATATTGTACACAATTTTTCGAATTTGATCTCACCAATGTCCTGTATAGCTGAAACACAACCTCCCTACTCTTGTATTTAATTCTCTTTGCAATAAACAATAATATTCTATTTGTTTTCCTAATTACTTGCTGTACCTGCATATTAACCTTTTCCAATTCATGCACTAGGACAACCAAATCCATCAGCATCCCAGATCTCTGTAATCTCTCAACATGTACATAATGTTGCTTCCTTCTTATTCTTCCTGGCAAAGTGGACAATTTCACATTTTCCATATTACATGCCACTTGCTTAACATTTGACACTTATCTAAGCTATCTATATACTTTTGTACCCTCCTTATATCCTCTTTTTATCATTTACTACCTATCTATTTACTTTTCCACCTATCTATGTATTATTAGCAAATTTAGCAACCAACCCTTTGTTTCCTTCATCCAAATTATGTATATAAACTGTAGTAAGTTGAGGCCCCATCACTGATCGTTGTGGCATGCTACTTGTTACATTTTGCCAACAAGGAAATTATCCATTTTTGCCCACTTTATTTCTTGTTAGTTAGCCAATCTTCTATCCATGCCAGTGTGTTATCTTTTACACAATGAGCTTTCATTTTCCATAATTTTTAAGGCGGCACCTTATCACATGCCTTCTGAAAGTCTAAGTATAGTGCATCCTCTGATTTCCATTTATCCACATTACATTATTTTTTCAAAGAATTCCAATAAATTGGTTAAACATTTAAAAAAAACAAATTGATTCTGTCTGATTACCTTAAATGTATATGTGTCCTGTTATACCATCTTTAATAATAGCTTCTAACATTTTACCGATGGCAACTGTGAAGCTAACTGGTCTATAGTATCCTGCTTTCTGTTTCCCTCCTTTTTGCACAAAAGGAATTATATTCACTATTTTCCAATCCAATGGAACTTCCTCCAAATCTAGTGAATTTGGAAAATTAAAACCAATGTTGGACTGTTCTTTTAAGACCTAGAATGAAATCCATTGG
Organism: Carcharhinus amblyrhynchos; assembly: GCF_965287045.1. Lineage (NCBI taxonomy): Eukaryota > Metazoa > Chordata > Chondrichthyes > Carcharhiniformes > Carcharhinidae > Carcharhinus > Carcharhinus amblyrhynchos. Next base: position 4,312,871 of record NC_137337.1, read on the forward strand.
AACCCAGGGACTTGTCAATCCGCAGTTCCAATAATTTGCTAAATACTTCCTCCCCAATGATTATAATTTTTTTGGCTTCCTCCCTCCCTTCAAATTTATGACTTTCAGCTATTTCTGGATGTTACTTATGTCCTCTGTAGTGAAGAATGATGCAAAATACTTGTTCAATTCATCCGTCATCTATTTATTTTCCATTACTAATTCCCCAGACTCACTTTCTCTTGGAACAACGCTCACTTTGTTAAATCTTTCCTATTTTACATATTTGTAGAAATTCTATTGTTTTTTATATTTCTACCTCTTTCTCTCATACTCTAATTTTTCCCTTATTAATCTGTTAGTCATTTTTTCCCTTTTTTTATATTCTATCCTATTTTCTGTCCTGCCACCCACTTTTGCGCAATTATATGTTTTTCTACAAGTTTGATGTTCTTCTTTGGCAATCACTTGCAAACAAGTATGATTGTCCACTATCCTAAGAAACTCCATGCTATTGGACATGGGTTCTATGTGAGTTTGTGTTGCTGATGAGCTCCATCCTACAGCCAAATCTTCAACTGCGCATTTTGCAAGGGTTTCCAGGAGGGGGTTTGGTCCTTCCACTCTAGGTTGCTGGTATTCCTTTATCAGACTCCTTTTCTGGGCCTCCTCTTGCCTTTGGGTGTTCTCAAAGAATTGTCTCCCTTCAATCAGAGAATTCCTCCACGTTGGTCTCTTCTGAGCAAAATTCTTCTAGATGTTGCATTTTTTGAGGTAAGCCTTGAGTGTCTTTGAAGCACTTCCTTTGTCCTCCTTTTGTTCCTTGAGCTCAGCAAAGATTTGCTTTGGCAACTGGGACTCTGACATGCTAAGCACATGGCCAGCCATGCAGAGTTAGTTTCAGACGATCATGGCCTCCATGCTGGTGCTCTTCACTCCTTCAGGACTGTGATACTACATATATTTCTGGTCACTGCACACAACAAAAATAAGATCACATTAGAGAAGAGACAGGGGTGATTTATGAGGATGTTGCCAGGAATAGATTATTTTAGCAATGAGGAAAGATTGGATAGGTTGATGTTGTTTTCCTTGAAACAGATGAGGCCGGTGGGACACTTAATTTATGGGTATAAAATTCCAGAAGTAGTAGATTTAAAATATTTGGCAGAAGAATTTGAGGGGATTGAGGAGAAATTATTTTCATTCTGAGAGTGGTCGTCGTCTTGAGCTCACTACCTGAAAGAATGATAGAGATAAAGGTTCTTTCATATGCTGTCACATGCCAAGAGCTGCAAGTAGGATTAAGCTGGTTAGCTCTTTCTCAGCTGGCACAACCATGTGCCGAATAGCCTCCTTCTGTGCTGTAAATGTTTTGCGTTTCCATGCCTGGTAGAGGAGTCTCAAATCATAAAAATTCTGCACCAAGGGGTAAAAGTTTCTATATGAACTGGACCAAATGCTGTAACTGTTCTTCTGGCATAGTTAAATCAATAAACTAATAATGGTTGATGCAGCCCAAACTGCCAGTATGGAAGGATGCTGAACTGAAGAGACTTGTATCATTGCCTATCATTCACTTTCATATGTTAAATGAACTCTGGGCTCACTGGTTGAGAGTAATTCTAATAAGGAAAAAGAGCAAAGAGTTCTATTTGTGCTTAGCTGAAACCCTACTTCTGAATGATTTGGACTTTCCAATGGCTCTGAAACAAATTCATTATGCCTTATATCAAGCAAATTCTATGTTGAAACTATGTGAAGAAGGACTGAATTCCCTATGAACAGAATTTTACAATGCCCAGGTGGGGATGCGCCCAACCCAGCAGCGCATGAAATCAGCGTGGCATGCAGACACTCAATGATCTCTGCCAGATCTTCCCACACATCCCCCTAGACATTCAGAATTTGCCACTTGACTAACAACTCCAGAGGCTCATCATCTGATTTGGACTAGGCATGAGCTGGTCTCCAGCAGAGTTTTAACTACCAATGCCCTGGGCAATCCCTTGCTTCACCAATTGAGCCGATACACTATTGCTTACTGAGGTGCCAGTATCTGCACTGCTGCTTGTCCTGAGAGGGTGTTCTGTAAGTGCATCTGCCATCGGTGTCTGTTAGTTTCAATGAAGGATCATCAGCCTCCAAGCTGGCTCTGGTGGATGGTTCTGAGGGATGAAAGCAATTGCTCACTACTGTTAAGTGTATCACACAGAGTCAATATTCATGATGTGTGGCCTGGTGCAAGTTGTCAATGGCATCACTAGCATTGGGGCGTCCCTGGTAAGGTAAATGGATATGGTACAATAATAATGGTTTTTTTTCTCTTTTTCATTCACAGGTTTTAAGTCTTGTGTCCAACGAGGGGCATACACACGATGGGTCGTACTTGGGCTGCTCTTGGTTGTTCGAGATTAGCCTAGTGCTTCATCTCGTTAGTGTGTGCTTAAACTGTACCAGATACTGGGCAAGACGACAGCTCAGTGACTATCACTGATTGCTGTGCAGACACATGGATTTGGGCTGGTGTCTGTGGGAGTTTGCGCATTCCCCGTGCTTGCATGGGTTTTCTCCGGGTGCTCTGGTTTCCACCCACACCCCAAAGATGTGCTATTAGGCTGATTGGCAGTAATAAATTGTCCCTAAATTAGTTTCCCTCAATGTGGATGGCCATAAAACATTAGATAAGTGTCATGGGTGGAGGGGGGGACTGGTGGTGTTAAGATGGCAGCGCGGGCTCTTTGGGCCGAAGGGCCTGTTTCCCGGGCTGTTTTTGTTCTTTGTATCACAGTGGTTTAGTGATCAGTACATCACTGAAGTTCTGAGGAGGGATGAGATGCCCATACATTCTTTTCACTTTCTATCTATCTCGCTTCGGCCCATTGGGCCCCTACCTTCCTCAAAGACGCCTGCTTCTCTGCGGACTGAGGACCTTCCTCCTTGCTTGCCCTCAGGCTCCAGGGCTCACTGCTCATGGCTGGTGATGATTGCCAAGTTAGCCACATCACCACCAATGGCAGATCTGTCGGCACTGTTAAGGCTATGTTACTCCTGTAAGTTAGTTCAGAGTTCCAGTCACTGCTCATCCACCACCTCAAGCAACATCCATACTGTGCCTGCCCCCTTTCACTCCCATGAGGCATCTGAATGTTCCCAAGCTCTTTGCACACCTGATCCTTCGATGAACCCAAGATTTCAGCTGTACTCTCCAGCCATAACACATATGTGCAGAAATGTATTCAGTGACTCACAATATCCTAAGGCTTCATTCAAATATATTACCCTTAACAACAGGACGAGGGCACTAGATATGTGGAGACATGATCACCTGCAGGTTCCCCTCGAAGCTACACATCATTTCTGACTTGGAAATATATCACGGTTCCTTCACTGTAACTAGGTCAAAATCCTGCAACTCCCTCCCTAACAGGAGTGGGTGTACCCTGTTTTGACCTTGTCTCACTGAACTCTGGCTTCTACATGACTGATTTCAAATTTTGCTTTTGAAAAGGCACACTTTCAAAACTTCTTTTAAACAAGATTTTCCCTCCAAGACGTCCATCAAGGATTTGCTTACAGATTTTACACTACCCACCTTCATAATTTCTTTGCCTTCACAATTGCTTTAACTAACGATTCCCAGACCATATCAACATGGCATCAAATTTCTTGATTTAACTCTAAAGTCAGCTTTTCCACTTTAAATCTAGTTACTGTAGCAGTATCTTTAAGTCAGTCTTCTCAGCTCTGCCTGTCTTTACCAAACAGTTCACTTTTCTACTAGAAGGCTACTTAGAAACTTCTCCTCATTTTCCTTAACTAGCTGGGCTTTATCTCTGCATTTGCTTTCTTAACTATTGCTCCATGGTATGATTTTCTTCTAGCAAAGGTAAGAGAGATGTTCCCTCTCCAGCTTTCTAAATCAGTTACAAACAAATCCAGCTACAATGAAGTTCAGAAATTCTTTCTACCTTAAAAGGGCCCCAGTTGCTAAGCAATAACTGCATACTTTTCCAATCTCATATTTACTTTACAAGCTGTAACCCTCTCTGTGCATAATAGAACCATAGTTTGAACTGAACCAACTCCTGCACATACAAACAACTTTGTCCAGCTTGAATCTAACTATAGATTCCCTTGCACAGAAACACTAAATTAAACTCATTTAAAACAGTACTTCATTTCTAATACTACCAATACAAATATAAATCCATTAAAACTTGTTTCCCAAACTCCCTCCACCTCATAGAATCATAGAGTTTGATTCAATGAGAGAGGAACATTGGTAAAAATCCAAATGAGGATGTGACTTGGAAGAAAGTTATAGATGTTCTTATGATCTTACTGCTCTAATGATCTCTGCATGAGGGGCCATTGTTTACATGATGGGCTCAACCAACATGCTTGTTGTGTTGTTTCAAGTGGATATCAGAAAATTCATAGAACTGTTGGAAGAAGAGCAAGGAATTCTACCTGTGGTCCAATTAATGTACCTCCTTCAACCAAAACACCAAAGAAAAGGTGAACTCTCATTTGCTTCATTGTTTTTTGTGGGATCTTATCTTGCATAGTATGGCTGCTGTATTTGATTTCATAATGATGCTCAGTATCCTCCATAATAATCCACTCTATGTGAAAACACTTCAGTATCTGTATGAGAAATGCGACAAGGTACATATAAAGGCATACCTTGATTGATGTAATGATTCCCATTGCCAATTCCTCAGCAATAAAGAACACACTGACTATGAGTGAGTCATTATCTTATGTTTCGCTATTCAATGTGTTGGGGCCCTGGATCAGAATCCCAAATTACCTTGCAAAGCCAAACTAGACCAACAATTTTTCTATTTTGCCATAAATGTGAGGAAAGGATGCCTCACTCCAGGAGTAATTCCACTGACAAATCAGGGATTTTTCATAGAAAAACAAACTTTACTTAATAACACAATTTATGTATAACTCTAACAAAATGAAGCAGTATAACTTTTAACAGTTGAACAGTTACAAAATAAAACAACTTTAATTTCTAACTTATTATTGTTTCAGTTCCAATAAGCAACATTCTCTTACAGAATTTAAAAAGTTAGCAGACATAAATATATTTACTACAAAGGATGTAGTCAGTCTTGAAGCTTACAGAAAGAGATTTTGAGTTTCAGAGCAGCTTTCAGACCTTTGTCTTTAAACAAATCCCAGCCAGAATTGAAAGTTGTTTTGTCTCTGCTACATACATAGTTCCTTCCATTAACAACATCCTCACATCAGCTTGCATATCTAAACCCACCTTCCATTCCTTTAATTAAACACCCCAGGGGATCTTTCCTTTTTGTAAACAAAAATTTATTAGCCCCCACCTTGTAGCTAAAATGAGTAATTATCCTATTCTCCCAGCATCTTCACTGTATTCCTTCCAGACAAACATTCCCCTTAGCAATTATTATCATCACACGTGCGCAGTACCAGCCAAATCTAAAGGGATGATTCATTCATATTTAAATTATTTTCCATTGCAGCAAATATGATTTGATTACATTTAATTGAGAGGAGAGTACAATGTTTCTTGTTATAGCGTTTCAGGCAGCAGAGGAAAGCCGCAGAATTGAAGTGAATAGAGCTACAAATGGAAAATCAGAGAATATCAAGCTGTGTCCATCTGGAAAAGGTAACAGCGGATTAACTACCACCCAGATCCCTAGGCTCCCTGACCTTGCCCCCTGCCCCGCCTTCCGTTGAATAGAATAATGTGACGTTAGATAACTTATATCATTGTACTATGTATAATGTAATACATGTATAATATAAAGTTATATGAATCAATTACAGTCCTTTTGTTCATTTATTTTTCATTTTCTTTACATTTGTATTTTAAAACGCTTTGGTGTTTTTTGGTTTACAGAAATGTCAAAAACAGCATGTAAATCAACAGATTGAAGCATGTCTGATTCAATGTGCATGAGTGCCAGATGACTAAGTTTCTCATTGCTCATTGTTGAGCGCATATAGTTTTTGATCCTCTTCAGTGCTGAAAATGAACACTCACCCGAACAGTTAGTGATCATTAAGGACAGATAAATTCTAAAGCAAATGTACTTATTTGGATACACCTCGTGCAGTTGCTCTCTTGTCAGAGCTTGATACATCCCATGGGATGTATCATCAGATTGTCCTTGAATGTACTTCTGAAAGTGGACGAGCTCTTCCATAAAGCCCAAGTCAAAGTCATCTGGATAAACCTGTATAGGGTATTTGCTGCCTTTTTAAGTGCGTTGATATCAATATTGCAAATATGAGAAAGAAATCCAAATCCGTTGGACTCTGGCTGGTGAGTGGTGACAAGGAGTCATTTGTTGCGTTGTAAACAACAATGGCGGCGTACAAACAAAAGTCTGTTTTGATGTTTTCACAGGCAATAAATGTGCTCAACAACAGTTTTGATGATGGATTATGCAGTGATAATAGTGGGAGTGATTTAGATGCTGAGGATTTTGATGTTAACATTGGTGAATTAGCAGGTGATGATCATGAATTTGATGATATATTGATAGCACTGGAGGCAGTGGTGACAATCATTGTGCTGTGGTGTGGGACTAATACTATGTGAGGGTGAATGTTGAAAAAAGTACTATACGTAACTAAGTGTGCACTAAAATAATTATGTATACATGCTATAGCATGACAATAAACTCTTTGTTGCATTTATTTACATGTAGTACAAGTCTGGAGGTGAAGCTCCTCTATTTATAGGTATTTGTTATATTAATTCACCCACAGGGTATAGTTATGAAAATTTATTCTCCCTTAAAAGGGTTAAACCAATTTTTGTTTGCTCTTGGGCTCCGCTCTCTTCCAAGCCCCTAGGCTTAAACCTACTCAGTCTAATGGTTAATCCACCACTGGGAAAAGGACCATTGATACCTCATGTCAGTCTGTATTTTTTACTCAGGTATGAATATTTTCTCTTTACATTTCATATCTCTTTTGTTAACTGCCAATAGATAGCAAATCAGCCGTAGGAACCTGGGCTAATTTTACCCTCCCTAGCCCAGGATAATTTTGATCGTTTTTTTTGCCGCTGGCCCAGCTGAGCTAAATTAATTCAGCCGAAAGCACAAAGAAACTTCAATGTTAATAGTCCTTGTGATTTATCTACACAATAGCTAAACCAATAACACCTTCAGAAGAGCTCCTTCAAGATAATTTTGAAAGTTAATCAAGTTGAACATTAATTAAACAGTAAGACTGGCATTGACATTGTGCTTTTCTTGACTACTGTATATCTCATAGTGCTTCAGAGTGTAATCACTGTTGCCATACAGTCATAGAGTCATACAGCATGGAAACAGGCTATTCGGCCCAACTTGTCCATGCTGCCTTTTTTTTTAAAGCCCTAAGCTAATCCTAATTACCTGCATTTGGCCCATATCTCTCTATGGGGAACCGGTGGATGTGGTGTTTTAGATTTCCAAAAGGCATTTGATAAGGTGTCTCACAAAGGTTGCTACAGAATGTTAGGGTGCACAGAGTTGGGGGTAAGGTGTTAGCGTGGATAGAGAATTGGCTGCCTAATATGAAGCAGAGAGTTGGTATCAATGGGTGCTATTCTGGTTGGCAGTTGGTGACTAGTGGAGTGCCGCAGGGATCGGTGCTGGGGCTTCAACTGTTTACCATTTATATAGATGATCTGGAGGAGGGGGCTGAGTGTAGGGTGACGAAATTTGCTGATGACACGAAGGTGAGTGGAAAAGCAAATTGCGTGGAGGGTGTGGAAAGTCTGCAGAGGGATCTGGATAGGCTGAGCGAGTGGGCGAGGACCTGGCAGATGGAGTATAATGTTAGCAAGTGTGAGGTTATCTACTTTGGCAGAAATAATAGTAGGAGGGATTATTATTTAAAAGGCGAAAAGCTGCAGCATGCTAAGGTGCAGAGGGACCTGGGGGTCCTTGTGCACGAGTCGTAAAAACCCAGTCTGCAGGTGCACCAGGTGATCAAGAAGGCGAATGGAATGTTGGCCTTTATAGCGAGGGAGATAGAATAGAAAAGTAGGGAGGTCTTGCTGCAACTGTACAGGGTACTGGTGAGGCCGCAGCTGGAGTACTGTGTGCAATTTTGGTCGCCGCACTTGCGGAAGGATATATCGGCCTTGGAGGGAGTGCAGAGAAGGTTCACTAGGCTGATACCGGAGATGAGGGGGTTGGACTATGAAGAGAGACTAAATAGACTGGGTCTGTACTCGTTGGAGCTTAGAAGGCTGAGGGGGGATCTTACAGAGACGTATAAGATAATGAAGGGGATAGATAGGGTAGAGGTAGAGAGATTCTTCCCGCTTAAAAGGATAGCAGGACTAGAGGGCACAGCCTCAAGATAAAGGGGGGCAGTTTAGATCAGAGTTGAGGAGGAACTTCTTCACTCAAAGGGTGGTGAATCTCTGGAATTCTCTGCCTGTTGAAGAGGTGGAGGCTTTCTCGCTGAATATATTTAAGTCATGGGTAGATAGGTTTCTGATAGACAGGAGAATTAAGGGTTATGGGGAGAAAACATGAAAGTGGAATTGATCCACTTCAGATCAGCCATGATCTTATTGAATGGCGGGGCAGGCTTGAAGGGCTAGATGGCCTACTCCTGCTCCTATTTCTTATGTTCTTATACCCATCTTATCGATGTAATTATATAAATGCTTTTTAAAAGACAAAATTATACCTGCCTCTACTACTACCTCTGGCAGCTTGTTCCAAACTCACCACCCTCTGTGTGAAAAAAAATTGCCTCTCTGGACACTTTTGTACCTCTTCCCTCTCACTATAAAACTATATCTTCTAGTTTTAGACTCCCCTACCTTTGGGAAAATATATTGACTATCTACCTGATCTGTGCCCCTCGTTATTTTATAGACCTTGATAAGATCACCCCTCAGCCTCCTACCCTCCAGAGAAAAAAGTCCCAGTTTATCCAGTCTCTTCTTATAACTCAAACCATCAAGTCCTGCTAGCATCCTAGTAAATCTTTTCTGCACTCTTTCTAGTTTAAGAATATCCTTTCTATAATAGGGTGACCAGAACTGCACACAGTATTTCAACTGTGGCCTTACCAATGTCTTGTACAACTTCAACAAGATGTCCCAATTCCTGTATTCAATGTTCTGACCGATGAAACCAAACATACCAAATGCCTTCTTCACCACTCTGTCCACCTGTGACTCCACTTTCAAGGAGCTATGAACATGTACTCCTAGATCTCTTTGTTCTGTAACTCTCCCAATGCCCTATCATTAACTGAGTAACCCCCTACCATTAACGCAGTATGTAGGAACTAATGCAATGTAGGAAACAAGGCAGTTAATTTGTATACAGAAAGCTTGTACAGAGGCAATGTGATCAAGACCAAATAAGCTATTTTGGCATGATAAACAAAATACTGCAGATGCTGAAATCTGAAATAAAAACAGAATGCTGGAAAAACTCAACATGTCTAGCAGCATCTCTAGGGAAAGAAAACATTTAAAATTTAGAGTCTGTTTGACTCTTCATCAGAACTAAAAAAGAGTGAAAATGTGTTGTATATTTTACTGTAGATTTGATTTGATTTATTATTGTCACACGTATTTACAGTAAAAAGTATTGTTTCTTGCGCAACATACAAAAAAAGTATCATTCATAGAGAAGGAAACGAGAGAGTGCAGAATGTAGTTACAGATATAGCTAGGGTGTAGAGAAAGATCAACTTAACATGAGGTAGTCCATTCAAAAGTCTGACAGCAGCAGGGAAGAAGCTGTTCTTGAGTTGGTTGGTATGTGATCTCAGACTTTTGTGTCTTTTTCCCGACGGAAGAAGGTGGAAGAGAGAATGCCCGGGGTGTGTGCGCTGAGGCAGCGGGAAGTGTAGCCAGAGTCAGTGGATAATGACAGTTCCACTCAGGTGGACAATAGAGAAGGTACATTGTAAGTGATAGTGTGGTCAACCATGTGAAATGCTGCAAACAGATCAAAGCAAATAAGGAGGAATAGAGCACAGAAATTTTCATTTGATTGGTTGACCTTTTACATAATTTCAACATTGATGCAATGGAAACATCTCCAAATGTTCATACACAAGACTAATTAATTATATCATCTTTGATTTTAAAAAATGCAAAGAAACATTTATGCAGACTGAAAAAGATTTCTCCTACTTCTTTCCAACATACATTTTAGAATTAGAAGGAAGGAGATTGAAGGTCTCAGGACATCCCAACGTGATTTACAGTTAATTAGGCACTTTTGAAGTGGCTATTAGAATTTGGAAAAGTAGTAACACAATTATGAATAGTGAGATCCCACAGCAGCAATGACTGCTGATAATCTGTTCTAGTAATATTGGTTGAGGGATAAATATTGGCCAGGACCATTCAACAACAACAACTTATATTTATATAGCATCTTTAATGGAAAGAAACATCTCAAGGTGCTTCAGCGGAGCATTATAAGACAATGTATGACACCAACACATATATGGAGAAATTTGAACAGATGACCAAAAGTTTAGTCAAAGAGGAAGTTTTGAAGACTAGAGTCCGAGGCTTAGGCAATTGAAGACACCAATGGTGCAGGCATTATAATTGGAAATAAACAAGAGGCCAGAATTAGAGAAATGTAGACATCTTGGACAGATGTAAGGTTGGAGGAGATTACAGAAATAGGGAGGGGAAAAGCCATGAAGAGATCTGGGAAAAAGGGTGAGAATTTTAAAGTCAAGATGTTGCTTGATTGGGAGTCAATGTAAATCAGTGACTGCAGGGGTGATTGGGGGAAAAGATTTGCTGTGAACTATGATACCAGCAGCTGAGTTTTAGATGACCTCAAGTTTTATGAGATAGTATGTAAGATGCCAGCCAAGAGCGCATTGGAATAATCAAATCTAGAGTTAATGAAGACCTGAATGAGGGTTTCAACAGCAAGTGAGTTGAAACAGAGAAAAGTCAGGTAATATTATGGAGATGGAAGGATGCAGTCTTAGTGATGACTATGAGGTCAGAAATCACCTCAGAATCGAACGTGCCACCAATGTTGTGAACAGTCTGTCTTAATCACAGAAGGTTGCCGGGGGAGAGATGAAGACTGCAGCAATGGAAAACAATGGCTTCAATTTTCCCAATATTAACTGAAGAAAACTTTTGCTTATCCAATCAGAAAAGCAGTCTGATAATTTACTAACAGGAAAGCAGTTGAAAAGGTGATGGCAGGGTAGGGCTGGGTGTCATCAGCATACATGTGAAAACTAATGATATTGTAATAAATCCACAGAGGTGAAGGTCCCGTCACTAAATGTTCCTTTATTTACAAGACATACTACACAACAGAGTGCTCCCTACTTCAGCGGGCAGAGAGACTGACACACCTGCTTTAAATAGGGAACATGAGGCTTCCTAATTGGGCTAAAAATCAGGGGCATCTTTCTTATAAAACCCAGCAAGGAGGCTCACGCTGCAACCTGGGATTGAACCAGGATCCTTTAGATCTTTGGTCTAACGCTCTCCCAACTGAGATATTTCAGTTTGCGCTAGGACTCAGTCAGGGAGTTCATACTTGAGCAGACCAACCTCATTTACCTGACTGAGGTCATCACAGATATGCATTCAGATTATGTCACCAAGGAGCTGCATGTGGCTGAGAAACAGGAAAGGGGCAAGGACAGATTCTTGTGGGATAGCAAAGGTAACAATGCAGGAGCAGGAAAAGAAACATTGCAAATGATTCTCTGGCTATGATTAGTTAGTTAACAATGGAAACATTTGAGAGATATCCAACCTGCTGGACCACAGTGGGGAGCATAACGTGATAAACTGTCATAGGTTGTAAGCAAGCCATGGGGACAAGGAGGGAAGGTTGGTAGTAGTCACAACATTGGTGTCACATTTGATCCTGAGATCATTTCCAACCTCATATTTGGACCACCACTAAGAATGGCATCTTTCCACCCCCACTATGTCACACGACTTTGTCCATCTCAACTCATCAGCTACTGTTACTTTGATAAAAGTCATTTCAGTGCTATGGCATGTGCTGAAACCTGACTGAATGATTGAAACATGAAGTTCCAGGTAAATTCTGAATTTTTGAGGCTGTAACATGTTCAAGGACTTTGGTGAGGAAAGGGACGTTGGAGAGGTGATAGTAGTTAGCAAGGAGAGTGGGATCAAGTATTCTTTTGAGGAGAGGTATAATGATACCAGATTTAATGGAGTGAAGGACAATACCTGAAGAGAGAGGAACATTGACTTAGGACTGGTATGGGAGGCCAGAAAATAGGTTGGGTCATCAGCAATCAAATGGAAATAGTGTAGGAATAGGATTGAGGGAATAGAATGTGGGTCTCACAGAAAATATTATTTTACCATTAGGAGATATGTGAAAGAAGCTAGAGAAAGGTACATGTTCAGGGCTATAGCACTAATGTAGTATTAGAGCATGAAATAGAACTTGCCTGTTCTTCTTCAAAGTAAGACCATGGGATCTTTTATCTCAAAATGTGTTACTGGAGTGCATCATTTATGGATAGACTTAAAAAAAAACTTCAAAAAACCATCACCATATCTTCCTGCAGTTACAATAGAATTGATTGTTAACATTTCCAAGCGTTGGTTTTCAAGCTAAGCCAATTATAAATGTCTAGGTAAGTTTCAAAGCTCCAAAACCACTTCTCTCAGAAGGGGACTGAGTTCACATTTTGATTGACAGCTTTAAGAGACTGTTCAAGGATTAACTGTCTTTGTCTGATTACTGAATTAGAAGTTTGTTTTTTTATAACATATTGACCATTTGAGATGATTTGGATGGGTACCATGAATGAAAGTTTTTTTCAGTATCAAGAGTTCTTATATTTACTTTTCATGAAATGTGGCAAGGCCAGCAATTGCTGTCCATCCCTAATTTCATGGAACAAAATGATTTCTTAGGCCATTTCAGAGACCAGTTAAGAGTCAACCACATCACTGTGGATCTTGGAATCCCACATAGGCCAAGCTAGATAAGGATGACAGATTTCTTAAAGGACATTGCGAACAAGTGAACCAGATCAGCTTTTACAACAATTGATGACAGTTTCAAGGTCTCTATTATTGATACTAGCTTTATATTCCAGATTTTATCAATTGAATTTAAATTCTACCACTGCCATGATGGGATTTGAGAACATGACTTGAGAGCATTAGCCTGGAACAGCAGATTATTACTGCACTGACATTACGACTACATTATCATCTCCCCATAAAATTTTAGAAGCTTTTTCTCATTTACACATGGTCCCTGAGGTCTACCCATATTAAATGGTGGATGAGTAGTTTTCGAGGTGGCATAGCAGGGTGTGGGAGGCTTAGATGAGATCAAAGTTACATTCAAGGCCTAGGTGAATGGGCAGTCAAACACAGGTGTGGGCGGACTATCAGGCCTGAAAATTATATTAAAATTTATACAAATGGGGACCCGAACGTTAAACATCGAGACTCTTGTTATTTCATTGGTGGAGGTGAAGACGATTGGAATGGGAAATGCCACTAGTGTAAACCATATTTTGGGTCTCCTGTGGGATTTCAGGGTTGGAAACTTCCACCCCAACTCTTTTTTGTACAGGATTACATATATTACTGTTAACCTGTTAACCCTTTAATTTTCTTGAACAATGATGATGATTATTCCATGCAACCACACGTAGCTTGCTCCAAGAGTATTGATTCCACAAATAAACACGCTAGCCTGCAATTCTCCATCTCTTAACAGTAATACATACTTCCACAGCCTTATCATCACTTTGTATTTACGGAGGGAAACTAGTCAAAACATTTTTCTATGGTTCTAAGTAAGAAGCGGTGATTTAAAATTTCCATTTTTGTTTTGAATCACAGGTATATAAAAGGCATTAAATGACCGGCATCAGCAAAGTTCAAAATGATGGGAAACATTACACAAAGCAATTCCAACTGCTATGTTGATACCAGCGTGGAGTCTGTCTTGGTCCCCATCATGTACATGGCTGCATTTTTCGTCAGCTTCCCTGGGAACTGTCTATCCATTTATGTGGCATGCTTACAAGCAAAGCGAGATAATGAGATTGGTATCTACCTACTGAACCTGTCCTTCGCTGATATCTTATACACACTGACACTGCCTTATTGGTTCATGGACTACTTCAGCTCTAATCCCAACAAGACACTGTATAATGTGCTCATTGTCGTGATGTACAGCACCATGTATTTAACTCCCGCATTCCTCTGCTGTATCTCCATGGATCGCTACCTAGCTATAGCCCATCCACTTAAGTATTTTGAGCTTAGGACAATACGGGCAGCAATCCTGGTCAGTGCAATCTGCTGGACCATTCAGTTGATGTTTCATGCATTGTTGCTCCACAAGCAGGATTTTTTCTCCAACTTTGCCTCCTCCTTGGCCTATGTAGAGGTTTATCCAATGAAGTCAACCTTTATTGTTGAATATATCTCCCGATTCACTGCTGGATTTTGTTTGCCTCTGACCCTGCTCCTCTTTTGCTCTCAGCGCATTTTCAAAGCCATTGAAGGCAGCACTGCCACTGCGGAAAATGAGAAGGAGAAGATTGCAAAACTCTTACTTCTGCTGCTCCTGGTCTACGTCATCAGCTTTGGACCATATCAAATTATAATGCTGGTCCGCAGTCTCCTTGAACCAGGAAACTGCAATTTTGCCCAAAAAATATATACTTTTTACAAAGTAGCCTTTGCGCTTACTGCTCTCAACTGCGCTGCTGACCCGATTATCTACTGCTTGCTCTGTGATTCTGCCAAACAAGATGTTAGTAACTTGGTCATGACAATGAAGATCAATCTTCAGAGATTGTATGCCAAATTTAACCTTTGAATGAACAGTCCAATGACTCAGGCTGGACTCCATCTAGTCTATTCTGAGCACCTGTTCATTGTAACAATTGTTTGGATTAATAGTGTCATTATCAGATAACATATTACAATGAGCAACATAAGCAGAATTAGAATAGAACATCTAAAATGTGCTCAAACAGGCAAGATTTAACCAGCACTTTAAAGGAAACAAAAGAGACAAAGATGAGCAGGACAGGATTTGACAGGGAGTTCCAGCGATTAAGTCTTAGGCAGTTAGAAGTATGACCGCCAATGATGAGAGACAGAGAGTGATGCGCATGAGGCCAGATTTAGAGGAAGCATTCCACTGCATGCTGCACATCACAACTTTGACTGTATAGCTTCCCTTCCTTTTCACAACCCAATAGAACTGAATGGAACATCCTATGTGCATGTTTCCACTCAGCTGTCACTTAAAATTATTTTGCAGCCTTATGTATTCACAGGATGCCAATTTGAATAAAGCAATAATTCAGGTGAATGCTTGGCTATTTTTCAAATCTTGAAATTTGGCAAAAGATGGGGTAGAAATAGGGTGGTAGGGCCACCAGACTGTCAACAGCCATCCCATTTCTATTGAGGAGAGGGTGTCAAAATTGCCCATTATGACACAAAAAATCAAAATGTGAACTTACCTTTTATACTCATGTCCTCCTGACCATGGCGTTTAATTGAACATAATATCCATGTACATTGATATAGACACACAAGATTGCTTCTGGATCCTCTGTATGTCATTGGACCAATTTTTCAAAGACCAATGAGGCTGCTCCTTGGAATACCTACTCAAAAGCCAGGATAAGTGGTGGCAATTTAGAAATCTAGTTCAACCACTAACATCTCTGTGATAGTATAGCTCATTTAAAGGGTGTACCCTGATGGCCACATGGCCGGGTCAGACCTTACGGAGTGTCGAGGCAGGAAGCTGGGCCAATTGAGTACGAAGGCACATAACCCGGTCAGGAAGAATCAGCATTAGAGCCAGGAAGGAGTTGTCTACAGTCACATAGTTATTTTGTCGAACACTATTTAAGAACATAAGAACTAGGAGCAAGACTAGGCCATCTGGGCCCTCGAACCTGCTCCCCAATTCAATAAGATCATGGCTGATCTTTTCATAGACTCAACTCCACTTACCCACCCGCTCACCTTAATTCCTTTACTGTTCAAAAATTTATCTATCTTTGCCTTAAAAAAATTCAATGAGGTAGCCTCAATTGCTTCACTGGGCAGGGAATTCCACAGATTCACAATCTTTAGTGTGAAGAAGTTCCTCCACAACTCAGTCCTAAATCTGCTCCCCCTTATTTTGAGGCCATCTCTCTTAGTTCTAGTTTCACCCATCGATGGAAATAACTTCCCTGCTTCTATCTTATCTATTCCCTTCATAATCTTATGTGTTTCTATAAATCTCCCCTCATTCTTCTGAATTCCAATGAGTATAGCCCCAGTCTACTCAGTCTCTCCTCATAAGCAAATCCTCTCAACTCTGGAATCAACCTAGTGAATCTCCTCTGCGCCCCTTCCAGTGCCAGTTTATCCTTTCTCAACTAAGGAGACCAAAACTGTACACAGTACTCCAGATGTGGCCTCACCAGCACTTCATACAGCTGCAACATAATCTCTCTGTTTTTAAACTCCATCCCTCTCGCAATGAAAGACAAAATTCCATTTGCCTTAATTACCTGCTGCACCTGCAAACCAACTTCTTGTGATTCTCGCACAAGAACACCCAGGTTCCTCTGCACAGCAGCATGCTGCAATTTTTTACCATTTAAATATAATTTGTATATATAGTTAATCACTGCTTTAGCAATAAAATATTTTGTTTTGAAGCCTCATTGAGTCACGCTCAATTTATTGCACTAGAAATTTTCTAAATTCGTTGAGGATTGCAGTGCACAGCTAGACGGGGAAGGGACTGGAGCAAGGAGAATAAGAAAAAGCAAGGTAAATGCACTTTGTTAAAATGCTTTTGATCAGGAAATTTAAGTGCCCCTATAGTTGCTAAACAGCAGACCTCTTAGAATGAAAGTCAACACTGGGGCTAAGGCTTCAGTCGTAGAGGAACAGGTATTTTGTTACTTTCAAAAAGGCCTCCAATCATTGAGACTTAACGGATCTGAAGCTATATTGGCAATCTATACCGAAAAGACATTTCCTATAAGGATCAAATGGTGCAGTTACCTGTTTTGGTAATTAAGTGGCATCAGCTTTGTTTAGTGGGGCTTGATTGGCTTTAGCAGATTAAACTGAATTGGTTAGGGATATTAAATCTGCGAGATAGGGATGCAGAAACTGTTATGTAAGTAATCTGATGTCTTCCAAAGCGAATTAGAATGGATAAGGGGAGCTAAAACTAAACTATATTTCAATCTGGATCAAAAACACCAGATTTTTTTCAGGGCTCATTCTGTGCCTTATGAGCTTCATTATAAGGTTGAAGTTGAGTTCAAGAGACTGAAAGTTTTAGGTATCATAGAGCCTGTTCAATTTTCAGAATGGGCCACATCCCTTTAAGGGGAGTACACGAGCAAAGGAGCCTCTGGTCCTAAACGCTCCCACAAGGGGAAATAGCCTCTCAACATCTACCCTGTCAAGTCCCTGAGAACCTTTATGTCTCAATTAGGTCACTTGAGAATCCTATATGTCTCAATAAGGTCACCTCTCATTCTTCGAAACTCCAATGGGTACAGGCCCAGCTTATTCAACCTTTCCTCATAAAAAATCCATCCATACTCAGGGTCAATCGAGTGAAACTTCTCTGGATTGCCTCTGATGCCAGTATATTTTTCCTTAAATAAAGGAACTAAAACTGTTCACAGAATTCAAGGCATGATCTAACTATATAGTTTTAGCAAGACTTCCCTATTTTTATACTCCACGCCCTTTGAAATAACTCATTGGAGTTTAGAAGGATGAGGGGGGATCTTGTAGAGACGTATAAGATAATGAAGGGGATGGATAGGGTAGAGGTAGAGAATTCTTCCCGCTTAGAAAGGATAGCAGGACTAGAGGGCACAGCCTCAAGGGGGGGGCAGTTTAGATCAGAATTGAGGAGGAACTTCTTCACTCAAAGGGTGGTGAATCTCTGGAATTCTCTACCCGTTGAAGTGGTGGAGGCTACCTCGCTGAATATATTTAAGTCACGGGTAGATAGGTTTCTGATAGACAGGAGAATTAAAGGTTATGGGGAGAAAGTGGGAAAGTGGAACTGATCCACTTCAGATCAGCCATGATCTTATTGAATGGAGGGGCAGGCTCGAAGGGCTAGATGGCCTACTCCTGCTCCTATTTCTTATGTTCTTATAAAGGCCACCATCCCATTTACCTTTGTGAATGTTTTATGGGTATACCAAAGAGAAAACTTGTCTGCCTTCAGCACAAATCAGAAATTTAGATGGCAGTGTCTAAATATGCATTGGAAAGGGTACAGCAGAGATTTACCAGGTTTGGAGGATATGGACTCTGGAGAAAGGTTGAACAAACTTGGATTGTTTTCACTGGAGCATCAGAGGATGAGGGGAGACCAGATAGAGGTTTACAGGATTATGACAGGCTTGGATAGAGTGGGTAGTCTGAGTCCTTTTCCCAGGGTCGAAGGGTCAATTTCTTGGGGGCAGACGTTGAGAGTGAGGGGGGGAATGTTTAAAAGAGATTTAAGGGGCACGTATTTCACAGAGGGTGGTGAATGCCTGGAACGCGCTGCCAGAGGAGATGATGGAAGCAGATTCTACAACAATGTTCAAGAGGCATCTGGATAGATACATAAATAGACAAGGAATAGAGGGATATGGATCACGTAGAGGCAAGAAAATATTAGAGAAGCATCTGTGTTGGCCCAGACTTTGAGGGCTGAAGGGCCTGTTCCTATGCTTTGTTCTTTCTTTCTTTGTATCCACAATTTCCAACCATTCTTATTTTTTGAAAAATGTTGCCAATTCAGATATACAGATTGTAGTTTGATGAACTAGGAGTCTAGGATGGTTTGAGTCCAGCATAGTTTGAGTCCTATTCTCTTTCTCCAGCTACCTCATAAGATTACCCTACCCACTCACTGCATCCCCCCACCCCCAACCCAACCTCCTCTCCTGCCCACTGGACTGTAATTTGTTCAATGCTCCAAAATTCCTTCGCATTTCTATTGGACTCCTTGTCACTTGCAAGACTCCCCATTGCCAAATCTTTCCTTTTTCACAACTGATTAGGCCATGTTCCCAAGCATCACTAATGCAGAAATTAACTCCCAGTGTTTCCAGATCATGAAACTCCCCTCCCAAATTTTCTCAGATGCAACAATCCCTCTCAGTGATAGCAGATTCTACTCCAGAATCTGTGTTGCAGGATTACTGAGAATCTCTTATAATGTTTCCTGGCTCTGGGGAAAAGAATCACTGTCAGATTGCAGCTTGACCCTCAAGACTCTCAAATCTGGCTATGCTAGACTCGTGGCATCTTTCATACCATTTTCTATCCCAGGAAATGCTTCATATTGATAAGTTAGGCAGTTTCCATGGTAATATGATTCTTATAAAACGTCTGATTGTCCAGGAGGAAAGGACAGTGCATTTGGTAAGCTGTCATCCTGTTTTAATGTTTCTCAGGTTTCCAGGTGACTCCTTAATTTGTTAACTGCATGTCAGCATCCATTTACAGAAAGGCTGACAATGCCATCTATAGTTCAGACCTCACTATTGCTTCACCATTGCATTTTCACACAAAAACTACACTTCAACAACCCTCCACCCCAGCCTTTGTATAATGTACTAACCAACCAGAATCTTCCCTTCTTTATTGTTGACAAAAGATTCACACGTTTAGCTATGAGAGATTAGGTAAACTGAGATTGTTCTCCCTGGAAAGACAGAGAATGAGGGGCGACCTAATAGAGATGTATAAAATTATGAAGGGCATAGATAGAGTGAACAGTGGGAAGCTCTTTCCCAAGTCGGAGGTGACAATCACAAGGGGTCACAGGTTCAAGGTGAAGGGGGCGAGATTTACCTCAGATATCAGGGGGAAGTATTACACAGAGGGTGGTGAGGGCCTGGAATGCACTGCCAAGCAGGGTGGTGGAGGTGGACACGCTGGGATTGTTTAAGACTTATCTGGATAGCCACATGAACAGTCTGGGAATGGAGGGATACAAACGAGTGGTCTAGTTGGACCAATGAGCGGCGCAGGCTTGGAGGGCCAAAGGGCCTGCTTCCTGTGCTGTATTGTTCTTTATTCAAGAAAAATGAATCTCCACATTAACATATTACAGAGTAAAAATGTATTACAAATTGGTCCTCTGTCCATTTCTTTTCCAGTTGGAAAATGGTAGTGGGGGTGAGAGAGGAACCGATTTCACAGGTAGCATTCCATATCCTAACTGTACCTGCATTACAGGCATCCAGCAATAACGGATAAAGAAAAACATGCATTCTATCAAGCCTTTCACAACTGTCAGGTGTCACAAAGTGCCTCACAGCCAATTAAGTACTTTTGAATTGTAGTCACTATTGCAATGGAGGAAATTTGGTAAACAAGTTGTGCAAATCAAGATCTCACAAACAGCAATGCTATGGGATACATATTAGCTGGCATATTGGGTGCAACTCCCCTACTCTACTTCAAAATAGTGACCATGGGATTTTTAATGTCCACCTGTGCGGACAGATGGGGCCTCGGCTTAACATCCCATTCTTGGAATATGTTATTAGAAAAGAGCATATTTGGGGATCACAGCCAAGAAATTCCACCAACTACGCTCATTGGAACGGATGTTGAGTGGTTTAATCAGTGATCTTGAAAAGAGCATACTGAAAAAAAAACTGGTCCAAGGGTCATGTTTTTTAAGTATAATATGCCTCCTAGGACGCACTTCGGAACTTCTTGCGCTTGGCCAGTGGGATTCAGATTCCTTTGACTGGTACGACCCAACATGGTCTCTTTTGGTGCAGGCTGCGTCAAACGAGAGATTGATGCCGGCTAACATGAGGTAATGTGCTTGCTCACGGAAGGTGTAAAGTGATTTCCCCTCCCGCCACAGGCTGCCCTCCCGGTCAGGCTTCTTCGCTGCCGCGGCCGTTAACATTCAAACCAAGCTCCCGCACCGCGCCTCCCGCCAAAACCAGGAGCGGGGAGCATGCGCACTGCTGTCAGACGGCCGGCACGCCGTTGGCGGGCATCCGGGCGCATGCGTAGGTTGAATGTGGTGCCTGAGGTGGGTGAGTTCTCCATTAGCTCGGATTGTACAGCTTTCAGCAGCCTGCAGCTCATCTCACTCCACACATAACACTTTCAATCTTAATACTCCCTGTTAAAAATCTGTTTCGAGGCAAACGGTCGTTTGGAACATTTCCTCCCTTTAAAAACGAAGCTTTAAGAACATAAGAACATAAGAAATAGGAGCAGGAGTAGGCCATCCAGCCCTTCGAGCCTGCCCCGCCATTCAATAAGATCATGGCTGATCTGTCGCTGCTCAGTTCCACTTTCCCGCCCTGTCCCCATAACCCTTAATCCCCTCTCCTATCAAAAACCCATCAACCCGCGTCTTAAAAATATTTAGCGAGGTAGCCTTTCGATCAGTTCAAGTCAGGCTCACTGTTGACACCTGCATCTTTGACCCAATAATAGGCATGTTGCTTCCTATTTTCTGCAAAAATACTTTTTTTACATTTGCAAACATTTCCCTGTTACTAATTCACAGGACAGCTGACACTTTACTGCAGACATACTGGTTAAACTGTAACCATAGACTGAAAAATCACATTTCATGATAATGGTTGCTTAATTATTTGTTTTTTCATACTTGGGAAAAATTGCCCATCTCTGACCATCTCACTTGGCCACTTTCTTAAATTGCTGTTGTGGTTTAATACAACTCGGTGGCTTCCTTAGGTCACTTCAAAGCTTAGTTTATAGTTACAGAATCCTACAGCACTGAAAGAGGCCATTCTGCCCATCATTTCCTGAACCTGATCTTTGAAAGCCTAATCACCCTCAATCTTCCCTTCCTCAACCCACCATCTCTCAAACCTCCATCCCCCCCCCCCCACCTTCAACACTCAATCCCTCCTCCTTCACTCCCTTTCCCCCTACTTCACCTCTTTTCCCTCTCCTTCATACCCTTTCCCTCCTCTCTTGCCCCCTTCCCCCAGTAGGAAAGTTCTGATGGTGGAAGCATGAGAGTGTTCAGGGAGACCCATTTCTTTCCTGGCTCCTTAAACAATGAGCCAAATCTGACAGCAGCCTTCATCCAGGAAGGTGCCTCCTGGAACTGTAACAGCATTTGGCTACTGTAAGTCTGCAAGGAGTAGCTACAACGCAGTAGGATATGGGGTACAGGAGTACCACCAGCTCACAAGGAGAAACAAGAAAAGCCTGCAGACAAATCTGTTACCCTAGAATTGAAAAAGGGCCAAGTCAGTCCACGCTAACCCTGCTGTCCCTCAGAACAAACAATGCATTCTGCCCTTCAATTAATATCCTTTCTTCCTTATCACAAGCAAGAGCAAATCAAGACAGTGGCATTGATTATAGAACCTCAGCACCAGAGCTACAACCTGTTTAATCTTCCCAGCCCAATAGTTTATAATAGTTTATGACTTTGATCATGTAACTTCTCTAAGGTTTCGTTAAACCCCAGAAGTTTAGACAATCACTTCATTTATCCTATGAAACATAACCAGTGTGATGTTACTTTACCTTGAAGAGGTTTTTGTTTTCTCATGATCACAGCCTTAGATGATGTCACTGCTAGAAGGAAAAAAACTGGGCAGGCCAGCTTTCTGTTTCATTTTGGATGTTGCATTAGAAGCATAACTGAAAGAAGTTTCTGTCTGTCTGTCTGTCTCGCTCTCTGTTTTTATTTTGAAAGTTTTACCAGTTAGTTGAACGCACATCTTGATTGCCATTCAGCAGTGTTTTGGTGTTCTGGGTTGTTGATCTGGCTACAACCTGCACTGAGTTTTTAAGATCATTTGAAATCAGCTTTCAACCCGGGGAGTAGGATTCCAGTATCACGTGAGCTTTAACCTGTGCAGTGATAAAATTTGTTTGAAGGATTTTGTTTATTGGATTTTGGTTTTAATTGGAACATTATTAGATATATTCATTAAGGGTTATACATTGTTTTTGGTTGTAGCTGATTAAAGTTCTTGTTATTTTTTACTATACATGTTAACTATATTCTAAAACAAACTTTGTTTGACAACAGCTCCCCAGTCAGTCTTTCGAATCACACCTGAAGTGTAACATATCATGCTTATCCTAGCCAAATTCAGCGTAAAAAACTTATGGTTCAGGCGAGCTTCATAAAACAGTTTGAAGTTTCTAACCTGAACCATAACATCACAAAATCTAAGATTAGCTATGTATATTGTAAAACAATAATAATTGGTCAGAAATTATGGTGTGTTACTTCATTCAATAGATAATATGGCAAGAAAAATATAGTTGAAGATGCAGGCAAAAATTTATCCCTTGCTCAACATGTTGGGAAGTACTGGATTTAATCAGTAGCAGTATTTCTGAGCTGATAACTGATTTCCATGTGGGAACCATGGAAATTTCAAGCACAGAAGATAGCTAGTTGGCCCATCATTGTTACTGCACAGCTCTCAGAATGATCCATGTTGTCCTATTTCCCACGCTTACCTGCTTTAAAAAAAAATTCAGTATGAACCGTATGATGGAGTCTATTTATACCTATCACTTAGGCCCATGCTCTCCGTTTGCGGAAATGGTTTTCAAAATCTGGAGAGACTTGGAAAGCACGATTTGCGCTGGTGAGTTTCTGAGTTCCGATCTTCAGGCCTTCTAGCAGGTGGAGTAACGTGAAATACACCTCGAAACCACAGGAAGTTCATTTTAATACATTACCTGTCATTTATGAGCATTCTCCCCAGAAGTTCCACCCTTAACTAGACAGAAACCTGCTGTGGGGGTTTCTCTTGGGCCGTAAGCTGGTGGAGAGAGATATGGCCAGGAAGTGGCCTGGCAATGCCCCCGGCACTGCCGCTTGGCACTGGTTGGCAATGTGAGGTTGGCAACATGCCCATGCCAACCTGCACCTGGGACAGACCCAAGTGGGAGTCTCATGTAGGAGTGGGTGGGGAGTTATTCAGATTTGGTGATGGACCAGGAGCAGGAGCTGCTGGTGATGGTCTTTTGGGAGGATGGGTGGGTACCATCTCCGACTGGGGCTGCAGGAGGAAGGAGCCGGTGATCGGGAGGGAGAAGAAGGGGCCAATGATTGGAGGAAAGGGGCTGATGATTGGGGGAAAGTTGGGGGAGAGAAATAGCAACTCCAGTCGGGGTGAAGAGGTGAACCACTGAGACCTCTGTGGTCTGTTGAATTCAACTCTTTCATCCAGGTCAGGACTCAGGCTGTAATGAGAATAGGAGCTGAGTGGCTCTGGTGGAACCCAAATGAGCATCAGTTAGCAGTTTAGTGCTGGGTAAGTGCTGCTTAATAGCACTATTGATGACAACCTTCCATCACGTTGTTGATAGTAAAGCGCAGTGATGAAGGGATACTTGGTCAGGTTGGATTTGTCTTGCATTTTGTGGCATGACATACCTGGGTTCTTTTCCACATTGCCAGGTAGATGCCAATGTTGTAGCTGCATTGGAACAGTTTGGCTAATAGCTCAGCTAATTTTGGAGCACACGGCTTCAGTAATATTTCTGTAGCGTTGTCAGGACCTGTAGCTTTTGCAGTATCTGAACCTTCAGTCGTTTCTTGGTAAAGTGAATTAAATTGATTGAAGAATGGCTCTGGGATATTAGCATCCTCTAATTTTGGATCTTGCACCTACTCAATTTTAATTTCTCCATCATTGGTAACTGACGCCTGGGAACTAGGGTTCCTTCCACAAACTTCTCCACCTCTCTACCTCTTTCTTCATTTACTTTCTCCTTAAAGTCTAGTCCTTTGGCCAAGCGTTTAGTCATCTGTACTAATTCTCCTCTTATACGATTTGGAATCACATTTAGATGGATATTGTTCCTGTGAAACACATTGGGATATTTTATTATGGTGATCATGTTGCAAGTTGTTGTTTATCTGATTTTCCAGCATTTCTGACTTTCCCTGTAACCCTGTCACTACCCTATATTTCTTCATTTTTCACAGAGTCAGTTTTTATGCATGGTGGGCATTAACCAGGAGTAACATGTACTATTTTCGTGTTCAAGCTGTGTTTTAATTTGATTGGTGAGCTGCCAGCCTTGAACAAGCATTGACAAGTAGCATTTTGATGAGGAGAGGTGGGAGGAGCAGGGAGAGACTGTCACTGGGTTGAACGCTTTTTTCCTGCATAATAGTCAATGGATTTACTTTCATAGCAGCTTGCAGGAGTCCTTTAAGAACCACTGATTAATGCACTCTAAATCCAGGAACAATAGACTCACGTTCTGCGTGTTAGTACCTGAAACTACCACTCTGTGGAATGTTTTGGGCAGAAGCATTGCTTGGTAAATTTTGATTTAAATGTCTGATTTAAGTTTATCATAGTTTTCCTGTATAGTCTGCCTTTTATCCCTCAACATGTCTTCTCAGTTGGTCACATCACTAGGTCGGCAGTCTCCAGAACACTACAATTCTTTTGCTTTGTATTTCCATTTTGAATATTGTTTCTTTTGGAGTCATAGGGTGTGATTTAAGTGCCCAACAGGCCAGAAAATGGGAGGTTTTCCTGCCTGTTTTTTAGGTGAACCGACTTTTGATAATTTACGGCACTGTGCAGTACAGAGGCCGTCAGAAGAATCAAGCCAGGAAGGAGGCCAAGTCCCACTGGAAAGGCCAGCAGCAGGGTGCTCAGGAAGCCATTGCCCTGCACCAATCTCCCAATATTCTGGGAGATCGGATGGCATGCTGCCCCTCCCCCCGATCACCAGCTTCCTAATGGCCAGTCCAGGCCTCCCAGTCTCCGGCCCTGACATCTGATGGCTGGCCCTGGCCTCTGGATGGCCGACCTTGATCTCTAATGGCTGGTCCCGACCTCTGATGGCTGGTCCCGGCCTCTGATGGCTGGTCCCGGCCTCTGATGGCTGGCCCTGACCACTGATGGCTGGCCCGGACCTCCGATCGCTGGCCCCACATCAGCTCCCATCGTCCGATTCAGAGCTCACCCTTCCCTCCTTGTTTACCTCCTCCTGGTCTGTCTCCACCCTGGCTAGTCCCATCCCCATGAGTCCTTGCCCTGTGAAGCCTCTCCCCCATGGCACAGACCTCCTGGGGGGCCTCTAGCCCGCAATCAAGGCCATCAGATCCTGATTACTGGGGACCATCTGTGATCGCTGCTAGTGGGAGCCTTCACTGGCAAGGTCAGAAACCCAAGTTAGCCCGGACAAATGTGTCCCGGGCCTGCTAAATAGATTTAAATCAAGTTATGAATATTTAAATCAGCCTCGTGCTGTTCCCCAGCTTGAGGCTAATTGCATTATAAAAAATGGCCTAGGAAGATCACGACATGCCAGATGCTGGTTGCGATTCGCATCATTGGCCTCTGGCTGACATTGCTTGCTGTTTGAATAGCATAGTGGGATGAGAAAATCCATCGAGTTTTACAGCCCAGAAAGAGGCCCTTTGGCTCATCGTGTCTTGGCTGGCCATCAAACCTATTTATTCTAATCTCAGTTTCCAGCACTTGGCCCGTAGCCTTGTATGATATGGCATTTCACATGCTCATTAAAATACCTCTTAAATATTATGTGGGTTCCAGCCTCTATCACTGTTTAGGCCAGTGAATTCCAGCTTCCCTCCACCCTCTGGGTGAAAACAAATTTCCTCAAAGCCTCTCTGAGTCTCCAGTTTCTCACCTTAAATCTATGTTCCCTGGCTATTTAACCCTCTACAATGGGGAAATGTTTCTTCCTATCTACACCATCTATATTCTGCATAGCTTTGAAGAGATTCCCCCTCAGCTTTCTCTGCCCTAAGGAAAACAACCCCAGCCTAACCAACTTCTCTTCATAACTCAAACACTCCAGCCCAGGCAACACCCTGGTGAATCTCCTCTGCACCCTCTATATATTTACTTCTTCCTTGTATTTCTTTATTCACTATATTTTTCTTTTTTTAGCTGTATTTCTTTTTATTTTCTCTATGATTTTGTCTCCCATTATTCTGTCTCTTTTAGCTGTAGTATCTATCTTTTCCTTGTCTTCTCTGTTTTTTACCATTTTTCTCTTGCCTGTATTTAAGCTTTAATGAAAAAAAGGTGCTTTGATGCTATCCATACAGTCGCATATTCCTATATAATATTCCTCTTCTCATCCCACTCTGGGAGCATAGAAATCCAACACATTTCTAATGTAGTCCAAACAACTCCTAAACTTCTACAAATAGCAATTTTCATTTTTTTGTTATGTCTTAACAAGAGGGAGGACTTACAAGTAAACAAGATCATGATTGCCTGCTGGAATGGCAAAACAGGAATCACTTTAAGGCGGGTCAAACATTGCTGAGTGTTTTATCGGAGATCTGCAATTAAGGGTAGTTACAGTTTAACTGTCGGAAACTCAGCTCTTTTTTTGCTTATGCAGAGTTCTATTTGTTTTGTATAGCACATGTTGGCAGATAAAAATAAGTTTAAAGATTATCTGGCCTGACAATATTGAGTGCTGCTCTGAGAGACTGAGGCTGTCCAGTGAGTGGAACAAAGTACATAGTCCATATCTTCATTATAGAACCTTTATTTTCGCAGATCCAGTTTGCTGTGTTTAGGCTGTGAACCTGGCTGTGTGTCACTGGCCATCCCCTTTTACTCAAACTGGAATCGGAGACAAAAATGGTATGTGGTAATCACAGGCATGACTGGGGGTGGCAATTTCTTGCCCTCCTTATTCCTATTATATTTCCTGCACTGCTGGTGAAAAGTCACCCCCAGTGCTTGGATTTTAAGCCTCCTTTCCGGCCAGTGAATGGTCTGTCATTCTGTACCATGTACAGTCAATTTGGTTGTTGTGACTCCACCAAAGATAGGGAAATCATGAATCGTTTCTACAGAATTGTGGATAATTTTGACTACTCTCTGTATGCCACATGTGCTGCGTACATCCAGGATATTCTGTGCGGGGTAAGTGACTTTAATTGGATGTTACTATAATCTATAATTTTGCTTCCTCCAGTCTCAATTACTCCAGTGCTCTCATGAGCAGTCTCCCATCCTCCACCCTCCTTAAACTTGAGCTTTTCCAAAACTGTACTGTCCACCTCCTAACTTGTAACAGGATCCACTTTACTAATACAAATGTGTATACATGTATACAAATATACAAATTAGGAGTAGGCTACTTGACCCCTCAAGCCTGCTCCTCCATTCAAAAAGATCATGGTTGGTCTGATTGTAACTTCAACTTCACATCCCACCTACCCTCATTAACTTTTCACCCCCTTCCTGTTGCCTCCATCCTCACTGGCTTTCATTGGCTCAAGCTATTCAGCAATATGCAGATATCAAATTTCCATCCTCGAGATCAAGATAGATTAACTGAGGAAGATTAAAATGCCCCATATTTTCTCATATGCTTCATGTAACAGAAAAAGGTAGTGACACTAAGTGGTTACATAAGATTCAATATTAAACCCTAAAAATGGTGTAAGTATCACATTTTATGTACATATTTATATATTAATTAGTTATTACTTCCCAAAGCCTTTTCTCATCTTATGCTATGCCTCCAACCAGTTTGGCTTGAATATGAATCTAGGCGCTTGAGCTAGAGGGACAGAACCACCTATTCCTACCAAAGAATGAGGCCTTCATTTATCTTTGACTGGACTGGATTTTAACCTAGTTCCCAGAGAAAAAGTCTTAATAGTTCAATGAATTAGCCTATTCCCAGCAGACATAGAACTTCAGCTCAAATAGAAACAGAAAATTCTGGAAATACACGGCAGATCAAATAAAAATATATTTTCTGAAACAGTGGAGAAGAAACTAGTTTAAATGTTTTTGGAAATGAATTCAATAATTTTGCTTATTTTTCCGCATCTTGAACAAATATCCTTTACAATTTTAAATTTAGAGGTTAAAGTAAAAGCTTGTGAATCAAAATTGCAGAGGATTTTGCTGTAGAGCAAGTCCCAGCAAATCTCAACTATGTGAGACAAGCTAATCCTGATTGGCAAACTCCAACAGGCTCACTAAAGGCACGTCCACATAGAGATGGAATGTGGTTTGTTGATAGAGTAATTAAATATTAAACAGCACGTGTAGTTTTGATCATTTCTGTGTATGGAGGCTGCGCACAGTTTCTCTTTACAGATGGTACATCTAGGGGGCAAAATCCACAATTTTGATGCGATATGGGAATGTAGTTCATGATTCACTACAGTCTTTGGGAGTGAGGAATAATAAAATTGATCCTACAGTAGATAAAAGTATTGGAAGAAGGAGGAATGTTTTATGCCTCCCCCGCCCCTTCCCCAACACTTTCACACCCCACCCCACCCCGCGTATTTGAAGAAATAAGAAGGATGCCCAGCCTCCTGCCTTCCCACCCATTCATAAATTGTCCACTATATTACAGTGGATGAGTAAGGTATCAGTTGGTCCACCCATCCTTAAACCTACTGAAGCCACTGGCCAATTAATGACCAACAAAGGGCCTCATTCTGCCTCCACCACAGTAACGTGGGGCTGGGGAAAGGAAGAAAGTAGGAGCCGGTCAACTACTTTTACAGTTCAGGCTAAGGTGAGAAGGAAGGAGGCATACCTCTCTTAAGGGGGCCAAGTGCCCATCAGGGGCAAACACAATTGCAAGATGATGGTTGGAGTATGAGTGTTTACAGGTAATCAAGTCTTTCCAGTTACAGACAGTGCAAGCGGAGAAAGGGATAATCACGGGTTAAATAGATGTGAATTGTCTCAAGCCAGGACAGTTAGTAAGATTTTGCAAGTTCAGGCCAAATGGTGGGAGTTACATGTAGTGTGACATGAACCCAAGAACCTGGTTGAGGCTGTCTTCATGCAAGCAGAACTCATGATGGGCTGAATGGCCTCCTTCTGCCCTGTACGATTCAATGATTCTATGAACACGACTCAGAAAACCCCTTCTCACCATTGCTCAGGGCATCTTCTAATGTTGTGAATGAAAATTGCTCCATACTGTGTCTGGAATACTTCGCAGGGTTAGGAATTCCTTCCCATACTGTAATTGTGTTCAATCCTTTGGTCCAGCAGCAGGAGGCAGGAGTCTGCAGTGGTACCTGGGAAAAGTATGGCTTTCTGAATTCTGGGATAAGGGAGAAATGGATACCAACATGAATTTGGGATGAAAAGGGAGAAGAAGGCATGAACTGAGACTCAGCGGGAGGACATGACAGTGCCAGTATCTACCTAGAAGGAGGGGCAAACAAGTGCATAGCTTCACCTTCCTAATTCCCAACTCATTCAGGTCTCTGCCACTGATACTATATTCTGCACAATGCTTCATGCACCTATTGCCTGACCCAACCATCCTCTGACTTTCCAGTGTGCTCCATTCCCTTCATTCTAGGATTAGTAGTAAGCCCTTCAGCCATATTTTTCCTGTACTTCACCTAATTCAAAAAAGCCTCCTCATAATATATGTCTTTAACCGTGGCTTCTGTCTCATTTTCTAACATTTCTCCAACTTGCTCAGTGTCTTTTTGACTCTTGCAAAGTACTTTGGGAAACTGCTCACATAAGACATATTTATGAATGCAATTTACTCTTGTTGACATGGTATTTACTTGACCATGATTTATTTCCATTGTAGGAATGTTCTCCATATGCTGCTCATTTATACGATGCAGAAGACCCAACAACCCCAGTGAGGCAGTTGCTTGGTCTTTGTGGCGAATACTGCATTGATTTCTGGAATAAATGCAAGACAACTGTCCATTCCTTGGTGGAAGACAGAAAGCTCCTGGGCCTTGTATCTGACAGAAATAAATTCTGTGAAGTCTTACAACTACAAGACCCAGATTATTGCTTTCCCCATGTGCTTTCCAACAGCAATCTGACTAAAAACCTTGGGTCGGTGGTGGCTGGCTCTGATGGCTGTCTCCAATTGTGCCTGGAGGAAATTGCAAACGGCCTACGCAACCCTGTAGCTATGGTGCATGCAAATGATGGAACTCATCGTTTTTTTATTGCAGAACAAATCGGCATTGTATGGGCATATCTGCACAACAAGGCCAGACTTGAGAAGCCATTTTTGAACATTACTCAGGCAGTCTTAACCTCTCCTTGGGAAGGGGATGAGCGAGGATTTCTGGGTCTAGTATTTCACCCTAAATTCAAATACACAGGAAAGGTCTATGTATATTACTCTGTTGAGGTGAATTTTGAAGAGAAGATCAGAATCAGCGAGTTTAGAATTTCTTCAAATGACATGAATATGTTAGACCATGGTTCTGAGAGGTAAGTGCAAATAATTACAGCTAAACTCTACATACAAACATAAAATCCAAAACAAGAAAAGGGTCCACACTGCCCTATATGTGACTGCAGATCCACATCAGTGTGGTTGACTCTTAACTGTCCTCTGAAATTTTCAGTTCAAGGGGAAATATGGATGGACAACAAATGTAGGCCTTGACAGAGATGCCCATATTTTAAAAAATCCTTTCCACACTGTAATTGTGTACAATCCTTTGGACTACAGCAGGAGACAGGAGCCAGTGTCGGTGGTTGGGAAAATTCAACCAATCCAAAGAATCCTACCTATAGTCCATATATATCTGCAAAGCTTAGAAAATTGTTTCCCCTCTTTTCTGTCCAGCATAGGGTTATTTGGCTAGGCCCAGGTGAGATTATAGTTGGTGCATACTGGATGGGCCAAATGGCTTCCTTCTGCACTGTAGGATTCTATGATTCTAATAATCTGGCTGAAAGCCTTGGAATGATGATGGATTGCTCTGATTTATGTGATTTCTGTTGACTTCACTTCTCTGCCCCAAACTCACCATCTGCTCACCATATGGAATGATAATAGAGTCAATTTCTATGTTCTAAGCGCACAACATTACAATCGAGGACACTTGTCAGAACATTGGGCAGGGCATGGCCCACTTCCCAGTTTTAAATTAATGGACAGAAAATCTTGATTGTCTAATGGTCACATGTTTCTTTGCAGTGAGTGACACTGATCTGTTCACAATGTTTTGTGTCAAGAGTACACAAGAGTTAATATTGTCGATAATTTCCTTTTTGTTTGACATGGATGGAATTTTGTGTTCTAGCTCTGTATTTTCATTTCATAGGGTCTGTTTTTACCATTTTCAGTCTAAGTGCTGAATCTGGGTACAATTCAGATCCGACTTGGAAATCTGCTTTCAGGCGCCCTTAGCTTGAAAGGAAAAATTGCGAGTCTGAATTGTGCTGTGTGCGGGGCTTATCATGCCCAAAATGATCGGAGCTCTGAACTGCGCATGTGCAATTAGAAAAAAATTTGAAAAAGTGTGCCCATGTCAGATCACTCCCGGGTCGCAGAAAGCGGATAAAGCAGCTCGGGAGTGAAAAGCGGGAGCGATGGCCCACACAGACACCCCTTATTCACCACCACCACCACCCCCCCAACCCACTACCTAGACCAATCACAACCCCCTGCCCCTTTCCCCCCATCAATCACCCACTGAGTGGCAGTGGAACTTCCTGCCCCCCCACAAGTGAGCGATTGGGCCTCACCACCCCTCCACCAGAAAGAATGATCTGGCTTCATTCCCCCCCTCCCCTCCATCTCCCAGAGAATGATCTGGCTTCACTTTCCACCCCTCCCCCACCAAGAGAATGATCTGGCCTCACTCCTCCCCTCCCCTCCCCCAGTGAATGATCTAGCCTCACTACCCCCCTGCCCTCTCCCCCCAGCGAATGATCTAGCCTCACTCTTCCCCGCCCAGAGAATGATCTAGTCTCACTCCCTCAACCCCCATTCCCCCTCCCCCCCACATCCCTCAGAGGTATATCTAGCCCGCCTCCCTCCCCCCAACAGACAATTTTCAGGCCTCCCTCCTCCCCTCCCACCCCCCACCAGAGAATGATCCGACCTGTCTCCCTCCTCCCCCCTCCCCCCCATCACCGATTTGAATCAGAGAGCTGTTGGACGCTCTGAACTCGCCTCTGCAGCAGCTGGAGCATTCCGAAACAGACTTTTATTCAGCATGTCCATTTCGGCACAATTCCAGATTGACGAACGTGGTGGTAAAGAGGGAAATGCTAATAAAGTTGGGCAGGCAGTTCGTTAATTCAATTTAAATGCATGCAAATACATTTAAATTGCGTTGTGCCCATTTCGGCTGCAAATCAGATCATGGCCAATCCCAGGCCTCGGTAAAGTGGCCATCTACACGAACGCAGGTGTGGATCGCGTTAATGGCCTCACACCCAACTTTACCACATTTCCACGCCTGAAAACGGGCATGACGCAATGATAAAATCAGGCCCACAATCTGGGTTGAATTCAGACTGTCCTATTTCTCAATCAGTGGATTATATTGGTTTGAGTCTATTGTACAAATTAGCATTAATTTGATAATCTCTTTTAGATGTTACACTGAGGTCTGGTGAGGAAAAGAAAAAATGCTTCCGCTCTTGCCCTGACCTGGAAAATGTAATCAATTCTGCTCCTAATTTCTACCTTATTCTCATCTTCACACAGTCCATCTCCAACTCTTCCCTTCCCTTTCTTGACATGTCCTCAAATATTTATTCTAAGCCACTAACTTCCACAACTACTTGGACTATACTTCCACACACCCTATTTGTTTCCTGTGACAGCTCCTCCCTCCATGTTTTTCCATCCATGTTTTTCCATTCTGTCACATCTATTTGATGATGCTGCCTTCCATTACTGTGCACTTGATGTGTGAAATCAACAGTGTTTTAGATCTACTATTGTGTAAAGAGGCAGGATTAATTTATAATCTCATAGTAAAATATCAGCTGGGGTGTAGTGATTTTTGGTTTTCTTGTGATCTTACCACCTCACTCTGCCCATCAACCAACGGGATGAAAAGGTAAGATTACCCCTTTGTATTAAATTCAAGGAAGAAGCTCACAAATTGCCAGAAAAAACATTGGGATTGGGAGCAGTTTAGAATTCAGCAAAGGAGGTCAAAGAGGATTGATTAAGAAGGGAAAAATAGATACAAGAGCAAGTTTGTGGGGAACATAAAAACTGGCTCTATAGGCGAGGGGAAAAAGATTGATGAAGACAATTGTAGGTGCCTTACAGTCAGAAACAGGGAATTTATAATGGGGAACAAAGAAATAGCTACTAACTAAACACATACTTTGGTTCTGTCTTCACAAAGGAGGACACAAATAATGTACCAGAAATATTGGAGAACACAAGATTGACTGAGAGGGAGGAACTAAAAAGAAATCAGTATTCGAGAAATAGTGTTGGGGAGGTTGATGGATTGAAAGCTGATAAATCTCCAGGATATGTTATTCTGTATCCCAGCGTACTTAAGGAAGTGGCCCCAGAAATAATGAATGCATTGGTGGTCATTTTCCAAGATTCTATAGATTCTGGAAAAGTTCCTACAGATTGGTGGGTCGCAAATGTAACCCCACTATTTAAAAAGAGAAGTAGAAAACAGGGAATTATAGGCCAGTCAGCCTGACTGTAGTCAGTAGTGGTGAAAATTTAGAATCCATTATAAAAGATTTAATAGTTCTCACTTGGAAAACAGTGGCAGGATCAGACAGAGCAACTTGGTTTTATGAAAGGGAAATCATGGTTGACAAATCTATTTGAATTCTTTGAGGATTAACTAGTAGAGTTGATGAGGGGGAGCCAGTGGATGTGGTTGTTTTGGACTTTCAGAAGGCTTTCGACAATATCCCACATAAGAGATGAGTGTGTGAAATTAAAGTGCATGGGATTAGGAGTAATGTTTTGAGATGGACAGAAAACTGTTGGCAGATAGAAATTGGGGAGTCCAGAATCAGGGGTCACGGTCTGAGGATTCAGGGTAGGCCATTTAGGACAGAGGTAAGGAGACATTTCTTCACCCAAAAAGTGATGAGCCTGTGGAATTCATTACCACAGGAAGTAATTGATGCCAAAACATTGAATGTATTCAAGACGTGGCTGGATATAGCACTTGGAGCGAATGAGATCAAAGGCTATGAAGAAGATGCAGGATTTGGCAGTTGAGTTGGATGATCAGCCATGATCGTAATGAATGGTGGAGCAGGCTTGAAGGCCAAAATGTCTCCTCCTGCTCCTATATTCTATGTTTCTATGTTTTCTATGAAACAAGGACTAGGAATAAAAGGGCTTTTTTCCAAATAGCAGGCGGTTACTAGTGGGGTACCACAGGGATCAGTGTTGGGACCCTGGCTATTCACTAAGTAAATAATTTAGATGAGGGAACTAAGTGTAATATCTCCAAATTTGCAGATGATACAAAGCTGGGTGGGAGGTAATATCTCCAGATTTGCAGATGACACATCGCTGGGTGGGACGGTGAGCTGTGATCGAGATGCAGAGATCCTTCATGTGATTTGGACAAGTTGAATGAGTAGGCAAATGCATGGCAGGTGCAGTATAATGTCGATCAATGTGAGGTCATCCACTTTGGTAGCAAAAACAGGAGGGCACATTATTATCAGAAAGGTAATAGATTGACAGAGGGGCATGTGCAAAGAGACCTGAGCATCCTCGTATACCAGTCATTGAAGGTAAGCATGTAGGTGATGAAGAAAGTGAATGGTATGCTGATCTTCATAGAAGTCTCGAGTATGGGAGCAGGTATGACTTGCTGCAGTTATATAGGGCCATGGTGAGACCACATCTGGAATATTGTGTGCAATTTTTGTCTCCTTATTTCTGGAAGGATGTTCTTGATGTAAAGGGAGTGTAACAAGAGTTTACCAGATTGATTCTTGGGATGGCGGGATTGATGTATCAGGAGAGTTTGAGTCAGTTAGGATTATATTCACTGGAATTCAGAAGAATGAGGTGGATCTCATAGAAACCTATAAAATCTAACAGAACTAGACAAGTTTGATGCAGGGAGGATGTCACCAATGGTGGGGAGTGTAGCACCAGGGGAAACAGTCTAAGGATACAGTTAAACCATTTAGGACTGAAATAAGGAGAAATTTCTTCGCCCAGAGAATGCTGAGTGAGCCTGTGGAATTCTGTCCCACAGAAAGCAGTTGAAGCCAAAAACACTGCATGTTTTAAAGGAGGAGTTGATATAGCTCTTGGGTTTACACGAATCAGAGGATATCGGAGGAGTTGGGGGGGGGGAATAGCACGGGCAGATCACTGAATTGGATGATCAGCTGTGATCATAATGAGTGGTGGAACAGGCTTGAAGGGCCAAATGGACTATTCCTGCTCCTATTTTCTATGTTTTTATGTTATTCCCAACTTTCACCAAACATTCTAATTTTGCAGGATCATTCTGGAAGTAGACGAACCAGCATCAAACCACAATGGAGGTCAGCTACTTTTTGGAAATGATGGCTATCTCTACATTTTCACTGGAGATGGTGGAATGGCTGGTGATCCATTTGGGAAAT
This sequence comes from Carcharhinus amblyrhynchos, assembly GCF_965287045.1. Taxonomy (NCBI): domain Eukaryota; kingdom Metazoa; phylum Chordata; class Chondrichthyes; order Carcharhiniformes; family Carcharhinidae; genus Carcharhinus; species Carcharhinus amblyrhynchos. Next base: position 4,349,237 of record NC_137337.1, read on the forward strand.
ATGGAAATGCACAAAATAAGTAATTAATTCTTGTATTCATTATAATATCAGCAATATTTCTCTAAAAGGAACCATGGGAAAGGATTATTTTCTCAAACATTTAATTGAATATGACAGAAACATGGAGCAAGCTGTAGCAGGCCAGCCATTTGTTATAGACCCCCATATGATTTTCTTACATACATACAAGTTACTGTATGGAATCAGGCCTTCAATCCAACTGTTCTGTGCTTTTGTTTATGTTCCACAACCGCCTCTTTCAACCCTACTTTCATCTCACCCAAAAAGATATCCTGTTATTCCTTTCTCCATCATATGTTTATCTAGCTTCCCCTTAAAGGCATTGCCTCAAATGTTCCATGTAATGGATAATTCTGATAAAGAATTTTCTCCTTAATTCCATATAATGGAATATAAAAGTAGGGAGGTCTTGCTGCGGCTGTATAGGGCATTGGTGAGGCCGCAGCTGGAGTACTGTGTGCAGTTTTGGGTGCCGTACTTACGCAAGAATATTTTGGCCTTGGAGGGAGTGCAGAGGAGGTTTACTAGGCTGATGCCGGAGTTGAGGGGGTTGAGCTATGAGGAGAGGCTGAATAAACTAGGCTTGTACTCGTTAGAGTTTAGAAGAATGAGGGGAGATCTCATTGAGACGTATAAGATGATGAATGGGATGGATAGGATAGAGGTGGAGAGACTCTTCCCGCTCAGAAAGGACAGTAGGACTAGGGGGCACAGCCTCAAGATAAAGGGGGGGCGGTTTAGAACGGAGTTGAGGAAGAAGTTCTTTACTCAAAGGGTGGTGAATCTCTGGAATTCTCTGCCCGTTGAAGTGGTGGAGGCTACCTTGCTAAATATTTTTAAGACGCGGGTTGATGGGTTTTTGATAAGAGAGAGGATTAAGGGTTATCGGGAGAGGGCGGGAATGTGGAACTGAGCCACGACAAATTAGCCATGATCTTATTGAATGGCGGGGCAGGCTCGAAGGGCCAGATGGCCTACTCCTGCTCCTATTTCTTATGTTCTTATGTTCATATTGGCTTTATTAATGACTATGTTAAATATATGAATCTAATTCTGTACTCCCCACAAGTGCGATATTATGTGCATGGCATTGTAATGTGGAATTTTTTTAAAAATGAAAAAAAATTCAATAAAGCAACTAGCTTTAAAAGTCATCATTAGATACTACGGTGGCACAGTAGTACAGCGGTTAACACTGCTGCTTCACAGCATCAGGGACCTGGGTTCGATTTCCGGCTTATGTCACTGTCTGTATGGAGTTTGCACGTTCTCCCTCCGGGTGTCTGGCTTCTTCCCACATTCTGAAAGACGTGCTGGTTAGGTGCATTGACCCGAACAGGCCGTGGACTGTGGCGACTAGGGGATTTTCACAATAACTTCATTGCAGTGTTAATGTAAGCCTTACTTGTGTCTAATAAATAAATTTCATTGTCAATTGTTGCAAAAAAACATCTGGTTCACTAATGTCCTTTAGGGAAGAGAACCCGCCATCCTTACTTTTCTAGCCTACATGTGACTTTAGACACACAACAGTGCAATTGACTATTAAATGCCCTCTGAAATGGCCTAGCAAGCCACTCAGTTGTATCCAACATCTACAAAGAAAACACAAAAGAATGAAACTGGTTGGACCATCCAACATCAATCTAGGTGTTAGAAATATCATGGCAAACTCAGCCTGTTGACCCTTCTTAGTAATTGTCTCACAGACTAGTCAAGCAACAGCCTGACTAATCATACTCAGAATCATATTTTACGGATAATGTCCCAGACACCACCATCACTATTACTAGGTATGTTCTGTCTCACCGGCAGAACGGAGCCAACAGAGGTGGCAGCACAGTGGTATACAGTCTGGAGGGAGTTGCTCTGGGAATCCTGAACATTGACTCTGGGGCCCATAAAGTCTTATGGCACTAGGTCAAACATGGGAAGGAAACCTCTGCTGATCCCCACATACCATCCCCCCTCAGCTGATAAATCAATATTCCTCCATTTTGAACACCACTTGGAAGAAGACCTGAGGGTGTCAAGGGCACAGAATGTACTCTGGGTGGGGACTTCAATGTGCACCACCAAGAGTGGCTTGGAATTCCCATACAAACCATTTGTGACGAGTAATGGTGACATTTATTTCAGTGTTTGGCATGAGATTATAAGCTTAACCATTGGCAAAAAAATTCTGTCAAAAAAATGTTAAAAGCAGCTCACATTTTCTGAATTGAAACATAGATTCATTCCCTTACATTGGGCATGGTTTAATTTGAGGATTGTCATGAAGAATAATAGAGATCCACACTTAACAATTTAAACAAGTTTTATTTACAAAAAAAATGATTTATAGTAATATATAATAACTTAATTTACGGCTCCTGATGATTTGTATGACATATCTCCTAGATTGCAATGCTTTGGGTGTTTGTTCGTTTGTAAAAAGAATTTAGATAAGTTATCTAATCACCTTTCCTTATGTAGCATTATTTTTGTATGTCATTGAAACCAGTAGTTCCTTTTTTTCCTCAAGTTTCTTGATTTGATTTGATTTTCACAAAAGATGAAAGTTGCCGCACAATGTAGAAGGCGAAGATCAAAACCTTAAAAAACAGTAAATAATTTGAAATCTGAAATAAGGAGTGGAAAATGCTAGATATATACGGCAGTGCTGCCAGGATCAGAAAAAGAGGAATGACTGGTTCTGTTCTGGTGTGCATACTTTGTGGCTTCAGCATTTTAACTGGTAGAGTGACTTTGCAAATACAGTTAGTGCAGCCAGTGAAAGAGAATTAGGCACTTGAAATTATAAATAAGCAAGCCTTGTGTTTTATATGGCATTTCTCAAGACTAAACAGTGGAACAGGGTATAAAAGAGATAATGGGAGCTAGTCAGAAAGGCATGGGGGATTTTTATCTACAGAAAATTGATAAAATCAGATAGCAAAGATGAGGAGTTCATAGAATGTTTTAGGATAATTTCTTAGAACAGCATGTTCTGGACTTAACCAGAGGGCAAGCTATACTCAGCCTGGTATTGTGCAATGAGATAGGATTAATTGATAATCTCATGGTGAATACACCCCTAGGCAGCAGTAATTATCTATGGTTGAACTTTACATTCATAAGAACATAAGAAATAGGAGCAGGAGTAGGCCATCTGGCCCTTCGAGCCTGCCCCGCCATTCAATAAGATCATGGCTGATCTGAAGTGGATCAGTTCCACTTTCCTGCTTTCTCCCCATAACCCTTAATTCCCTTGTCTACCAAAAACCTATCTACCCGTGTCTTAAATACATTTAGCGGGGTAGCCTCCACCACTTCAACGGGCAGAGAATTCCAGAGATTCACCACCCTTTGAGTGAAGAAGTGCCTCCTCAAGTCCATTCTAAACTGTCCCCCCCCCTTATCTTGAGGCTGTGCCCTCTCGTCCTGCTGTCCTTTCTGAGCGGGAAGAATCTCTCTACCTCTACCCTATCCATCCCTTTCATTATCTTATACGTCTCTATAAGATCCCCCCTTATCCTTCTAAACTCCAACAAGTACAGACCCAGTCTATTTAGTCTCACTTCATAGTCCAACCCCCTCATCTCCGGTATCAGCCTAGTGAACCTCCTCTGCACTCCCTCCAAGGCCAAAATATCCTTGCACAAGTGCAGCGAGGAAGAAGAAGTGTGCATCCAAGAATAGTATTTTAAACTTTAAAAAGAGCAACTATGAGGGCATGAAAGTGAACAGGCAAACGTGCTTAAGGGATAGACCAATGGAAATTCAGTCAGGAGCTTATGCTTCAGTTGTACAGGGCATGGATGAGACCACATCAGGGGTGTTGTGTGCAGTATTAATCTCCTTATTTAAATTATGTGTAAACGTGTGAGAAACAGTTCAGAGAAGGTTTACCAGACTAATACTAGGAATGACTCGGTTGATTTACGAAGAAGGTTGAAGAGGTTAGGTTTGTACCCACGAGGGTTTAGAAGAGAAAGAGATGACTGGATCAAAACCTTTAAGATCCTGAGAGCAAATGTAGAGAGGATATTCCCCATGTCAGAGAATCTAGAACGAGGTGTCACTTTTTAAAAATAAGGGATCACTCATTTTGGAATGGGTCTTGAACATGGAATGTTGTGACATTACTAGTCACAAGAATTGATACGGAATCAGTGGGCTAGCAATTAGTCATGCTATCACACAAGTAAATGACACCTGTTAAAACTTATGTTGAAACTCCCATGGAAAGCGAATTTCACTCCCAGTGTTCTTTTATGAATGTTTGCAAACTATGAATGACATAATTGCAGCCAAAACTCATACTGCCCTGATATCAGAGCTTCCTGGATAGACCAATATTTCCTTTCTCCATATGGAACTGCAATTAACTGTGGCATCTTTACTGACCACGTTTGAGATCAATTATTTCAGCACAGGTCACAAATTGAGCTGTATACATGTTAAACGTTGTGCAGCTTTTGGTACCATACATATAGATTCTTCCTAATTGCCCTTGACCAATCTAAACTGATATGTTACAAAGAAGAAAGGCATTTCTGGGGCTGTATTCCTTGGAGAAAAGGAGATTGAGGGGAGATTTGAGGATTACAAGATTATGACATGTTTAGTTAGATAGGATAGACAAAGAGAAGCTGCTTCCATTAGCTGATGGTACAGTGAATAGAGGCATAGTTTCAGGTTTTGTCAAGAAATGTGAGGAGTTGGGGAGGGAGTGTGGGTGGAGGGGGGGGCATGGGAGCTTGGTGATGTGAGGAAGAGTTTCTTTGCTCAGTGAGTAGTAATGATCTGAAACCCATTCTGTATGAGATAGAAATAAACTTTCAGGGGATAGAATATGGAAATGGGAATGACTGGAAATTTGTAGAGATTTGATATGGAATCAGTGGGCTAAATGGCCTCCTTCTGGGTTATGATGACTCTATGACAGAAAATATTTAATGAATAATTTTTGTCCAGAGTCTCAATGGGTGGCACAGTGGTTAGCATTGCTGCCTCACGCCACCAGGGACCCGAGTTTGATTCCTGGCTTAGGTCACTGTCTGCGTGGAATTTGCACGTTCTCCTTCTGTCTGCATGTGTTTCCTCTGGGTGCTCTGGTTTCATCCCACAGTCCGAATGGCGTGCTGGTCAGGCGCATTGGCCATGCTAAATTCTCCCTCAATGTACCTGAACAGGCGCCGGAGTGTGGGGACTAGGGGATTTTCACAGTAACTTAATTGCAGTGTTAATGTAAGCCTACTTGTGACATTAATAAACTTTAAACTAGATCTTTCTTCTTTGCTTGAATAATAATGTGGTACTTCCAGCATTTTTCTCCTTCAAATTAATCTTTTTCCCAAATTTTCATTTACCTCTCAGATAAAATTGGATACATATAAACAAGAGTTTCAACCTTCCCAAACGTAAAGGATATATTACTAAATGAACCAGCATGTTAAATTACAAATGTAAAGGTGTTACTTATCACTTTTGCAATTTAATCTATGACTCCACAACTCTCCAGGTCAACCTTACTGGGCAAAGTGCTTCGGATTGATGTCAACAATAATAATCGTGGTCCCCTTTATAAGATTCCACCTGACAATCCATTCATCCTGGATCCAGATGCACGGCCAGAGGTTTATGCCTACGGTGTACGGAATATGTGGCGATGCTCTGTGGATCGTGGTGACCCTCAAACAAAGGATGGGAAAGGAAGAATTTTCTGTGGGGATGTTGGACAGAACAAGTTTGAAGAAATAGACATTATTGAGAAAGGGAAAAACTATGGCTGGAAAGCAAGAGAGGGATTTTCATGCTATGACAAGAAGCTCTGTGCTAATTCCTCTCTGAGTGAGAAACCATTTTTTTTAATGCTCATCTATGGTCTTTGAACCCAGATAAATCTTTTCATCGTCAGTATATTTTCAGACATATTTCCCAACATCATGTGATCCCATTTTACGTAGCACCTTAGCAAAAGCATTTTGGAAATCCACATCCACTACATTTCCTATTTCACTTTATCAACACTGTTGATAAATTGATGGATTGATCACATCCTCAAAAAACTCTAATAAATTTGACAAACAGGTTTTCCCTTTAATAAGATCGTGTTGATTTATTCTAATCATGCAATGCTTTTTTAATTGCACTGTTCAGATTTCCTTAATAATAGATTCAAGTGTTTTCGCAACAACTCATGTTAAGTTAACAGACCTGTAGTTTACTGGTTTTTCTCTCTTTAATAATGCACTTAGTCTTAACAATGCACTGCTTATAGGCAGGGACTGGAGCTTTGAGCTGACATGAACAGGGAGATAATAGAGATGCATTGACACTTATGCCCACCTATACCCATGTAATTACGTTCCAGTTCCCCACAAACTCCACCGATTCAGTGCAGACTATGTGTATATCTAGAGATTATGATAAGGGTTGAACCAAAAAACTATATTCAATATTCCTTGGCTATTTGAAATAGAAGTGTATCTTTTATTCACAATGACCTACCTCCGTTTTCTGCTCACTGACATTTAATACTTGCATTGTTTTGTTCTTTCACAGATGATGTCCTGCCTATATTTGCTTATCCACATAGTGTTGGTAAGTCTGTCACTGGGGGTTATGTTTACAGAGGCTGCGAATCTCCCAACCTCAATGGACTTTACATATTCGGAGATTTTATGAGTGGGTAAGTCATTAACAACAGACTTGTATGTATACTGACATAATAAACACAGAGAAGAAATGGATGACAAGCATTGGTGGAAGTGTTAGATGATAACCAAAGCTATAGTCTTTGAGATTCTGGGTTTGAAGAGGCTTTTAATGGAGAAGGGGAAGAGACAACAAGGATGAAGTTTCTGAAGGTCAAAGTCGTTGAAAGCCCTCACACATGCTGGAGTAAGAGATCAGTCAATGCATAGGAGGCTAGAGTCTTGGCAGAGGTTAGAACAAAGGTCTAGAGGAGATAACAGAAGTAGAGTGGAGTAACACCATTGAAAAAATTGTAAATGAGTAAGTGATTTTAATTTAACTTCATTTGACTCAATTTAATTTAATATTATCAATATTTACCTGTTGGGAACAACCATGAATATAGAACATAGAACACTACAGCACAAACAGGCCCTTCGGCCCACGAGTTGTGCCGATCACATCAACACCTACCAACCTACAGACCTATCTATAACCCTCAATCTCATTAAACCCCATATACTCATCCAGAAGTCTTTTAAAAGACCCCAGCGAGTTCGCCTCCACCACCACTGACGGCAGCCGATTCCATTCACTCACCACCCTCTGAGTGAAAAACTTACCCCTTACATCACTTCTGAACCTCCCTCCCCGCACCTTAAATCTGTGTCCTCTCGTAGCAACCATTTCAACCTGGGGAAATAGCCTCTGAGAGTCCACCCTATCTATTCCTCTCAACATTTTGTAAACTTCTATCAGGTCGCCTCTCAACCTTCGTCTCTCCAGGGAAAAGAGTCCCAGCTCCCTCAACCTAACTTCATAAGGCATGCCTCCCAGTCCAGGCAACATCCTTGTAAATCTCCTCTGTACCCTCTCAATAGCTTCTACATCTTTCCTATAGTGAGGCGACCAGAACTGCGCACAATACTCTAAATGAGGCCTGACAAGGGTCTTATAAAGTTGCAGCATTACCTCCCGACTCCTAAACTCAATCCCTCGATGAATGAAGGCCAGTACACCATACGCCTTCTTGACCACCTCCTCCACCTGCGAGGCCGATTTAAGAGTCCTGTGGACCCGGACCCCAAGATCCTTCTGCTCCTCAACACTACTCAGACTTCTGCCCTTGATAGTGTACTCGTTCATCCCGTTGGTTCTGCCAAAGTGGACGACTACACATTTATCTGCGTTGAAGTCCATCTGCCACTTCTCCGCCCAGTCCTGCATCCTATCTATGTCCTGCTGCAACTTTTGCCATCCTTCCAGACCATCCACAACACAACCAACCTTCGTGTCATCAGCGAACTTACTTACCCATCCCTCCACTTCCTCATCCAGGTCATTTATGAAAATGACAAACAACAAGGGTCCCAGAACAGATCCTTGAGGCACTCCGCTGGTGACTGACCTCCATTCAGAAAAAGCCCCATCCACAACCACTCTCTGCCTTCTGCAGGCAAGCCAGTTCTGGATCCACAAGGCCAAAGGCCCTTGGATCCCATGGCCTCTCACCTTCTCAAGAAGTCTTGCAATGGGGGACCTTATCAAACGCCTTGCTGAAGCCCATGTACACTATGTCCACGGCACTTCCTTCGTCAATGTGTTCAGTCACATTATCGAAGAACTCAACTAGGCTTGTAAGGCACGACCTGCCCTTGACAAATCCATGCTGACTATTCCTGATCATGTCAAACCTCTCCAAATGTTCGTAAATCTTGTCCCTTAGAAGCCTCTCCATCAGCTTACCAACCACTGAGGTTAGACTCACCAGCGAATATATAGACATGTCAGTGAGCATTGTCAAAGGAGATTTAGGTAGTTGGAAGTTTAATGGTGTTTGGATTGAGAGCACAAACATTGGGCCTCAGAGGAACTGTAAATTGAAAAATACATGAGAACTTGTGCAAAGGGAAATGGAGGGCAGACAGATTGCAGAAGCTGATACAGCCAATTAGATAGTTGTGGAGAATGTGATAACACAGATTTTGAGAAGGAATTGTGCAATCTATAATGAAATTGGTTTCTAGGCCAATGAAACTTAACTGTCTGGTCAAAAGCTGATGAAGAGTATCTTAGCTTTATTACATAGGAATGCTTGGCATTGACTCTAGATGTTGGATGTAGAATGTTCCATTTCCTCGCTATAATCTTCACTTAGCTGAGCCTAAAATTCACATGCAACAATATAGCCTTGAGTATTCATGTTAATTTGTCTGCTTGTTAGCTCATTGCTCTTCTCCCTATATAGACGTCTACTGGCACTTGCTGAAGATTCTAGAACAGGGAGGTGGCGCGATTATAAGATATGTATGGGAAGGGGCCAGACATGCCTTTTCCCAGGACTCTTGAACAAATATTATCGGTACATTATCTCCTTTGCTGAGGATGAAGCAGGTATTTCCATCTATCCAACATATACTCTGATTTGCACCACTTTATTTCTAATATTAGCTTAACAAAACCAGTAACTCAACATTTTATTCTGAATAGATCATCATACACAATTCTCGTTCCCCATATCTGTGATATTTTCTTGATTCTGGGATGAGGCAGATATAGCATTTGTAGATAAATTTTCTGCCTTCTATGTCCATCTTTACAGCAACATCATGTTTGAATTCCTCTAATCATAAGAATCATAAGAACTATGAGCAAGAGTATGCAATTTAGCCCCTCGAGTCTGCTCCGCCATTTAATACGATCATGGCTGATTTCATCTCTGCCTCAACCCCACTTTCCTGTCCGTTCATCATAGCCTTTCAAATCCTGACTAGTTGAAAGTCTGTCTACCTTTTCCTTAAATTTAGTCAAAGTCCTGGCATCCACCACTCTCTGGGGTAGTGAATTCCACAGACCGTAAAATTGGGAATGAAAACTCGCCCAAAAAGCAAATCAGGAGCTCTCCCATTTTCATGCTAGCAGGACACTTAGAATCATTCTCGTAAACTTCCGCTGTCATCTCTGGAATCAATCTAGTGAATCTGCTCTGAACCGCTGCCTCCAGTGCAACTGCTTTTTTCCTCAAGTAAGGGGACTAAAACTGTACACAATATTCTAAGTGCGATCTCACTAATGCTTTGTACGCTAGCAGCAACACTTCACTACTTTTATATTCTATTTCTTTAGCAATAAATGCCAAGGTTCCATTTGCCTTCCTTATTATCCCTATACCTGCATACTAATTTTCTGTAATTCATGCAGATTCATGTGCACCAAAGCATTCTGAAGTTTCTTTCCATTTAGATAATAATTTGCCTTTGCATTTTTCCTACCAAAATGGACAACCTCATACTTACCTATGTTAAACTCCATCTGCCAAATTTTGCCCCGTTGACATAACCTATCCAGATCCGTTTGTAAATTTCATTTCATTATCGTGACTTACTATCATGGTTTAGTGTCATCTGCAAATTTGGCTATGGTACCTACTAAACTTGCATCCAGGTCATTAATATAAATTGTGCATAGTTAGGTCCCAAGTACCCAACCCTGTGGCACTCCACTAGGTGCATCTTGCCAACCAGAAAAACCCATTTATCTTGACTCTCTGCTAGTTGAGTGGACTTGAATATCTGACAAATTTGTAAATGTGTAAGGGATTTTAATTTAACTTAATTTGACTCAATTTAACTTAATATCAATATTAACAACTTGGAAACATAAGCATATCAATCATGGATATCATATAGACCAGGCATGTCAGTTGAATATTTTCTTAATTATTGGTCACAGTTCATCAACTGTTCTACATTTAAGCTTGCCTTCCCAGTCCATTAGGGCTAAATCTGTCTTCGCGGCTATGTGATTTACTTTGTTTAATTCCACAATTCCACTGTGGGACGTGAGTTTCTTGCCCTCAAACTGAATTTGAAACTCTAGCGCACTATGATCATTCTTCCTTTGAGGATCTTTACTATAAGATTGTTTATTAGCCCTACTTCATTACACAATGCCATTCTAGAATAACCTGATCCCTTATCGGTTCCATAACATATTGCTCCAAAAAAGAATCTCTGATACGTTCAATGAACTCTCCCTCAAGCCTACCCTTACCAATTTGATAATTCCAGCCAATATGCATGTTAAAATCACCCATGATTAAAAATAAAGTTCATTTACTAGTCACAAGTAGACTTAAATGAAATTGCTGTGAAAAATCCCTAAGCCGCCACACTCCAGTGCCTGTGCGGGTTAACTGAGGGAGAATTTAGCATGGCCAGTACACCTAACCAGCATGCCTTTCAGACTGTTGGAGGAAACTAGAGCACCTGGAGAAAGCCCATGCTGGCATGGGGAGAACTTGCAATCCCCACACAGAAAGTGACTCAAGCTGGGAATCAAACTCAGGTCCCTGGAGCTGTGAAGCAGCAGTGCTAACCACTGTGCCACCGTGCCATATCTTCCTTAGAAGCTCTCTATATTTCCTGGTTTGTGCTGTGTCCCACTGCAGAACTACTGTTTCAGGATTTATAGATTACTCCCATGAGGGACTTCTTTCCCTTGCAACTTCTTATTTCTACCCAGACTGATTCTAATTTTTGGACTCCAGTGCCTATATTATTTTTCACTACAGCATTGATCTCTTCCTTAACTAACAAAACACCACCTCCTTTTCCTCCCTGCTTATCCTTCTGAAATACTGAGTACCTTAGATCATTCAATTCTCAAACCTGGCTTCCTTCAACCACATTTCAGTAATCATCACTAAATCATACCCATTTGTCTCTATTTGCACTGGTAACTCATTCATTTTGTTCCGAATGCTTTGTGCACCCAACAAAGTTTCTTCTCCACCACAACAATGGCTGAAGTCACAATTCATATTCTATTATCCCATTTGACTCTGGCCATGATAATCAATTCCTCACCATTTTTGATCTTATTGCAGCATTTTATATAGATGACCACATCACCTTCCTCCAGCATCTTTCTTCTGTCATCCAATTGGGTGAAATTCCTGTTGCAGGATTCATAAGAACATAAGAAATAGGAGCAGGAGTAGGCCATCTAGCCCTTTGAGCTTGCCCCGCCATTCAATAAGATCATGGCTGATCTGTCGTGGCTCAGTTCCACCTTCCCGCCCTCTCCCCATAACCCTTAATCCCCTCTCTTATCAAAAACCCATCAACCCGCGTCTTAAAAATATTTAGCGAGGCAGCCTCCACCACTTCAACGGGCAGAGAATTCCAGAGATTCACCACCCTGTGAGTGAAGAAGTTCCTCCTCAACTCCGTTCTAAACCGCCCCCCCTTTATCTTGCGGCTGTGCCCCCTAGTCCTACTGTCTTTTTTGAGCGGGAAGAACCTCTCCACCTCTGTCCTATCCATCCCATTCATCATCTTATACGTCTCAATGAGATCTCCCCTCATTCTTCTAAACTCCAACGAGTACAAGCCTAGTTTATTCAGCCTCTCCTCATAGCTCAACCCCCTCAACTCCGGTATCAGCCTGGTAAACCTCCTCTGCTCTCCCTCCAAGGCCAAAATATCTTTGCGCAGGTGCGGCGCCCAAAACTGCACACAGTACTCCAGCTGCGGCCTCACCAATGCCCTATACAGCTGCAGCAAGACCTCCCTACTTTTATATTCAATCCCCCTCGCTATGAAGGCCAGCATCCCATTCGCCTTCCTGACCACCTGCTGCACCTGCAAGCTGAGTTTTTGCGACATGCACAAGGACCCCGAGGTCCCTCTGCACCGTCGCCTGCTGCAGTTTTTCGCCACGTAAGTAATAGTCCTTCCTACCATTATTCCTACCAAAGTGGACCACCTCACACTTGCCAACATTAAATTCCATTTGCCATTTCCTGGCCCATTCGCCCAGCCTATCTAGATCCTTCTGCAGACTCTCCACACCCTCCGCACAATTTGCCGTTCCCCCAATCTTGGTGTCTTCCGCAAATTTCGACACCCTACACTCGGTTCCCTCCTCCAGATCATCTATATAAATGGTAAAAAGCTGAGGCCCCAGCACCAACCCCTGGGGCACTCCACTAGTCACCATCCGCCAATCCGAATAGCACCCATTGACCCCCACTCTCTGCCTCCTATTTGACAACCAATCCTCTATCCACGCTAACACCCTACCCCCAACTCCATGCCCCCTGACCTTCTGCAATAACCTCTTGTGAGGTACCTTGTCAAACGCCTTCTGAAAATCAAGAAAGACCACATCCACCGGCTCTCCTCTATCCACCGCCCTAGACACATCCTCATAGAACTCCAGTAAATTTGTCAGACACGACTTCCCTTTAATGAAACCATGTTGCGTCCGCTCTATCAAGCAATTCCCTTCAAGATGCCTCGCAATTTCCTCCTTAATGACGGATTCTAACATTTTACCTACCACAGACGTTAAACTAACCGGCCTATAATTCCCCGCCTTTTGCCTGGCACCCTTCTTAAACAACGGCGTAACATTAGCCGTTTTCCAATCTTCCGGCACTTCCCCGGAATCCAGCGACGTCTGGAAAATAACCACCAAGGCATCCACTATCACCTCCACCATTTCTTTCAGAACCCTCAGATGCATTCCATCCGGTCCTGGGGACTTGTCCACAATCAGCCCCTCCAGTCTGTCGAGCACCGCCTCTCTAGTAACAGTAATGTCATTAAGACCCTCCAGTCCTACCACCTTTCCATCACTAACACCCGGCAAATTATTCACGTCCTCCTCCGTGAAGACAGAAACAAAAAAGTTATTCAATACCTGAGCCATATCCCCATCCCCTACCACTAGGTCCCCTTTCTCATCCTCTAAAGGACCAACGTTCACCCTAGCCAGCCTCTTCCTTTTTATATATTTATAAAAACTCTTGCTATCCTTTTTTATATTAAGTGCTAGCCCAGCTTCATAGTTTCTCCTACCCTTCTTTATCAACTTCTTTGTCAATCTTTGTTGACATTTAAACCTCTCCCAATCCTCTTCTCGCCCACTACTCTTACCTACTCTAAACACTCCGCTTTTAATTTAACACTTTCCTTCACCTCCTTCGTTATCCACGGCTTATTACCTCTCCTCCTACAGTCCTTTTTGACCATCGGAATAAATTTCCGCTGAGCACCAAGAAAGATCTCCTTAAAGATCCTCCACTGCTCCTCAGCAGACCCTCCCTCCAACGTGCTCCCCCAGTCCACATTCGCCAATTCTTCTCTCATCCTACCGTACTCCCCTCTATTCAAACAAAGGATGCGTGTCCGGGAACCCACTTTCTCCTCCTCCATCTGCACCAGAAACTCCACCATACAATGATCACTCTCCCCAAGAGAATCCTTCATATCTATCCATTTGTAACTAGAGAATCACCTGCAATTTTTTTTTTCCTGCTTAGAATAACCCAAGGATCTATCCTTGGCCTCTTCCTATTTCTCATCTCTTCGCTGACCCTTGGCAACATTGCCTGAAAACACAACATTGGGTTCCAAAATGCTGGCGACTCCCTCTTGCACCTCACTACCAGCTTGTCAACTCTTCTAGTGCCTGATTTATCAAGTTGCTTGTCCAGCATTCAGTCCTAGATGAGCAGAAACTTTTTTTCAACTGAATGTCAGAAGACTTAAATTATTGTTTTCAGCCTCTGCCACAAACTCTTTTTTCTAGTTACCATCTCTATATATCTTCCTGCCTATTGAACAACATCGTTCACGGCCTTGATGTTTTTGACCTTAAGATGTGTTTCTGACCACACTTCCACACCATTAAGACCATCTACTTTTGTCTGTATCACATTGCCGTCTCCATCACATAGCTCATCTGCTGTTAAAACCGCCATCCATGCCTTTGTTAACTGTAGTCTTGGCTCTTTCACTTCTCTCTTCACAAACAAGTCTTTCTTGATAAAGTTCCTAGGAAGTTCCTTCAGTCTGTTGAAAGTGCTACATGAAAGCAAGTTATTGTAGACCCCTATGCTTACATCTACATAATTACTGACATCAAGACTGACCACTTTAAATCCTACTTTTAACTTATTCTTTCGTAGGATGTCAAAATTGTTAAAGTTTATCTCCCTCAGTCCAGCCTCCAACATCCAATAGACTTCTAAAACCTAACCCAGATTGTGTCAGGTTTGGCTTGGCTCAGTCATATTACTCTTGCCCTTGAAACAAGTTTCAATCCCTCTCCAGAAATTTGACCACATAATCTAGGTTGACACTTCTCTAAAGGATAGAAGAAAGAAGATCTCTTAGAGATGCTCAGGACAGTGCTGCCACTGAGTTAAGGCAGACATCTCCTTCAGAAACAAGGGTTCAGGACTAGTTCATTCAGCCCCATGAGCTTGCTACAATCAGATTCCATTTACATGCTCCATATCCCGTACAGTCCTTATTCAACAAAAACCTGTTGAATGCAGTCTTGAAAATTTCAGTTGGTATAGCACGGTTTTGAGGGAGCAAGTTCCATATGTCCACTGTTTGGAAATGTATTTCCTAAGTTTATTCCTGAATGGTCCAACTCTAATTCCAAGATTGCAGAGAGGTCACCCCACCTTCGGGAAGTGCTATTTTTCAGATGAGATGTCATAACTTCTAAACATATGGCATTATTTGAAGAAGAGTGGGGAATTATCTTGGTGTCTTGACAACAAAGAGTTTAGCTGGCCTTTTGTTTCAGATCTTCCAGCGTACACTTTGACTGTTCTTTTTGCCTACATAACAATGGCTAATCATTGACAAGTAATTTATCAAATGTGACATAGCTTGTGCTATAGAGTCAGATCCCACATAGCAACCCACTTTAGCCTTCTCAAGATGAACAGTAACATCTGAATCTGTAGATAATAATGAAGGCGGAATGTAGCCACAGCTGTCTCTTCCAAAACATTTTTCTTTCCAGGAGAATTGTATTTCCTGTCCACGCGGATTCCTACAGCTACATCGAAGACTGGAATGGTTTACAAAATAGTTGACCCTTCACGGTAAGGCACAATGACAAATTTGTATGATAAAAATAAGTACTAGTGGAGAGGTGGAGTGCCTTAATGATTGCTGTGCATCATGTAGGTAAATATACCTGACTCATAATCTGCACACTCATGACATTATAATTTAAAGTGCTTGCTTCAAGAGAACAACATCTTCCAGACTCTGATCTGCTCTTAGTCTCTATGTTGGGAACTAACATTTATAGGTGTGTAATAGTATAACACAGTGATCCCAAAACCAAAATAAATTTACCAGTGCAGCTAACTTATTCACAGAATGTGACTCTCTTAATCTGACAGAACATTGATAAGTCTACATCTTTGGTGCGTAAGTTATCCTTTTTATTCCCAGAGCTTGCTTTTGGAGGGAAAAATTGTCTTCAGCCTCATTCCTGTAATGTGAAAACACCTCAACAGGAAGGAATTAATTAAAGAGGGAATTAAAGGAAATCATAAAACCAGGTGAACATTTGGGAAAATCTAATTATGTGCTGCCAGTAGGAAAACCTGAACACTGGGAGGATATGCTGTACCTTGCAAAAGTGAATTTCCATCTGTTTTATTGAAAATAAATTCATGGGACAGGCTTGATTTTCTGATACATGCTCATGCCAAGTGAAGCTCTGTATATGGGACGTGGCACCAGACTTTTTTTTTTACATCATAAACATAAGCAAGTACTTCT